>NW_027253477.1:0-688904 GCF_044704955.1 Pristiophorus japonicus
CCTCCACACACACAGTGACTGATCCCCCGCCCCACACACACAGCGACTGAACCCCCACCAGACAGTGATTGATCCCTCCCCTCCACACACCGTGACTGATCCCTCCCACAGACAGTTACTGATCGCCCCACACACAGTGACTGATACCATCCACCACACAGTGACTGATCCGACCCCCCCACACACCGTGACTGATGCCCCCCACACACAGTTACTGATCGCCCCACAAACAGTGACTGATACCACCCACCACACAGTGACTGATCCCCCCCCACACAGTGACTGATACCCCCCACACACACACAGTGACTGATCCCCCCCACACAGTGACTGATCCCCCCACACAGTGACTGATCCCCCCACACACACACAGTGACTGATTCCCCCCGCACACAGTGACTGATACCCCCACTCAGTGACTGATCCCCCCCACACACAGTGACTGATCCCCGCACACACACACACAGTGACTGATCCCCCTACACACAGAGTGACTAATCCCCCCCACACACAGTGATGATCCCCCCCACACACACAGTGACTGATCCCCCCATACACAGTGACTGAACACACCCCCACAAACAAAGTGACTGATATCCCCCCCACACACAGTGACTGATCCCCCCCACACACAGTGAATGATGCCCCCGACCCACACGCAGTGAGTGATCCCCCCCACACACAGTGACTGATCCCCCCACACCCAGTGACTGATTCCTCCACACACACACAGTGACTGATGCCCCCATACACACACAGTGACTGATTCCCCCACACACAGTGACTGATCCCCCCCACACACACAGTGACTGATCGCCCACCACACAGTGACTGATCCCCCCCACACACAGTGACTGATGCCCCCGACCAACACACAGTGACTGATCCCCCACCACACAGTGACTGATCCCCCCCCACACACAGTGACTGATCCACCCCACCACACACAGTGACTGATCCCTCCCCCACACACAGTGACTGATACCGCCCACACACAAAGTGATTGATCCCCCCATACACACAATGACTGATCCCCCCACACACACATTGACTGATACCTCCCCACACACACACAGTGACTGAACCCCCACACACACAGTGACTAATCCCCCCACACACAGTGACTGATCCCCCCCCGACACACACAGTGACTGATCCCCCCACCACACACAGTGACTGATCCCCGGCCACACACAATGACTGATCCCCCCCCCCACACACACGGTGACTGATCCCCCCCCACACACACGGTGACTGATCCCCCCCCCAAACACACACAGTGACTTATCCCCCCACTCACAGTGACTGATGCCCCAAACAAACAATGACTGATCCCCCAACACACACAGTGACTGATGCCCCCGACCCACACACAGTGATTGATCCGCCACAACACAGTGACTGATCCCCCCCACACACAGTGACAGATCCCCCCCACGCACACACAGTGACTGATTCCCCCCCACTCACAGCGACTGATCCCACCCACACACAGAGTGACTGATCCCTCCCCTCCACACACCGTGACTGATCCCCCCCACACACAGTGAATGATCGCCCGCACACAGTGACTGATCCCCCCCAAACACACAGAGACTGATCCCCCCCACACACACACAGTGACTGATCCCCGCCAAACACAGTGACTGATCCTCCCCACCCACACAGTGACTGATCACCCCACACACAGTGATTGATCCCCCCCACACACACAGTGACTGATCCCGCCCACACACACCGTGACTGATCCCCCCCACACACAGTGAATGATCGCCCGCACACAGTGACTGATCCCCCCACAAACACACAGAGACTGATCCCCACCCCCACACACACAGTGACTGATCCCCGCCAAACACAGTGACTGATCCTCCCCACCCACACAGTGACTGATCACCCCACACACAGTGATTGATCCCCCCCACACACACAGTGACTGATCCCGCCCACACACACAGTGACTGATCCCCCCACACACACAGTGGCTGAACCCCCCTCACACACAGTGACTGATCCGCCCCACATACAGTGACTGATCCCCCCCACACACACACAGTGACTGATCCCCCACAACACAGTGACTGATAGCCCCCCACACACAGTGATTGATCCCCCACAACACAGTGACTGATCCCACCCACACAGAGTGACAGATCCCCCCCACACACACAGTGACTGATTCCACCCCACTCACAGCGACTGATCCCACCCACACACAGAGTGACTGATCCCTCCCCTCCACACACCGTGACTGATCCCCCGCACACACAGTGAATGATCGCCCGCACACAGTGACTGATCCCACCCAAACACACAGAGACTGATCCCCCCCACACACACACAGTGACTGATCCCCGCCAAACACAGTGACTGATCCTCCCCACCCACACAGTGACTGATCACCCCACACACAGTGATTGATCCCCCCCACACACACAGTGACTGATCCCGCCCACACACACAGTGACTGATCCCCCCCACACACACAGTGGTTGATCCCCCCTCACACACAGTGACTGATCCGCCCCACATACAGTGACTGATGCCCCCGACTCACACACAGTGACAGATCCCCTTCCACACAGTTACTGATCCGCCCCACACACAGTGACTGATGCCCCCGACTCACACACAGTGACTGATCCCCCCCACACACACAGTGACTGAACCCCCTCACACACACAGTGACTGATCACCCCCTCCACACACACAGTGACTGATCCCCGCCCACTCACAGCGCCTGATCCCACCCACACACACAGTGACTGATCCCCCGCCCCACACACACAGCGACTGAACCCCCACCAGACAGTGACTGATCCCTCCCCTCCACACACCGTGACTGATACCACCCACCACATAGTGACTGATCCCCCCCCACACAGTGACTGATCCCCCCCACACACACACAGTGACTGATCAGCCCCCCCACACAGTGACTGATCACCCCACACAGTGACTGATCCCCCCACACACACACAGTGACTGATTCCCCCCGCACACAGTGCCTGATATCCCCACTCAGTGACTGATCCCCCCCACACACAGTGACTGATCCCCGCACACACACACACAGTGACTGATCCCCCTACACACAGAGTGACTAATCCCCCCCACACACAGTGACTGATCCCCCCATACACAGTGACTGATCCCCCCCCACACACAGTGACTGATCCCCCCACACACAGTGACTGATCCCCCCCCACACACAGTGACTGATCCCCCCCACACACAGTGACTGATCCCCCCATACACAGTGACTGAACACACCCCCACAAACAAAGTGACTGATATCCCCCCCACACACAGTGACTGATCCCCCCCACACACAGTGACTGATGCCCCCGACCCACACACAGTGATTGATCCGCCACAACACAGTGACTGATCCCCCCCACACACAGTGACAGATCCCCCCCACGCACACACAGTGACTGATTCCCCCCCACTCACAGCGACTGATCCCACCCACACACAGAGTGACTGATCCCTCCCCTCCACACACCGTGACTGATCCCCCCCACACACAGTGAATGATCGCCCGCACACAGTGACTGATCCCCCCACAAACACACAGAGACTGATCCCCACCCCCACACACACAGTGACTGATCCCCGCCAAACACAGTGACTGATCCTCCCCACCCACACAGTGACTGATCACCCCACACACAGTGATTGATCCCCCCCACACACACAGTGACTGATCCCGCCCACACACACAGTGACTGATCCCCCCCACACACACAGTGGCTGAACCCCCCTCACACACAGTGACTGATCCGCCCCACATACAGTGACTGATCCCCCCCACACACACACAGTGACTGATCCCCCACAACACAGTGACTGATAGCCCCCCACACACAGTGATTGATCCCCCACAACACAGTGACTGATCCCCCCCACACACAGTGACAGATCCCCCCCACACACACAGTGACTGATTCCCCCCCACTCACAGCGACTGATCCCACCCACACAGAGAGTGACTGATCCCTCCCCTCCACACACCGTGACTGATCCCCCGCACACACAGTGAATGATCGCCCGCACACAGTGACTGATCCCCCCCCAAACACACAGAGACTGATCCCCCCCAAAAACACACAGTGACTGATCCCCGCCACATACAGTGACTGATCCTCCCCACCCACACAGTGACTGATCACCCCACACACAGTGATTGATCCCCCCCACACACACAGTGACTGATCCCGCCCACACACACAGTGACTGATCTCTCCTAAAACAGTGACTGAACACACCACCACACACACAGTGACTGATTCCCCCTTACAGACAGTGACTGATCCGCCCCACACACAGTGACTGATGCCCCCGACTCACACACAGTGACTGGTCCCCTTCCACACAGTTACTGATCCCCCCCACACACACAGTGACTGAATCCCCTCGCACACACAGTGACTGATCCCCCCCTCCACACACACAGTGACTGATCCCCCGCCCCACACACACAGCGACTGAACCCCCACCAGACAGTGATTGATCCCTCCCCTCCAAACACCGTGACTGATCCCTCCCACAGACAGTTACTGATCGCCCCACACACAGTGACTGATACCATCCACCACACAGTGACTGATCCGACCCCCCCACACACCGTGACTGATGCCCCCCACACACAGTTACTGATCGCCCCACAAACAGTGACTGATACCACCCACCACACAGTGACTGATCCCCCCCCACACAGTGACTGATACCCCCCACACACACACAGTGACTGATCCCCCCCACACAGTGACTGATCCCCCCACACAGTGACTGATCCCCCCACACATACACAGTGACTGATTCCCCCCGCACACAGTGACTGATACCCCCACTCAGTGACTGATCCCCCCCACACACAGTGACTGATCCCGCCCACACACACCGTGACTGATCCCCCCCACACACAGTGAATGATCGCCCGCACACAGTGACTGATCCCCCCACAAACACACAGAGACTGATCCCCACCCCCACACACACAGTGACTGATCCCCGCCAAACACAGTGACTGATCCTCCCCACCCACACAGTGACTGATCACCCCACACACAGTGATTGATCCCCCCCACACACACAGTGACTGATCCCGCCCACACACACAATGACTGATCCCCCCCACACACACAGTGGCTGAACCCCCCTCACACACAGTGACTGATCCGCCCCACATACAGTGACTGATCCCCCCCACACACACACAGTGACTGATCCCCCACAACACAGTGACTGATAGCCCCCCACACACAGTGATTGATCCCCCACAACACAGTGACTGATCCCACCCACACACAGTGACAGATCCCCCCCCACACACACAGTGACTGATTCCACCCCACTCACAGCGACTGATCCCACCCACACACAGAGTGACTGATCCCTCCCCTCCACACACCGTGACTGATCCCCCGCACACACAGTGAATGATCGCCCGCACACAGTGACTGATCCCCCCCAAACACACAGAGACTGATCCCCCCCACACACACACAGTGACTGATCCCCGCCAAACACAGTGACTGATCCTCCCCACCCACACAGTGACTGATCACCCCACACACAGTGATTGATCCCCCCCACACACACAGTGACTGATCCCGCCCACACACACAGTGACTGATCCCCCCCACACACACAGTGGTTGATCCCCCCTCACACACAGTGACTGATCCGCCCCACATACAGTGACTGATGCCCCCGACTCACACACAGTGACAGATCCCCTTCCACACAGTTACTGATCCGCCCCACACACAGTGACTGATGCCCCCGAATCACACACAGTGACTGATCCCCCCCACACACACAGTGACTGAACCCCCTCACACACACAGTGACTGATCACCCCCTCCACACACACAGTGACTGATCCCCGCCCACTCACAGCGCCTGATCCCACCCACACACACAGTGACTGATCCCCCGCCCCACACACACAGCGACTGAACCCCCACCAGACAGTGACTGATCCCTCCCCTCCACACACCGTGACTGATACCACCCACCACATAGTGACTGATCCCCCCCCACACAGTGACTGATCCCCCCCACACACACACAGTGACTGATCAGCCCCCCCACACAGTGACTGATCACCCCACACAGTGACTGATCCCCCCACACACACACAGTGACTGATTCCCCCCGCACACAGTGCCTGATACCCCCACTCAGTGACTGATCCCCCCCACACACAGTGACTGATCCCCGCACACACACACACAGTGACTGATCCCCCCTACACACAGAGTGACTAATCCCCCCCACACACAGTGACTGATCCCCCCACACACAGTGACTGATCCCCCCCCACACACAGTGACTGATCCCCCCACACACAGTGACTGATCCCCCCCCACACACAGTGACTGATCCCCCCCACACACAGTGACTGATCCCCCCCCACACACAGTGACTGATCCCCCCATACACAGTGACTGAACACACCCCCACAAACAAAGTGACTGATATTCCCCCCACACACAGTGACTGATCCCCCCCACACACAGTGACTGATGCCCCCGACCCACACACAGTGATTGATCCGCCACAACACAGTGACTGATCCCCCCCACACACAGTGACAGATCCCCCCCACGCACACACAGTGACTGATTCCCCCCCACTCACAGCGACTGATCCCACCCACACACAGAGTGACTGATCCCTCCCCTCCACACACCGTGACTGATCCCCCCCACACACAGTGAATGATCGCCCGCACACAGTGACTGATCCCCCCACAAACACACAGAGACTGATCCCCACCCCCACACACACAGTGACTGATCCCCGCCAAACACAGTGACTGATCCTCCCCACCCACACAGTGACTGATCACCCCACACACAGTGATTGATCCCCCCCACACACACAGTGACTGATCCCGCCCACACACACAGTGACTGATCCCCCCCACACACACAGTGGCTGAACCCCCCTCACACACAGTGACTGATCCGCCCCACATACAGTGACTGATCCCCCCCACACACACACAGTGACTGATCCCCCACAACACAGTGACTGATAGCCCCCCACACACAGTGATTGATCCCCCACAACACAGTGACTGATCCCCCCCACACACAGTGACAGATCCCCCCCACACACACAGTGACTGATTCCCCCCCACTCACAGCGACTGATCCCACCCACACACAGAGTGACTGATCCCTCCCCTCCACACACCGTGACTGATCCCCCGCACACACAGTGAATGATCGCCCGCACACAGTGACTGATCCCCCCCAAACACACAGAGACTGATCCCCCCCAAAAACACACAGTGACTGATCCCCGCCACATACAGTGACTGATCCTCCCCACCCACACAGTGACTGATCACCCCACACACAGTGATTGATCCCCCCCACACACACAGTGACTGATCCCGCCCACACACACAGTGACTGATCTCTCCTAAAACAGTGACTGAACACACCACCACACACACAGTGACTGATTCCCCCTTACAGACAGTGACTGATCCGCCCCACACACAGTGACTGATGCCCCCGACTCACACACAGTGACTGGTCCCCTTCCACACAGTTACTGATCCCCCCCACACACACAGTGACTGAATCCCCTCGCACACACAGTGACTGATCCCCCCCTCCACACACACAGTGACTGATCCCCCGCCCCACACACACAGCGACTGAACCCCCACCAGACAGTGATTGATCCCTCCCCTCCACACACCGTGACTGATCCCTCCCACAGACAGTTACTGATCGCCCCACACACAGTGACTGATACCATCCACCTCACAGTGACTGATCCGACCCCCCCACACACCGTGACTGATGCCCCCCACACACAGTTACTGATCGCCCCACAAACAGTGACTGATACCACCCACCACACAGTGACTGATCCCCCCCCACACAGTGACTGATACCCCCCACACACACACAGTGACTGATCCCCCCCACACAGTGACTGATCCCCCCACACAGTGACTGATCCCCCCACACACACACAGTGACTGATTCCCCCCGCACACAGTGACTGATACCCCCACTCAGTGACTGATCCCCCCCACACACAGTGACTGATCCCCGCACACACACACACAGTGACTGATCCCCCCACACACACAGTGACTGATCCCCCCATACACAGTGACTGAACACACCCCCACAAACAAAGTGACTGATATCCCCCCCACACACAGTGACTGATCCCCCCCACACACAGTGAATGATGCCCCCGACCCACACGCAGTGAGTGATCCCCCCCACACACAGTGACTGATCCCCCCACACCCAGTGACTGATTCCTCCACACACACACAGTGACTGATGCCCCCATACACACACAGTGACTGATTCCCCCACACACAGTGACTGATCCCCCCCACACACACAGTGACTGATCGCCCACCACACAGTGACTGATCCCCCACACACACAGTGACTGATGCCCCCGACCAACACACAGTGACTGATCCCCCACCACACAGTGACTGATCCCCCCCCACACACAGTGACTGATCCACCCCACCACACACAGTGACTGATCCCTCCCCCACACACAGTGACTGATACCGCCCACACACAAAGTGATTGATCCCCCCATACACACAATGACTGATCCCCCCACACACACATTGACTGATACCCGCCCACACACACACAGTGACTGAACCCCCACACACACAGTGACTAATCCCCCCACACACAGTGACTGATCCCCCCCCCGACACACACAGTGACTGATCCCCCCACCACACACAGTGACTGATCCCCGGCCACACACAATGACTGATCCCCCCCCCACACACACGGTGACTGATCCCCCCCCACACACACGGTGACTGATCCCCCCCCCCAAACACACACAGTGACTTATCCCCCCACTCACAGTGACTGATGCCCCAAACAAACAATGACTGATCCCCCAACACACACAGTGACTGATGCCCCCGACCCACACACACTGATTGATCCGCCACAACACAGTGACTGATCCCCCCCACACACAGTGACAGATCCCCCCCCACGCACACACAGTGACTGATTCCCCCCCACTCACAGCGACTGATCCCACCCACACACAGAGTGACTGATCCCTCCCCTCCACACACCGTGACTGATCCCCCCCACACACAGTGAATGATCGCCCGCACACAGTGACTGATCCCCCCCAAACACACAGAGACTGATCCCCCCCACACACACACAGTGACTGATCCCCGCCAAACACAGTGACTGATCCTCCCCACCCACACAGTGACTGATCACCCCACACACAGTGATTGATCCCCCCCACACACACAGTGACTGATCCCGCCCACACACACAGTGACTGATCCCCCCCACACACACAGTGGTTGATCCCCCCTCACACACAGTGACTGATCCGCCCCACATACAGTGACTGATGCCCCCGACTCACACACAGTGACAGATCCCCTTCCACATAGTTACTGATCCGCCCCACACACAGTGACTGATGCCCCCGACTCACACACAGTGACTGATCCCCCCCACACACACAGTGACTGAACCCCCTCACACACACAGTGACTGATCACCCCCTCCACACACACAGTGACTGATCCCCGCCCACTCACAGCGCCTGATCCCACCCACACACACAGTGACTGATCCCCCGCCCCACACACACAGCGACTGAACCCCCACCAGACAGTGACTGATCCCTCCCCTCCACACACCGTGACTGATACCACCCACCACATTGTGACTGATCGCCCCCCACACAGTGACTGATCCCCCCACACACACACAGTGACTGATCAGCCCCCCCACACAGTGACTGATCACCCCACACAGTGACTGATCCCCCCACACACACACAGTGACTGATTCCCCCCGCACACAGTGCCTGATACCCCCACTCAGTGACTGATCCCCCCCACACACAGTGACTGATCCCCGCACACACACACACAGTGACTGATCCCCCCTACACACAGAGTGACTAATCCCCCCCACACACAGTGACTGATCCCCCCACACACAGTGACTGATCCCCCCCCACACACAGTGACTGATTCCCCCACACACAGTGACTGATCCCCCCCCACACACAGTGACTGATCCCCCCCCACACACAGTGACTGATCCCCCCATACACAGTGACTGAACACACCCCCACAAACAAAGTGACTGATATCCCCCCCACACACAGTGACTGATCCCCCCCACACACAGTGACTGATGCCCCCGACCCACACACAGTGATTGATCCGCCACAACACAGTGACTGATCCCCCCCACACACAGTGACAGATCCCCCCCACGCACACACAGTGACTGATGTCCCCGACCCACACACAGTGATTGATCCGCCACAACACAGTGATTGATCCCCCCCACACACACAGTGACTGATCCCGCCCACACACACAGTGACTGATCTCTCCTAAAACAGTGACTGAACACACCACCACACACACAGTGACTGATTCCCCCTTACAGACAGTGCCTAATCCGCCCCACACACAGTGACTGATGACCCCGACTCACACACAGTGACTGGTCCCCTTCCACACAGTTACTGATCCCCCCCACACACACAGTGACTGAATCCCCTCGCACACACAGTGACTGATCCCCCCCTCCACACACACAGTGACTGATCCCCCGCCCCACACACACAGCGACTGAACCCCCACCAGACAGTGATTGATCACTCCCCTCCACACACCGTGACTGATCCCTCCCACAGACAGTTACTGATCGCCCCACACACAGTGACTGATACCATCCACCACACAGTGACTGATCCGACCCCCCCACACACCGTGACTGATGCCCCCCACACACAGTTACTGATCGCCCCACAAACAGTGACTGATACCACCCACCACACAGTGACTGATCCCCCCCCACACAGTGACTGATACCCCCCACACACACACAGTGACTGATCCCCCCCACACAGTGACTGATCCCCCCACACAGTGACTGATCCCCCCACACACACACAGTGACTGATTCCCCCCGCACACAGTGACTGATACCCCCACTCAGTGACTGATCCCCCCCACACACAGTGACTGATCCCCGCACACACACACACAGTGACTGATCCCCCCACAAACACAGTGACTGATCCCCCCATACACAGTGACTGAACACACCCCCACAAACAAAGTGACTGATATCCCCCCCACACGCAGCGAGTGATCCCCCCCACACACAGTGACTGATCCCCCCACACCCAGTGACTGATTCCTCCACACACACACAGTGACTGATGCCCCCATACACACACAGTGACTGATTCCCCCACACACAGTGACTGATCCCCCCCACACACACAGTGACTGATCGCCCACCACACAGTGACTGATCCCCCACACACACAGTGACTGATGCCCCCGACCAACACACAGTGACTGATCCCCCACCACACAGTGACTGATCCCCCCCCACACACAGTGACTGATCCACCCCACCACACACAGTGACTGATCCCTCCCCCACACACAGTGACTGATACCGCCCACACACAAAGTGATTGATCCCCCCATACACACAATGACTGATCCCCCCACACACACATTGACTGATACCCGCCCACACACACACAGTGACTGAACCCCCACACACACAGAGACTAATCCCCCCACACACAGTGACTGATCCCCCCCCCGACACACACAGTGACTGATCCCCCCACCACACACAGTGACTGATCCCCGGCCACACACAATGACTGATCCCCCCCCCACACACACGGTGACTGATCCCCCCCCACACACACGGTGACTGATCCCCCCCCAAACACACACAGTGACTTATCCCCCCACTCACAGTGACTGATGCCCCAAACAAACAATGACTGATCCCCCAACACACACAGTGACTGATGCCCCCGACCCACACACAGTGATTGATCCGCCACAACACAGTGACTGATCCCCCCCACACACAGTGACAGATCCCCCCCACGCACACACAGTGACTGATTCCCCCCCACTCACAGCGACTGATCCCACCCACACACAGAGTGACTGATCCCTCCCCTCCACACACCGTGACTGATCCCCCCCCACACACAGTGAATGATCGCCCGCACACAGTGACTGATCCCCCCCAAACACACAGAGACTGATCCCCCCCACACACACACAGTGACTGATCCCCGCCAAACACAGTGACTGATCCTCCCCACCCACACAGTGACTGATCACCCCACACACAGTGATTGATCCCCCCCACACACACAGTGACTGATCCCGCCCACACACACAGTGACTGATCCCCCCCAAACACACAGTGGTTGATCCCCCCTCACACACAGTGACTGATCCGCCCCACATACAGTGACTGATGCCCCCGACTCACACACAGTGACAGATCCCCTTCCACACAGTTACTGATCCGCCCCACACACAGTGACTGATGCCCCCGACTCACACACAGTGACTGATCCCCCCCACACACACAGTGACTGAACCCCCTCACACACACAGTGACTGATCACCCCCTCCACACACACAGTGACTGATCCCCGCCCACTCACAGCGCCTGATCCCACCCACACACACAGTGACTGATCCCCCGCCCCACACACACAGCGACTGAACCCCCACCAGACAGTGACTGATCCCTCCCCTCCACACACCGTGACTGATACCACCCACCACATTGTGACTGATCCTCCCCCACACAGTGACTGATCCCCCCCACACACACACAGTGACTGATCAGCCCCCCCACACAGTGACTGATCAGCCCACACAGTGACTGATCCCCCCACACACACACAGTGACTGATTCCCCCCGCACACAGTGCCTGATACCCCCACTCAGTGACTGATCCCCCCCACACACAGTGACTGATCCCCGCACTCACACACACAGTGACTGATCCCCCCTACACACAGAGTGACTAATCCCCCCCATACACAGTGACTGATCCCCCCACACACAGTGACTGATCCCCCCCCACACACAGTGACTGATTCCCCCACACACAGTGACTGATCCCCCCCCACACACAGTGACTGATCCCCCCCCACACACAGTGACTGATCCCCCCATACACAGTGACTGAACACACCCCCACAAACAAAGTGACTGATATCCCCCCCACACACAGTGACTGATCCCCCCCACACACAGTGACTGATGCCCCCGACCCACACACAGTGATTGATCCGCCACAACACAGTGACTGATCCCCCCCACACACAGTGACAGATCCCCCCCACGCACACACAGTGACTGATTCCCCCCCACTCACAGCGACTGATCCCACCCACACACAGAGTGACTGATCCCTCCCCTCCACACACCGTGACTGATCCCCCCCACACACAGTGAATGATCGCCCGCACACAGTGACTGATCCCCCCACAAACACACAGAGACTGATCCCCACCCCCACACACACAGTGACTGATCCCCGCCAAACACAGTGACTGATCCTCCCCACCCACACAGTGACTGATCACCCCACACACATGATTGATCCCCCCCACACACACAGTGACTGATCCCGCCCACACACACAGTGACTGATCCCCCCACACACACAGTGGCTGAACCCCCCTCACACACAGTGACTGATCCGCCCCACATACAGTGACTGATCCCCCCCACACACACACAGTGACTGATCCCCCACAACACAGTGACTGATCCCACCCACACACAGTGACAGATCCCCCCCACACACACAGTGACTGATTCCACCCCACTCACAGCGACTGATCCCACCCACACACAGAGTGACTGATCCCTCCCCTCCACACACCGTGACTGATCCCCCGCACACACAGTGAATGATCGCCCGCACACAGTGACTGATCCCCCCCAAACACACAGAGACTGATCCCCCCCACACACACACAGTGACTGATCCCCGCCAAACACAGTGACTGATCCTCCCCACCCACACAGTGACTGATCACCCCACACACAGTGATTGATCCCCCCCACACACACAGTGACTGATCCCGCCCACACACACAGTGACTGATCCCCCCCACACACACAGTGGTTGATCCCCCCTCACACACAGTGACTGATCCGCCCCACATACAGTGACTGATGCCCCCGACTCACACACAGTGACAGATCCCCTTCCACACAGTTACTGATCCGCCCCACACACAGTGACTGATGCCCCCGACTCACACACAGTGACTGATCCCCCCCACACACACAGTGACTGAACCCCCTCACACACACAGTGACTGATCACCCCCTCCACACACACAGTGACTGATCCCCGCCCACTCACAGCGCCTGATCCCACCCACACACACAGTGACTGATCCCCCGCCCCACACACACAGCGACTGAACCCCCACCAGACAGTGACTGATCCCTCCCCTCCACACACCGTGACTGATACCACCCACCACATTGTGACTGATCCCCCCCCACACAGTGACTGATCCCCCCCACACACACACAGTGACTGATCAGCCCCCCCACACAGTGACTGATCACCCCACACAGTGACTGATCCCCCCACACACACACAGTGACTGATTCCCCCCGCACACAGTGCCTGATACCCCCACTCAGTGACTGATCCCCCCCACACACAGTGACTGACCCCCGCACACACACACACAGTGACTGATCCCCCCTACACACAGAGTGACTAATCCCCCCCACACACAGTGACTGATCCCCCCACACACAGTGACTGATCCCCCCCCACACACAGTGACTGATTCCCCCACACACAGTGACTGATCCCCCCCCACACACAGTGACTGATCCCCCCCCACACACAGTGACTGATCCCCCCATACACAGTGACTGAACACACCCCCACAAACAAAGTGACTGATATCCCCCCCACACACAGTGACTGATCCCCCCCACACACAGTGACTGATGCCCCCGACCCACACACAGTGATTGATCCGCCACAACACAGTGACTGATCCCCCCCACACACAGTGACAGATCACCCCACGCACACACAGTGACTGATTCCCCCCCACTCACAGCGACTGATCCCACCCACACACAGAGTGACTGATCCCTCCCCTCCACACACCGTGACTGATCCCCCCCACACACAGTGAATGATCGCCCGCAC
Organism: Pristiophorus japonicus; assembly: GCF_044704955.1. NCBI lineage: Eukaryota > Metazoa > Chordata > Chondrichthyes > Pristiophoridae > Pristiophorus > Pristiophorus japonicus. Next base: position 15,067 of record NW_027253477.1, read on the forward strand.
ACAGTGACTGATCCCCCCACAAACACACAGAGACTGATCCCCACCCCCACACACACAGTGACTGATCCCCGCCAAACACAGTGACTGATCCTCCCCACCCACACAGTGACTCATCACCCCACACACAGTGATTGATCCCCCCCACACACACAGTGACTGATCCCGCCCACACACACAGTGACTGATCCCCCCCACACACACAGTGGCTGAACCCCCCTCACACACAGTGACTGATCCGCCCCACATACAGTGACTGATCCCCCCCACACACACACAGTGACTGATCCCCCACAACACAGTGACTGATAGCCCCCCACACACAGTGATTGTTCCCCCACAACACAGTGACTGATCCCACCCACACACAGTGACTGATACCCCCCAAAAACACACAGTGACTGATCCCCGCCACATACAGTGACTGATCCTCCCCACCCACACAGTGACTGATCACCCCACACACAGTGATTGATCCCCCCCACACACACAGTGACTGATCCCGCCCACACACACAGTGACTGATCTCTCCAAAAACAGTGACTGAACACACCACCACACACACAGTGACTGATTCCCCCTTACAGACAGTGACTGATCCGCCCCACACACAGTGACTGATGCCCCCGACTCACAGACAGTGACTGGTCCCCTTCCACACAGTTACTGATCCCCCCCCACACACACAGTGACTGAACCCCCTCGCACACACAGTGACTGATCCCCCCCTCCACACACACAGTGACTGATCCCCCGCCCCACACACACAGCGACTGAACCCCCACCAGACAGTGATTGATCCCTCCCCTCCACACACCGTGACTGATCCCTCCCACAGACAGTTACTGATCGCCCCACACACAGTGACTGATACCATCCACCACACAGTGACTGATCCGACCCCCCCCCACACACCGTGACTGATGCCCCCCACACACAGTTACTGATCGCCCCACAAACAGTGACTGATACCACCCACCACACAGTGACTGATCCCCCCCCACACAGTGACTGATACCCCCCACTCACACACAGTGACTGATCCCCCCCACACAGTGACTGATCCCCCCACACAGTGACTGATCCCCCCACACACACACAGTGACTGATTCCCCCCGCACACAGTGACTGATACCCCCACTCAGTGACTGATCCCCCCCACACACAGTGACTGATCCCCGCACACACACACACAGTGACTGATCCCCCCACACACAGAGTGACTAATCCCCCCCACACACAGTGATGATCCCCCCCACACACACAGTGACTGATCCCCCCATACACAGTGACTGAACACACCCCCACAAACAAAGTGACTGATATCCCCCCCACACACAGTGACTGATCCCCCCCACACACAGTGAATGATGCCCCCGACCCACACGCAGTGAGTGATCCCCCCCCACACACAGTGACTGATCCCCCCACACCCAGTGACTGATTCCTCCACACACACACAGTGACTGATGCCCCCATACACACACAGTGACTGATTCCCCCACACACAGTGACTGATCCCCCCCACACACACAGTGACTGATCGCCCACCACACAGTGACTGATCCCCCACACACACAGTGACTGATGCCCCCGACCAACACACAGTGACTGATCCCCCACCACACAGTAACTGATCCCCCCCCACACACAGTGACTGATCCACCCCACCACACACAGTGACTGATCCCTCCCCCACACACAGTGACTGATACCGCCCACACACAAAGTGATTGATCCCCCCATACACACAATGACTGATCCCCCCACACACACACAGTGACTGAACCCCCACACACACAGTGACTAATCCCCCCACACACAGTGACTGATCCCCCCCCCCCCCCGACACACACAGTGACTGATCCCCGGCCACACACAATGACTGATCCCCCCCCCACACACACGGTGACTGATCCCCCCCCACACACACGGTGACTGATCCCCCCCCAAACACACACAGTGACTTATCCCCCCACTCACAGTGACTGATGCCCCAAACAAACAATGACTGATCTCCCAACACACACACAGTGACTGATCCCCCCCAAACACAATGATTGATCCCCCCACTCAGTGACTGATCCCCCCACACACACAGTGACTGATCCCCCCCACACACAGTGACTGATACCCCACACACACAGTGACTGATCCCCCCACACACACACAGTGACTGATCCACCCCGACACACACATTGACTAATCCCCCCACACACAGTGACTGAACCCATCCCCACACACACAATGACTGATCCTCCCACACACAGTGACTGATCCCCCCCACAGACAGTGACTGATCCCCCCACACACAGTGACTGGTGCCCCCGACCCACATGCAGTGACTGATCCCCCACCACACAGTGACTGCTCCCCCCATACACACAGTGACTGATCCCTCTCCAACACACAGTGAGTGATCCCCACCACACACAGTGCCTGATCTCCCCCCCACACACACAGTGACTAAACCCCCACCAGACACAGTGACTGATCCCTCCCCTCCACACACCGTGACTTATCCCCTCCACACACAGTGACTAATCCCCCCCACACACAGTGACTGATCCCCCCACACACACAGTGTCTAATCCATCCCACACACAGTGACTGATCCCCCCCCACACACAGTGACTGGACCCCCCGGCACACACAGTGACTGATCCCCCCCCCACACAAAGTAACTGATCCCCCCCACACACAGTGACTGATCCACCCCCACACACACAGTGACTGATCCATACCACACACACAGTGACTGATCCCTCCACACACACACAGTGACTGATGCCCGCATACACGCACAGTGATTGATGGCCCCCACACACACAGTGATTGATCCCACCCACACACACACATTGACTGATCCCCCCCACACACAGTGACTGATCCCCCCTACACACAGGCACTGTTCCCCCCCACACGCAGTGACTGACGCCCCCGACCCACACACAGTGACTGATCCCCCACCACACAGTGACTGATCCCCCACACACACGGTGACTGATCCCCCACACACAGAGTGAATGATCCCCCACACACACAGTGACTGATCCCCCCCACACACAGAGTGACTGATCCCTCCCACACACAGTGACTGATCCCCCCGACCCACACACAGTGACTGATCCCCCACACACACAGTGACTGATCCCCCACACACACAATGACTGATCCCCCCCACACACAGTGACTGATCCCCCACACACACAGTGACTGATCCCCCCGACCCACACCCAGTGACTGATCCCCCACACACACAGTGACTGATCCCCCCCACAGACAGTGACTGATCCCCCACACACACAGTGACTGATCCTCCCCACACACAGTGACTGATCCCCCACACACACAGTGACTGATCCCCCACACACACAGTGACTGATCCCCCACACACACAGTGACTGATCCCCCCCACACACAGTGACTGATCCCCCCACACACAGTGACTGATACCCCACACACACAGTGACTGATGCCCCCGACCCACACACAGTGACTGATCCCTCACACACACAGTGACTGGTCCCCCCCACACACAGTGACTGATCCCCCACACACACAGTGACTGATCCCCCACACACACACAGTGACTGATCCCCCCGACCCACACACAGTGACTGATCCCCCCCACACACAGTGACTGATCCCCCCCACACACAGTGACTGATCCCCCACCACACAGTGACTGCTCCCCCCCACACACACAGTGACTGTTTCCCCCGCACACACACAGTGACTGATCCCTGCCCCACACACAGTGAGTGATCCCCACCCACACACACACAATGACTGATCCCCCCACACCCAGTGACTGATCCCCCCCACACACAGCGACTGATCCGACCCCCACACACAGCGACTGAACCCCCACCAGACGCAGTGACTTATCCCTCCCCTCCACACACCGTGACTTATCCCCTCCACACACAGTGACTAATCCCCCCCACACACAGTGACAAATCCATCCCACACACAGTGACTGACCACCCCCCGCACACAGTGATTGGACACCCCCGACACACACAGTGACTGATCCCCCCCCACACAAAGTGACTGATCCCCCCGACCAACACACAGTGACTGATCCCTCCCCCACACACAGTGACTAATCCCCCACACACACAGTGACTGATCCCCCCACACACACAGTGACTGATCCCCCCCACACACTGTGACTGATCCCCCCACACACAGTCACTGAACCCCCCCCCACACACAGTGACTGATGCCCCCGATCCACACACAGTGACTGATCCCCCACACACACAGTGACTGATCCCACACACACACAGAGACTGATGCCCCCGACCAACACACAGTGACTGATCCCCCACCACACAGTGACTGATCCCCCCCCACACACACAGTGACTGATCCCCCACACACACTGTGACTGATCCCCCACACACACAGTGAATGATGCCCCAGACCACACAAAGGGACTGATCCCCCACCACACAGTGACTGATCCCCCCCCCAAACACAGTGACTGATCCCCCACCACATAGTGACTGATCCCTCCCCCACACACAGTGACTGATCCCCCCCACACACAGTGGCAGATGCCCCCACACCCATTGACTGATCACCCCCACACACAGCGACTGATCCGACCCACACAAACAGTGACTGTTCCCCCCCCACACTGTCAGTGACTGAACCCCCACCAGACACAGTGACTGATCCCTCCCCTCCACACACCGTGACTTATCCCCTACACATACAGTGAATAAGCACCCCCACACACAGTGACTGATCGACCCCACACGAAGTGACTAATCCCCCCCACACACAGTGACAGATCCCCCCCACACACAGTGACGGAAAATCCCCGACGCACACAGTGACTGATCCCCCCAAACACACAGTGACTGATCCACTCCAACACACACAGTGACTGATCCCCCCACACACACAGTGACTGATCCCTCCACACACACACAGTGACTGATCCACAACACACAGTGACTGATGCCCCCCCACACACACAGTGACTGATCCCCCCACACACAGTGACTGATCCCCCCCACACACACAGTGACTGATGGCCCCCACACACACAGTGACTGATCCCCACCCACACACACACATTGACTGATCCCCCCCATACACAGTGACTGATCCCTCCACACACACACAGTGACTGATCCCCAACACACAGTGACTGATATCCCCCACACACAGTGACTGATCCCCACCCACACACACACAGTGACTGATCACCCCATACACACAGTGACTGATGCCCCAACACACACACAGTGACTGATCCCCACACACACACAATGACTGATCCCCCCAACACACAGTGACTGATGCCCCCACACAGACAGTGACTGATCCCCCCCACACACAGTGAATGATCCCCCGACACACACAGTGACTGATCACCCCACATACAGTGATTGATCCCCCCCCACACACACAGTGAATGATCCTCCCACACACACACAGTGACTGATCCCCCCCAAACACAGTGACTGATCCCCCCGACATACACAGTGACTGATCCCCCCCCCACGCACAGTGACTGATCCCCCCCACTCAGTGACTGATGGCTCCCACACACACAGTGACTGATCCCCACCCACAAACACACATTGACTGATCCCCCCCACACGCAGTGACTGATCCCCCCCACACACACAGTGACTGATCCCCCACACACACAGTGAGTAATCCCCCCCCACACACACAGTGACTGATCCCTCCCCTCCACACACAGTGACTGATCCCTTCCCCACACACAGTGACTAATCCCCCCACACCCAGTGACTGATCCCCCCCACACACAGCGACTAATCCGACCCACACACACAGTAACTGATCCCCCCCCCCACACACAATGACTGATCCCTCCCAAACACAGTGAATGATCCCCCCCGCACACACACAGTGACTGAACACCCACACACACAGTGACTGATCCCCAACACAGTGACTGATGCCCCCACACACACAGTTACTGATTCCCCCACACACAGTGACAGATCCACCCCACACACACAGAGACTGAAGGCCCCCACACACAAAGTGACTGATCCCCACCCACACACAGTGACTGATCCCCCCCACACACAGTGACTGATCCCCATCCACACACACACAGTGACTGATGCCCCCCCACACACACAGTGACTGATTCCCCCATACACGCAGTGACTGATCCCCCCCACACACAGTGACTGATGCCACCCACGCACACAGTGACTGATCCCCCCACACACAATGACTGATCCCCCACACACACAGTGAGTGAACCCCCACACACAGTGACTGATCCCCCCCCACACACACAGTGAATGATCCTCCCAAACACACAAAGTGACTGATCCCCCACAAACACAGTGACTGATCCCCCCCGACACACACAGTGACTGACCTCCCCCCACGCACAATGACTGATCCCCCCCACTCAGTGACTGATCCCCCCCCACACACAGTGACTGATCCCCCCACACACACAGTGACTGATCCCCCCAAACACAGTGACTGATCCCGCCCCACACACACAGTGAATGATCCTCCCACACACACACAGTGACGGACCCCCCCAAACACAGTGCCTGATCCCCCCCGACACACACAGTGACTGATCCCCCCCCACTCAGTGACTGATCCCCCTCCCCCACATACAGTGACTGATCCCCCACACACACAGTGACTGATCCCCACCCACAAACACACATTGACTGATCCCCCCCACACGCAGTGACTGATCCCCCCCACACACAGTGACTCATCCCCCCCCACACACAGTGACTGATGCCCCCGACCCACACACAGTGACTGATCCCCCACACACAGAGTGACCGATCCCCCCCACAATCAGTGACTGATGCCCCCGACCAACACACAGTGACTGATCCCCCACCACACAGTGACTGCTCCCCCCCACACACACAGTAACTGATCCCCCACACACACAGTGAGTAATCCCCCCCCACACACACAGTGACTGATCCCTCCCCTCCACACACAGTGACTGATCCCTTCCCCACACACAGTGACTAATCCCCCCACACCCAGTGACTGATCCCCCCCACACACAGCGACTAATCCGACCCACACACACAGTAACTGATCCCCCCCCCACACACACAGTGACTGAATCCTCCCGACACACACAGCGACTGATCCCCCCCCCACACACAATGACTGATCCCTCCCAAACACACTGAATGATCCCCCCCGCACACACACAGTGACTGAACCCCCACACACACAGTGACTGATCCCCAACACAGTGACTGATGCCCCCACACACACACAGTTACTGATTCCCCCACACACAGTGACAGATCCACCCCACACACACACAGACTGAAGGCCCCCACACACAAAGTGACTGATCCCCCCCACACACAGTGACTGATCCCCCCCACACACAGTGACTGATCCCCATCCACACACACACAATGACTGATGCCCCCCCCCACACACACAGTGACTGATTCCCCCACACACGCAGTGACTGATCCCCCCCACACACAGTGACTGATGCCACCCACACACACAGTGACTGATCCCCCCACACACAATGATTGATCCCCCCACACACAGTAACTGATCCCCCCCACACACAGTGACTGATCCCCCACACATACAGTGAGTGAACCCCCACACACAGTGACTGATCCCCCCCCACACACACAGTGAATGATCCTCCCAAGCACACAAAGTGACTGATCCCCCACAAACACAGTGACTGATCCCCCCCGACACACACAGTGACTGACCTCCCCCCACGCACAGTGACTGATCCCCCCCACTCAGTGACTGATCCCCCCCACACACAGTGACTGATCCCCCCACACACACAGTGACTGATCCCCCCAAACACAGTGACTGATCCCCCCCCAACACACACAGTGAATGATCCTCCCACACACACACAGTGACGGATCCCCCCCAAACACAGTGCCTGATACCCCCGACACACACAGTGACTGATCCCCCCCCACTCAGTGACTGATCCCCCCCCCACATACAGTGACTGATCCCCCCACACACAGAGACTGATGCCCCCGACCCACACACAGTGACTGATCCCCCACACACACAGTGACTGATCCCCCCCACACACAGTGACTGATGCCCCCGACCACACACAGTGACTGATCCCCCACCACACAGTGACTGATCCCCACCACACACACAGTGACTGATCCCCCCCACACAAAGTGACCGATCCCCCCACACACAGAGTGACTGATACTCCCCAACACACAAAGTGACTTATCCCTCCCCCACACACAGTGACTGATCCGCCCACACCCAGTGACAGATCCCCCCACACACAGCGACTAATCCGACCCCCACACACAGTGACTGATCCCCCCCACACAAACAGTGACTGATACACCCCAACACACACAGTGACTTATCCCTCCCCCACACACAGTGACTGATCCCCCCCACGCACACAGTGACTGATCCCCACCACACACAGTGACTGATCCCCCCACACACAGTGACTGATCCACCCACAGACACACAGTGACTGATCCCCACCACACAGTGACTGATGCCCCCACACACACACACAGTGACTGATCCCCGCATACACAGTGACTGATCCCCCCCACACACACAGTGACTGATCGCCGCACACACAGTGACTGATCCCCCCCACACACACAGTGACTGATGGCCCCCACACACACAGTGACTGATCCCCACCCACACACACACATTGACTGATCCCCCCCACACACAGTGACTGATCCCTCCAGACACACACAGTGACTGATCACACCCACACACACAGTGACTGATCAACCCACACACACAGTGACCGATCCCCACCCACACACACACAGTGACTGATCACCCCAAAAACACAGTGACTGATCCCCCCCACACACAGTGACTTATCCACACCCACACACACACAGTGACTGATCACCCCACACACACAGTGACTGATCAAACCACACACACAGTGACTGATCCCCACTCACACACAAGCAGTGACTGATCCCCCCCACACACAGTGACTGATCCCCACCCAAACACACACACAGTGACTGATCACCCCAAAAACACAGTGACTGATCCCCCCCACACACAGTGACTGATCCCCACCCACACACACGCAGTGACTGATCAACCCACACACACAGTGACTGATCACCCCAAAAACACAGTGACTGATCCCCCCCACACACAGTGACTTATCCACACCCACACACACACAGTGACTGATCACCCCACACACACAGTGACTGATCAAACCACACACACAGTGACTGATCCCCACTCACACACAAGCAGTGACTGATCCCCCCCACACACAGTGACTGATCCCCACCCACACACACGCAGTGACTGATCAACCCACACACACAGTGACTGATCCCCCACACACACAGTGACTGATGCCCCCGACCAACACACAGTGACTGATCCCCCACCACACAGTGACTGATCCCCCCCACACACACAGTGACTGAACCCCCACCACACAGTGACTGATCCCCCACACACACAGTGACTGATCCCTCACACACACAGTGACTGATGCCCCCGATCAACACACAGTGACTGATCCCCCGCCACACAGTGACCGATTCCCCCCGAACACACAGTGACTGATCCACCCCCACACACACAGTGACTGATCCCTCCCCCAGACACAGTGACTGATCCACCACCACACACAGTGACAGATCCCCCAACAACCATTGACTGATCCCCCCACACACAGCGACAGATCCGACCCACACACACAGTGACTGATCCCCCCCCCCACACATACAGTGACTGAACCCCCATCAGACACAGTGATTGATTCCTCCCCTCCACACACCGTGACTATCCCCTCAACACACAGTGACTAATCCCCCCCACACACAGTGACTGATCGACCCCACACACAGTGACTAATCCCCCCCCCACACACAGTGACTGATCCCCCTCACACACTGTGACTGAAGCTCCCCGACGCACACAGTGACTGATCCCCCGCCCACACATAGTGACTGATCCATCCCCACACACACAGTGACTGATCCCCCGACACACACAGTGACTAATCCCTCCACACACACACAGTGACTGATCCCTAACACACAGTGACTGATGCCCCCACACACACACAGTGACTGATCCCCCCACACACAGTGACTGATCCCCCCCACACGCACGGTGACTGATGGCCCCCACACACACAGTGACTGATCCTCAGCCACACACACACATTGACTGATCCCCCCCACACACATTGACTGATCCCCCCCACACATAGTGACTGATCCCAACCCACACACACATAGTGACTGATGCCCCCCCACACACACAGTGAATGATTCCCCCACACACGCAGTGACTGATCCTCCCCCACACACAGTGACTGATGCCACCCACAGACACAGTGACTGATCCCCCCACACAAACAGTGACTGAACCCCCCACACACAGTGACTGATCCCCCCCAACACACACAGTGAATGATCCTCCCACACACACAAAGTGACTGATCCCCCTTAAACACAGTGACTGATCCCCCCCGACACACACAGTGACTGATCCCTCCCACGCACAGTGACTGATCTCCCCCACTCAGTGAATGATCCCCCCCCCACACACAGTGACTGATCCCCCCACACACACAGTGTCTGATCCCCCCACACACAGTGACTGATCCCACCCACACACAAAGTGAATGATCCTCCCACACACACACAGTGACTGATCCCCCCCACCACGCACAGTGACTGATCCCCCCCACTCAGTGACTGATCCCCCCCCACACACAGTGACTGATCCCCCCACACACAGTGACTGATCCTCCCGACACACACAGTGAATGATCCCGCACACACACAGTGACTGATCCCCCCCACACACACACAGTGACTGATCCCCCCACACACAGTGACTGATCCCCCCCACACACACGGTGACTGATGGCCCCCACACACACAGTGACTGATCCTCAGCCACACACACACATTGACTGATCCCCCCCACACATATTGACTGATCCCTCCACACACACACAGTGACTGATCACCAACACACAGTGACTGATCCCCCCCACACACAGTGACTGATCCCCACCCACACACACACAGTGACTGATCAGCCCATACACACAGTGACTGATGCCCCAAAACACACACAGTGACTGATCCCCCCACACACACAATGACTGATCCCCCCAACACACAGTGACTGATGCCCCCACACACACAGTGACTGATCCCCCCAACACACAGTGACTGATCCCCCCACACACACAGTGAGTCATCCCCCAACACACAGTGACTGATACCCCCCCACACCCACAGTGAATGATCCTCCCACACACACACAGTGACTGATCCCCCCCAAACACAGTTACTGCTCCCCTCCGACACACACAGTGACTGATCCCACCCCCACGGACAGTGACTGATCCCCCCCACTCAGTGACTGATGGCCCCCACACACACAGTGACTGATCCCCACCCACAAACACACATTGACTGATCCCCCCCACACGCAGTGACTGATTCCCCCCACACACAGTGACTCATCCCCCCCCACACACAGTGACTGATCCCCCCCACAGACAGTGACTGATACCCCCGACCAACACACAGTGACTGATCACCCCCACAGACAGTGACTGATGCCCCCGACCAACACACAGTGACTGATCCCCCACCACACAGTGACTGCTCCCCCCCACACACACAGTGACTGATGCCCCACACACACTGTGACTAATCCCCCCCCACACACACAGTGACTGATCCCTCCCCTCCACACACAGTGACTAATCCCCCCACACCCAGTGACTGATCCCCTCCCCACACACAGTGACTAATCCCCCCACACCCAGTGACTGATCCCCCCCACACACAGCGGCTAATCCGACCCACACACACAGCAACTGATCCCCCCCCACACACACAGTGACTGAACCCTCTCGACACACACAGTGACTGATCCCCCCCCACACACAGTGACTGATCCCTCCCACACACAGTGACTGATGCTCCCACACATACACAGTGACTGATCCCCCCACACACAGTGACGGATCCACCCCACACACACAGTGACTGATGGCACCCACACACAAAGTGACTGATGCCCCCCCCCACACACACAGTGACTGATTCCACCACACACGCAGTGACTGATCCGCCCCCACACACAGTGACTGATGCCACCCACAGACACAGTGACTGATCCCCTCACACAAACAGTGACTGATCCCCCCACACACAGTGACTGATCCCCCCACACACACACAGTGAATGATCCTCCCACACACACAGAGTGACTGATCCCCCCCAAACACTGTGACTGATCCCCCCCGACACACAGAGTGACTGATCCCCCCCACGCACAGTGACTGATCTCCCCCACTCAGTGACTGATCCCCCCCCCCACACACAGTGACTGATCCCCCCCACACACACAGTGAATGATCCTCCCACACATACACAGTGACTGATCCGCCCCACTCAGTGACTGATCCCCCCCTTCACACACAGTGACTGATCCCCCCCCACACACACAGTGAATGATCCTCCCACACACACACAGTGACTGATTCCCCCCCCCCACCCACGCACAGTGACTGATCCCCCACACTCAGTGACTGACCCCCCCACACACACACAGTGACTGATCCCCCCACACACAGTGACTGATCCCCCCGACACACACAGTGACTGATTCCCCACACACACAGTGACTGATTCCCCCCACAGACAGTGACTGATGCCCCCGACCAACACACAGTGACTGATCCCCCACCACACAGTGACTGCTCCCCCCCACACACACAGTGACTGATGCCCCACACACACTGTGACTAATCCCCCCCCACACACACAGTGACTGATCCCTCCCCTCCACACACAGTGACTGATCCCCTCCCACACACAGTGACTAATCCCCCCACACCCAGTGACTGATCCCCCCCACACACAGCGGCTAATCCGACAGACACACACAGTAACTGATCACCTCCCACACACACAGTGACTGAACCCTCTCGACACACACAGTGACTGATCCCCCCCCACACACAGTGACTGATCCCTCCCACACACAGTGACTGATCCCCCCACACACACAGTGACTGATCCCCCCACACACAGTGACTCATCCCCCCCCACACACAGTGACTGATGCCCCCGACCCACACACAGTGACTGATCCCCCACACACACAGTGACTGATCACCCCCACAGACAGTGACTGATTCCCCCGACCAACACACAGTGACTGATCCCCCACCACACAGTGACTGATCCCTCCCCTCCACACACAGTGACTGATCCCCTCCCCACACACAGTGACTAATCCCCCCACACCCAGTGACTGATCCCCCCCACACACAGCGGCTAATCCGACCCACACACACAGTAACTGATCCCCCCCCCACACACACAGTGACTGAACCCTCTCGACACACACAGTGACTGATCCCCCCCCACACACAGTGACTGATCCCTCCCACACACAGTGACTGATCCCCCACGCACACACACAGTGACTGATCCCCCCATACACACAGTGACTGATCCCCAACACAGTGACTGATGCTCCCACAAACACACAGTGACTGATCCCCCCACACACAATGACTGATCCACCCCACACACACAGTGACTGATGGCACCCACACACAAAGTGACTGATCCCCACCCACACACAAACAATGACTGGTCCCCCCCACACACAGTGACTGATCCCCCCCACACACAGTGACTGATCCCCACCCACGCACACACAGTGACTGATTCCCCCACACACGCAGTGACTGATCCCCCCCCCCACACACAGTCACTGATGCCACCCACAGACACAGTGACTGATCCCCCCACACAAACACTGACTGATCCCCCCACACAGAGTGACTGATCCCCCCCACACACACAGTGAATGATCGTCCCACACACACAAAGTGACTGATCCCCCCCAAACACAGTGACTGATCCCCCCCGACACACAAAGTGACTGATCCCCCCACACGCACAGTGACTGATCTCCCCCACTCAGTGACTGATCCCCCCCGCCACACACAGTGACTGATCCCCCCCACCACGCACAGTGACTGATCCCCCCCACTCAGAGACTGATCCCCCCCACACACAGTGACTGATCCCCCCACACGCAGTGACTGATCCCCCCGACACACACAGTGACTGATCCCCCCCACAGACAGAGACTGATGCCCCCGACAATCACACAGTGACTGATCCCCCACCACACAGTGACTGCTCCCCCCCATACAAACAGTGACTGATGCCCCACACACACTGTGACTAATCCCCTCCCACACACACAGTGACTAATCCCCCCACACCCAGTGACTGATCCCCCCCACACACAGCGGCTAATCCGACGACACACACAGTAACTGATCCCCCCCCCACACACACAGTGACTGAACCCACTCGACACACACAGTGACTGATCCCCCCCCACACACAGTGACTGATCCCTCCCACACACAGTGACTGATTTCCCACGCACACACACAGTGAATGATCCTCCCACACACACAAAGTGACTGATCCCCCCCAAACACAGTGACTGATCCACCTCGACACACACAGTGACTGATCCCCCCCACGCACAGTGACTGATCTCCCCCACTCAGTGACTGATCCCCCCCCACACACAGTGACTGATCCCCCCACACACACAGTGACTGATTCCCCCCACACAGTGACTGATCCCCCCCCACACACACAGTGAATGATCCTCCCACACACACAGAGTGACTGATCCCCCCTCCCCCACGCACAGTGACTGATCCCCCCTACTCAGTGACTGATCCCCCCCCACACACAGTGACTGATCCCCCCACCACACACAGTGACTGATCTCCCCGACACACACAGTGACTGATCCCCCCCACGACACACACAGTGACTGATCCCCTCCCCACACTCAGTGACTAATCCCCGCACACCCAGTGACTGATCCCCCCCCACACAAAGCGGCTAATCCGACCCACACACACAGTAACTGATCCCCCCCCACACACACAGTGACTGAACCCTCTCGACACACACAGTGACTGATCCCCCCCCACAGAGAGTGACTGATCCCTCCCACACACAGTGACTGATCCCCCACGCACACACACAGTGACTGATCCCCCTACACACACAGTGACTGATGGCACCCACACACAAAGTGACTGATCCCCACCCACACACACACAGTGACTGATTCCCCCACACACGCAGTGACTGATCCCGCCCCACACACAGTGACTGATGCCACCCACACACACAGTGACTGATCCACCCACACACACCGTGACTGATCCCCCCACACACAGTGACTGATCCCCCCCCACGCATAGTGACTGATCCCCCCCACTCAGTGACTGATCCTCCCCCACACACAATGACTGATCCCCCCACACACAGTGACTGATCCCCCCACACACACAGTGAATGATCCTCCCACACACACACAGTGACTGATCCCCCCCCACGCACAGTGACAGATCCCCCCCACTCAGTGACTGATCCCCCCCCCCACACACAGTGACTTATCCCCCCACACACAGTGACTGATCCCCCCCGACACACACAGTGACTGATCCCCCCACCACACACAGTGACTGATCCCCGGCCACACACAATGACTGATCCCCCCCACGAAGCACACGGTGACTGATCCCCCCCCCCGACACACACGGTGACTGATCCCTCCCACACACACACAGTGACTGATCCCCCCCCCCACACACAGTGACTAATCCCCCCACACACAGTGACTGATCCCCCCCCCCCGACTCACACAGTGACTGATCCCCCCACCACACACAGTGACTGTTCCCCGGACACACTATGACTGAACACCCCCCGACACACACATTGACTGATCCCCCCCCACACACAAGGTGACTGATCCCCCCCACACACACACAAGGTGACTGATCCCCCCCACACACACACATTGACTTATCCCCCCACACACAGTGACTGATCCCACAAACAAACAGTGACTGATCCCCCAACACACACACAGTGACTGATCCCCCCCAAACACAGTGACTGATCCCCGCCACTCAGTGACTGATCCACCCACACACACAGTGACTGATCACCCCCACACACAGTGACTGATCCCCACCACATACAGTGACTGATCCCCGCCACTCAGTGACTGATCCCCCCACACACACAGTGACTGATCCCCGCCACTCAGTGACTGATCCCCCCACACACACAGTGACTGATCACCCCCACACACAGTGACTGATCCCCACCAGACACAGAGACTGATCCCCGCCACTCAGTGACTGATCCCCCCCCGACACACACAGTGACTGATCCCACCCCCCGTACACACAGTGACTTATCCCCCAAACAATGTGACTGATCCCGCAACACACACACAGTGACTGATACCCCTAAACACAGTGACTGATCCCTCCACTCAGTGACTGATCACCACATACACAGTGACTGATCCCCCCACACACAATGACTGATTCCCCCACACACACAGTGACTGATCCACCCCGACACACACAGCGACTAATCCCCCCACACACAGTGACTGAACCCACCCACACACACACAATGACTGACCCCATCCACACACAGTGACTGATCCCCCCCACAAACAGTGACTGATGTCCCCCACCCAAACACAGTGATTGATTCCACCCCCACACACAGTGACTGATCCCCCCCACACATAATGACTGATGCCCCCGACCCACACACAGTGACTGATCCCACACCACACAGCGACTGATCCCCCCCACACACACAGTGACTGATCCCCCCCACACACAGTGACTGATCCCTCCCCCACACACAGTGACTGATCCACTCCCACACACAGTGACTGATCCCCCCCCACACACACAGTGACTGATCCCTCCCCCACACACAGTGACTGATCCACCCCCACACACAGTGACTGATCCCCCCACATCCAGTGACTGACCCGCCCACACACAGCGACTGATCCCACCCACACACAGTGACTGAACCTCCCGACCCACACACAGTGACTGATACCCCACAACACAGTGACTGATACCCCACAACACAGTGACTGATCCCCCCACACACACAGTGAGTGATGCCCACCTCAAACAGAGTGACTGATCCCCCACACTCACAGTGACTGATCCCCCCACACACAGTGACTGATCCCCCCCACACACACAGTGAATGATCCTCCCGACCCACACACAGTGACTGATACCCCACAACACAGTGACTGATCCCCCCCACGCACAGTGACTGATCTCTCCCACTCAGTGACTGATCCCCCCCCCACACAAGTGACTGATCCCCCCACACACACAGTGACTGATCCCCCCACACATAGTGACTGATCCCCCCCCACACACACAGTGAATGATCCTCCCACACACACACAGTGACTGATCCCCCCCCCACGCACAGTGACTGATCCCCCCCACTCAGTGACTGATCCTCCCCCCACACACAGTGACTGATCCCCCCACACACAGTGACTGATCCCCCCGACACACACAGTGACTGATCCCCCCACCACACACAGTGACTGATCCCCGGCCACACACAATGACTGATCCCCCCACGACACACACAGTGACTGATCCCTCCCCTCCACACACAGTGACTGATCCCCTCCCCACACTCAGTGACTAATCCCCGCACACACAGTGACTGATACCCCACAACACAGTGACTGATCCCCCCCACGCACAGTGACTGATCTCTCCCACTCAGTGACTGATCCCCCCCACACACACAGTGACTGATCCCCCCACACACACAGTGACTGATCCCCCCACACACAGTGACTGATCCCCCCCCACACACACAGTGAATGATCCTCCCACACACACACAGTGACTGATCCCCCCCACCACGCACATTGACTGATCCCCCCACTCAGTGACTGATCCTCCCCCCACACACATTGACTGATCCCCCCACACACAGTGACTAATCCCCCCGACACACAGAGTGATTGATCCCTCCCCTCCACACACAGTGACTGATCCCCTCCCCACACTCAGTGACTAATCCCCGCACACCCAGTGACTGATCCCCCCCCACACACAGCGGCTAATCCGACCCACACACACAGTAAGTGACCCCCCGCCCCACACACACAGTGACTGAACCCTCTCGACACACATAGTGACTGATCCCCCCCCACACACAGTGACTGATCCCTCCCACACACAGTGACTGATCCCCCACGCACACACACAGTGACTGATCCCCCCACACACACAGTGACTGATCCCAACACAGTGACTGATGCCCCCACACACACACAGTGACTGATCCCCCCACACACACAGTGACTGATCCCCCCACACACAGTGACTGATCCCCCCCCACACACACAGTGAATGATCCTCCCACACACACATAATGACTGATCCCCCCCCCCACGCACAGTGAATGATCCCCCCCACTCAGTGACTGATCCCCCCCCCACACACAGTGACTGATCCCCCCCGACACACACAGTGACTGATCCCACAACCACAAACAGTGACTGTTCCCAGGCCACACACAATGACTGATCCCCCCGACGACACACACGGTGACTGATCCCTCCCACACACACACAGTGACTGATCCCCCCCCACACAAAATGACTAATCCCCGGACACACTATGACTGAACACCCCCCGACACACACGATGACTGATCCCCCCCCACACACAAGGTGACTGATCCCCCCCACACACACACAGTGACTTATCCCCCCACACACAGTGACTGATCCCACAAACAAACAGTGACTGATCCCCCAACACACACACAGTGACTGATCCCCCCCAAACACAGTGACTGATCCCCGCCACTCAGTGACTGATCCCCCCACACACACAGTGAGTGATCACTCCCACACACAGCGACTGATCCCCCCCCCGACACACACAGTGACTGCTCCCCCCACCACACACAATGACTGATCCCACCCCCCGCACACACAGTGACTTATCCCCCAAACAAAGTTACTGATCCCGCAACACACACACAGTGACTGATACCCCCAAAGCCAGTGACTGATCCCTCCACTCAGTGACTGATCACCACATACACAGTGACTGATCCCCCCACACACAATGACTGATTCCCCCACACACACAGTGATTGATCCACCCAGACTCACACAGTGACTAATCCCCCCACACACAGTGAGTGAACCCACCCACACACACACAATGACTGATCCCATCCACACAAAGTGACTGATCCCCCCCACAAACAGTGACTGATGTCCCCCACCCAAACACAGTGACTGATTCCCCCCCCACACACAGTGACTGATCCCCCCACATATAATGACTGATGCCCCCGACCCACACACAGTGACTGAACCCCACCACACAGTGACTGATCCCTCCCACACACACAGTGACTGATCACCCCCCACACACACAGTGACTGATCCCTACCCCACACACAGTGACTGATCCACCTCCACACACAGTGACTGATCCCCCCACATCCAGTGACTGACCCGCCCACACACAGCGACTGATCCCACCCACACACACAGTAACTGATGCCCCCACACACACAGTGACTGATCCCTCCCCTCCACACACAGTGACTGATCCCCTCCCTGCATACAGTGACTAATCCCCCCACACCCAGTGACTGATCCCCCCCACACACAGCGGCTAATCCGACACACACACACAGTAAATGATCCCCCCCACACACACAGTGACTGAACCCTCTCGACACACACAGTGACTGATCCCCCCCCACACAGAGTGTCTGATCCCTCCCACACACAGTGACTGATCCCCCACGCACACACACAGTGACTGATCCCCCCACACACACAGTGACTGATCCCCAACACAGTGACTGATGCTCACACACACACACAGTGACTGATCCCCCCACACACAGTGACTGATCCACCCCACACACACAGTGACTGATGGCACCCACACACAAACTGACTGATCCCAAGCCACACACACACATTGACTGATCCCCCCCACACACAGTGACTGATCCCCACCCACACACACACAGTGACTGATGCCCCCCCACACACACAGTGACTGATTCCACCACACACGCAGTGATTGATCCCCCCCCACACACAGTGACTGATCCCCACCCACACACACACAGTGACTGATCCCCCCCACACACTCAGTGACTGATTCCACCACACACGCAGTGACTGATCCGCCCCCACACACAGTGACTGATGCCACCCACAGACACAGTGACTGATCCCCTCACACAAACAGTGACTGATCCCCCCACACAAACAGTGACTGATCCCCCCACATACAGTGACTGATCCCCCACACACACACAGTGAATGATCCTCCCACACACACAAAGTGACTGATCCCCCCCAAACACAGTGACTGAACCCCCCCGACACACACAGTGACTGATCCCCCCCACGCACAGTGACTGATCTCCCCCACTCAGTGACTGATCCACCCCCACACACAGTGACTGATCCCCCCACACACACACAGTGACCGATCCCCCCACACACAGTGACTGATCCCCCCCCACACACACAGTGAATGATCCTCCCACACACACACAGTGACTGATCCCCCCTCCCCCACGCACAGTGACTGATCCCCCCCACTCAGTGACTGATCCCCCCCCCACACACAGTGACTGATCCCCCCACACACAGTGACTGATCTCCCCGACACACACAGTGACTGATCCCCCCACCACACACAGTGACTGATCCCCGGCCACACACAATGACTGATCCCCCCCACGACACACACAGTGACTGATCCCTCCCCTCCACACACAGTGACTGATCCCCTCCCCACACTCAGTGACTAATCCCCGCACACCCAGTGACTGATCACCCCCCACACAAAGCGGCTAATCCGACCCACACACACAGTAACTGATCCCCCCCCACACACACAGTGACTGAACCCTCTCGACACACACAGTGACTGATCCCACCCCACAGACAGTGACTGATCCCTCCCACACACAGTGCCTGATGCCACACGCACACACACAGTGACTGATCCCCTACACACACAGTGACTGATGGCACCCACACACAAAGTGACTGATCCCCACCCACACACACACAGTGACTGATTCCCCCACACACGCAGTGACTGATCCCGCCCCACACACAGTGACTGATGCCACCCACACACACAGTGACTGATCCACCCACACACACAGTCACTGATCCCCCCACACACAGTGACTGATCCCCCCCCACGCACAGTGACTTATCTCCCCCACTCAGTGACTGATCCTCCCCCACACACAGTGACTGATCCACCCACACACACAGTGACTGATACCCCCACACACAGTGACTGACCCCCCCACACACACAGTGAATGATCCTCCCACACACACACAGTGACTGATCCCCCCCCACGCACAGTGACTGATCCCCCCCACTCAGTGACTGATCCCCCCCGACACACAGTGACTGATCCCCCCACAAACAGTGACTGATCCCCCCCGACACACAGAGTGACTGATCCCCCCACCACACACAGTGACTGATCCCCGGCCACACACAATGACTGATCCCCCCCACGAAACACACGGTGACTGATCCCCACCCCCGACACACACGGTGACTGATCCCTCCCACACACACACAGTGACTGATCCCCCACCACACACAGTGACTAATCCCCCCACACACAGTGACTGATTCCCCCCCCCCGACTCACACAGTGACTGATCCCCCCACCACACACAGTGACTGATCCCTGGACACACTATGACTGAACACCCCCCGACACACACGGTGACTGATCCCCCCCCACACACAAGGTGACTGATCCCCCCCACACACACACAGTGACTTATCCCCCCACACACAGTGACTGATCCCACAAACAAACAGTGACTGATCCCCCAACACACACACAGTGACTGATCCCCCCCAAACACAGTGACTGATCCCCGCCACTCAGTGACTGATCCCCCCACACACACAGTGACTGATCACCCCCACACACAGTGACTGATCCCCACCACACACAGTGACTGATCCCCGCCACTCAGTGACTGATCCCCCCACACACACAGTGCCTGATCCCCGCCACTCAGTGACTGATCCCCCCACACACACAGTGACTGATCACCCCCACACACAGTGACTGATCCCCACCAGACACAGTGACTGATCCCCGCCACTCAGTGACTGATCCCCCCCCCGACACACACAGTGACTGATCCCACCCCCCGCACACACAGTGACTGATCCCCCAAACAAAGTGACTGATCCCGCAACACACACACAGTGACTGATACCCCCAAACACAGTGACTGATCCCTCCACTCAGTGACTAATCACCACATACACAGTGACTGATCCCCCCACACACAATGACTGATTCCCCCACACACACAGTGACTGATCCACCCCGACACACACAGCGACTAATCCCCCCACACACAGTGACTGAACCCACCCACACACACACAATGACTGATCCCATCCACACACAGTGACTGATCCCCCCCACACACAGTGACTGATGTCCCCCACCCAAACACAGTGATTGATTCCCCCCCCACACACAGTGACTGATCCCCCCCACACATAATGACTGATGCCCCCGACCCACACACAGTGACTGATCCCACACCACACAGTGACTGATCCCCCCCACACACACAGTGACTGATCCCCCCCACACACACAGTGACTGATCCCTCCCCCACACACAGTGACTGATCCACCCCCACACACAGTGACTGATCCCCCCACATCCAGTGACTGACCCGCCCACACATAGAGACTGATCCCACCCACACACACAGTGACTGATGCCCCAACACACACAGTGTCTGATCCCCCCCACACACAGTGACTGATCCACCCACACACTGACTGAACACACCCCCACACACACAGTGACTGATCGCCCCCCCCCACACACAGTGACTGGTCCCCCCCACACACAGTGACTGATGCTCCCGACCCACACACAGTGACTGATACCCCACAACACAGTGACTGATCCCCCCCACGCACAGTGACTGATCTCTCCCACTCAGTGACTGATCCCCCCCCACACACAGTGACTGATCCCCCCACACACACAGTGACTGATGCTCCCGACCCACACACAGTGACTGATACCCCACAAAACAGTGACTGATCCCCCCCACGCACAGTGACTGATCCCCCCGACACACACAGTGACTGATCCCCCTACCACACACAGTGACTGATCCCCGGCCACACACAATGACTGATCCCCCCCACGACACACACAGTGACTGATTCCTCCCCTCCACACACAGTGACTGATCCCCTCCCAACAATCAGTGACTGATCCATCCCCCACACACAGTGACTGATACCCCACAACACAGTGACTGATCCCCCCCACGCACAGTGACTGATCTCTCCCACTCAGTGACTGATCCCCCCCCCACACACAGTGACTGAGCCCCCCACACACAGTGACTGATCCCCCCGACACACACAGTGACTGATCACTCCACTCCACACACAGTGACTGATCCCCTCCCCACACTCAGTGACTAACCCCGCACACCCAGTGACTGATCCCCCCCCACACACAGCGGCTAATCCGACCCACACACACAGTAACTGACCCCCACCCCACACACACAGTGACTGAACCCTCTCGACACACATAGTGACTGATCCCCCCCCACACACAGTGACTGATGCCACCCACACACACAGTGACTGATCCCCCCACACACACAGTGACTGATCCCCCCACACACAGTGACTGATCCCCCCCACACACACAGTGAATGATCCTCCCACACACACAAAGTGACTGATCCCCCCAAACACAGTGACTGATCCCCCCCGACACACACAGTGACTGATCCCCCCCACGCACAGTGACTGATCCCCCCCACTCAGTGACTGATCCCCCCCCCACACACAGTGACTGATCCCCCCCGACACACACAGTGACTGATCCCCCGACCACACACAGTGACTGTTCCCAGGCCACACACAATGACTGATCCCGCCCACGACACACACGGTGACTGATCCCCGCCCCGACACACACGGTGACTGATCCCTCCCACACACACACAGTGACTGATCCCCCCCCACACAAAATGACTAATCCCCCCACACACAGTGACTGATCCCCCCCCCCGACACACACAGTGACTGATCCCCCCACCACACAATGACTGATCCCCGGACACACTATGACTGAACAACCCCCGACACACACATTGACTGATCGCCCCCCACACACAAGGTGACTGATCCCCCCCCACACACACACAGTGACTTATCCCCCCACACACAGTGACTGATCCCACAAACAAACAGTGACTGATCCCCCAACACACACACAGTGACTGATCCCCCCCAAACACAGTGATTGATCCCCGCCACTCAGTGACTGATTCCCCCACACACACAGTACTGATCACTCCCACACACAGCGACTGATCCCCCCCCCGACACACACAGTGACTGCTCCCCCCACCACACACAATGACTGATCCCACCCCTCGCACACACAGTGACTTATCCCCCAAAGTGACCGATCCCGCAACACACACACAGTGACTGATACCCCCAAACCCAGTGACTGATCCCTCCACTCAGTGACTGATCACCACATACATAGTGACTGATCCCCCCACACACAATGACTGATTCCCCCACACACACAGTGACTGATCCACCCCGACTCACACAGTGACTAATCCCCCCAGACAGAGTGAGTGAACCCACCCACACACACACAATGAATGATCCCATCCACACAAAGTGACTGATCCCCCCCCCACACACAGTGACTGATGTCCCCCACCCAAACACAGTGACTGATTCCCCCCCCCACAAACAGTGACTGATCCCCCCACACATAATGACTGATGCCCCCGACCCACACACAGTGACTGAACCCCACCACACAGTGACTGATCCCTCCCACACACACAGTGACTGATCCCCCCCACACACACAGTGACTGATCCCTCCCCCACACACAGTGACTGATCCACCTCAACACACAGTGACTGATCCCCCCACATCCAGTGACTGACCCGCCCACACACAGCGACTGATCCCACCCACACACACAGTGACTGATGCCCCAACACACACAGTGTCTGATCCCCCGCACACACAGTGACTGATCCACCCACACACAGTGACTGAACACACCCCCACACACACAGTGACTGATCGCCCCCCCACACACAGTGACTGGTCCCCCCCACACACAGTGACTGATGCTCCCGACCCACACACAGTGACTGATACCCCTCAACACAGTGGCTGATCCCCCCACGCACACAGTGAGTGATGCCCCCCCACACAGAGTGACTGATCCCCCCCACACACATTGACTGATCCCCCCCCACTCACAGCGATTGATCCCACATACACACACAGTGACTGATCCCCCCCCCCACACACACAGTTACTGATCCCCCCCACTCACAGTGACTGATCCCCCCCACACACTGTGACTGATCACCACCCACACAGTGACTGATCCCCCCCACCCACACAGTGACTGATCCCCCAACCACACACAGTGATTGATCACCCCCCACACAAACAGTGACTGATCCCCCCCAACACAGTGACTGTTCCCCTCTCACACAGTGAATGATCCCCCACACACACAGTGACTGATCCCCCCCACACACAGTGACTGATCCCCCCCCCCACACAGAGTGACTGGTCCCCCTCACACACACAGTGACTGATCCCCCCCCACACACACAGTGACTGATCCCTCCCCAGATACAGTGACTGTCCCCCCATACACACAATGACTGATCCCCCCCACACACACAGTCACTAATCCCCCCATACACACAGTGACGAATCCCCCCACACACAGTGTCTGATCCCCGTCCAGACACAGTGTCTGATCCCCCCCCACACACACAATGACTGATCCCCCCACACACACAGTCACTGATCCCCCCATACACACAGTGACTTATCCCCCCACACACAGTGACTGATCCCCCAAACAAACAGTGACTGATCCCCCAACACACACAGTGACTGATCCCCCCATACACAGTGACTGATCCCCCAACACACACAGTGACTGATCCCCCCCCCACACACACAGTGACTGATCCCCCCAACACACATAGTGACTGATCCCCCAAACAAAAAGTGACTGATCCCCCAACACACACACAGTGACTGATTCCCCCCCCACACACACAGTGACTGATCCCCCACACAAACAGTGACTGATCCCCCACACACAGTGACTGATGCCCCCGACCCACACACAGTGACTGATCCCCCACCACACACACAGTGACTTATCCTCCCCAAACACAGTGACTGATCCCCCCCACTCAGTGACTGATCCCCCCACAAACACAGTGACTGATCCCCCCCCACACACAGTGACTGATCCCCCACACACACAGTGACTGATCCCCCACACACACAGTGATTGATCCCCCACACACACAGTGACTGATCCCCCACACACACAGTGACTGATCCCCCACAGACACAGTGATTGATCCCCCACACACACAGTGACTGATCCCCCCAACACACAGTGACCGATCTCCCCCACACATACACAGTGACTTATCCCCCCCAAACACAGTGACTGATCTCCCAAACAGTGACTGATCCATCAAATCACACTCAGTGACTGATCCCCCACACACACAGTGACTTTTCCCCCACACACACAATGACTGATACCCCCACACATAGTGCCTGATCCCCCACACACACAGTGACTGATCCCCCCACACACACACAGTGACTGATCCCCCCACACACAGTGACTGATCCCCCCCCACATACACACAGTGACTTATCCCCCCCCAAACACAGTGACTGATCTACCCCACTCAGCGACTGATCCCCCCACACAAACAGTGACTGTTCACCCCCACACACACACAGTGACTTATCCGCCCCAAACACAGTGACTGATACCCCCATACACAGTGACTGATCCCCCCCAGACACACACAGTGACTTATCCCCCCCAAACACAGTGACTGATCCCCCCCACTCAGCGACTGATCCCCCCACAAACACAGTGACTGATCACCCCCACACGCAGTGACTGATCCCCCACACACACAGTGACTGATCCTCCACACAAAGTGACTGAACTCACCCTCACACACACAATGACTGATCCCCCGCACACACAGTGACTGATCCCCCCCACACCACAGTGACTGATGCTCTCGACCCACACACATTGACTGATGCCCTCGACCCACACACAGTGACTGATGCATTCGACCCACACACAGTGACTGATCCCCCACACACACAGTGACTGATTCCCCCGACACACACAGTGACTGATCCCTCCCCTCCACACACAGTGACTGATCCCCTCCCCACACTCAGTGACTAATCCCCGCACACCCAGTGACTGATCCCACCCCACACACAGCGGCTAATCCGACCCACACACACAGTGACTGAACCCTCTCGACACACATCGTGACTGATCCCCCCCCACACACAGTGACTGATGCCCCCCCACACACACAGTGACTGATCCCCCCACACACAGTGACTGATCCACCCCACACACACAGTGACTGATGGCACCCACACACAAAGTAACTGATCCCCACCCACACGCACACATTGACTGATCCCCACCGCACACAGTGACTGATCCCCCCACACACAGTGACTGATGCCACACACACACACAGTGACTGATCCCCCCACACACACAGTGACTGATCCCCCCACACACAGTGACTGATCCCCCCCACACACACAGTGAATGATCCTCCCACACACACAAAGTGACTGATCCCCCCCAAACACAGTGACTGATCCCCCCCGACACACACAGTCACTGATCCCCCCAACACACAGTGACTGATCCCCCCCACTAAGTGACTGATCCCCCCCACACACAGTGACTGATCCCCCCACACACACAGTGACTGATCCCCCACACACAGTGACTGATCCCCCCCCACACACACAGTGAATGATCCTCCCACACACACATAGTGACTGACCCCCCCCCCCACGCACAGTGACTGATCCCCCCCACTCAGTGACTGATCCCCCCCCCCACACACAGTGACTGATCCCCCCCGACACACACAGTGACTGGACCCCCGACCACACACAGTGACTGTTCCCAGGCCACACACAATGACTGATCCCCCCCACGACAGACACGGTGACTGATCCCCCCCCGACACACACGGTGACTGATCCCTCCCACACACACACAGTGACTGATCACCCCCCACACAAAATGACTAATCCCCCCACACACAGTGACTGACCCCCCCCCCCCGATACACACAGTGACTGATCCCCCCACCACACACAGTGACTGATCCCCGGACACACTATGACTGAACACCCCCCGACACACACGGTGACTGATCCCCCCCCCACACACAAGGTGACTGATCCCCCCCACACACACACAGTGACTTATCCCCCCACACACAGTGACTGATCCCACAAACAAAGAGTGACTGATCCCCCAACACACACAAAGTGACTGATCCCCCCCAAACACAGTGACTGATCCCCGCCACTCAGTGACTGATCCCCCCACACACACAGTGACTGATCACCCCCACACACAGTGACTGATCCCCCCACACACACAGTACTGATCACTCCCACACACAGCGACTGATCCCCCCCCCGACACACACAGTGACTGCTCCCCCCACCACACACAATGATAGATCCCACCCCCGCACACACATTGACTTATCCCCCAAACAAAGTGACTGATCCCGCAACACACACACAGTGACTGATACCCCCAAACCCAGTGACTGATCCCTCCACTCAGTGACTGATCACCACATACACAGTGACTGATCCCCCCACACACAATGACTGATTCCCCCACAGACACAGTGACTGATCAACCCCGACTCACACAGTGACTAATCCCCCCACACACAGTGAGTGAACCCACCCACACACACACAATGACTGATCCCATCCACACAAAGTGACTGATCCCCCCCCACACACAGTGACTGATGTCCCCCACCCAAACACAGTGACTGATTCCCCCCCCACACACAGTGACTGATCCCCCCACACATAATGACTGATGCCCCCGACCCACACACAGTGACTGAACCCCACCACACAGTGACTGATCCCTCCCACACACACAGTGACTGATCCCCCGCCCACACACACAGTGACTGATCCCTCCCCCACACACAGTGACTGATCCACCTCCACACACAGTGACTGATCCCCCCACATCCAGTGACTGACCCGCCCACACACAGCGACTGATCCCGCCCACACACACAGTGACTGATGCCCCCACACACACAGTGTCTGATCCCCCCCACACACAGTGACTGATCCACCCACACACAGTGACTGAACACACCCCCACACACACAGTGACTGATCGCCCCCCCACACACAGTGACTGGTCCCCCCCACACACAGTGACTGATGCTCCCGACCCACACACAGTGACTGATACCCCACAACACAGTGACTGATCCCCCCACGCACACAGTGAGTGATGCCCCCCCACACAGAGTGACTGATCCCCCCCACACACAGTGACTGATCCCCCCCCACTCACAGCGATTGATCCCACATACACACACAGTGACTGATCCCCCCCTCCACACACACAGTTACTGATCCCCCCCACTCACAGTGACTGATCCCCCCCACACACTATGACTGATCACCACCCACACAATGACATGATCACCACACACACAGTGACTGATCCCCCCCACCCACACAGTGACTGATCCCCCAACCACACACAGTGATTGATCACCCCCCACACAAACAGTGACTGATCCCCCCCAACACAGTGACTGTTCCCCTCTCACACAGTGAATGATCCCCCACACACACAGTGACTGATCCCCCCCACACACAGTGACTGATCCCCCCCCACACAGAGTGACTGATCCCCCACACACACACAGTGACTGATCCCCCCCACACACAGTGACTGATCCCCCCCCCACACAGAGTGACTGATCCCCCACACACACACACAGTGACTGATCCCCCCCCACACACACAGTGACTGATCCCTCCCCAGATACAGTGACTGATCCCCCCACACACACAGTCACTGATCCCCCCATACACACAGTGACTGATCCCCCACACACACACAGCGACGCATCACCGGCCACACACAGTGACTGATCCCCCACACGCTCAGTGACTGATCCCCCCCCACACACACAATGACTGATCCCCCCATACACACAGTCACTGATCCCCCCATACACACAGTGACTAATCCCCCCACACATAGTGTCTGATCCCCGTCCAGACACAGTGACAGATCCCCCCTCAAACAAACAGTGACTGATCCCCCAGCACACACAGTGACTGATCCCCCCACACACAGTGACTGATCCCCCCACGCACACAGTGAGTGATGCCCCCCCACACAGAGTGACTGATCCCCCCCACACACAGTGACTGATCCCCCCCCACTCAGAGCGATTGATCCCACATACACACACAGTGACTGATCCCCCCCTCCAAACACACAGTTACTGATCCCCCCCACTCACAGTGACTGATCCCCCCCACACACTGTGACTGATCACCACCCACACAATGACATGATCACCACACACACAGTGACTGATCCCCCCCACCCACACAGTGACTGATCCCCCAACCACACACAGTGATTGATCACCCCCCACACAAACAGTGACTGATCCCCCCCAACACAGTGACTGTTCCCCTCTCACATAGTGAATGATCCCCCACACACACAGTGACTGATCCCCCCCACACACAGTGACTGATCCCCCCCCACACAGAGTGACTGATCCCCCACACACACACAGTGACTGATCCCCCCCACACACAGTGACTGATCCCCCCCCCCACACAGAGTGACTGATCCCCCCCACACACAGTGACTGAGCCCCCCCACACACAGTGACTGATCCCCCCCCACACACAGTGACTGATCCCCCCCACACACAGTGACTGATCCCCCCCCACACAGAGTGACTGATCCCCCCCACACACACAGTGACTGATCCCCCCCACACACAGTGACTGATCCCCCCCCACACAGAGTGACTGATCCCCCACACACACACAGTGACTGATCCCCCCCCACACACACAGTGACTGATCCCTCCCCAGATACAGTGACTGATCCCCCCACACAAACAGTCACTGATCCCCCCATACACACAGTCACTGATCCCCCCATACACACAGTGACTAATCCCCCCACACATAGTGTCTGATCCCCGTCCAGACACAGTGACAGATCCCCCCTCAAACAAACAGTGACTGATCCCCCAGCACACACAGTGACTGATCCCCCCACACACAGTGACTGATCCCCCCACGCACACAGTGAGTGATGCCCCCCCACACAGAGTGACTGATCCCCCCCACACACAGTGACTGATCCCCCCCCACTCACAGCGATTGATCCCACATACACACACAGTGACTGATCCCCCCCTCCACACACACAGTTACTGATCCCCCCCACTCACAGTGACTGATCCCCCCCACACACTGTGACTGATCACCACCCACACAATGACATGATCACCACACACACAGTGACTGATCCCCCCCACCCACACAGTGACTGATCCCCCAACCACACACAGTGATTGATCACCCCCCACACAAACAGTGACTGATCCCCCCCAACACAGTGACTGTTCCCCTCTCACACAGTGAATGATCCCCCACACACACAGTGACTGATCCCCCCCACACACAGTGACTGATCCCCCCCCACACAGAGTGACTGATCCCCCACACACACACAGTGACTGATCCCCCCCACACACAGTGACTGATCCCCCCCCACACAGAGTGACTGATCCCCCCCACACACAGTGACTGATCCCCCCCACACACAGTGACTGATCCCCCCCCACACACAGTGACTGATCCCCCCACACACAGTGACTGATCCCCCCCCACACAGAGTGACTGATCCCCCCCACACACACAGTGACTGATCCCCCCCACACACAGTGACTGATCCCCCCCACACACAGTGACTGATCCCCCCCCACACAGAGTGACTGATCCCCCACACACACACAGTGACTGATCCCCCGCCACACACACAGTGACTGATCCCTCCCCAGATACAGTGACTGATCCCCCCACACACACAGTCACTGATCCCCCCATACACACAGTGACTGATCCCCCACACACACACAGCGACGCA
The DNA here is from genome assembly GCF_044704955.1 of Pristiophorus japonicus. Classification (NCBI taxonomy): domain Eukaryota; kingdom Metazoa; phylum Chordata; class Chondrichthyes; family Pristiophoridae; genus Pristiophorus; species Pristiophorus japonicus. The sequence continues at coordinate 47,216 of NW_027253477.1, forward strand.
TCACCGGCCACACACAGTGACTGATCCCCCACACGCTCAGTGACTGATCCCCCCCCACACACACAATGACTGATCCCCCCATACACACAGTCACTGATCCCCCCATACACACAGTGACTAATCCCCCCACACATAGTGTCTGATCCCCGTCCAGACACAGTGACAGATCCCCCCTCAAACAAACAGTGACTGATCCCCCAGCACACACAGTGACTGATCCCCCCACACACAGTGACTGATCCCCCCACGCACACAGTGAGTGATGCCCCCCCACACAGAGTGACTGATCCCCCCCACACACAGTGACTGATCCCCCCCCACTCACAGCGATTGATCCCACATACACACACAGTGACTGATCCCCCCCTCCACACACACAGTTACTGATCCCCCCCACTCACAGTGACTGATCCCCCCCACACACTGTGACTGATCACCACCCACACAATGACATGATCACCACACACACAGTGACTGATCCCCCCCACCCACACAGTGACTGATCCCCCAACCACACACAGTGATTGATCACCCCCCACACAAACAGTGACTGATCCCCCCCAACACAGTGACTGTTCCCCTCTCACACAGTGAATGATCCCCCACACACACAGTGACTGATCCCCCCCACACACAGTGACTGATCCCCCCCCACACAGAGTGACTGATCCCCCACACACACACAGTGACTGATCCCCCCCACACACAGTGACTGATCCCCCCCCACACAGAGTGACTGATCCCCCCCACACACAGTGACTGATCCCCCCCACACACAGTGACTGATCCCCCCCCACACACAGTGACTGATCCCCCCCACACACAGTGACTGATCCCCCCCCACACAGAGTGACTGATCCCCCCCACACACACAGTGACTGATCCCCCCCACACACAGTGACTGATCCCCCCCCACACAGAGTGACTGATCCCCCACACACACACAGTGACTGATCCCCCCCCACACACACAGTGACTGATCCCTCCCCAGATACAGTGACTGATCCCCCCACACACACAGTCACTGATCCCCCCATACACACAGTGACTGATCCCCCACACACACACAGCGACGCATCACCGGCCACACACAGTGACTGATCCCCCACACGCTCAGTGACTGATCCCCCCCCACACACACAATGACTGATCCCCCCATACACACAGTCACTGATCCCCCCATACACACAGTGACTAATCCCCCCACACATAGTGTCTGATCCCCGTCCAGACACAGTGACAGATCCCCCCCCAAACAAACAGTGACTGATCCCCCAGCACACACAGTGACTGATCCCCCCACACACAGTGACTGATCCCCCAACACACACAGTGACTGATCCCCCCCCCACACACACAGTGACTGATCCCCCCAACACACATAGTGACTTATCCCCCCCCACACACAGTGACTGATCCCCCAAACAAAAAGTGACTGATCCCCCAACACACAGTGACTTATCCCCCCCAAACACAGTGACTGATCCCCCAAACAGTGACTGATCCATCAAATCACACTCAGTGACTTTTCCCCCACACACACAATGACTGATACCCCCACACAGAGTGACTGATCCCCCACACACACAGTGACTGATTCCCCCCCCACACACACAGTGACTGATCCCCCCACACACAGTGACTGATCCCCCCCACATACACACAGTGACTTATCCCCCCCAAACACAGTGACTGATCCCCCCCACTCAGCGACTGATCCCCACACACACACAGTGACTTATCCGCCCCAAACACAGTGACTGATACCCCCATACACAGTGACTGATCCCCCCCAGACACACACAGTGACTTATCCCCCCCAAACACAGTGACTGATCCCCCCCACTCAGCGACTGATCCCCCCACACACACAGTGACTGATCACCCCCACACGCAGTGACTGATCCCCCACACACACAGTGACTGATCCCCCCCACACACAGTGACTGATGCTCTCGACCCACACACATTGACTGATGCCCTCGACCCACACACAGTGACTGATGCCTTCGACCCACACACAGTGACTGATCCCCCACACACACAGTGACTGATTCCCCCACACACAGCGACTGATCCCAGCCACAAACACAGTGACTGAACACTCCCGACACACACAGTAACTGAATCCCCAACAGACACAGTGACTGATCCCTCCCCTCCACACACCGTGACTTATCCCCTCCACACACAGTGACTGATCCCCCCCACACAGTGACTGATCACCCCCACACACACAGTGACTGATACCACCCAGGAGTATGAGAGCTTGAGGGAGTAGGAGAGCTTACGGGTGTAGGAGAGCTTACCGGAATAGGAGACCTGACCGGAGTAGGAGAGCTTTGGGGAGTCGGAGAGCTTGTTGGAGTCGGGGAGCTTGGGGTGTAGGAGAGCTTGGAGGAGTAGGAGAACGTGGCAGAGTAGGAGAGCTTGGGGGAGTAAGAGAGCTTGGGGGAATAAGAGAGCTTGGGGGAGTAAGAGTGCTAGGGGGAGTAGGAGATCTTGCGGGAGTAGGAGAGCTTGGGGAAGTATGAGAGCTTGGGGGAGTTGGAGAGCTTGGGGGAGTAGGAGAGCTTGGGGGCGTAGGAGAGCTTGGGCGAGTAGGAGAAATTGGGGAAGTAGCAGAGCTTGGGGGAGTAGGAGAGCTTGGGGGAGTAGGGGAGCTTGGAGGAGAAGGAAGCGCTTGGGGGAGAAGGAGAGCAATGGGGAGAAGGAGGGAAAGGGGGAGAAGGAGAGCTTGGGGCAGAAGGAGAGATTGGGGGACTAGGAGAGCTTGGGGGAGTAGGAGAGCTTGGGGGAGTAGGAGAGCTTGGGGGAGTAGGAGAGCCTGGGGGCGTAGGAGAGCCTGGGCGAGTAGGAGAGCCTGGGGGAGTATGAGAACCTGGTGGATTATGAGAGCCTGGGGTAGTATGAGAGCCTGGGGGAGTATGTGAGGCTGGGGGAGTATCAGAGGCTGGGGGAGTATGAGAGGCTGGGGGAGTATGAGAGGCTGAGTGACTATGAGAGCCTGGGGGATTATGAGTGCCTGGGGGGAGTATGAGAGCCTGGGGGCGTATGAGAGCTTGGGGGCTTATGAGAACTTGGGGGCGTATGAGAGCGTGGGGGCGTATGAGTGCTTGGGGGCGTATGAGACCTTGGGGGCGTATGAGTGCTTGGGGGCGTATGAGAGCTTGGCCGAGTATGAGAGCTTGGGGTGTATGAGAGCTTGGCGGAGTAGGAGAATTTGCCGGAAAAGGAGAGCTTCGGGGAGCAGGAGAGGTTCCTGGAGTAGGAGAGCTTGGGGGAGCAGGAGAGGTTCCTGGAGTCGGAGAGCTTGCGGGAGTTGGAGAGCTTGGGGGAGTAGGAGAGCTTACCGGAGTAAGAAAGATTACCGGAGCAGATGAGCTTGGGGAAGCAGTAGAATTTGGGGGAGAAGGAGACCTTCGGGGATTAGGAGAGCTTACCAGAGTAGAAGAGCTTGGCGGAGTAGAAGAGCTTGAGGGAGTAGGAGATCTTGAGGGAGTAGGAGAGCTTAGTGGTGTAGGAGAGCTAAACGGTGCTGGAGATCGTACAAAATTATGAGAGCTTGGGAGAGTCGGAGAGCTTGTGGGCGTAGGAGAGGTCACTGGAATAGGAGGGCTGACCGGAGTAGGAGGACTTTGGTGATTAGGGGGAGTAGGAGATCTTGGGGGAGTAGGACAGCTTGGGTGAGTAGGAGAGCTTGGGGGAGTAGGGAAGTTTGGGGGAGTAGGAGAGCTTGGGGGATTGGAGAGCTTGGGGGAGTAGGAGAGCTTGGGGGAGTAGGAGAGATTGGGGGAGTAGGAGAACATGCGGGAGTAGGAGAACTTGCGGGAGTAGGAGAGCTTTGGGGGATTAGGAGAGCTTGGGGGAGTATGAGAGCTTGGGGAGTATGAGAGCTTGGGGGAGTAGGAGAGCTTGGGGGAGTAGGAGAGCTTGGGGGAGTGGGAGAGCTTGGGGGAGTGGGAGAGCTTGGGGGAGTAGTGAAGTTTGGGTGAGTAGGAGAGCGTTGGGAGTATGAGAGCTTGGGGGAGTAGGAAAGCTTGGGGGAGTAGGAGAGCTTGGGGGAGTAGGAGAGCTTGGGGGAGTAGGTGAGCTTGGGGGAGTACGAGAGCTTGGGTGAGAAGGATAGCTTGGGGGAGTAGGTGAGCTTGGGGAGTAGGAGAGCTTGGGGGACTAGGAGAGCTTGGTGGAGTAGGAGAGCTTGGGTGAGTAGGAGAGTTGGGGGAGTAGGAGAGCTTGCGGGAGGAGGAAAGCTTGGGGGAGTAAGAGAGCTTGGGAGTGCAGGAGAGTTACGGGAGCTGGTGAGCTTGGGGAGCAGGAGAGCTTGGAGTGCAGGAGAGCTTGGGGGAGCAGGAGAGCTTGGAGGAGGAGGAGAGCTTGAGGGAGGAGGAGAGCTTGTTGGGAGCAGGAGAGCTTGGGGGAGCAGGTGAGCTTGGGGGAGCAGGAGAGATTGGGGAAGTAGGAGAGATTGGGGGAGTAGGAGAGCTTGGGGGAGTAGGAGACTTTGAGGGAGTATGAGTGCTTGTGATAGTATGAGAGATTGGGGGAGTATGAGTGCTTGGGGGAGTATGAGAGTTTGGGGAGTATGAGAGCTTGGGGGAGTAGGAGAGCTTGGGGGAGTATGAGATCTTGGGGGAGTATAAGAGCTTGGGGGGTATGAGAGATTGGGGGTGTATGAGAGCTTGGGGGACTATGAGAGCTTGGGGAGTATGAGAGCTTGGCGGAGTAGGAGAGCTTGGCGGAGTAGGAGAGCTTGGGTGAGTAGGAGAGCTTGGGGCAGTAGGGAAGTTTGGGGGAGTAGGAGAGCTTGGGGAGTAGGAGAGCTTGTGGGAGTAAGAAAGCTTGGGGGAGTAGGAGAGCTTTAGGGAGTAGGAGAGCTTGCGGGAGTAGGAGAGCTTGGGGGAGTAGGAGAGCTTGGGCGAGTAGGAGAGCGTGGAGGAGTACGAGAGTTGGGGGAGTAGGAGAGATTGGGGGAGTAGGAGAGCTTGGGGGAGTACGAGAGCTTCCCGGAGTAGGAGAGCTTGGGGGAGTAGGAGTGCTTGGGGGAGTAGGAGAGCTTGGGGAGGGAGTAGGAGAGCTTGGGGGAGTAGGAGAGTTGGAGGAGCAGGCGAGCTTGGGGAGTAGGAGAGCTTGGGGGAGTAGGAGATCTTTGGGGAGTAGGAGAGCTTGGGGGAGTAGGAGTGCTTGGGGGAGTAGGAGAGCTTGGCGGAGTAGGAGTGATTGGGGGAGTAGGAGAGCTTGGGGGAGTCGGGGAGCATGGGGGAGTAGGAGAACTTGGCGGAGTAGGAGAGATTGGGGTCATAGGAGAGCTTCCCGGAGTATGAGAGCTTCCCGGAGTAGGAGATCTTGGGGGAGTAGGAGGGCATGGGGGAGTTGGAGAGCTCGGGGGCTTAGGAGAGCTTGGGGGAGTAGGAGAGCTTGGGGGAGTAGGAGAGCTTGGGGGAGTAGGAGAGCATGGGGTTGTAGGAGAGCTTGGGGAGAAGGAGAGCTTGGGGGAGCAGGATAGCTTGGGGGCGCAGGAGAGCTTACCGGAGTTGGAGAGCTTGGGAGAGTAAGAGAGCTTGGGGGTGTAAGAGAGCTTGGGGGTGTAAGAGAGCTTGGGGGAGTAAGATAGCTTGGGGGAGTAAGAGACCTTGGGGGTGTAAGAGAACTGGGGGAGTCGGAGAGCTTGGGGGAGTCGGAGAGCTTGGGGTAGTAGGTGAGCTTGGGCGAGTAGGAGAGCTTGGGGGAGTAAGAGAGCTTGCGGGAGGACGAGAGCTTGGGGGAGTCGGAGAGCTTTGGGGAGCAGGAGAGCTTGGGGGAGTAGGAGCGCTTGGGGGAGTAGGAAAGCTTGAGGGAGGAGGAGAATTTGGGGGAGTAGGAGAGCTTTGGGATTAGGCGAGCTTGGGGGAGTAGGAGAGCTTGGGGGTGTAGGAGAGCTTGGGAGAGTTGGAGAGCTTGGGGAGTAGGAGAGCTTGGGGTAGTAGGAGAGCTTGGGGGAGTAGGAGAGCTTGGGGCAGTAGGAGAGCTTACGGGAGTAGGAGAGTTTGGGGGAGTAGTAGAGCTTGGAGGAGTGGGATAGCTTGTGGGAGTAGGAGAGCTTGGGGGAGTAGGAGAGCTTGGGGGAGTAGGAGAGCTTGCGGGATTAGGAGAGCTTGGGGGAGTAGGAGAGCTTGGGCGAGTAGGAGAGCTTGGGTGATTAGGAGAGCTTGGGGGAGCAAGAGAGCTTGGGGGAGCAGGATAGCTTGGGGGAGCATGAGAGCTTGGGGGAAAATGAGAGCTTGGAGGAGTAGGAAAGCTTCGGGGAGTAGGAGATCTTGGGGGAGTAGAAGAGATTGGGGGAGTAGGATAGCTCGGGGAGTAGGAGAGCTTGCGGGAGTAGGAAAGCATGCAGGAGTCGGAGAGCTTGCGGGTGCAGGAAAGCTTACCGGAGTAGGAGAGCTTGGGGGAATACGAGAGATTGGGGGAGTAGGATAGCTTAGCAGAGCAGGAGAGCTTGGTGGAGTAGGAGAGCTTGGTGCAGTAGGAGATCTTGGGGGATGAGGAAAACTTGGGAGAGCAAGAGAGCTTGTGAGAGCAAAAGAGCTTGGGGGAGTAGGAGAGCTTTGGGGAGTAGGAGAGCTTACCGGAATCGGAGAGCTTGGGGGAGTAGGAGAGCTTGGGGGAGTCGGAGAGCTTCCCGGAATAGGAGAGCATGGGGACGTAGGATAGGTGGGCGAGAAGGAGAGCTTGTGAGAGAAGGAGAGCTTTCAGTAGTGGGAGAGCTGACCGGATTAGGAGAGCTTACCAGAGTAGGAGAGATTGTGGGAGTAGGAGAGCTTGGGGGTGTAGGAGAGCTTAGGGGAGTTGGAGAGCTTGGGGGAGTAGGAGAGCTTAGGGGAGTAGGAGATCTTGGGGGAGTAGGACAGCTTGGGTGAGTAGGAGAGCTTGGGGGAGTAGGGAAGTTTGGGGGAGTAGGAGAGCTTGGGGAGTCGGAGTGCTTGGGGGAGTAGGAAAGCTTGGGGGATTGGAGAGCTTGGGGGAGTTGGAGACCTTGGGGGAGTAGGAGAGATTGGGGGAGTAGGAGAACATGCGGGAGTAGGAGAACTTGCGGGAGTAGGAGAGCTTTGAGGGATTAGGAGAGCTTGGGGGAGTATGAGAGCTTGGGGAGTATGAGAGCTTGGGGGAGTAGGAGAGCTTAGGGGAGTCGGAGAGCTTGGGGGAGTAGGAGAATTTGGGTGAGTAGGAGAGCTTGGGGGAGTAGTGAAGTTTGGGGGAGTAGGAGAGCGTTGGGAGTATGAGAGCTTGGGGGAGTAGGAAAGCTTGGGGGAGTAGGAGAGCTTGGGGGAGTAGGAGAGCTTTGGGGAGTAGGAGAGATGGGGGGAGTAGGATAACTTGCGGGAGTAGGAGAACTTGCGGGAGTAGGAGAGCTTTGGGGGATTAGTAGATCTTGGGGGAGTAGGTGAGCTTGGGTGAGTACGAGAGCTTGGGTGAGAAGGAGAGCTTGGGGGAGTAGGTGAGCTTGGGGAGTAGGAGAGCTTGGGGGACTCGGAGAGCTTGGTGGAGTAGGAGAGCTTGGGTGAGTAGGAGAGTTGGGGGAGTAGGAGAGCTTGCGGGAGGAGGAAAGCTTGGGGGAGTATGAGAGCTTGGGATTGCAGGAGAGTTACGGGAGCTGGAGAGCTTGGGGAGCAGGAGAGCTTGGAGTGCAGGAGAGCTTGGGGGAGCAGGAGAGCTTGGGGGAGGAGGAGAGCTTGAGGGAGGAGGAGAGCTTGTTGGGAGCAGGAGAGCTTGGGGGAGCAGGTGAGCTTGGGGGAGCAGGAGAGATTGGGGGAGTAGGAGAGATTGGGGGAGTAGGAGAGCTTGGGGGAGTAGGAGACTTTGAGGGAGTATGAGTGCTTGGGATAGTATGAGAGATTGGGGGAGTATGAGTGCTTGGGGGAGTATGAGAGTTTGGGGAGTATGAGAGCTTGGGGGAGTCGGAGATCTTGGGGGAGTATGAGATCTTGGGGGAGTATGAGAGCTTGGGGGGTATGAGAGATTGGGGGAGTATGAGAGCTTGGGGGACTATGAGAGCTTGGGGAGTATGAGAGCTTGTGGGAGTAAGAAAGCTTGGGGGAGTAGGAGAGCTTTGGGGAGTAGGAGAGCTTGGGGGAGTAGGAGAGCTTGGGGGAGTAGGAGAGCTTGGGCGAGTAGGAGAACGTGGAGTAGTAGGAGAGCTTGGGGGAGTAGGAGTGCTTGGGGGAGCAGGAGAGCTTGGGGCCGTAGGAGAGCTAAGGCGAGTTGGAGAGCTTGGGGGAGTAGGAGAGCTTGTGTGAGTACGAGAGCTTGGGGGAGTAGGAGAACTTGGGGGAGTTGGAGAGCTTGGGGGTGTAGGAGAGCTTGGGCTAGTAGGAGAGCATGGGCGAGTAGGAGAGCTTGGGGGAGTAGGAGAGCTTGGGGGAGTAGGAGAGCTTGGGGAGGGAGTAGGAGAGCTTGGGGGAGTAGGAGAGTTGGAGGAGCAGGCGAGCTTGGGGAGTAGGAGAGCTTGGGGGAGTAGGAGATCTTTGGGGAGTAGGAGAGCTTATGGGAGTAGGAGAGCTTGGCGGAGTAGGAGAGCTTGGGGGAGTAGGAGTGCTTGGGGGAGTAGGAGAGCGTGGCGTAGTAGGAGTGATTGGGGGAGTAGGAGAGCTTGGGTGAGTCGGGGAGCATGGGGGAGTAGGAGAACTTGGAGGAGTAGGAGAGATTGGGGTCATAGGAGAGCTTCCCGGAGTATGAGAGCTTCCCGGAGTAGGAGATCTTGGGGGAGTAGGAGGGCATGGGGGAGTTGGAGAGCTCGGGGGCTTAGGAGAGCTTGGGGGAGTAGGAGAGCTTGGGGGAGTAGGAGAGCTTGGGGGAGTAGGAGAGCATGGGGTTGTAGGAGAGCTTGGGGGAGAAGGAGAGCTTGGGGGAGCAGGATAGCTTGGGGGCGCAGGAGAGCTTACCGGAGTTGGAGAGCTTGGGAGAGTAAGAGAGCTTGGGGGAGTAAGAGAGCTTGGGGGTGTAAGAGAGCTTGGGGGAGTAAGAGAGCTTTGGGGAGTAAGAGACCTTGGGGGTGTAAGAGAACTGGGGGAGTAGGAGAGCTTGGGGGTGTCGGAGAGCTTGGGGTAGTAGGAGAGCTTGGGCGAGTAGGAGAGCTTGGGGGAGTAAGAGAGCTTGCGGGAGGACGAGAGCTTGGGGGAGTAAGAGAGCTTGGGGGAGTCGGAGAGCTTTGGGGAGCAGGAGAGCTTGGGGGAGTAGGAGCGCTTGGGGGAGTAGGAAAGCTTGAGGGAGGAGGAGTGCTTGGGGGAGTAGGAGAGCTTTGGGATTAGGCGAGCTTGGGGGAGTAGGAGAGCTTGGGGGTGCAGGAGAGCTTGGGAGAGTTGGAGAGCTTGGGGAGTAGGAGAGCTTGGGGTAGTAGGAGAGCTTGGGGGAGTAGGAGAGCTTGGGGCAGTAGGAGAGCTTACGGGAGTAGGAGAGTTTGGGGGAGTAGTAGAGCTTGGAGGAGTAGGATAGCTTGTGGGAGTAGGAGAGCTTGGGGGAGTAGGAGAGCTTGGGGGAGTAGGAGAGATTGCGGGATTAGGAGAGCTTGGGGGAGTAGGAGAGCTTGGGCGAGTAGGAGAGCTTGGGTGATTAGGAGAGCTTGGGGGAGCAAGAGAGCTTGGGGGAGCAGGATAGATTGGGGGAGCATGAGAGCTTGGGGGAGAAGGAGAGCTTGGAGGAGTAGGAAAGCTTCGGGGAGTAGGAGAGCTTGGGCGAGTAGAAGAGATTGGGGGAGTAGGATAGCTCGGGGAGTAGGAGAGGTTGCGGGAGTAGGAAAGCATGCAGGAGTCGGAGAGCTTGCGGGTGCAGGTAAGCTTACCGGAGTAGGAGAGCTTGGGGGAATAGGAGAGATTGGGGGAGTAGGATAGCTTAGCAGAGCAGGAGAGCTTGGTGGAGTAGGAGAGCTTTGTGCAGTAGGACATCTTGGGGGATGAGGAAAACTTGGGAGAGCAAGAGAGCTTGTGAGAGCAAAAGAGCTTGGGGGAGTAGGAGAGCTTTGGGGAGTAGGAGAGCTTACCGGAATCGGAGAGCTTGGGGGAGTAGGAGAGCTTGGGGGAGTCGGAGAGCTTCCCGGAATAGGAGAGCTTGGGGACGTAGGATAGGTGGGCGAGAAGGAGAGCTTGTGAGAGAAGGAGAGCTTTCAGTAGTGGGAGAGCTGACCGGATTAGGAGAGCTTACCAGAGTAGGAGAGATTGGGGGAGTAGGAGAGCTTGGGGGTGTAGGAGAGCTTAGGGGAGTAGGAGAGCTTGGGGGAGTAGCAGAGCTTGGGGGATTAACAGAGCTTTGGCGAGTAGAGAGCTTGGAGGAGTAGGAGAGTTTGGGGGAGTAGGAGAGCTTGGGGAGGGAGTAGGAGAGCTTGGGGGAGTAGGAGAGTTGGAGGAGCAGGCGAGCTTGGGGAGTAGGAGAGCTTGGGGGAGTAGGAGATATTTGGGGAGTAGGAGAGCTTGGGGGAGTAGGAGAGCTTGGCGGCGTAGGAGAGCTTGGGGGAGTAGGATAGTTGGGGGAGTAGGAGAGCTTGAGGAAGTAGGAAAGCATACAGGAGTCGGAGAGCTTGCGGGTGTAGGTAAGCTTACCGGAGTAGGAGAGCTTGGGGGAATAGGAGAGATTGGGGGAGTGGGATAGGTTAGCGGGCAGGAGAGCTTGGTGGAGTAGGAGAGCTTGGTGGAGCAGGAGAGCTTGATGGAGTTGGAGATCTTGGGGGAGTAGGAAAACTTGGGAGAGCAAGAGAGCTTGGGAGAGCAAGAGATCTTGGGGGAGTAGGAGAGCTTTGGAGAGTAGGAGAGCTTACCGGAATCGGAGAGCTTGGGGGAGTCGGAGAGCTTCCCGGAATAGGAGAGCTTGCGGGCGTAGGATAGGTCGGGGAGTAGGAGAGTTTGTGAGAGTGGGAGAGGTTTCAGGAATGGGAGAGCTGACCGGAGTAGGAGAGCTTACCGGAGTAGGAGAGCTTACCACAGTAGGAGAGCTTACCGGAGTAGGAGAACTTACCGGAGTAGGAGAGCTGACCGGAGTAGGAGAGCTGACCGGAATAGGAGAGCTGACTGGAGTAGGAGAGCTGACCGGAGTAGGATAGCTTGGGTGAGTGGGATAGGTGGGGGAGTTGTAGAGCTTGGGGGAGTAGGAGAGCATACCGGAGTTGGAGAGCTTGTGTGTGTAGGTACGCTTACCGGAGTAGGAGAGCTTGGGGGAGACGGAGAGCTTGGGGGAGTAGGAGAGCTTGGGTGAGTAGGAGAGCTTGAGGGAGTAGGTGATCTTGGGGGAGTAGGAGAGCTTGGGGGAGTAGGAGAGCTTGGTGGAGTAGGAGAGCTTGGGTGAGTAGGAGAGTTGGTGGAGTAGGAGAGCTTGTGGGAGTAGGACAGCTTGGGGGAGTAGGAGAGTTTGGGGGAGTAGGAGAGCTTGTGGGAGGAGGAAAGCTTGGGGGAGTATGAGAGCTTGGGAGTGCAGGAGAGTTACGGGAGCAGGAGAGCTTGGGGAGCAGGAGAGCTTGGGGTGCAGGAGAGCTTTGGGGAGCAGGAGAGCTTGGGGGAGGAGGAGAGCTTGGGGGATGGAGGAGAGCTTGGGGGAGCAGGAGAGCTTGGGGGAGCAGGTGAGCTTGGGGGAACAGGAGAGATTGGGGGAGTAGGAGAGCTTTGGGGAGTAGGAGAGCTTGGGATAGTATGAGAGATTGGGGGAGTATGAGAGCTTAGGGGAGTATGAGAGCTTGGTGGAGTATGAGAGCTTGGGGGAGTATGAGAGCTTGGGGAGTATGAGAGCTTGGGGGAGTAGGAGAGCTAAGGGGAGTAGGAGAGCTTGGGGGAGTACGACAGCTTGGGTGAGTAGGAGAGCTTGGGGGAGTAGGGAAGTTTGGGGGAGTAGGATAGCTTGGGGAGTAGGAGAGCTTGGGAGAGTAGGAAAGCTTGGGGGATTGGAGAGCTTGGGGGAGTAGGAGAGCTTTGGGGAGTAGGAGAGATTGGGGGAGTAGGAGAACATGCGGGAGTAGGAGAACTTGCGGGAGCAGGAGAGCTTTGGGGGATTAGGAGAGCTTGGGGGAGTATGAGTGCTTGGGGAGTATGAGAGCTTGGGGGAGTAGGAGAGCTTAGGGGAGTAGGAGAGCTTGGGGGAGTAGGAGAATTTGGGTGAGTAGGAGAGCTTGGGGGAGTAGTGAAGTTTGGGGGAGTAGGAGAGCGTTGGGAGTGTGAGAGCTTGGGGGAGTAGGAAAGCTTGGGGGAGTAGGAGAGCTTGGGGGAGTAGGAGAGCTTGGGGGAGTAGGAGAGATGGGGGGAGTAGGAGAACTTGCGGGAGTAGGAGAACTTGCGGGAGTAGGAGAGCTTTGGGGGATTAGGAGAGCTTGGTGGAGTAGGAGAGCTTGGGTGAGTAGGAGAGTTGGGGGAGTAGGTGAGCTTGGGGAGTAGGAGAGCTTGGGGGACTAGGAGAGCTTGGTGGAGTAGGAGAGCTTGGGGAGCAGGAGAGCTTGGAGTGCAGGAGAGCTTAGGGGAGCAGGAGAGCTTGGGGGAGGAAGAGAGCTTGAGGGAGTAGGAGAGCTTGTGGGAGAAGGAGAGCTTGGGGGAGTAGCAGAGCTTGGGGGATTCGGAGAGCTTGGATGAATAGGTGAGCTTTGGGGAGTAGGAGAGCTTGGGGGAGTAGGAGAGCTTGGGGGAGTAGGAGAGCCTGGGGGAGTAGGATAGTTGGGGGAGTAGGAGAGCTTGAGGAAGTAGGAAAGCATACAGGAGTCGGAGAGCTTGCGGGTGTAGGTAAGCTTACCGGAGTAGGAGAGCTTGGGGGAATAGGAGAGATTGGGGGAGTGGGATAGGTTAGCGGGCAGGAGAGCTTGGTGGAGTAGGAGAGCTTGGTGGAGTAGGAGAGCTTGATGGAGTTGGAGATCTTGGGGGAGTAGGAAAACTTGGGAGAGCAAGAGAGCTTGGGCGAGCAAGAGAGCTTGGGGGAGTAGGAGAGCTTTGGAGAGTAGGAGAGCTTACCGGAATCGGAGAGCTTGGGGGAGTCGGAGAGCTTCCCGGAATAGGAGAGCTTGCGGGCGTAGGATAGGTCGGGGAGTAGGAGAGTTTGTGAGAGTGGGAGAGGTTTCAGGAATGGGAGAGCTGACCGGAGTAGGAGAGCTTACCGGAGTAGGAGAGCTTACCACAGTAGGAGAGCTTACCGGAGTAGGAGAACTTACCGGAGTAGGAGAGCTGACCGGAGTAGGAGAGCTGACCGGAATAGGAGAGCTGACTGGAGTAGGAGAGCTGACCGGAGTAGGATAGCTTGGGTGAGTAGGATAGATGGGGGAGTTGTAGAGCTTGGGGGAGTAGGAGAGCATACCGGAGTTGGAGAGCTTGTGTGTGTAGGTACGCTTACCGGAGTAGGAGAGCTTGGGGGATACGGAGAGCTTGGGGGAGTAGGAGAGCTTGGGTGAGTAGGAGAGCTTGAGGGAGTAGGTGATCTTGGGGGAGTAGGAGAGCTTGGGGGAGTAGGAGAGCTTGGTGCAGTAGGAGAGCTTGTGTGAGTAGGAGAGTTGGGGGAGTAGGAGAGCTTGTGGGAGTAGGACAGCTTGGGGGAGTAGGAGAGTTTGGGGGTGTAGGAGAGCTTGCGGGAGGAGGAAAGCTTGGGGGAGTATGAGAGCTTGGGAGTGCAGGAGAGTTACGGGAGCAGGAGAGCTTGGGGAGCAGGAGAGCTTTGGGTGCAGGAGAGCTTGGGGGAGCAGGAGAGCTTGGGGGAGGAGGAGAGCTTGGGGGATGGAGGAGAGCTTGGGGGAGCAGGACAGCTTGGGGGAGCAGGTGAGCTTGGGGGAACAGGAGAGATTGGGGGAGTAGGAGAGCTTGGGGGAGTAGGAGAGCTTGGGATAGTATGAGAGATTGGGGGAGTATGAGAGCTTAGGGGAGTATGAGAGCTTGGTGGAGTATGAGAGCTTGGGGGAGTATGAGAGCTTGGGGAGTATGAGAGCTTGGGGGAGTAGGAGAGCTAAGGGGAGTAGGAGAGCTAGGGGGAGTACGACAGCTTGGGTGAGTAGGAGAGCTTGGGGGAGTAGGGAAGTTTGGGGGAGTAGGATAGCTTGGGGAGTAGGAGAGCTTGGGGGAGTAGGAAAGCTTGGGGGATTGGAGAGCTTGGGGGAGTAGGAGAGCTTTGGGGAGTAGGAGAGATTGGGGGAGTAGGAGAACATGCGGGAGTAGGAGAACTTGCGGGAGTAGGAGAGCTTTGGGGGATTAGGAGAGCTTGGGGGAGTATGAGAGCTTGGGGAGTATGAGAGCTTGGGGGAGTAGGAGAGCTTAGGGGAGTAGGAGAGCTTGGGGGAGTAGGAGAGCTTAGGGGAGTAGGAGAGCTTGCGGGAGTAGGAGAATTTGGGTGAGTAGGAGAGCTTGGGGGTGTAGTGAAGTTTGGGGGAGTAGGAGAGCGTTGGGAGTGTGAGAGCTTGGGGGAGTAGGAAAGCTTGGGGGAGTAGGAGAGCTTGGGGGAGTAGGAGAGCTTGGGGGAGTAGGAGAGATGGGGGGAGTAGGAGAACTTGCGGGAGTAGGAGAACTTGCGGGAGTAGGAGAGCTTTGGGGGATTAGGAGAGCTTGGTGGAGTAGGAGAGCTTGGGTGAGTAGGAGAGTTGGGGGACTAGGAGAGCTTGGTGGAGTAGGAGAGCTTGGGTGAGTAGGATAGTTGGGGGATTAGGAGAGCTTGGGGGAGTAGATGAGCTTGGGGGAGTACGAGAGCTTGGGTGAGAAGGAGAGCTTGGGGGAGTAGGTGAGCTTGGGGAGTAGGAGAGCTTGGGGGACTAGGAGAGCTTGGTGGAGTAGGAGAGCTTGGGGAGCAGGAGAGCTTAGAGTGCAGGAGAGCTTAGGGGAGCAGGAGAGCTTGGGGGAGGAGGAGAGCTTGAGGGAGGAGGAGAGCTTGGGGGAGCAGGAGAGTTGGGGGAGCATGTGAGCTTGGGGGAGCAGGAGAGATTGGGGGAGTAGGAGAGCTTGGGGGAGTCGGAGAGCTTGGGGGAGTAGGAGACTTTGAGGGAGTATGAGTGCTTGGGATCGTATGAGAGATTGGGGGAGTATGAGTGCTTGGGGGAGTATGAAAGCTTGGGGAGTATGAGAGCTTGGTGGAGTAGGAGAGCATGGGGGAGTATGAGATCTTGAGGGAGTATGAGTGCTTGGGGGGTATGAGAGATTGGGGGAGTATGAGAGCTTGGGGGACTATGAGAGCTTGGGGAGTATGAGAGCTTGGGCGAGTAGGAGAGCTTGGGGGAGTAGGAGAGCTTGGGGGAGTAGGAGAGCTTGGGTGAGTAGGAGAGCTTGGGGGAGTAGGGAAGTTTAGGGGAGTAGGAGAGCTTGGGGAGTAGGAGAGCTTGTGGGAGTAAGAAAGCTTGGGGGAGTAGGAGAGCTTTGGGGAGTTGGAGAGCTTGGGGGAGTAGGAGAGCTTGGGGGAGTAGGAGAGCTTGGGCGAGTAGGAGAGCGTGGGGGAGTAGGAGAGCTTGGGGGAGTAGGAGTGCTTGGGGGAGCAGGAGAGCTTGGGGGAGTAGGAGAGCTAAGGCGAGTTGGAGAGCTTGGGGGAGTAGGAGAGCTTGTGGAAGTACGAGAGCTTGGGGGAGTAGGAGAGCTTGGGGGAGTTGGAGAGCTTGTGGGTGTAGGAGAGCTTGGGCTAGTAGGAGAGCATGGGCGAGTATGAGAGCTTGGGGGAGTAGGAGAGCTTGGGGGAGTAGGAGAACTTGGGGAGGGAGTAGGAGAGCTTGGGGGAGAAGGAGAGTTGGAGGAGCAGGCGAGCTTGGGGAGTAGGAGAGCTTGGGGGAGTAGGAGATATTTCGGGAGTAGGAGAGCTTGGGGGAGTAGGAGAGCTTGGCGGAGTAGGAGAGCTTGGGGGAGTAGGAGAGCTTGGCGGAGTAGGAGTGATTGGGGGAGTAGGAGAGCTTGGGGGAGTCGGGGAGCATGGGGGAGTAGGAGAACTTGGCGGAGTAGGAGAGATTGGGGTCATAGGAGAGCTTCCCGGAGTATGAGAGCTTCCCGGAGCAGGAGGTCTTGGGGGAGTAGGAGGGCATGGGGGAGTAGGGGAGCTCGGGGGCTTAGGAGAGCTTGGGGGAGTAGGAGAGCTTGGGGGAGTAGGAGAGCTTGGGGGAGTAGGAGAGCTTGGCGGAGTAGGAGTGATTGGGGGAGTAGGAGAGCTTGGGGGAGTCGGGGAGCATGGGGGAGTAGGAGAACTTGGCGGAGTAGGAGAGATTGGGGTCATAGGAGAGCTTCCCGGAGTATGAGAGCTTCCCGGAGCAGGAGGTCTTCGGGGAGTAGGAGGGCATGGGGGAGTAGGGGAGCTCGGGGGCTTAGGAGAGCTTGGGGGAGTAGGAGAGCTTGGGGGAGTAGGAGAGCTTGGGGGAGTAGGAGAGCATGGGGTTGTAGGTGAGCTTGGGGGAGAAGGAGAGCTTGGGGGAGCAGGATAGCTTGGGGGCGCAGGAGAGCTTACCGGAGTTGGAGAGCTTGGGAGAGTAAGAGAGCTTGGGGGAGTAAGAGAGCTTGGGGGTGTAAGACAGCTTGGGGGAGTAAGATAGCTTGGTGGAGTAAGAGACCTTGGGGGTGTAAGAGAACTGGGGGAGTAGGAGAGCTTGGGGGAGTCGGACAGCTTGCGGGAGTAGGAGAGCTTGGGCGAGTAGGAGAGCTTGGGGGAGTAAGAGAGCTTGCGGGAGGACGAGAGCTTGGGGGAGTAAGAGAGCTTGGGGGAGTCGGAGAGCTTTGGGGAGCAGGAGAGCTTGGGGGAGTAGGAGCGCTTGGGGGAGTAGGAAAGCTTGAGGGAGGAGGAGAGCTTGGGGGAGTAGGAGAGCTTTGGGATTAGGCGAGCTTGGGGGAGTAGGAGAGCTTGGGGGTGTAGGAGAGCTTGGGAGAGTTGGAGAGCTTGGGGAGTAGGAGAGCTTGGGGTAGTAGGATAGCTTGGGGGAGTAGGAGAGCTTGGGGTAGTAGGAGAGCTTAGGGGAGTAGGAGAGTTTGGGGGAGTAGTAGAGCTTGCAGGAGTAGGAGAGCTTGGAGGAGTAGGAAAGCTTCGGGGAGTAGGAGAGCTTGGGGGAGTAGAAGAGATTGGGGGAGTAGGATAGGTCGGGGAGTAGGAGAGCTTGCGGGAGTAGGAAAGCATGCAGGAGTCGGAGAGCTTGCGGGTGTAGGTAAGCTTACCGGAGTAGGAGAGCTTTGGGGAATAGGAGAGATTGGGGGAGTAGGATAGCTTAGCAGAGCAGGAGAGCTTGGTGGAGTAGGAGAGCTTGGTGCAGTAGGAGATCTTGGGGGATGAGGAAAACTTGGGAGAGCAAGAGAGCTTGGAAGAGCAAAAGAGCTTGGGGGAGTAGGAGAGCTTTGGGGAGTAGGAGAGCTTACCGGAATCGGAGAGCTTGGGGGAGTAGGAGAGCTTGGGGGAGTCGGAGAGCTTCCCGGAATAGGAGAGCTTGGGGAAGTAGGATAGGTGGGCGAGAAGGAGAGCTTGTGAGAGAAGGAGAGCTTTCAGTAGTGGGAGAGCTGACCGGATTAGGAGTGCTTACCAGAGTAGGAGAGATTGGGGGAGACGGAGAGCTTACCGGAGTTGCTGAGCTTGGGGGAGTAGGAGAGCTTGGGGGAGTAAGAGAGCTTGGGGGAGTAGTAGAGCTTTGGGGAGTAGGAGAGCTTGGGGAAGTAGGAGAGCTGACCGGAGTAGGAGAGCTGACCGGAGAAGAGAGCTGACCGGAGTAGGATAGTTTAGCCGAGTAGGAGAGCTTACCAGAGTAGGAGAGCTTACCGGAGTAAGAGAGCTAACAGGAGTAGGAGAGCTGGCCGGAGTAGGAGAGTTTGGGGGAGTATGAGAGATTGGGGGAGTTGGATAGCTTGGCGGAGTAGGGTAGCTCGGGGGAGTAGGAGAGCTTACCGGAGTAGGATAGCTTGGAGGAGCAGGATAGGTGGGGGAGTTGAAGAGTTTGGGAGAGTTGGAGAGCTTGGGGGAGTAGGTAAGCTACTCGAAGTAGGAGAGCTTGGGTGAGACGGAGAGCTTGGAGGAGTATGAGAGGTTGCGGGGTGCAGGAGAACTTACCGGAAGAGGAGAGCTTCGGAGAGTAGGATAGGTGGGGGAGTAGGGGAGCTTGGGGGAGTAGGAGAGCTTGTGGTAGGAGGAGTGCTTGTGGGAGTAGGAGAACTTGGGGGAGTAGGAGAGCTTGGGGGTGTAGGAGAGCTTACCGGAGTAGGAGAGCTTGGGGATGTAGGAGAGCATACCGGAGTAGGATAACTTGGAGGTGAAGGTCAGCTGACCGGAGTAGGAGAGCATGAGGGAGTATGTAAGCTTACCGGAGTAGGAGAGCTTGCTGGAGTAGGATAGCTTACTGGAGTAGGAGAGCCTGGGGGAGTAAGAGAGCTTGGGGGAGTCGGAGAGCTTAGGGGAGTAGGAGACCTTGGGGGAGTAGGAGAGCTTGGGAGAGTAGGAGAGCTTGGGGGTGTAGGAGAGCTTGGGGGAGTCGGAGAGCTTGGGGGAGTAGGAGAGCTTGGGAGAGTAGGAGAGCTTGGCGTAGCAGGAGAGCTTGTGGGAGTAGGAGAGCTTGGGGGTGTAGGAGAGATTGGGGGAGTAGGAGAGCTTGGAGGAGTAGGAGAGCTTGGGGGATTAGGAGAGCTTGGGGGAGTAGGAGAGCTTGGGAGAGTCGGAGAGCTTCCCGCAATAGGAGAGCTTGCGGGCGTAGGATAGGTGGGGGAGTAGGAGAGCTTGTGAGAATCGGAGAGCTTTCGAGAGTAGGAGAGCTTACTGGAGTAGAATAGCTTGGGGGAGTAGGATAGGTGGGGGAGTCGGAGAGCTTGCGGGTGTAGGTAAGCTTACCGGAGTAGGAGAGCTTGTTGGAGTAGGAGAGCTTGGTGGAGTAGGAGAGCTTGATGGAGTTGGAGATCTTGGGGGAGTAGGAAATCTTGGGAGAGCAAGAGAGCTTGGGAGAGCATGAGAACTTGGGGGAGTAGGAGAGCTTTGGGGAGTAGGAGAGCTTACCGGACTCGGAGAGCTTGGGGGAGTAGGAAGAGCTTGGGGGTGTATGAGAGCTTGGGAGTGCAGGAGAGTTACGGGAGCAGGAGAGCTTGGGGAGCAGGAGAGCTTGGGGGAGCAGGAGATCTTGGAAGAGCAGGAGAGCGTGGGGGAGGAGGAGAGCTTTAGGGAGGAGGAGAGCTTGGGGGAGCAGGAGAGCTTGGAGGAGCAGGTGAGCTTGGGGGAGCAGGAGAGATTGGGGGAGTAGGAGAGCTTGGGGGAGTAGGAGAGCTTGGGGGAGTAGTGGAGCTTGGGGGAGTAGGAGAGATTGGGGGAGTCGGAGAGCTTTCCGTAATAGGAGTGCTTGCGGGCGTAGGATAGGTGTGGGACTAGGAGAGCTTGTGAGAGTAGGAGAGTTTTCAGGAGTGGGAGAGCTGACCGGATTAGGAGAGCTTACCGGAGTAGGAGAGATTCGAGGAGACGGAGAGATTCCCGGAGTAGTTGAGATTGGGGGAGTAGTTGAGCTTGGGGGAGTAGGAGAGCTTGGGGGATTAGGAGAGCTTGGGGGAGTAGGAGAGCTTGGGAGAGTCGGAGAGCTTCCCGCAATAGGAGAGCTTGCGGGTGTAGGCTAGGTGGGGGAGTAGGAGAGCTTGTGAGAATCGGAGAGCTTTCCAGAGTAGGAGAGCTAACTGGAGTAGAATAGCTTGGGGGAGTAGGAGAGGTGGGGGAGACGGAGAGCTTGCGGGTGTTGGTAAGCTTACCGGAGTAGGAGAGCTTGGGGGAATAGGAGAGATTGGAGGAGTGGGCTAGCTTAGCGGAGCAGGAGAGCTTGTTGGAGTAGGAGAGCTTGGTGGAGTAGGAGAGCTTGATGGAGTTGGAGATCTTGGGGGAGTAGGAAATCTTGGGAGAGCAAGAGAGCTTGGGAGAGCATGAGAGCTTGGGGGAGTAGGAGAGCTTTGGGGAGTAGGAGAGCTTACCGGACTCGGAGAGCTTGGGGGAGTAGGAAGAGCTTGGGGGAGTATGAGAGCTTGGGAGTGCAGGAGAGTTACGGGAGCAAGAGAGCTTGGGGAGCAGGAGAGCTTGGGGGAGCAGGAGATCTTGGGAGAGCAGGAGAGCTTGGGGGAGGAGGAGAGCTTGGGGGAGGAGGAGAGCTTGGGGGAGCAGGAGAGCTTGGAGGAGCAGGTGATCTTGGGGGAGCAGGAGACATTGGGGGAGTAGGAGAGCTTGGGGGAGTAGGAGAGCTTGGGGGAGTAGGAGAGCTTGGGGGACTAGGAGAGATTGGGGGAGTCGGAGAGCTTTCCGCAATAGGAGTGCTTGCGGGCGTAGGATAGGTGTGGGACTAGGAGAGCTTGTGAGAGTAGGAGAGCTTTCAGGAGTGGGAGAGCTGACCGGATTAGGAGAGCTTACCAGAGTAGGAGAGATTCGGGGAGACGGAGAGCTTCCCGGAGTAGTTGAGATTGGGGGAGTAGTTGAGCTTGGGGGAGTAGGAGAGCTTGGGGGATTAGGAGAGCTTGGGGGAGTAGGAGAGCTTGGGAGAGTCGGAGAGCTTCCCGCAATAGGAGAGCTTGCTGGTGTAGGCTAGGTGGGGGAGTAGGAGAGCTTGTGAGAATCGAAGAGCTTTCCAGAGCAGGAGAGCTTACTGGAGTAGAATAGCTTGGGGGAGTAGGATAGGTGGGGGAGTCGGAGAGCTTGCGGGTGTAGGTAAGCTTACCGGAGTAGGAGAGCTTGGGGGAATAGGAGAGATTGGAGGAGTGGGATAGCTTAGCGGAGCAGGAGAGCTTGTTGGAGTAGGAGAGCTTGGTGGAGCAGGAGAGCTTGGGGGAGGAGGAGAGCTTGGGGGAGGAGGAGAGCTTGGGGGAGGAGGAGAGCTTGGGGGAGCAGGAGAGCTTGGGGGAGTAGGAGAGCTTGGGGGAGTAGGAGAGCTTTCCGAAATAGAAGTGCTTGCGGGCGTAGGATAGGTGTGGGACTAGGAGAGCTTTTGAGAGTAGTAGAGCTTTAAGGAATGGGAGAGCTGACCGGATTAGGAGATCTTACCGGAGTAGGAGAGATTGGGGGAGACGGAGAGCTTCCCGGAGTAGTTGAGATTGGGGGAGTAGTTGAGCTTGGGGGAGTAGGAGAGCTTGGGGGAGTAGGAGAGCTTGTGGGAGTAGGAGAGCTTGGGGAAGTAGGAGAGCTGAACGGAGTAGGCGAGCTGACCGGAGTAGGAGAGCTCACCGGAGTAGGAGAGCTTACCAGAGTAGGAGAGCTTACCGGAGTAGGAGAGCTTATCTGAGTAGGAGAGCTGACCGGAGTAGGAGAGCTGACCGGAGTAGGAGTGCTGACGGGAGTAGGAGAGCTGATCGGAGTAGGAGAGTTTGGGGGGAAGGACAGCTTGGGGGACAAGGAGAGCATCCTGGAGTACGAGAGCTTGGGGGAGTAGGAGAGCTTGGGGGAGTAGGAGATCTTGTGGGAGCAGAGTAGCTTAACGGAGTAGGAGAGCTTACCAGAGCAGGGGAGCTTGGGCGTGTCGGTGAGCTAACCGGAGTAGGAGTGATAACCGTAGTCGGAGAGCTTGCGGGAGTAGGAGAGCTTGGCTGATTCGGAGAGCTTACCGGATTAGGAGAGCTTACCGGACTAGAAGAGCTTCCCGGAGTAGGAGAGCTTGCGCCAGTAGGAGCGCTTGAGGGCGTAGGAGAGCTTGTGGGAGTAGGAGAGCTTGGGGGAGTAGGAAAGCTTGGTGGACTTGGAGAGCTTGTGGGAGTAGGAGAGCTTGGGCGAGTCGGAGAAATTGTGGAGTCGGAGAGCTTGGGGGAGTCGGAGAGCTTGGGGGAGTCGGAGAGCTAGGGGGAGTTGGAGAGCTTGGGGGAGTAGGATAGCTTGGGGATTAGGATAACTTACCGGAGTAGGAGAGCTTAAGGCAGTAGGAGAGCTTGGGGGAGTAGGAATGCTTACCGGAGTAGGAGAGCTTGCGGGAGTAAGAGAGCTTGGGGAGTAGGAGAGCTTGTGGAAGCAGAGTAGCTTACAGGAGCAGGAGAGCTTATCGGAGCAGGGGAGTTTGGGCGTGTCGGTGAGCTTGGACGAGTAGGAGAGCTAACCGGAGTAGGAGTGCGAACCGTAGTAGGAGAGCTTGCGGGAGTAGGAGAGCTTGGGGGAGCAGGAGATCTTACCGGAGTCGTAGAGCTTATCGGATTAGGAGAGCTTACCGGATTAGTAGAGTTTACCGGAGTAGAAGAGCTTGGGGGAAAAGGAGAGCTTGCGGGAGTAGGAGAGCTGGCGGGAGTAGGAGAGCTTGGGGGAGTAGGAGAGCCAAAGGGAGTAGAAGAGCTTGGGGAATAGGAGAGCTTGAGTGAGTAGGAGAGCTTGGGGTAGCAGGAGAGCTTGGAGGAGTAGGATAGCTTGGGGGAGTAGGAGAGCTTGGCGGAGGAGAGAGCTTACCGGAGTAGAAGAGCTTACCGGAGTAGAAGAGCTTATCGGATTAGGAGAGCTTACCTGATAAGAAGAGCTTACCGGATTAGGAGAGTTTACCGGAGTAGAAGAGCTTACCGGAGTAGGAGTGCTTGGGGGAGTAGGAGAGCTTGGGCGAGTAGGAGAGCTTGGGGGAGTAGGAGAGCTTGGGGGAGTAGGAGAGCTTGGGGGAGTAGGAGAGCTTGGGGGAGTACGAGAGCTTGGGGGAGTAGGAGAGCTTGGGGGAGTAGGAGTGCTTGGGGGAGTAGGAGAGTTTGGGGGAGTAGGAGAGCTTGGGGGAGGAGGAGTGCTTACCGGAGTAGAAGAGCTTACCGGAGTAGAAGAGCTTACTGGAGTAGGAGAGCTTACCAGAGAAGGAGAACTTACCGGAGTAGGAGAGTTTGGGCGAGTCGGAGAGCTTGGGGGATGAGGAGAGCTTCCCGGAGTAGGAGAGTTTGGGGCAGTAGGAGAGCTTGGGGGAGTAGGAGAGCTGGGGGGAGTAGGATAGCTTGGGGGAGTCGGAGAGCTTGGACGAGTAGGATAGCTTGGTAGAGTAGGATAGTTTGGGGGAGTAGGAGTGTTTGGGGGAGGAGGAGAACTTGGGGGAATAGGAGAGCTTGGGGATGTAGGAGAGCTTGGGTGTGTAGGAGAGTTTGGGGGAGTAGGAGAGCTTGGGGAAGTAGGAGAGCGTGGGGGAATAAGAGAGCTGACCGGAGTAGGAGAGTTAACCGGAATAAAGAGAGCTTGAGGGAGTGGGAGAGCTTGAGGAAGTAGGAGTGCTTGGGGGAGTAGGATAACTTGGGGGAGTAAGGAGAGCTTGGGAGAGTAGGAGAGCTTGGGGGAGTAGGAGAGCTTGGGGGAGTCGGAGAGCTTGGGGGAGTAGGAGAGCTTGGGGGAGTAGGAAAGCTTGGGGAGTAGGAGAAATTGGGGGTGTAGGAGAGCTTGGAGGATTAGGAGAGCTTGGGGGAGTAGGAGAGCTTGGGGTAGTAGGAGAGCTTGGGGGAGTAGGAGAGCTTGGGGGATTAGGAGAGCTTGGGGGAGTAGAAGAGCTTGGGGGAGTCGGAGAGCTTGGGGGAGTCGGAGAGCTTGGGGGAGTAGGAGAGCTTGGGGGAGAAGGACAGCTTGGGGGAGTAGGAGAGCTTGGGAAAGTAGGAGAGCTTGGAGGTGTAGGAGAGCATGGAGGTGTAGGAGAGCTTGGAGGTGTAGGAGAGCTTGGGGGAGGAGGAGAGCTTGGGGGAGGAGGCGAGCTTGGGGGAGGAGGAGAGCTTGGGGGAGGGGGAAAACTTGGGGGAGGAGGAGAGCTTGGGGGAGGAGGAGCGCTTGGTGCAGCAGGAGAGCTTTTTGGAGCAGGAGAGCTTGGTGGAGCAGGAGAGCTTAGTGGAGCAGGAGAGCCTCGTGGAGTCGGAGAGCTTGGTGGAGTTGGAGAGCTTGGTGGAGCAGGAGATCTTGCGCGAGTACGAGAGCTTGGGGGAGTAGGAGAGCTTTCCAGAATAGGAGAGCTTGGGGGAGTAGGATAGGTGGGGGTGTAGGAGAGCTGGGGGGAGTCGGAGAGCTTTCCGGAGTGGGAGTGCTGACCGGATTAGGAGAGCTTACCGGAGTAGGAGAGTTTGAGGCTGTAGGAGAGATTGGGGGAGTAGGAGAGCTTGGGGGTGTAGGAGAGCTTGGGGGAGGAGGAGAGCTTGGGTAGTAGGAGAGCTTGGGGGAGTAGGAGAGCTTGGGTAGTAGGAGAGCTTGGGGGAGTAGGAGAGCTTGGGGGAGTCGGAGAGCTTGGGGAATATGAGAGCTTGGGGGAGTAGGATAGCTTGGGTGAGTAGGAGAGCTTACCTGAGTAGGAGAGCTTGAGGCAGTAGGAGAGATTGGGGGAGTAGGAGAGCTTGGGGGTGTAGTAGAGCTTGGGGGAGGAGGAGAGCTTGGGTAGTAGGAGAGCTTGGGGGAGTAGGAGAGCTTGGGGGAGTAAGAGAGCTTGGGGGAGGAGTAGAGCTTGGGGGAGCATGATAGCTTGGGGGAGTAGGAGAGCTGACCGGAGTAGGAGAGTTAACCGGCGTAAAGAGAGCTTGAGCGAGTGGAGAGCTTGAGGGAGCAGGAGATCTTACCAGAGTAGGAGAGCTTGGGGGAGTAGGAGAGCTTGGGGGGAAGGAGAGCTTGGGGGTGAAGGAGAGCATCCCGGAGTAGGAGAGCTTGGGGTAGTAGGAGAGCTTGTGGGAGCAGGGTAGCTTACCGGAGTAGGCGCGCTTCCCGGAGTAGGGGAGTTTGGCATGTCGGTGAGCTTGGGCGAGTAGGAGAGCTAACCGGAGTACGAGAGTTTGGGGGAGTAGGAGAGCTTGGGGGAGTAGGAGAGCTTGGGGGAGTAGTAGAGCTTACCGGAGTAGGAGAGCTGACCGGAGTAGGAGAGCTTGGAGGAGTAGGAGAGTTTGGGGGTGCAGGAGAGCTTGCGCCAGTAGGAGCGATTGAGGGAGTAGGAGAGCTTGGGGGAGTAGGAGAGCTTGTGGGAGTAGGAGAGCTTGGGGGTGTAGGAGAGCTTGGGGGAGTAGGAGAGCTTGGGGGAGTAGGAGAGCTTGGTTGAGTGGGAGAGTTTGAGGGAATAGGAGAGATTGGGGGAGAAGGAGAGCTTGGAGGAGTAGGAGAGCTTGGGGGAGTAGGAGAGCTTGGGGGAGTAGTAGAGCTTGGGGGAGTAGGAGAGCTTGGGGGAGTAGGAGAGCTTGGGGGAATGGGAGTGCTTGGGGGAGTAGGATAGCTTGGGGAAGTAGCAGAGTTTGGTGAGTAGGAGAGCTTGGGGGAGTAGGAGAGCTTGGGGGAGTAGGAGAGCTTGGGGGAGTAGGAGAGCTTGGGCGAGTAGGAGAGCTTGGGGGATTAGGAGAATTGTGGGAGTAGGAGAGCTTGGGGGAGTCGGACAGCTTGGTAAATATGAGAGCTTGGGGGAGTAGGACAGCTTGGGTGAGTAGGAGAGCTTACCTGAATAGGAGAGCTTGAGGCAGTAGGAGAGATTGGGGGAGTAGGAGAGCTAGGGGGTGTAGGAGAGCTTGGGGCAGGAGGAGAGCTTGGGGGAGTAGGAGAGCTTCGGGTTGTAGCAGAGCTTGGGGGAGCAGGAGAGCTTGGGGGAGGAGTAGAACTTGGGGGAGTAGGAGAGCTTGGGGTAGTCGGAGAGCTGACCGAAGTAGGAGAGTTAACCGGAGTAAAGAGAGCTTGAGGGAGTGGGAGAGCTTGAGGGAGTAGGAGAGCTTACCAGAGTAGGAGAGCTTGGGGGAGTAGGAGTGCTTGGGGGGAAGTAGAGCTTGGGGGAGAAAGAGAGCATCCCGGAGTAGGAGAGCTTGGGGGAGCAGGAGAGCTTGTGGGAGCAGGGTAGCTTACCGAGTAGGAGAGCTTCCCGGAGTAGGGGAGTTTGGGCGTGTCGGTGAGCTTGGGGGAGTAGGAGAGCTTCCCGGAGTAGGAGAGCTGACCGGAAAAGGAGAGCTTAACGGAGTAGGAGAGTTTTGGGGTGCATGAGAGCTTGCGCCAGTAGGAGCGCTTGAGGGCGTAGGAGAGCTTGGGGGAGTTGGAGAGCTTGCGGGAGTAGGAAAGCTTGGTGAAGTAGGAGAGCTTGTGGGAGTCGGAGAGCTTGGGCGAGTCGGAGAGATTGTGGAGTCGGAGAGCTTGGGGGATTTGGAGAACTTACCGGAGTAGGAGAGCATAAGGCAGTAGGAGAGCTTGGGGGAGTAGGAATGCTTACCGGATTGGGAGAGCTTGCGGGAGTAAGAGAGCTTAGGGAGTAGGAGAGCTTGTGGAAGCAGAGTAGCTTACCGGAGCAGGAGAGCTTATCGGCGCAGGGGAGTTTGGGCGTGTCGGTGAGCTTGGGCGAGTAGGAGAGCTAACCGGAGTAGGAGTGCTAACCGTAGTAGGAGAGCTTGCGGGAGTAGGAGAGCTTGGGGGAGCAGGAGATCTTACCGGAGTCGGAGAGCTTATCGGATTAGGAGAGCTTACCTGATTAGGAGAGCTTACCGGATTAGGAGAGCTTACCGGAGTAGAAGAGCTTGGGTGAAAAGGAGAGCTTGTGGGAGTAGGAGAGCTGGCGGGAATAGGAGAGCTTGGGGAGTAGGAGAGCCAAGGGGAGCAGGAGAGCTTGGGGGAATAGGAGTGCTTGGGGAAGTAGGATAGCTTGGGGGAGTAGGAGAGCTTGGGGGAGTAGGAGAGCTTGAGGGAGTAGGAGAGCTTGGGGGAGCAGGAGAGCTTGGAGGAGTAGGATAGCTTGGGGGAGTAGGAGAGCTTGGGTGAGTAGTAGAGCTTGGCGGAGTAGGAGAGCTTGGGGGAGTAGGAGAGCTTGGGGGAATAGGAGAGCTTGGGGGAGAAGGAGAGCTTGGGGAAGTAGGAGAGCTTGGGGAAGTAGGAGAGCTTGGGGGAGTAGGAGAACTTTGGGGATTAGGAGAACTTGGGGGAGTCGGAGAGCTGGGCTGAGTATGAGAGCTTGGGGAGTATGAGAGCTTGGGGTGTATGAGAGCTTGGGGGAGTAGGATAGCTTGGGGGAGTAGGAGAGCTTACCAGAGTAGGAGAGCTTGAGGCAGTGAGAGAGCTTGGCGGAGTAGGAATGCTTACCGGAGTAGGAGAGCTTGGGGGAGGAGATGAGCTTGGGGGAGTAGGAGAGCTTGGGGGAGGAGGAGAGCTTGGGTTAGTAGGAGAGCTTGGGGGAGTAGGAGAGCTTGGGGGATACGGACAGCTTGGGGGAGTAGGATAGTTTGGGGGAGTAGGAGAGTTGGGGGGAGGAGAAGAACTTGGGGGAGTAGGAGAGCTTGGGGGTGTAGGAGAGCTTGGGGGAGTCGGAGAACATGGGGGAGTAGGAGAGCTTGGGGGAGTTGGAGAGCTTGGGGAGTAGGAGAGCTTGGGGGAGTAGGAGAACTTGGAGGAGTAGGAGAGCTTGGGGGAGTAGGAGAGCTTGGGGCAGTAGGAGAGCTTGGGGGAGTAGGAGAGCTTGGGGGAGTAGGAGAGCTTGGGGGAGTAGCAGAGCTAGGGGGAGTAAAAGAGCTTGGAGGAGTCGGAGAGCTTGGAGGAGTCGGAGAGTTTGGGGGAGTAGGAGAGCTTGGGGGAGTAGGACAGCTTGGGGTAGTAGGAGAGCTTGGGGGAGTAGGAGAGCTTGGGGGAGTAGGAGAGCTTGGGGGAGTAGGAGAGCTTTGAGGAGTAGGAGAGCTTGGGGGAGTAGGAGAGCTTGGGGGAGTAGGAGAGCTTGGGGGAGTAGGAGAGCTTGGGGGAGTAGGAGAGCTTGGGGGAGCACGGGAGCTTGGAGGAAAAGGAGAGATTGGGGTAGTAGGAGAGCTTGGGGGAGTAGGAGAGCTTGGTGGAGCAGGGGAGCTTCCATGAGTAGGAGAGCTTGTGGGAGTAGGAGAGTTTGGGGGAGTAGGAGAGCTTCGGGGAGTAGGAGAGCTTGGGGGAGTAGGAGAGATTGGGGGAGTAGGAGAGCTTGGGGGAGTAGGAGAGCTTGGGGGAGTAGGAGAGCTTGGGGGAGTAGAAGAGCTTGGGGGAGTCGGAGAGCTTGGGGGAGTCGGAGAGCTTGGGGGAGTAGGAGAGCTTGGGGGAGAAGGACAGCTTGGGGGTGTAGGAGAGCTTGGGTGAGTAGGAGAGCTTGGGGGAGTAGGAGAGCTTGGAGGAGTAGGAGAGCTTGGGGGAGTAGGAGAGCTTGGGCGAGTAGGAGAGCTTGGGGGATTAGGAGAGTTGTGGGAGTAGGAGAGCTTGGGGGAGTCGGACAGCTTGGTAAATATGAGAGCTTGGGGGAGTAGGACAGCTTGGGTGAGTAGGAGAGCTTACCTGAATAGGAGAGCTTGAGGCAGTAGGAGAGATTGGGGGAGTAGGAGAGCTAGGGGGTGTAGGAGAGCTTGGGGCAGGAGGAGAGCTTGGGGGAGTAGGAGAGCTTCGGGTTGTAGCAGAGCTTGGGGGAGCAGGAGAGCTTGGGGGAGGAGTAGAACTTGGGGGAGTAGGAGAGCTTGGGATAGTCGGAGAGCTGACCGAAGTAGGAGAGTTAACCGGAGTAAAGAGAGCTTGAGGGAGTGGGAGAGCTTGAGGGAGTAGGAGAGCTTACCAGAGTAGGAGAGCTTGGGGGAGTAGGAGTGCTTGGGGGGAAGTAGAGCTTGGGGGAGAAAGAGAGCATCCCGGAGTAGGAGAGCTTGGGGGAGCAGGAGAGCTTGTGGGAGCAGGGTAGCTTACCGAGTAGGAGAGCTTCCCGGAGTAGGGGAGTTTGGGCGTGTCGGTGAGCTTGGGGGAGTAGGAGAGCTTCCCGGAGTAGGAGAGCTGACCGGAAAAGGAGAGCTTAACGGAGTAGGAGAGTTTTGGGGTGCATGAGAGCTTGCGCCAGTAGGAGCGCTTGAGGGCGTAGGAGAGCTTGGGGGAGTAGGAGAGCTTGCGGGATTAGGAAAGCTTGGTGAAGTAGGAGAGCTTGTGGGAGTCGGAGAGCTTGGGCGAGTCGGAGAGATTGTGGAGTCGGAGAGCTTGGGGGATTTGGAGAACTTACCGGAGTAGGAGAGCATAAGGCAGTAGGAGAGCTTGGGGGAGTAGGAATGCTTACCGGATTGGGAGAGCTTGCGGGAGTAAGAGAGCTTAGGGAGTAGGAGAGCTTGTGGAAGCAGAGTAGCTTACCGGAGCAGGAGAGCTTATCGGAGCAGGGGAGTTTGGGCGTGTCGGTGAGCTTGGGCGAGTAGGAGAGCTAACCGGAGTAGGAGTGCTAACCGTAGTAGGAGAGCTTGCGGGAGTAGGAGAGCTTGGGGGAGCAGGAGATCTTACCGGAGTCGGAGAGCTTATCGGATTAGGAGAGCTTACCTGATTAGGAGAGCTTACCGGATTAGGAGAGCTTACCGGAGTAGAAGAGCTTGGGTGAAAAGGAGAGCTTGTGGGAGTAGGAGAGCTGGCGGGAATAGGAGAGCTTGGGGAGTAGGAGAGCCAAGGGGAGCAGGAGAGCTTGGGGGAATAGGAGTGCTTGGGGAAGTAGGATAGCTTGGGGGAGTAGGAGAGCTTGGGGGAGTAGGAGAGCTTGAGGGAGTAGGAGAGCTTGGGGGAGCAGGAGAGCTTGGAGGAGTAGGATAGCTTGGGGGAGTAGGAGAGCTTGGGTGAGTAGTAGAGCTTGGCGGAGTAGGAGAGCTTGGGGGAGTAGGAGAGCTTGGGGGAATAGGAGAGCTTGGGGGAGAAGGAGAGCTTGGGGAAGTAGGAGAGCTTGGGGAAGTAGGAGAGCTTGGGGGAGTAGGAGAACTTTGGGGATTAGGAGAACTTGGGGGAGTCGGAGAGCTGGGCTGAGTATGAGAGCTTGGGGAGTATGAGAGCTTGGGGTGTATGAGAGCTTGGGGGAGTAGGATAGCTTGGGGGAGTAGGAGAGCTTACCAGAGTAGGAGAGCTTGAGGCAGTGAGAGAGCTTGGCGGAGTAGGAATGCTTACCGGAGTAGGAGAGCTTGGGGGAGGAGATGAGCTTGGGGGAGTAGGAGAGCTTGGGGGAGGAGGAGAGCTTGGGTTAGTAGGAGAGCTTGGGGGAGTAGGAGAGCTTGGGGGATACGGACAGCTTGGGGGAGTAGGATAGTTTGGGGGAGTAGGAGAGTTGGGGGGAGGAGAAGAACTTGGGGGAGTAGGAGAGCTTGGGGGTGTAGGAGAGCTTGGGGGAGTCGGAGAACATGGGGGAGTAGGAGAGCTTGGGGGAGTTGGAGAGCTTGGGGAGTAGGAGAGCTTGGGGGAGTAGGAGAACTTGGAGGAGTAGGAGAGCTTGGGGGAGTAGGAGAGCTTGGGGCAGTAGGAGAGCTTGGGGGAGTAGGAGAGCTTGGGGGAGTAGGAGAGCTTGGGGGAGTAGCAGAGCTAGGGGGAGTAAAAGAGCTTGGAGGAGTCGGAGAGCTTGGAGGAGTCGGAGAGGTTGGGGGAGTAGGAGAGCTTGGGGGAGTAGTACAGCTTGGGGTAGTAGGAGAGCTTGGGGGAGTAGGAGAGCTTGGGGGAGTAGGAGAGCTTGGGGGAGTAGGAGAGCTTTGAGGAGTAGGAGAGCTTGGGGGAGTAGGAGAGCTTGGGGGAGTAGGAGAGCTTGGGGGAGTAGGAGAGCTTGGGGGAGCACGGGAGCTTGGAGGAAAAGGAGAGATTGGGGTAGTAGGAAAGCTTGGGGGAGTAGGAGAACTTGGGGGAGAAGAAGAGCTTGGGGGAGTCGGAGAGCTTGGGGGAGTCGGAGAGCTTGGGGGAGTAGGAGAACTTGGGGGAGAAGGACAGCTTGGGGGTGTAGGAGAGCTTGGGTGAGTAGGAGAGCTTGGGGGAGTAGGAGAGCTTGGAGGAGTAGGAGAGCTTGGGGAGTAGGAGAGCTTGGGCGAGTAGGAGAGCTTGGGGGAGAAATAGAGCTTGGGGGAGTAGGAGAGCTTGGGGGAGTAGGAGAGATGGGAGGAGTAGGAGAGCTTGGGGGAGAAGGAGACCTTGGGGGAGTAGTAGAGCTTGGGGGAATAGGAGAGCTTGGGGAAGTAGGAGAGCTTGGGAAAATAGGAGAGCTTGGAGGTGTAGGAGAGCTTGGAGGTGTAGGAATGCTTGGAGGTGTAGGAGAGTTTGGGGGAGGAGGAGCGCTTGGGGGAGGAGGCGAGCTTAGGGGAGGAGGAGAGCTTGGGGGAGGGGGAGAGCTTGGGTCAGGAGGAGAGCTTGGGGAAGAGGAGCGCTTGGTGCAGCAGGAGAGCTTTTTGGAGCAGGAGAGCTTGGTGGAGCAGGAGAGCTTAGTGGAGCAGGAGAGCCTCGTGGAGTAGGAGAGCTTGGTGGAGTTGGAGAGCTTTCCAGAATAGGAGAGCTTGGGGGAGTAGGATACGTGGGGGCGTAGGAGAGCTTGGGGAACTCGGAGAGCTTTCCGGAGTTGGAGAGCTGACCGGATTTGGAGAGCTTACCGGAGTAGGAGATCTTGGGGGAGAAGTAGAGCTTGTGTGAGAAGGAGAGATTGGGGGAGAAGGAGAGCTTGGGGGAGTTGGAGAACTTGGGGGAGTAGGAGAGCTTGGGGGAGTCGGAGAGCTTGGGGAATATGACAGCTTGGGGGAGTAGGATAGCTTGGGTGAGTAGGAGAGCTTACCAGAGTAGGAGAGCTTGAGGCAGTAGGAGAGATTGGGGGAGTAGGAGAGCTTGGGGGTGTAGGAGAGCTTGGGGGAGGAGGAGAGCTTGGGTAGTAGGAGAGCTTGGGGGAGTAGGAGAGCTTGGGGGAGTAGGAGAGCTTGGGGGAGGAGTAGAGCTTGGGGGAGCAGGATAGCTTGGGGGAGTAGGAGAGCTGACCGGAGTAGGAGAGTTAACCGGCGTAAAGAGAGCTTGAGCGAGTGGAGAGCTTGAGGGAGTAGGAGATCTTACCAGAGTAGGAGAGCTTGGGGGAGTAGGAGAGCTTGGGGGGAAGGAGAGCTTGAGGGTGAAGGAGAACATCCCGGAGTAGGAGAGCTTGGGGTAGTAGGAGAGCTTGTGGGAGCAGGGTAGCTTACCGGAGTAGGAGCGCTAACCGGAGTAGGGGAGTTTGGCATGTCGGTGAGCTTGGGCGAGTAGGAGAGCTAACCGGAGTACGAGAGCTTGGGGGAGTAGGAGAGCTTGAGGGACTAGGAGAGCTTACCGGAGTAGGAGAGCTGACCGGAGTAGGAGAGCTTAACGGAGTAGGAGAGCTTGGGGGAGTAGGAGAGCTTGGGGGAGTAGGAAAGCTTGGTGGAGTAGGAGAGCTTGTGGGAATAGGAGAGCTTGGACGATTTGGAGAGCTTGGGGAGTCGGAGAGCTTGGGGGAGACGGAGAGCTTGGGGGAGTCGGAGAGCTAAGGGGAGTCGGAGAGCTTGGGGGAGTCGGAGATCTTGGGGGAGTAGGATAGCTTGGGGGATTAGGAGAACTTACCGGAGTCGGAGAGCTTCAGGCAGTAGGAGAGCTTGCGGGAGTAGGAATGCTTACCGGAGTAGGAGAGCTTGCGGGAGTAAGAGAGCTTCGGGAGTAGGAGAGCTTGTGGAAGCAGAGTAGCTTACTGGAGTAGGAGAGCTTACCGGAGCAGATTAGTTTGGGCGTGTCGGTGAGCTTGGACGAGTAGGAGAGCTAACCGGAGTCGGAGTGCTAACCGTAGTAGGAGAGCTTGCGGGAGTAGGAGAGCTTGGGGGAGCAGGAGATCTTACCCTAGTCGGAGAGCTTATCGGATTAGGAGAGCTTACCTGATTAGGAGAGCGTCCCGGATTAGGAGAGCTTACCGGAGTAGAAGAGCTTACCGGAGTAGGAGAGCTTGGGGGAGTAGGAGAGCTTGGGGGAAAAGGAGAGATTGGGGGAGTAGGAGAGCTTGGGGTAGTAGGAGAGCTTGGGGGAGCAGGGGAGCTTCCATGAGTAGGAGAGCTTGTGGGAGTATGAGAGCTTGGGGAAGTAGGAGAGCTTGGGGGAGTAGGAGAGTTTGGGGGAGTAGGAGAGCTTGGTTGAGTGGGAGAGCTTGAGGGAGTAGGAGAGCTTGAGGGAGCAGGAGAGCTTGGAGGAGTAGGAGAGCTTGGGGGAGTAGGAGAGCTTGGGGGAGTAGTAGAGCTTGGGGGAGTAGGAGAGCTTGGGGGAGTAGGATAGCTTGGGGGAATAGGAGAGCTTGGGGGAGTAGGATAGCTTGGGGAAGTAGGAGAGTTTGGGGGAGTAGGAGAGCTTGGGGGAGTAGGAGAGCTTGGGGGAGTTGGAGAGCTTGGGCGAGTAGGAGAGCTTGGGGGATTAGGAGAACTTGTGGGAGTAGGAGAGCTTGGGGGAGTCGGTGAGCTTGGGAAATATGAGAGCTTGGGGGAGTAGGACAGCTTGGGTGAGTAGGAGAGCTTACCTGAATAGGAGAGCTTGAGGCAGTAGGAGCGATTGGGGGAGTAGGAGAGCGAGGGGGTGTAGGAGAGCTTGAGGCAGGAGGAGAGCTTGGGGGAGTAGGAGAGCTTTGGGTTGTAGGAGAGCTTGGGGGAGTAGGTGAGCTTGGGGGAGGAGTAGAACTTGGGGGAGTAGGAGAGCTTGGGGTAGTCGGAGAGCTGACCGGAGTAGGAGAGTTAACCGGAGTGAAGAGAGGTTGAGGGAGTGGGAGAGCTTGAGGGAGTAGGAGAGCTTACCAGAGTAGGATAGCGTGGGGAAGTAGCAGAGTTTGGGGGAGTAGGAGAGCTTGGGGGAGTAGGAGAGCTTGGGCGAGTAGGAGAGCTTGGGGGAGGAGTAGAACTTGTGGGAGTAGGAGAGCTTGGGGTAGTCGGAGAGCTGACCGGAGTAGGAGAGTTAACCGGAGTAAAGATAGCTTGAGGGAGTGGGAGAGCTTGAGGGAGTAGGAGAGTTTACCAGAGTAGGAGAGCTTGGGGGAGTAGGAGTGCTTGGGGGGAAGGAGAGCTAGGGGGAGAAAGAGAGCATCCCGGAGTAGGAGAGCTTGGGGGAGAAGGAGAGCTTGTGGGAGCAGGGTAGCTTACCGAGTAGGAGATCTTACCGGAGTAGGGGAGCTTGGGCGTGTCGGTGAGCTTGGGGGAGTAGGAGAGCTTACCGGAGTAGGAGAGCTGACCGGAAAAGGAGAGCTTAACGGAGTAGGAGAGTTTTGGGGTGCAGGAGACCTTGCGCCAGTAGGAGCGCTTGAGGGCGTAGGAGAGCTTGGGGGAGTAGGAGAGCTTGGGGGCGTAGGAAAGCTTGGTGGAGTAGGAGAGCTTGTGGGAGTCGGAGAGCTTGGGCGAGTCGGAGAGATTGTGGAATCGGAGAGCTTGGGGGAGTAGGAGAGCTTGGGGGTGTAGGAGAGCTTGGGGGAGGAGGAGAGCTTGGGTAGTAGGAGAGCTTGGGGGAGTAGGAGAGCTTGGGGGAGTAAGAGAGCTTGGGGGAGGAGTAGAGCTTGGGGGAGCAGGATAGCTTGGGGGAGTAGGAGAGCTGACCGGAGTGGTAGAGTTAACCGGCGTAAAGAGATCTTGAGCGAGTGGAGAGCTTGAGGGAGTAGGAGATCTTACCAGAGTAGCAGAGCTTGGGGGAGTAGGAGAGCTTGGAGGGAAGGAGAGCTTGAGGGTGAAGGAGAGCATCCCGGAGTAGGAGAGCTTACCGGAGTAGGGGAGTTTGGCATGTCGGTGAGCTTGGGCGAGTAGGAGAGCTAACCGGAGTACGAGAGCTTGGGGGAGTAGGAGAGCTTCGAGGAGTAGGAGAGCTTGAGGGACTAGGAGAGCTTACCGGAGTAGGAGAGCTGACCGGAGTAGGAGAGCTTAACGGAGTAGGAGAGCTTGGGGGAGTAGGAGAGCTTGGGGGAGTAGGAAAGCTTGCGGGAGTAGGAGAGCTTGGGGGAGCAGGAGATCTTACCGGAGTCGGAGAGCTTATCGGATTAGGAGAGCTAACCGGATTAGGAGAGTTTGGGGGAGCATGATAGGTGGGGGACTAGGAGAGCTTGGGGAGTAGGAGCGCTTGGGGGTGTAGGAGAGCTTGGTGGAGTAGGAGAGGTTAGGAGAGTCGGAGAGGTTTGGGGATTAGGAGAGGTTGGGGAAGTACGAGAGTTTGGGGGAGTAGGAGAGGTTGGGGGATTAGGTAGCTTATCGGAATTTTAGAGATTTCCGGAGAAGAAGAGATTACCGGAGTAGGAGAGCTTACCGGAGTTAAAGAGCTTACCGGAGTAGGAGAGCTTGGGGGAGTAGGAGAGCTTTGGAGAGCAGGAGACCTTGGGGGAGTAGGAGAGCTTGGTGGAGTAGGAGAGCTTGGGGGTGTAGGAGTGCTTGGTGGAGTAGGAGAGATTAGGGGAGTCAGAGATGTTGGGGGAGTAGGAGAGGTTGGGGGAGTAGGAGGGGTTTGGGGATTAGGAGAGGTTGGGGAAGTAGGAGAGGTTGGGGGAGAAGGAGAGGTTGGGGGAGTAGGAGAGGTTGAGGAAGTAGGAGAGTTTGGGGGAGTAGGAGAGCTTACCGGAGTATTAGAGCTTCCCGGAGTAGAAGAGCTTACCGGAGTAGGAGAGCTTGCGGGAGTAGAAGAGCTGACCGGAGTAGGAGAGCTTACCGGAGTAGTAGAGCTCACCGGAGTAGGAGAGCTTTGGGGAGTAGGAGAGCTTGGGGGTGTAGGAGAGCTTGGGGGAGTAGGAGAGCAAACTGGAGTTGGAGAGCTTACCGGAGTAGGAGAGCTTAATGGAGTAGGAGAGTTTGGGGGTGTAGGAGAGCTTGCGCTTGTAGGAGCGCTTGAGGGAGTAGGAGAGATTGGGGCAGTCGGAGAGTTTGGGGGAGGGGGGGGTAGGAGAGCTAGGGGGAGTAGGAGAGCTTGGTGGAGTAGGAAAGCTTGGGGGATTACGAGACCTTGGGGGAGTAGGAGAGTTTGGGCGAGTCGGATAGCTTGTGGGAGTCGGATAGCTTGGGGGAGAAGGAGAGCTTGACGGAGTAGGACAGCTTGGGGGAGTAGGAGAGCTTGGGGGAGTCGGAGAGCTTGGGGGAAAAGGAGAGCTTGGGGGAGTAGGAGAGCTTGTTTGAGAAGGAGAGCTTGTGGGAGTAGGAGAGCTTGGGGGAGTAGGAGGGCTTTCGGGAGTAGGAGAGCTTGGGGGATAGGAGAGATTGGGGGAGTAGGAGAGCTTGGGGGAGTAGGAGAGTTTGGGCGAGTCGGAGAGCTTGGGGAGTCGGAAAGCTTGGGGGATTCGGAGAGCTTGGGGGAGTAGCAGAGCTTGGGGGAGTAGGAGAGCTTGAGGGAGTTGGAGAGCTTGGGGGAGTAGTAGAGCTTTCGGGAGTAGCAGAGCTTGGGGGAGTACGAGAGATTGGGGGAGTAGGAGAGCTTGGGGGATTCGCAGAGCTTGGGGGAGTCGGAGAGCTTGGGGGAGTCGGAGAGCTTGGGGGATTCGGAGAGCTTTGGGGAGTCGAAGAGCTTGGGTGAGTAAGAGAGCTTGCGGGAGTAGGAGAGCTTGGGGAAGTAGGAGAGCTTACCGTAGTTGGAGAGCTAACCGAAGTAGGTGTGCTTGCGGGAGTAGGAGAGCTTACTGGAGTAGGAGTGCTTACCGCAGTAAGAGAGCTTACCGGAGTAGGAGAACTTACCGGAGTAGAAGAGCTTACTGCAGTAGGTGAGCTTGGGGGAGGAGGTGAGCTTGTAGGAGCAGGAGAGTTTACCGGATTTGGAGAGCTAACCGGATCAGGAGCGCATAACAGAGTAGAAGAGCTTACCAGATTTGGAGAGCTTACCGGAGTAGGAGAGCTTACCGGAATAGGAGAGTTTGGGGGAGCATGATAGGTGGGGGACTAGGAGAGCTTGGGGGAGTAGGAGCGCTTGGGGGTGTAGGAGAGCTTGGTGGAGTAGGAGAGGTTAGGGGAGTCGGAGAGGTTGGGGGAGTAGGAGAGGTTGGGGGAGTAGGAGAGGTTTGGGGATTAGGAGAGGTTGGGGAAGTACGAGAGGTTGGGGGAGTCGGAGAGCTTACCGGAGTATTAGAGATTACCGGAGAAGAAGAGCTTACCGGAGTAGAAGAGCTTACCGGAGTAGGAGAGCTTACCGGAGTAGGAGAGCTTACCGGAGTAGAAGAGCTGACCGGAGTAGGAGAGCTTACCGGAGTACGAGATCTTACTGGAGTAGGAGAGCTTGGGGGAGCAGGAGAGCTTAGGGGTGTAGGAGAGCTTGGTGGAGTAGGAGAGATTAGGGGAGTCGGAGATGTTGGGGGAGTAGGAGAGGTTGGGGGAGTAGGAGGGGTTTGGGGATTAGGAGAGTTTGGGGAAGTAGGAGAGGTTGGGGGAGTAGGAGAGGTTGGGTGAGTAGGAGAGGATGAGGAAGTAGGAGAGTTTGGGGGAGTAGGAGAGCTTACCGGAGTATTAGAGCTTACCGGAGTAGAAGAGCTTACCGGAGTAGGAGAGCTTACCGGAAAAGAAGAGCTGACCGGAGTAGGAGAGCTTACCGGAGTAGGAGAGCTTACCGGAGTAGGAGAGCTTGTGGGAGTAGGAGAGCTTGGGGGAGTAGGAGAGCTTACCGGAGTAGGAGAGATTAACGGAGTAGGAGAGTTTGGAGGTGTAGGAGAGCTTGAGTCAGTAGGAGCGCTTGAGGGAGTAGGAGAGATTGGGACAGTCGAAGAGCTTGGGAGAGTAGGAGAGCTTGCGGGAGTAGGAGAGTTTGGGGGAGTAGGAAAGCTTGGGGGATTAGGAGAGCTTGGGGGAGGAGGAGAGTTTGGGCGAGTCGGAGAGCTTGTGGGAGTCGGAGAGCTTGGGGGAGTCGGAGAGCTTGGGGGAGAAGGAGAGCTTGGGGGAGTCGGAAAGCTTGGGGGAGTAGGAGAGCTTGGGGGAGTCGGAGAACTTGGGGGAGTAGGAGAGTTTGGGGGAGTAGGAGAGCTTGTTTAAAAGGAGAGCTTGTGGGGGTAGGAGAGCTTGGGGGTGTAGGAGAGCATTCGGGAGTAGGAGGGCTTGGGGGAGTAGGGGAGATTGGGGGAGAAGGAGAGCTTGGGAGAGTAGTAGAGCTTGGGCGAGTCGGAGAGCTTGGGGGAGTCGGAGAGCTTGGGGGAGCCGGAGAGATTGGGGGAGTCGGAGAGCTTGAGGGAGCTGGAGAGCTTGGGGGAGTCGGAGAGCTTGGGGGATTCGGAGAACTTGGGGGATTCGGAGAGCTTGGAGGAGAAGGAGAGCTTGGGGGAGTAGCAGAGCTTCGGGGAGAAGGAGAGCTTGGGGGACTAGTAGAGCTTTCGCGAGTAGCAGAGCTTGGGGGAGTACGAGAGATTGCGGGAGTCGGAGAGCTTGGTGGAGTAGGAGAGCTTGGGCGTGTCGGAGAGCTTGGGGGATTCGGAGAGCTTGGGGGAGTAGAAGAGCTTGGGGGAGTAGGAGACGTTTGCGGAGTAGGAGAGCTTGGGGGAGTAGGAGAGCTTGGGGGAGTAGAAGAACTTGGGGGTGTTGGAGAGCTTGGGCCAGTCGGAGAGCTTGGGGGAGTCGGAGAGCTTGGGGCAGTCGGAGAGCTTGGGGGAGTCGGAGAGCTTGGGGGATTCTTAGGGCTTACCGGAGTCGGAGAGCTTGGGGGAGTCGGAGAGCTTAGGGGAGTCGGAGAGCTAGGGGGAGTAGGATAGCTTGGGGGAGTAGCGGAGCTTACCGGAGTAGGAGAGCTTGAGGCAGTAGGAGAGCTTGGGGGAGTAGGATTGCTTACCGGAGTAGGAGAGCTTGTGGGTGTCAGAGAGCTTGGGGGAGTAGAAGAGCTTGGGGGAGTAGGAGAGCTTGGGGGAGTCGGAGAGCTTGGGGGAGTCGGAGAGCTTGGGGGAATCGGAGATCTTGGGGGAGTAGGAGAGCTTGAGGGTGTAGGAGAGCTTGCGCCAGTAGGAGCGCTTGAGGGAGTAGGAGAGATTGGGGCAGTCGGAGAGCTTGGAGGAGTAGGAGATCTTGGGGGAGTTGGAGAGCTTGGGGGAGTAGGAAAGCTTGGGGGATGAGGAGTGCTTGGGGGAGTAGGAGAGTTTGGGCGAGTCGGAGTGCTTGTGGGAGTCGGAGAGCTTGGGGGAGTCGGAGATTTTGGGGGAGAAGGAGAGCTTGGGGGAGTAGGACAGCTTGGGGGAGTAGGAGAGCTTGGGGGTGTCGGAGAGCTTGGGGGAGTAGGAGAGCTTGGGGGAGTAGGAGAGCTTGGGGGAGAAGGAGAGCTTGTGGGAGTAGGAGAGCTTGGGGGAGTAGGTGAGCTTTCGGGAGTAGGAGACCTTGGGGGGTAGAGAGATTGGGGGAGTAGGAGAGCTTGGGGGAGTAGGACAGCTTGGGCGAGTCGGAGAGCTTGAGGGAGTCGGAGAGCTTGGGGGTGTCGGAGAGCTTGGGGGAGTCGGAGAGCTTGGGGGAGTCGGAGAGCTGCGGGGATTCGGAGAGCTTGGGGGAGTACGAGAGCTTGTGGGAGTAGGAGAGCTTGGGGTAGTAGGAGAGCTTGGGGGAGTAGGAGAGCTAACTGGAGTAGGAGAGCTTACCGGAGTAGGAGAGATTAACGGAGTAGGAGAGTTTGGAGGTGTAGGAGAGCTTGCGCCAATAGGAGCGCTTGAGGGAGTAGGAGAGATTGGGGCAGTCGGAGAGCTTGGGGGAGTCGGAGAGCTTGGGGGATTCGGAGAGCTTGGAGGAGTAGGACAGCTTGGGGGAGTAGCAGAGCTTCGGGGAGTAGGAGAGCTTGGGGGACTAGGAGAGCTTTCGCGAGTAGCAGAGCTTGGGGGAGTACAAGAGATTGGGGGACTCGGATAGCTTGGTGGAGTAGGAGAGCTTGGGCGAGTCGGAGAGTTTGGGGATTCGGAGAGCTTGGGGGAGTAGAAGAGCTTGGGGGAGTAGGAGAGCTTGGCGGAGTAGGAGAGCTTGGGGGAGTAGGAGAGCTTGGGGGAGTAGGAGAGCTTGGGGGAGTAGAAGAACTTGGGGGAGTTGGAGAGCTTGGGCGAGTCGGAGAGCTTGGGGGAGTGGGAGAGCTTGGGGCAGTCGGAGAGCTTGGGGGAGTCGGAGAGCTTGGGGGAGTCGGAGAGCTTACCGGAGTCGGAGAACTTGGGGGAGTCGCAGAGCTTGGGGGAGTCGGAGAGCTTGGGGGAGTAGGATAGCTTGGGGGAGTAGGAGAGCTTACCGGAGTAGGAGAGCTTGAGGCAGTCGGAGAACTTGTGGGAGTAGGATTGCATACCGGAGTAGGAGAGCTTGTGGGTGTAAGAGAGCTTGGGGGAGTAGAAGAGCTTGGGGGAGTAGGAGAGCTTGGGGGAGTCGGAGAGCTTGGGGGAGTCGGAGTGCTTGGGGGAGTCGGAGATCTTGGGGGACTAGGAGAGCTTGAGGGTGTAGGAGAGCTTGCGCCAGTAGGAGCGCTTGAGGGAGTAGGAGAGATTGGGGCAGTCGGAGAGCTTGGGGGAGTCGGAGAGCTTGGGGGATTCGGAGAGCTTGGAGGAGTAGGAGAGCTTGGGGGAGTAGCAGAGCTTCGGGGAGTAGGAGAGCTTGGGGGACTAGGAGAGCTTTCGCGAGTAGCAGAGCTTGGGGGAGTACGAGAGATTGGGGGACTCAGATAGCTTGGTGGAGTAGGAGAGCTTGGGCGAGTCGGAGAGTTTGGGGATTCGGAGAGCTTGGGGGAGTAGAAGAGCTTGGGGGAGTAGGAGAGCTTGGGGGAGTAGGAGAGCTTGGGGGAGTAGAAGAGCTTGGGGGAGTCGGAGAGCTTGGGGGAGTCGGAGAGCTTGGGGGAGTAGGAGAGCTTGGGGGAGAAGGACAGCTTGGGGGTGTAGGAGAGCTTGGGTGAGTAGGAGAGCTTGGGGGAGTAGGAGAGCTTGGAGGAGTAGGAGAGCTTGGGGAGTAGGAGAGCTTGGGCGAGTAGGAGAGCTTGGGGGAGTAATAGAGCTTGGGGGAGTAGGAGAGCTTGGGGGAGTAGGAGAGATGGGAGGAGTAGGAGAGCTTGGGGGAGAAGGAGAGCTTGGGGGAGTAGTAGAGCTTGGGGGAATAGGAGAGCTTGGGGAAGTAGGAGAGCTTGGGAAAATAGGAGAGCTTGGAGGTGTAGGAGAGCTTGGAGGTGTAGGAATGCTTGGAGGTGTAGGAGAGTTTGGGGGAGGAGGAGCGCTTGGGGGAGGAGGCGAGCTTAGGGGAGGAGGAGAGCTTGGGGGAGGGGGAGAGCTTGGGTGAGGAGGAGAGCTTGGGGAAGAGGAGCGCTTGGTGCAGCAGGAGAGCTTTTTGGAGCAGGAGAGCTTGGTGGAGCAGGAGAGCTTAGTGGAGCAGGAGAGCCTCGTTGAGTAGGAGAGCTTGGTGGAGTTGGAGAGCTTTCCAGAATAGGAGAGCTTGGGGGAGTAGGATACGTGGGGGCGTAGGAGAGCTTGGGGAACTCGGAGAGCTTTCCGGAGTGGGAGAGCTGACCGGATTTGGAGAGCTTACCGGAGTAGGAGATCTTGGGGGAGAAGTAGAGCTTGTGTGAGAAGGAGAGATTGGGGGAGAAGGAGAGCTTGGGGGAGTTGGAGAACTTGGGGGAGTAGGAGAGCTTGGGGGAGTCGGAGAGCTTGGGGAATATGACAGCTTGGGGGAGTAGGATAGCTTGGGTGAGTAGGAGAGCTTACCAGAGTAGGAGAGCTTGAGGCAGTAGGAGAGATTGGGGGAGTAGGAGAGCTTGGGGGTGTAGGAGAGCTTGGGGGAGGAGGAGAGCTTGGGTAGTAGGAGAGCTTGGGGGAGTAGGAGAGCTTGGGGGAGTAGGAGAGCTTGGGGGAGGAGTAGAGCTTGGGGGAGCAGGATAGCTTGGGGGAGTAGGAGAGCTGACCGGAGTAGGAGAGTTAACCGGCGTAAAGAGAGCTTGAGCGAGTGGAGAGCTTGAGGGAGTAGGAGATCTTACCAGAGTAGGAGAGCTTGGGGGAGTAGGAGAGCTTGGGGGGAAGGAGAGCTTGAGGGTGAAGGAGAACATCCCGGAGTAGGAGAGCTTGGGGTAGTAGGAGAGCTTGTGGGAGCAGGGTAGCTTACCGGAGTAGGAGCGCTAACCGGAGTAGGGGAGTTTGGCATGTCGGTGAGCTTGGGCGAGTAGGAGAGCTAACCGGAGTACGAGAGCTTGGGGGAGTAGGAGAGCTTGGAGGAGTAGGAGAGCTTGAGGGACTAGGAGAGCTTACCGGAGTAGGAGAGCTGACCGGAGTAGGAGAGCTTAACGGAGTAGGAGAGCTTGGGGGAGTAGGAGAGCTTGGGGGAGTAGGAAAGCTTGGTGGAGTAGGAGAGCTTGTGGGAATAGGAGAGCTTGGACGATTTGGAGAGCTTGGGGAGTCGGAGAGCTTGGGGGAGACGGAGAGCTTGGGGGAGTCGGAGAGCTTAAGGGGAGTCGGAGAGCTTGGGGGAGTCGGAGATCTTGGGGGAGTAGGATAGCTTGGGGGATTAGGAGAACTTACCGGAGTCGGAGAGCTTCAGGCAGTAGGAGAGCTTGCGGGAGTAGGAATGCTTACCGGAGTAGGAGAGCTTGCGGGAGTAAGAGAGCTTCGGGAGTAGGAGAGCTTGTGGAAGCAGAGTAGCTTACTGGAGTAGGAGAGCTTACCGGAGCAGATTAGTTTGGGCGTGTCGGTGAGCTTGGACGAGTAGGAGAGCTAACCGGAGTCGGAGTGCTAACCGTAGTAGGAGAGCTTGCGGGAGTAGGAGAGCTTGGGGGAGCAGGAGATCTTACCCTAGTCGGAGAGCTTATCGGATTAGGAGAGCTTACCTGATTAGGAGAGCTTCCCGGATTAGGAGAGCTTACCGGAGTAGAAGAGCTTACCGGAGTAGGAGAGCTTGGGGGAGTAGGAGAGCTTGGGGGAAAAGGAGAGATTGGGGGAGTAGGAGAGCTTGGGGGAGTAGGAGAGCTTGGGGGAGCAGGGGAGCTTCCATGAGTAGGAGAGCTTGTGGGAGTATGAGAGCTTGGGGAAGTAGGAGAGCTTGGGGGAGTAGGAGAGCTTGGGGGAGTAGGAGAGCTTGGTTGAGTGGGAGAGCTTGAGGGAGTAGGAGAGCTTGAGGGAGCAGGAGAGCTTGGAGGAGTAGGAGAGCTTGGGGGAGTAGGAGAGCTTGGGGGAGTAGTAGAGCTTGGGGGAGTAGGAGAGCTTGGGGGAGTAGGATAGCTTGGGGGAATAGGAGAGCTTGGGGGAGTAGGATAGCTTGGGGAAGTAGGAGAGTTTGGGGGAGTAGGAGAGCTTGGGGGAGTAGGAGAGCTTGGGGGAGTTGGAGAGCTTGGGCGAGTAGGAGAGCTTGGGGGATTAGGAGAACTTGTGGGAGTAGGAGAGCTTGGGGGAGTCGGAGAGCTTGGGAAATATGAGAGCTTGGGGGAGTAGGACAGCTTGGGTGAGTAGGAGAGCTTACCTGAATAGGAGAGCTTGAGGCAGTAGGAGAGATTGGGGGAGTAGGAGAGCGAGGGGGTGTAGGAGAGCTTGAGGCAGGAGGAGAGCTTGGGGGAGTTGGAGAGCTTTGGGTTGTAGGAGAGCTTGGGGGAGTAGGTGAGCTTGGGGGAGGAGTAGAACTTGGGGGAGTAGGAGAGCTTGGGGTAGTCGGAGAGCTGACCGGAGTAGGAGAGTTAACCGGAGTAAAGAGAGGTTGAGGGAGTGGGAGAGCTTGAGGGAGTAGGAGAGCTTACCAGAGTAGGATAGCGTGGGGAAGTAGCAGAGTTTGGGGGAGTAGGAGAGCTTGGGGGAGTAGGAGAGCTTGGGGGAGTAGGAGAGCTTGGGCGAGTAGGAGAGCTTGGGGGATTCGGAGAAGTTGTGGGAGTAGGAGAGCTTGGGGGAGTCGGAGAGCTTGGGAAATATGAGAGCTTGGGGGAGTAGGACAGCTTGGGTGAGTAGGAGAGCTTACCTGAATAGGAGAGCTTGAGGCAGTAGGAGATATTGGTGGAGTATGAGAGCTAGGGGGTGTAGGAGAGCTTGGGGCAGAATGAGAGCTTGGGGGAGTAGGCTAGCTTCGGGTTGTAGCAGAGCTTGGGGGAGTAGGAGAGCTTGCGGGAGGAGTAGAACTTGTGGGAGTAGGAGAGCTTGGGGTAGTCGGAGAGCTGACCGGAGTAGGAGAGTTAACCGGAGTAAAGATAGCTTGAGGGTGTGGGAGAGCTTGAGGGAGTAGGAGAGTTTACCAGAGTAGGAGAGCTTGGGGGAGTAGGAGTGCTTGGGGGGAAGGAGAGCTAGGGGGAGAAAGAGAGCATCCCGGAGTAGGAGAGCTTGTGGGAGAAGGAGAGGTTGTGGGAGCAGGGTAGCTTACCGAGTAGGAGATCTTACCGGAGTAGGGGAGCTTGGGCGTGTCGGTGAGCTTGGGTGAGTAGGAGAGCTTACCTGAATAGGAGAGCTTGAGGCAGTAGGAGAGATTGGGGGAGTAGGAGAGCGAGGGGGTGTAGGAGAGCTTGAGGCAGGAGGAGAGCTTGGGGGAGTTGGAGAGCTTTGGGTTGTAGGAGAGCTTGGGGGAGTAGGTGAGCTTGGGGGAGGAGTAGAACTTGGGGGAGTAGGAGAGCTTGGGGTAGTCGGAGAGCTGACCGGAGTAGGAGAGTTAACCGGAGTAAAGAGAGGTTGAGGGAGTGGGAGAGCTTGAGGGAGTAGGAGAGCTTACCAGAGTAGGATAGCGTGGGGAAGTAGCAGAGTTTGGGGGAGTAGGAGAGCTTGGGGGAGTAGGAGAGCTTGGGGGAGTAGGAGAGCTTGGGCGAGTAGGAGAGCTTGGGGGATTCGGAGAAGTTGTGGGAGTAGGAGAGCTTGGGGGAGTCGGAGAGCTTGGGAAATATGAGAGCTTGGGGGAGTAGGACAGCTTGGGTGAGTAGGAGAGCTTACCTGAATAGGAGAGCTTGAGGCAGTAGGAGATATTGGTGGAGTATGAGAGCTAGGGGGTGTAGGAGAGCTTGGGGCAGAATGAGAGCTTGGGGGAGTAGGCTAGCTTCGGGTTGTAGCAGAGCTTGGGGGAGTAGGAGAGCTTGCGGGAGGAGTAGAACTTGTGGGAGTAGGAGAGCTTGGGGTAGTCGGAGAGCTGACCGGAGTAGGAGAGTTAACCGGAGTAAAGATAGCTTGAGGGTGTGGGAGAGCTTGAGGGAGTAGGAGAGTTTACCAGAGTAGGAGAGCTTGGGGGAGTAGGAGTGCTTGGGGGGAAGGAGAGCTAGGGGGAGAAAGAGAGCATC
This sequence comes from Pristiophorus japonicus, assembly GCF_044704955.1. Lineage (NCBI taxonomy): Eukaryota > Metazoa > Chordata > Chondrichthyes > Pristiophoridae > Pristiophorus > Pristiophorus japonicus. The sequence continues at coordinate 91,874 of NW_027253477.1, forward strand.
CCGGAGTAGGAGAGCTTGTGGGAGAAGGAGAGGTTGTGGGAGCAGGGTAGCTTACCGAGTAGGAGATCTTACCGGAGTAGGGGAGCTTGGGCGTGTCGGTGAGCTTGGGGGAGTAGGAGAGCTTACCGGAGTAGGAGAGCTGACCGGAAAAGGAGAGCTTAACGGAGTAGGAGAGTTTTGGGGTGCAGGAGAGCTTGCGCCAGTAGGAGCGCTTGAGGGCGTAGGAGAGCTTGGGGGAGTAGGAGAGCTTAGGGGCGTAGGAAAGCTTGGTGGAGTAGGAGAGCTTGTGGGAGTCGGAGAGCTTGGGCGAGTCGGAGAGATTGTGGAATCGGAGAGCTTGGGGGAGTAGGAGAGCTTGGGGGTGTAGGAGAGCTTGGGGGAGGAGGAGAGCTTGGGTAGTAGGAGAGCTTGGGGGAGTAGGAGAGCTTGGGGGAGTAGGAGAGCTTGGGGGAAGAGTAGAGCTTGGGGGAGCAGGATAGCTTGGGGGAGTAGGAGAGCTGACCGGAGTAGTAGAGTTAACCGGCGTAAAGAGATCTTGAGCGAGTGGAGAGCTTGAGGGAGTAGGAGATCTTACCAGAGTAGCAGAGCTTGGGGGAGTAGGAGAGCTTGGAGGGAAGGAGAGCTTGAGGGTGAAGGAGAGCATCCCGGAGTAGGAGAGCTTACCGGAGTAGGGGAGTTTGGCATGTCGGTGAGCTTGGGCGAGTAGGAGAGCTAACCGGAGTACGAGAGCTTGGGGGAGTAGGAGAGCTTCGAGGAGTAGGAGAGTTTGAGGGACTAGGAGAGCTTACCGGAGTAGGAGAGCTGACCGGAGTAGGAGAGCTTAACGGAGTAGGAGAGCTTGGGGGAGTAGGAGAGCTTGGGGGAGTAGGAAAGCTTGCGGGAGTAGGAGAGCTTGGGGGAGCAGGAGATCTTACCGGAGTCGGAGAGCTTATCGGATTAGGAGAGCTAACCGGATTAGGAGAGTTTGGGGGAGCATGATAGGTGGGGGACTAGGAGAGCTTGGGGAGTAGGAGCGCTTGGGGGTGTAGGAGAGCTTGGTGGAGTAGGAGAGGTTAGGAGAGTCGGAGAGGTTTGGGGATTAGGAGAGGTTGGGGAAGTACGAGAGTTTGGGGGAGTAGGAGAGGTTGGGGGATTAGGTAGCTTATCGGAATTTTAGAGATTTCCGGAGAAGAAGAGATTACCGGAGTAGGAGAGCTTACCGGAGTTAAAGAGCTTACCGGAGTAGGAGAGCTTGGGGGAGTAGGAGAGCTTTGGAGAGCAGGAGACCTTGGGGGAGTAGGAGAGCTTGGTGGAGTAGGAGAGCTTGGGGGTGTAGGAGTGCTTGGTGGAGTAGGAGAGATTAGGGGAGTCAGAGATGTTGGGGGAGTAGGAGAGGTTGGGGGAGTAGGAGGGGTTTGGGGATTAGGAGAGGTTGGGGAAGTAGGAGAGGTTGGGGGAGAAGGAGAGGTTGGGGGAGTAGGAGAGGTTGAGGAAGTAGGAGAGTTTGGGGGAGTAGGAGAGCTTACCGGAGTATTAGAGCTTCCCGGAGTAGAAGAGCTTACCGGAGTAGGAGAGCTTGCCGGAGTAGAAACATAGAAACATAGAAAATAGGTGCAGGAGCAGGCCATTCAGCCCTTCTAGCCTGCACCGCCATTCAATGAGTTCATGGCTGAACATGAAACTTCAGTACCCCCTTCCTGCTTTCTCGCCATAACCCTTGATCCCCCGAGTAGTAAGGACTTCATCTAACTCCCTTTTGAATATATTTAGTGAATTGGCCTCAACTACTTTCTGTGGTAGAGAATTCCACAGGTTCACGACTCTCTGGGTGAAGAAGTTTCTCCTCATCTCGGTCCTAAATGGCTTACCCCTTATCCTCAGACTGTGACCCCTGGTTCTGGACTTCCCCAACATTGGGAACATTCTTTCTGCATCTAACCTGTCTAAACCCGTCAGAATTTTAAACGTTTCTATGAGGTCCCCTCTCATTCTTCTGAACTCCAGTGAATACAATCCCAATTGATCCAAACTTTCTTGATAGGTCAGTCCCGCCATCCCGGGAATCAGTCTGGTGAACCTTCGCTGCACTCCCTCAATAGCAAGAATGTCCTTCCTCAAGTTAGGAGACCAAAACTGTACACAATACTCCAGGTGTGGCCTCACCAAGGCCCTGTACAACTGTAGCAACACCTCCCTGCCCCTGTATTCAAATCCCCTCGCTATGAAGGCCAACATGCCATTTGCTTTCTTAACCGCCTGCTGTACCTGCATGCCAACCTTCAATGACTGATGTACCATGACACCCAGGTCTCGTTGCACCTTCCCTTTTCCTAATCTGTCACCATTCAGATAATAGTCTGTCTCTCTGTTTTTACCACCAAAGTGGATAACCTCACATTTATCCACATTATACTTCATCTGCCATGCATTTGCCCACTCACCTAACCTATCCAAGTCACTCTGCAGCCTAATAGCATCCTCCTCGCAGCTCACACTGCCACCCAACTTAGTATCATCCGCAAATTTGGAGATACTGCATTTAATCCCCTCGTCTAAATCATTAATGTACAATGTAAACAGCTGGGGCCCCAGCACAGAACCTTGCGGCACTCCACTAGTCACTGCCTGCCATTCTGAAAAGTACCCGTTTACTCCTACTCTTTGCTTCCTGTCTGACAACCAGTTCTCAATCCACGTCAGCACACTACCCCCAATCCCATGTGCTTTAACTTTGCACATTAATCTCTTGTGTGGGACCTTGTCGAAAGCCTTCTGAAAGTCCAAATATACCACATCAACTGGTTCTCCCTTGTCCACTTTACTGGAAACATCCTCAAAAAATTCCAGAAGATTTGTCAAGCATGATTTCCCTTTCACAAATCCATGCTGACTTGGACCTATCATGTCACCATTTTCCAGATGCACTGCTATGACATCCTTAATAATTGATTCCATCACTTTACCCACTACTGAGGTCAGGCTGACCGGTCTATAATTCCCTGTTTTCTCTCTCCCTCCTTTTTTAAAAAGTGGGGTTACATTGGCTACCCTCCACTCCATAGGAACTGATCCAGAGTCAATGGAATGTTGGAAAATGACTGTCAATGCATCCGCTATTTCCAAGGCCACCTCCTTAAGTACTCTAGGATGCAGTCCATCAGGCCCTGGGGATTTATCGGCCTTCAATCCCATCAATTTCCCCAACACAATTTCCCGACTAATAAAGATTTCCCTCAGTTCCTCTTCCTTACTAGACCCTCTGACTCCTTTTATATCCGGAAGGTTGTTTGTATCCTCCTTAGTGAATACCGAACCAAAGTACTTGTTCAATTGATCCGCCATTTCTTTGTTCCCCGTTATGACTTCCCCTGATTCTGACTGCAGGGGACCTACGTTTGTCTTCACCAACCTTTTTCTCTTTACATACCTATAGAAACTTTTGCAATCCGCCTTAATGTTCCCTGCAAGCTTCTTTTCGTACTCCATTTTCCCTGTCCTAATTAAACCCTTTGTCCTCCTCTGCTGAGTTCTAAATTTCTCCCAGTCCCCAGGTTCGCTGCTATTTCTGGCCAATTTGTATGCCACTTCCTTGGCTTTAATACTATCCCTGATTTCCCTAGATAGCCACGGTTGAGCCACCTTCCCCTTTTTATTTTTACGCCAGACAGGAATGTACAATTGTTGTACTTCATCCATGCGGTCTCTAAATGTCTGCCATTGCCCATCCACAGTCAACCCCCTAAGTATCATTCGCCAATCTATCCTAGCCAATTCACGCCTCATACCTTCAAAGTTACCCTTCTTTAAGTTCTGGACCATGGTCTCTGAAATTACTGTTTCATTCTCCATCCTAATGCAGAATTCCACCATATTATGGTCACTCTTCCCCAAGGGGCCTCGCACAATGAGATTGCTAATTAATCCTCTCTCATTACACAACACCCAGTCTAAGATGGCCTCCCCCCTAGTTGGTTCCTCAACATATTGGTCTAGAAAACCATCCCTTATGCACTCCAGGAAATCCTCCTCCACCGTATTGCTTCCAGTTTGGCTAGCCCAATCTATGTGCATATTAAAGTCACCCATTATAACTGCTGCACCTTTATTGCATGCACCCCTAATTTCCTGTTTGATGCCCTCCCCAACATCCCTATTACTGTTTGGAGGTCTGTACACAACTCCTACTAACGTTTTTTGCCCTTTGGTGTTCTGCAGCTCTACCCATATAGATTCCACATCATCCAAGCTAATGTCTTTCCTAACTATTGCATTAATCTCCTCTTTAACCAGCAATGCTACCCCACCTCCTTTTCCTTTTATTCTATCCTTCCTGAATGTTGAATACCCCTGAATGTTGAGTTCCCAGCCCTGATCATCCTGGAGCCACGTCTCCGTAATCCCAATCACATCATATTTGTTAACATCTATTTGCACAATTAATTCATCCACCTTATTGCGGATACTCCTTGCATTAAGACACAAAGCCTTCAGGCTTGTTTTATTAACACCCTTTGTCCTTTTAGAATTTTGCTGTACAGTGGCCCTTTTTGTAGAAGAGCTGACCGGAGTAGGAGAGCTTACCGGAGTAGTAGAGCTCACCGGAGTAGGAGAGCTTTGGGGAGTAGGAGATCTTGGGGGTGTAGGAGAGCTTGGGGGAGTAGGAGAGCAAACTGGAGTTGGAGAGCTTACCGGAGTAGGAGAGCTTAATGGAGTAGGAGAGTTTGGGGGTGTAGGAGAGCTTGCGCTTGTAGGAGCGCTTGAGGGAATAGGAGAGATTGGGGCAGTCGGAGAGTTTGGGGGGGGGGGGTAGGAGAGCTTGGGAGAGTAGGAGAGCTTGGTGGAGTAGGAAAGCTTGGGGGATTACGAGACCTTGGGGGAGTAGGAGAGTTTGGGCGAGTCGGATAGCTTGTGGGAGTCGGATAGCTTGGGGGAGAAGGAGAGCTTGAGGGAGTAGGACAGCTTGGGGGAGTAGGAGAGCTTGGGTGAGTCGGAGAGCTTGGGGGAAAAGGAGAGCTTGGGGGAGTAGGAGAGCTTGTTTGAGAAGGAGAGCTTGTGGGAGTAGGAGAGCTTGGGGGAGTAGGAGGGCTTGGGGGAGTACGAGAGATTGGGGGAGTAGGAGAGCTTGAGGGAGTAGGAGAGCTTGGGGGAGTAGGAGAGCTTGAGGGAGTAGGAGAGCTTGGGGGAGTAGTAGAGCTTTCGGGAGTAGGAGAGTTTGGGCGAGTCGGAGAGCTTGGGGAGTCGGAAAGCTTGGGGGATTCGGAGAGCTTGGGGGAGTAGCAGAGCTTGGGGGAGTAGTAGAGCTTTCGGGAGTAGGAGAGTTTGGGCGAGTCGGAGAGCTTGGGGAGTCGGAAAGCTTGGGGGATTCGGAGAGCTTGGGGGAGTAGCAGAGCTTGGGGGAGTAGGAGAGCTTGAGGGAGTAGGAGAGCTTGGGGGAGTAGTAGAGCTTTCGGGAGTAGCAGAGCTTGGGGGAGTACGAGAGATTGGGGGAGTAGGAGAGCTTGGGGGATTCGGAGAGCTTGGGGGAGTCGGAGAGCTTGGGGGAGTCGGAGAGCTTGGGGGATTCGGAGAGCTTTGGGGAGTCGAAGAGCTTGGGTGAGTAAGAGAGCTTGCGGGAGTAGGAGAGCTTGGGGAATTAGGAGAGCTTACCGTAGTTGGAGAGCTAACCGAAGTAGGTGTGCTTGCGGGAGTAGGAGAGCTTACTGGAGTAGGAATGCTTACCGCAGTAAGAGAGCTTACCGGAGTAGGAGAGCTTACCGGAGTAGAAGAGCTTACTGGAGTAGGTGAGCTTGGGGGAGGAGGTGAGCTTGTAGGAGCAGGAGAGTTTACCGGATTTGGAGAGCTAACCGGATCAGGAGCGCTTAACAGAGGAGAAGAGCTTACCAGATTTGGAGAGCTTACCGGAGTAGGAGAGCTTACCGGAGTAGGAGAGCTTACCGGAGTAGGAGAGCTTACCGGAGTAGAAGAGCTGACCGGAGTAGGAGAGCTTACCGGAGTACGAGATCTTACTGGAGTAGGAGAGCTTGGGGGAGCAGGAGAGCTTAGGGGTGTAGGAGAGCTTGGTGGAGTAGGAGAGATTAGGGGAGTCGGAGATGTTGGGGGAGTAGGAGAGGTTGGGGGAGTAGGAGGGGTTTGGGGATTAGGAGAGTTTGGGGAAGTAGGAGAGGTTGGGGGAGTAGGAGAGGTTGGGTGAGTAGGAGAGGATGAGGAAGTAGGAGAGTTTGGGGGAGTAGGAGAGCTTACCGGAGTATTAGAGCTTACCGGAGTAGAAGAGCTTACCGGAGTAGGAGAGCTTACCGGAAAAGAAGAGCTGACCGGAGTAGGAGAGCTTACCGGAGTAGGAGAGCTTACCGGAGTAGGAGAGCTTGTGGGAGTAGGAGAGCTTGGGGGAGTAGGAGAGCTTGGGTGAGTAGGAGAGCTAACTGGAGTAGGAGAGCTTACCGGAGTAGGAGAGATTAACGGAGTAGGAGAGTTTGGAGGTGTAGGAGAGCTTGCGTCAGTAGGAGCGCTTGAGGGAGTAGGAGAGATTGGGGCAGTCGAAGAGCTTGGGGGAGTAGGAGAGCTTGCGGGAGTAGGAGAGTTTGGGGGAGTAGGAAAGCTTGGGGGATTAGGAGAGCTTGGGGGAGTCGGAGAGCTTGGGGGAGTCGGAGAGCTTGGGGGAGAAGGAGAGCTTGGGGGAGTCGGAAAGCTTGGGGGAGTAGGAGAGCTTGGGGGAGTCGGAGAACTTGGGGGAGTAGGAGAGTTTGGGGGAGTAGGAGAGCTTGTTTAAAAGGAGAGCTTGTGGGGGTAGGAGAGCTTGGGGGTGTAGGAGAGCATTCGGGAGTAGGAGAGCTTGGGGGAGTAGGGGAGATTGGGGGAGAAGGAGAGCTTGGGGGAGTAGGAGAGCTTGGGCGAGTCGGAGAGCTTGGGGGAGTCGGAGAGCTTGGGGGAGCCGGAGAGATTGGGGGAGTCGGAGAGCTTGAGGGAGCTGGAGAGCTTGGGGGAGTCGGAGAGCTTGGGGGATTCGGAGAACTTGGGGGATTCGGAGAGCTTGGAGGAGTAGGAGAGCTTGGGGGAGTAGCAGAGCTTCGGGGATTAGGAGAGCTTGGGGGACTAGTAGAGCTTTCGCGAGTAGCAGAGCTTGGGGGAGTACGAGAGATTGCGGGAGTCGGAGAGCTTGGTGGAGTAGGAGAGCTTGGGCGTGTCGGAGAGCTTGGGGGATTCGGAGAGCTTGGGGGAGTAGAAGAGCTTGGGGGAGTAGGAGACGTTTGCGGAGTAGGAGAGCTTGGGGGAGTAGGAGAGCTTGGGGGAGTAGAAGAACTTGGGGGTGTTGGAGAGCTTGGGCCAGTCGGAGAGCTTGGGGGAGTCGGAGAGCTTGGGGCAGTCGGAGAGCTTGGGGGAGTCGGAGAGCTTGGGGGAGTCTTAGGGCTTACCGGAGTCGGAGAGCTTGGGGGAGTCGGAGAGCTTGGGGGAGTCGGAGAGCTAGGGGGAGTAGGATAGCTTGGGGGAGTAGCGGAGCTTACCGGAGTAGGAGAGCTTGAGGCAGTAGGAGAGCTTGGGGGAGTAGGATTGCTTACCGGAGTAGGAGAGCTTGTGGGTGTCAGAGAGCTTGGGGGAGTAGAAGAGCTTGGGGGAGTAGGAGAGCTTGGGGGAGTCGGAGAGCTTGGGGGAGTCGGAGAGCTTGGGGGAGTCGGAGATCTTGGGGGAGTAGGAGAGCTTGAGGGTGTAGGAGAGCTTGCGCCAGTAGGAGCGCTTGAGGGAGTAGGAGAGATTGGGGCAGTCGGAGAGCTTGGAGGAGTAGGAGATCTTGGGGGAGTTGGAGAGCTTGGGGGAGTAGGAAAGCTTGGGGGATGAGGAGTGCTTGGGGGAGTAGGAGAGTTTGGGCGAGTCGGAGTGCTTGTGGGAGTCGGAGAGCTTGGGGGAGTCGGAGATTTTGGGGGAGAAGGAGAGCTTGGGGGAGTAGGACAGCTTGGGGGAGTAGGAGAGCTTGGGGGTGTCGGAGAGCTTGGGGGAGTAGGAGAGCTTGGGGGAGTAGGAGAGCTTGGGGGAGAAGGAGAGCTTGTGGGAGTAGGAGAGCTTGGGGGAGTAGGTGAGCTTTCGGGAGTAGGAGACCTTGGGGGGTAGAGAGATTGGGGGAGTAGGAGAGCTTGGGGGAGTAGGACAGCTTGGGCGAGTCGGGGAGCTTGAGGGAGTCGGAGAGCTTGGGGGAGTCGGAGAGCTTGGGGGAGTCGGAGAACTTGGGGGAGTCGGAGAGCTTCGGGGATTCGGAGAGCTTGGGGGAGTACGAGAGCTTGTGGGAGTAGGAGAGCTTGGGGTAGTAGGAGAGCTTGGGGGAGTAGGAGAGCTAACTGGAGTAGGAGAGCTTACCGGAGTAGGAGAGATTAACGGAGTAGGAGAGTTTGGAGGTGTAGGAGAGCTTGCGCCAATAGGAGCGCTTGAGGGAGTAGGAGAGATTGGGGCAGTCGGAGAGCTTGGGGGAGTCGGAGAGCTTGGGGGATTCGGAGAGCTTGGAGGAGTAGGAGAGCTTGGGGGAGTAGCAGAGCTTCGGGGAGTAGGAGATCTTGGGGGACTAGGAGAGCTTTCGCGAGTAGCAGAGCTTGGGGGAGTACTAGAGATTGGGGGACTCGGATAGCTTGGTGGAGTAGGAGAGCTTGGGCGAGTCGGAGAGTTTGGGGATTCGGAGAGCTTGGGGGAGTAGAAGAGCTTGGGGGAGTAGGAGAGCTTGGCGGAGTAGGAGAGCTTGGGGGAGTAGGAGAGCTTGGGGGAGTAGAAGAACTTGGGGGAGTTGGAGAGCTTGGGCGAGTCGGAGAGCTTGGGGGAGTGGGAGAGCTTGGGGCAGTCGGAGAGCTTGGGGGAGTCGGAGAGCTTGGGGGAGTCGGAGAGCTTACCGGAGTCGGAGAACTTGGGGGAGTCGCAGAGCTTGGGGGAGTCGGAGAGCTTGGGGGAGTAGGATAGCTTGGGGGAGTAGGGGAGCTTACCGGAGTAGGAGAGCTTGAGGCAGTCAGAGAACTTGTGGGAGTAGGATTGCATACCGGAGTAGGAGAGCTTGTGGGTGTAAGAGAGCTTGGGGGAGTAGAAGAGCTTGGGGGAGTAGGAGAGCTTGGGGGAGTCGGAGAGCTTGGGGGAGTCGGAGTGCTTGGGGGAGTCGGAGATCTTGGGGGACTAGGAGAGCTTGAGGGTGTAGGAGAGCTTGCGCCAGTAGGAGCGCTTGAGGGAGTAGGAGAGATTGGGGCAGTCGGAGAGCTTGGGGGAGTCGGAGAGCTTGGGGGATTCGGAGAGCTTGGAGGAGTAGGAGAGCTTGGGGGAGTAGCAGAGCTTCGGGGAGTAGGAGAGCTTGCGGGACTAGGAGAGCTTTCGCGAGTAGCAGAGCTTGGGGGAGTACGAGAGATTGGGGGACTCAGATAGCTTGGTGGAGTAGGAGAGCTTGGGCGAGTCGGAGAGTTTGGGGATTCGGAGAGCTTGGGGGAGTCGGAGATCTTGGGGGACTAGGAGAGCTTGAGGGTGTAGGAGAGCTTGCGCCAGTAGGAGCGCTTGAGGGAGTAGGAGAGATTGGGGCAGTCGGAGAGCTTGGGGGAGTCGGAGAGCTTGGGGGATTCGGAGAGCTTGGAGGAGTAGGAGAGCTTGGGGGAGTAGCAGAGCTTCGGGGAGTAGGAGAGCTTGCGGGACTAGGAGAGCTTTCGCGAGTAGCAGAGCTTGGGGGAGTACGAGAGATTGGGGGACTCAGATAGCTTGGTGGAGTAGGAGAGCTTGGGCGAGTCGGAGAGTTTGGGGATTCGGAGAGCTTGGGGGAGTAGAAGAGCTTGGGGGAGTAGGAGAGCTTGGCGGAGTAGGAGAGCTTGGGGGAGTAGGAGAGCTTGGGGGAGTAGAAGAACTTGGGGCAGTCGGAGAGCTTGGGGGAGTCGGAGAGCTTGGGGAGTGGGTGAGCTTACCGGAGTCGGAGAACTTGGGGGAGTCGCAGAGCTTGGGGGAGTCGGAGAGCTTGGGGGAGTAGGATAGCTTGGGGGAGTAGGGGAGCTTACCGGAGTAGGAGAGCTTGAGGCAGTCGGAGAACTTGTGGGAGTAGGATTGCATACCGGAGTAGGAGAGCTTGTGGGTGTAAGAGAGCTTTGGGGAGTAGAAGAGCTTGGGGGAGTAGGAGAGCTTGGGGGAGTCGGAGAGCTTGGGGGAGTCGGAGTGCTTGGGGGAGTCGGAGATCTTGGGGGACTAGGAGAGCTTGAGGGTGTAGGAGAGCTTGCGCCAGTAGGAGCGCTTGAGGGAGTAGGAGAGATTGGGGCAGTCGGAGAGCTTGGTGGAGTAGGAGATCTTGGGGGAGTTGGAGAGCTTGGGGGAGTAGGTAATCTTGGGGGATGAGGAGAGCTTGGGGGAGTAGGAGAGTTTGGGCGAGTCGGAGTGCTTGTGGGAGTCGGAGGGCTTGGGGGAGTCGGAGAGCTTGGGGGAGAAGGAGAGCTTGGGGGAGTAGGACAGCTTGGGGGAGTAGGAGAGCTTGGGGGTGTCGGAGAGCTTGGGGGAGTACGAGAGCTTGGGGGAGTAGGAGAGCTTGGGGGAGAAGGAGAGCTTGTGGGAGTAGGAGAGTTTGGGGGATTACGAGAGCTTTCGGGAGTTGGAGCGCTTGGGGTGTAGAGAGATTGGGGGAGTTGGAGAGCTTGGGGGAGTAGGAGAGCATGGGGGAGTTGGAGAGCTTGGGTGCGTCTCAGAGCTTGGGGGATTCGGAGAGCTTGAGGGAGTAGCAGAGCTTGGGGGAGTACGAGAGATTGTGGGAGTACGAGAGCTTGGGGGATTCGGAGAGCTTGGGGGAGTCAGAGAGCTTGGGGGAGTCGGAGAGCTTGGGGGATTCGGAGAGCTTTGGGGAGTAGAAGAGCTTGGGGGAGTAAGAGAGCTTGCGGGAGTAGGAGAGCTTGGGGAAGTAGGAGAGCTTACCGTAGTTGGAGAGCTAACCGAAGTAGGTGTGCTTGCGGGAGTAGGAGAGCTTACTGGAGTAGGAGTGCTTACCGCAGTAAGAGAGCTTACCGGAGTAGGAGAGCTTACCCGAGTAGGAGAGCTTACTGGAGTAGGTGAGCTTGGGGGAGGAGGTGAGCTTGTAGGAGTAGGAGAGTTTACCGGATTTGGAGAGCTAATCGGATCAGGAGCGCTTAACAGAGTAGAAGAGCTTATCAGATTCGGAGAGCTTACCGGAGTAGGAGAGCTTACCGGAATAGGAGAGTTTGGGGGAGCATGATAGTTGGGGGACTAGGAGAGCTTGGGGGAGTAGGAGCGCTTGGGGGTGTAGGAGAGCTTGGTGTAGTAGGAGAGGTTAGGGGAGTCGGAGAGGTTGGGGGAGTAGGAGAGGTTGGGGGAGTCGGACAGGTTTGGGGATTAGGAGAGGTTGGGGAAGTACGAGAGGTTGGGGGAGTCGGAGAGCTTACCGGAGTATTAGAGATTACCGAAGAAGAGCTTACCGGAGTAGAAGAGCTTACCGGAGTAGGAGAGCTTACCGGAGTAGAAGAGCTGACCGGAGTAGGAGATCTTACCGGAGTACGAGATCTTACTGGAGTAGGAGAGCTTGGGGGAGTAGGAGAGCTTGGGGGTGTAGGAGAGCTTGGTGGAGTAGGAGAGATTATGGGAGTCGGAGATGTTGGGGGAGTAGGAGAGGTTGGGGGAGTAGGAGGGGTTTGGGGATTAGGAGAGTTTGGGGAAGTAGGAGAGGTTGGGGGAGTAGGAGAGGTTGGGGGAGTCGGAGAGGATGAGGAAGTAGGAGAGTTTGGGGGAGTTTGAGAGCTTACCGGAGTATTAGAGCTTACCGGAGTAGAAGAGCTTACCGTAGTAGGAGAGCTTACCGGAAAAGAAGAGCTGACCGGAGTAGGAGAGCTTACCGGAGTAGAGGAGCTTACCGGAGTAGGAGAGATTAACGGAGTAGGAGAGTTTGGAGGTGTAGGAGAGCTTGCGCCAGTAGGAGCGCTTGAGGGAGTAGGAGAGATTGGGGCAGTCGGAGAGCTTGGGGGAGTAGGAGAGCTTGGGGGAGTAGGAGAGCTTGGGCGAGTAGGAAAGCTTGGGGGAGTAGGTCAGCTTGGGTGAGTAGGAGAGCTTGGGGGAGTCGGAGAACGTGGGGGTGTAGGAGAGTTTGGGGGAGTAGGAGAGCTTGTTTAAAAGGAGAGCTTGTGGGGGTAGGAGAGCTTGGGGGTGTAGGAGAGCTTTCGGGAGTAGGAGAGCTTGGGCGAGTAGGAGAGATTGGGGGAGTAGGAGAGCTTGGGGGAGCAGGAGAGCTTGGGCGAGTCAAAGAGCTTGTGTGAGTCGGAGAGCTTGGGGGAGTCGGAGAGCTTGGGGGAGTAGGAGTGCTTGGGGAAGTAGGAGAGTTTACCGTAGTTGGAGAACTAACCGAAGTAGGTGTGCTTGCTTGAGTAGGAGAGCTTTGGGGAGTCGGAGAGCTTACCGGATTAGGAGAGCTTACTGGATTTGGAGAGTTTACCGGATTAGGATATTTTACCGGATTAGGAGAGCTTACCGCAGTAGGAGTGCTTACCTCAGTAAGAGAGCTTACCGGAGTAGGAGAGCTTACCCGAGTAGGAGAGCTTACTGGAGTAGGTGAGCTTGGGGGAGGAGGAGAGCTTGTAGGAGCAGGTTAGCTTACCGGAGTGGGAGAGCTTACCGGAGTTGGAGAGCTTGGGGAAGTAGGAGAGCTTACGGGAGTAGGAGAGCTTACCGGATTAGGAGAGCTAACCGGATTAGGAGAGCTTAACAGAGTAGAAGAGCTTACCAGAGTCGGAGAGCTTACCGGAGTAGGAGAGCTTACCGGAATAGGAGAGTTTGGGGGAGCATGATAGGTGGGGGACTAGGAGAGCTTGGGGAGTAGGAGCGCTTGGGGGTGTAGGAGAGCTTCGTGGAGTAGGAGAAGTTAGGGGAGTCGGAGAGGTTTGGGGATTCGGAGAGGTTGGGGAAGTACGAGAGTTTGGGGGAGTAGGAGAGGTTGGGGGATTAGGTAGCTTATCGGAATATTAGAGATTTCCGGAGAAGAAGAGATTACCGGAGTAGGAGAGCTTACCGGAGTTAAAGAGCTTACCGGAGTAGGAGAGCTTGGGGGAGTAGGAGAACTTTGGAGAGCAGGAGACCTTGGGGGAGTAGGAGAGATTGGTGGAGTAGGAGAGCTTGGGGGTGTAGGAGAGCTTGGTGGTGTAGGAGAGATTAGGGGAGTCAGAGATGTTGGGGGAGTTGGAGAGCTTGGGGTGTAGAGAGATTGGGGGAGTAGGAGAGCTTGGGGGAGTAGGAGAGCATGGGGGAGTTGGAGAGCTTGGGTGTGTCTTAGAGCTTGGGGGATTCGGAGAGCTTGAGGGAGTAGCAGAGCTTGGGGGAGTAGGAGAGCTTGAGGGAGTAGGAGAGCTTGTGGGAGTAGGAGAGCTTTCGGGAGTAGCAGAGCTTGGGAGAGTACAAGAGATTGTGGGAGTACGAGAGCTTGGGGGATTCGGAGAGCTTGGGGGAGTCAGAGAGCTTGGGGGAGTCGGAGAGCTTGGGGGATTCGGAGAGCTTTGGGGAGTAGAAGATCTTGGGGGAGTAAGAGAGCTTGCGGGAGTAGGAGAGCTTGGGGAAGTAGGAGAGCTTACCGTAGTTGGAGAGCTAACCGAAGTAGGTGTGCTTGCGGGAGTAGGAGAGCTTACTGGAGTAGGAGTGCTTACCGCAGTAAGAGAGCTTACCGGAGTAGGAGAGCTTACCCGAGTAGGAGAGCTTACTGGAGTAGTTGAGCTTGGGGGAGGAGGTGAGCTTGTAGGAGTAGGAGAGTTTACCGGATTTGGAGAGCTAATCGGATCAGGAGCGCTTAACAGAGTAGAAGAGCTTATCAGATTCGGAGAGCTTAACGGAGTAGGAGAGCTTACCGGAATAGGAGAGTTTGGGGGAGCATGATAGGTGGGGGACTAGGAGAGCTTGGGGGAGTAGGAGCGCTTGGGGGTGTAGGAGAGCTTGGTGGAGTAGGAGAGGTTAGGGGAGTCGGAGAGGTTGGGGGAGTAGGAGAGGTTGGGGGAGTAGGAGAGGTTTGGGGATTAGGAGAGCTTGGGGAAGTACGAGAGGTTGGGGGAGTCGGAGAGCTTACCGGAGTATTAGAGATTACCGGAGAAGAAGAGCTTACCGGAGTAGAAGAGCTTACCGGAGTAGGAGAGCTTACCGGAGTAGAAGAGCTGACCGGAGTAGGAGAGCTTACCGGAGTACGAGATCTTACTGGAGTAGGAGAGCTTGGGGGAGTAGGAGAGCTTGGGGGTGTAGGAGAGCTTGGTGGAGTAGGAAAGATTAGGGGAGTCGGAGATGTTGGGGGAGTAGGAGAGGTTGGGGGAGTAGGAGGGGTTTGGGGATTAGGAGAGTTTGGGGAAGTAGGAGAGGTTGGGGGAGTAGGAGAGGTTGGGGGTGTAGGAGAGGATGAGGAAGTAGGAGAGTTTGGGGGAGTAGGAGAGCTTACCGGAGTATTAGAGCTTACCGGAGTAGAAGAGCTTACCTGAGTAGGAGAGCTTACCGGAGTAGAAGAGCTTAACGGCGTAGGAGAGTTTGGGGGTGTAGGAGAGATTGCGCCAGTAGGAGCGCTTGAGGGAGTAGGAGAGATTGGGGCAGTCGGAGAGCTTGGGGGAATAGGAGAGCTTGAGGGAGTAGGAGAGCTTGGTGGAGTAGGAAAGCTTGGGGGATTACGAGACTTGGGGGGGTAGGAGAGTTTGGGCGAGTCGGATAGCTTGTGGGAGTCGGATAGCTTGGGGGAGAAGGAGAGCTTGAGGGAGTAGTACAGCTTGGGGGAGTAGGAGAGCTGTGGGGAGTCGGAGAGCTTGGGGGAAAAGGAGAGCTTGATGGAGTAGGAGAGCTTGTTTGAGATGGAGAGCTTGTGGGAGTAGGAGAGCTTGGGGGAGTAGGAGGGCTTTCGGGAGTAGGAGAGCTTGGGGGATAGAAGAGATTGGGGGTGTAGGAGAGCTTGGGGGAGTAGGAGAGTTTGGGCGAGTCGGAGAGCTTGGGGGAATCGGAAAGCTTGGGGGAGTTGGAGAGCTTGGGGGAGTCGGAGAGCTTGGGGGAGTTGGAGAGCTTGGGTGAGTCATAGAGCTTGGGGGATTCGGAGAGCTTGGGGGAGCAGCAGAGCTTGGCGGAGTAGGAGAGCTTGAGGGAGTAGGAGAGCTTGGGGGAGTAGGAGAGCTTTCGGGATTAGCAGAGCTTGGGGGAGTACGAGAGATTGGGGGAGTAGGAGAGCTTGGGGAAGTAGGAGAGCTTACCGTAGTTGGAGAGCTAACCGAAGTAGGTGTGCTTGCGGGAGTAGGAGAGCTTACTGGAGTAGGAGTGCTTACCGCAGTAAGAGAGCTTACCGGAGTAGGAGAGCTTACCCGAGTAGGAGAGCTTACTGGAGTAGGTGAGCTTGGGGGAGGAGGTGAGTTTGTAGGAGTAGGAGAGTTTACCGGATTTGGAGAGCTAATCGGATCAGGAGCGCTTAACAGAGTAGAAGAGCTTATCAGATTCGGAGAGCTTACCGGAGTAGGAGAGCTTACCGGAATAGGAGAGTTTGGGGGAGCATGATAGGTGGGGGACTAGGAGAGCTTGGGGGAGTAGGAGCGCTTGGGGGTGTAGGAGAGCTTGGTGGAGTAGGAGAGGTTAGGGGAGTCGGAGATGTTGGGGGAGTAGGAGAGGTTGGGGGAGTAGGAGAGGTTTGGGGATTAGGAGAGTTTGGGGAAGTAGGAGAGGTTGGGGGAGTAGGAGAGGTTGGGGGAGTAGGAGAGGATGAGGAAGTAGGAGAGTTTGGGGGAGTAGGAGAGCTTTCCGGAGTATTAGAGCTTACCGGAGTAGAAGAGCTTACCGGAGTAGGAGAGCTTACCGGAGTAGAAGAGCTGACCGGAGTAGGAGAGCTTACCGGAGTAGGAGAGCTTACCGGAGTAGGAGAGCTTGTGGGAGTAGGAGAGCTTGGGGGAGTAGGAGAGCTTGGGTGAGTAGGAGAGCTAACTGGAGTAGGAGAGCTTACCGGAGTAGGAGAGATTAACGGAGTAGGAGAGTTTGGAGGTGTAGGAGAGCTTGCGCCAGTAGGAGCGCTTGAGGGAGTAGGAGAGATTGGGGCAGTCGGAGAGCTTGGGGGAGTAGGAGAGCTTGGGGGAGTAGGAGAGCTTGGGGGAGTAGGAAAGCTTGGGTGATTTGGAGAGCTTGGGGGAGGAGGAGAGTTTAGGCGAGTCGGGGAGCTTGTGGGAGTCTGAGAGCTTGGGGGAGTCGGAGAGCTTGGGGGAGAAGGAGAGCTTGGGGGAGTAGGACATCTTGGGGGAGTAGGAGAGCTTGGGGGAGTCGGAGAACTTGGGGAGTAGGAGAGTTTGGGGGAGTCGGAGAGCTTGTTTAAAAGGAGAGCTTGTGGGGGTAGGAGAGCTTGGGGGTGTAGGAGAGCATTCGGGAGTAGGAGAGCTTGGGGGAGTAGGAGAGATTGGGGGAGAAGGAGAGCTTGGGGGAGTAGGAGAGCTTGGGCGAGTCGGAGAGCTTGGGGGAGTCGGAGACCTTGGGGGAGCCGGAGAGATTGGGGGAGTCGGAGAGCTTGAGGGAGCTGGAGAGCTTGGGGGAGTCGGAGAGCTTGGGGGAGTCGGAGAACTTGGGGGATTCGGAGAGCTTGGAGGAGTAGGAGAGCTTGGGGGAGTAGCAGAGCTTGGGGGGTAGGAGAGCTTGGGGGACTAGGAGAGCTTTCGCGAGCAGCAGAGCTTGGGGGAGTACGAGAGATTGCGGGAGTAGGAGAGCTTGGTGGAGTAGGAGAGCTTGGGCGAGTCGGAGAGCATGGGGGATTCGGAGAGCTTGGGGGAGTAGAAGAGCTTGGGGGTTTCGGAGAACTTTGCGGAGTAGGAGAGCTTGGGGGAGTAGGAGAGTTTGGGGGAGTAGAAGAACTTGGGGGTGTTGGAGAGCTGGGGCGAGTCGGAGAGCTTGGGGGAGTCGGAGAGCTTGGGGCAGTCGGAGAGCTTGGGGGAGTCGGAGAGCTTGAGGGAGGCGTAGAGCTTACCGGAGTCGGAGAGCTTGGGGGAGTCGGAGAGCTTGGGGGAGTCGGAGAGCTTGGGGAGTAGGATAGCTTTGGGGAGTAGCGGAGCTTACCGGAGTAGGAGAGCTTGAGGCAGTAGGAGAGCTTGGGGGAGTAGGATTGCTTACCGGAGTAGGAGAGCTTGTGGGTGTCAGAGAGCTTGGGGGAGTAGAAAAGCTTGGGGGATTAGGAGAGCTTGGGGGAGTCGGAGAGCTTGGGGGAGTCGGAGAGCTTGGGGGAGTCGGAGATCTTGGGGGAGTAGGAGAGCTTGAGGGTGTAGGAGAGCTTGCGCCAGTAGGAGCGCTTGAGGGAGTAGGAGAGATTGGGGCAGTCGGAGAGCTTGGAGGAGTAGGAGATCTTGGGGGAGTTGGAGAGCTTGGGGGAGTAGGAAAGCTTGGGAGATGAGGAGAGCTTGGGGGAGTAGGAGAGTTTGGGCGAGTCGGAGTGCTTGTGGGAGTCGGAGGGCTTGGGGGAGTCGGAGATCTTGGGGGAGAAGGAGAGCTTGGGGGAGTAGGACAGCTTGGGGGAGTAGGAGAGCTTGGGGGTGTCGGAGAGCTTGGGGGAGTAGGAGAGCTTGGGGGAGTAGGAGAGCTTGGGGGAGAAGGAGAGCTTGTCGGAGCAGGAGAGCTTGGGGGAGTAGGTGAGCTTTCGGGAGTAGGAGACCTTGGGGGGTAGAGAGATTGGGGGAGTAGGAGAGCTTGGGTGAGTAGGAGAGCTTGGGGGAGTCGGAGAGCTTGGGGGAGTCGGAGAGCATGGGGGAGTCGGAGATCTTGGGGGAGTAGGAGAGCTTGAGGGTGTAGGAGAGCTTGCGCCAGTAGGAGCGCTTGAGGGAGTAGGAGAGATTGGGGCAGTCGGAGAGCTTGGAGGAGTAGGAGATCTTGGGGGAGTTGGAGAGCTTGGGGGAGTAGGAAAGCTTGGGGGATGAGGAGAGCTTGGGGGAGTAGGAGAGTTTGGGGGAGTAGGAGAGATTGGGGGAGTAGGAGAGCTTGGGGGAGTAGGAGAGCTTGGGCGAGTCGGAGAGCTTGAGGGAGTCGGTGAGCTTGGGGGAGTCGGAGAGCTTGGGGGAGTCGGAGAGCTTGGGGGAGTCGGAGAGCTTGGGGGAGTCGGAGAGCTTCGGGGATTCGGAGAGCTTGGGGGAGTACGAGAGCTTGTGGGAGTAGGAGAGCTTGGGGGAGTAGGAGAGATTGGGGGAGTAGGAGAGCTAACTGGAGTAGGAGAGCTTGGGGGAGTAGCAGAGCTTCTGGGAGTAGGAGAGCTTGGGGGACTAGGAGAGCTTTCGCGAGTAGCAGAGCTTGGGGGAGTACGAGAGATTGGGGGAGTCGGATAGCTTGGTGGAGTAGGAGAGCTTGGGCGAGACGGAGAGTTTGGGGATTCGGAGAGCTTGGGGGAGTAGAAGAGCTTGGGGGAGTAGGAGAGCTTGGCGGAGTAGGAGAGCTTGGGGGAGTAGGAGAGCTTGGGGGAGTAGAAGAACTTGGGGGAGTTGGAGAGCTTGGGCGAGTCGGAGAGCTTGGGGGAGTGGTAGCGCTTGGGGCAGTCGGAGAGCTTGGGGGAGTCGGAGAGCTTCGGGGAGTCGGAGAGCTTACCGGAGTCGGAGAGCTTGGGGGAGTCGGAGAGCTTGGAGGAGTCGGAGAGCTTGGGGGAGTAGGATAGCTTGGGGAATAGGGGATCTTACCGGAGTAGGAGAGCTTGAGGCAGTAGGAGAACTTGTGTGAGTAGGATTGCTTACCGGAGTAGGAGAGCTTGTGGGTGTAAGAGAGCTTGGGGGAGTAGAAGAGCTTGGGGGAGTAGGAGAGCTTGGGGGAGTCGGAGAGCTTGGTGGAGTCGGAGAGCTTGGGGGAGTCGGAGATCTTGGGGGAGTAGGAGAGCTTGAGGGTGTAGGAGAGCTTGCGCCAGTAGGAGCGCTTGAGGGAGTAGGAGAGATTGGGGCATTCGGAGAGCTTGGAGGAGTAGGAGATCTTGGGGGAGTTGGAGAGCTTGGGGGAGTAGGAAATCTTGGGGGATGAGGAGAGCTTGGGGGAGTAGGAGAGTTTGGGCGAGTCGGAGTGCTTGTGGGAGTCGGAGGGCTTGGGGGAGTCGGAGAGCTTGGGGGAGAAGGAGAGCTTGGGAGAGTAGGACAGCTTGGGGGAGTAGGAGAGCTTGGGGGTGTCGGAGAGCTTGTGGGTGTTCGAGAGCTTGGGGGAGTAGGAGAGCTTGGGGGAGAAGGAGAGCTTGTGGGAGTAGGAGAGCTTGGGGGAGTAGGAGAGCTTGCGGGAGTTGGAAAGCTTGGGGTGTAGCGAGATTGGGGGAGTAGGAGAGCTTGGGGGAGTAGGAGAGCTTGGGGGAGTTGGAGAGCTTGGGTGAGTCTTAGAGCTTGCGGGATTCGGAGAGCTTGGGGGAGTAGGAGAGCTTGGGGGAGAAGGAGAGCTTGTGGGAGTAGGAGAGATTGGGGGATTAGGAGAGCTTTTGGGAGTAGGAGAGCTTGGGGGAGTAGGAGAGCTTGGGGGAGTTGGAGAGCTTGGGTGAGTCTTAGAGCTTGCGGGATTCGGAGAGCTTGGGGGAGTAGCAGAGCTTGGGGGAGTAGGAGAGCTTGAGGGAGTAGGAGAGCTTGGGGGAGTAGGAGAGCTTTCGGGAGTAGCAGAGCTTGGGGGAGTACGAGAGATTGGGGGAGTAGGAGAGCTTGGGGGATTCGGAGAGCTTGGGGGAGTCGGAGAGCTTGGGGGAGTCGGAGAGCTTGGGGGATTCGGAGAGCTTTGGGGAGTAGAAGAGCTTGGGGGAGTAAGAGAGCTTGCGGGAGTAGGAGAGCTTGGGGAAGTTGGAGAACTTAACGTAGTTGGAGAGCTAACCGAAGTTGGTGTGCTTGCGGGAAGAGGAGATCTTACTGGAGTCGGAGTGCTTGCCGCAGTAAGAGAGCTTACCGGAGTAGGAGAGCTTACCCGAGTAGGAGAGCTTACTGGAGTAGGTGAGCTTGGTGGAGGAGGTGAGCTTGTCGGAGTAGGAGAGTTTACCGGATTTGGAGAGCTAACCGGATCAGGAGCGCTTAACAGAGTAGAAGAGCTTACCAGATTCGGAGAGCTTACCGGAGTAGGAGAGCTTACCGGAATAGGAGAGTTTGTGGGAGCATGATAGGTGGGGGACTAGGAGAGCTTGGGGGAGTAGGAGCGCTTGGGGGTGTAGGAGAGCTTGATTGAGTAGGAGAGGTTAGGGGAGTCGGAGAGGTTGGGGGAGTAGGAGAGGTTGGGGGAGTAGGAGAGGTTTGGGGATTAGGAGAGGTTGGGGAAGTACGAGAGGTTGGGGGAGTCGGAGAGCTTACCGGAGTATTAGAGATTACCGGAGAAGAAGAGCTTACCGGAGTAGAAGAGCTTACCGGAGTAGGAGAGCTTACCGGAGTAGAAGAGCTGACCGGAGTAGGAGAGCTTACCGGAGTACGAGATCTTACTGGAGTAGGAGAGCTTGGGGGAGTAGGAGAGCTTGGGGGTGTAGGAGGGCTTGGTGGAGTAGGAGAGATTAGGGGAGTCGGAGATGTTGGGGAAGTAGGAGAGGTTGGGGGAGTAGGAGAGGTTGGGGGAGTAGGAGAGGATGAGGAAGTAGGAGTGTTTGGGGGAGTAGGAGAGCTTACCGGAGCATTATAGCTTACCGGAGCAGAAGAGCTTACCGGAGTAGGAGATCTTACCGGAGTAGAAGAGCTGACTGGAGTAGGAGAGCTTACCGGAGTAGGAGAGCTTACCGGAGTAGGAGAGCTTGTGGGAGTAGGAGAGCTTGGGTGAGTAGGAGAGCTAACTGGAGTAGGAGAGCTTACCGGAGTAGGAGAGATTAACGGAGTAGGAGAGCTTGAGGGTGTAGGAGAGCTTGCGCCAGTAGGAGCGCTTGAGGGAGTAGGAGAGATTGGGGCATTCGGAGAGCTTGGAGGAGTAGGAGATCTTGGGGGAGTTGAAGAGCTTGGGGGAGTAGGAAATCTTGGGGGATGAGGAGAGCTTGGGGGAGTAGGAGAGTTTGGGCGAGTCGGAGTGCTTGTGGGAGTCGGAGGGCTTGGGGGAGTCGGAGAGCTTGGGGGAGAAGGAGAGCTTGGGAGAGTAGGACAGCTTGGGGGAGTAGGAGAGCTTGGGGGTGTCGGAGAGCTTGTGGGAGTTCGAGAGCTTGGGGGAGTAGGAGAGCTTGGGGGAGAAGGAGAGCTTGTGGGAGTAGGAGAGCTTGGGGGAGTAGGAGAGCTTGCGGGAGTTGGAAAGCTTGGGGTGTAGCGAGATTGGGGGAGTAGGAGAGCTTGGGGGAGTAGGAGAGCTTGGGGGAGTTGGAGAGCTTGGGTGAGTCTTAGAGCTTGCGGGATTCGGAGAGCTTGGGGGAGTAGGAGAGCTTGGGGGAGAAGGAGAGCTTGTGGGAGTAGGAGAGATTGGGGGATTAGGAGAGCTTTTGGGATTAGGAGAGCTTGGGGGAGTAGGAGAGCTTGGGGGAGTTGGAGAGGTTGGGTGAGTCTTAGAGCTTGCGGGATTCGGAGAGCTTGGGGGAGTAGCAGAGCTTGGGGGAGTAGGAGAGCTTGAGGGAGTAGGAGAGCTTGGGGGAGTAGGAGAGCTTTCGGGAGTAGGAGAGCTTGGGGGAGTACGAGAGATTGGGGGAGTAGGAGAGCTTGGTGGATTCGGAGAGCTTGGGGGAGTCGGAGAGCTTGGGGGAGTCGGAGAGCTTGGGGGATTCGGAGAGCTTTGGGGAGTAGAAGAGCTTGGGGGAGTAAGAGAGCTTGCGGGAGTAGGAGAGCTTGGGGAAGTTGGAGAACTTAACGTAGTTGGAGAGCTAACCGAAGTTGGTGTGCTTGCGGGAAGAGGAGATCTTACTGGAGTCGGAGTGCTTGCCGCAGTAAGAGAGCTTACCGGAGTAGGAGAGCTTACCCGAGTAGGAGAGCTTACTGGAGTAGGTGAGCTTGGGGGAGGAGGTGAGCTTGTCGGAGTAGGAGAGTTTACCGGATTTGGAGAGCTAACCGGATCAGGAGCGCTTAACAGAGTAGAAGAGCTTACCAGATTCGGAGAGCTTACCGGAGTAGGAGAGCTTACCGGAATAGGAGAGTTTGTGGGAGCATGATAGGTGGGGGACTAGGAGAGCTTGGGGGAGTAGGAGCGCTTGGGGGTGTAGGAGAGCTTGATTGAGTAGGAGAGGTTAGGGGAGTCGGAGAGGTTGGGGGAGTAGGAGAGGTTGGGGGAGTAGGAGAGGTTTGGGGATTAGGAGAGGTTGGGGAAGTACGAGAGGTTGGGGGAGTCGGAGAGCTTACCGGAGTATTAGAGATTACCGGAGAAGAAGAGCTTACCGGAGTAGAAGAGCTTACCGGAGTAGGAGAGCTTACCGGAGTAGAAGAGCTGACCGGAGTAGGAGAGCTTACCGGAGTACGAGATCTTACTGGAGTAGGAGAGCTTGGGGGAGTAGGAGAGCTTGGGGGTGTAGGAGGGCTTGGTGGAGTAGGAGAGATTAGGGGAGTCGGAGATGTTGGGGAAGTAGGAGAGGTTGGGGGAGTAGGAGAGGTTGGGGGAGTAGGAGAGGATGAGGAAGTAGGAGTGTTTGGGGGAGTAGGAGAGCTTACCGGAGCATTATAGCTTACCGGAGCAGAAGAGCTTACCGGAGTAGGAGAGCTTACCGGAGTAGGAGAGCTTACCGGAGTAGGAGAGCTTGTGGGAGTAGGAGAGCTTGGGTGAGTAGGAGAGCTAACTGGAGTAGGAGAGCTTACCGGAGTAGGAGAGATTAACGGAGTAGGAGAGCTTGAGGGTGTAGGAGAGCTTGCGCCAGTAGGAGCGCTTGAGGGAGAATGAGAGATTGGGGCAGTCGGAGAGCTTGGGGGAGTAGGAGAGCTTGGGGGAGTAGGAGAGCTTGGGGGAGTAGGAAAGCTTGGGTGATTTGGAGAGCTTGGGGGAGGAGGAGAGTTTGGGCGAGTCGGAAAGCTTGTGGGAGTCGGAGAGCTTGGGGGAGTCGGAGAGCTTGGGGGAGAAGGAGAGCTTGGGTGAGTAGGACAGCTTGGGGGAGTAGGAGAGCTTGGGGGAGTCGGAGAACTTGGGGGTGTAGGAGTGTTTGGGGGAGTAGGAGAGCTTGTTTAAAAGGAGAGCTTGTGGGGGTAGGAGAGCTTGGGGGTGTAGGAGAGCTTTCGGGAGTAGGAGAGCTTGGGGGAGTAGGAGAGATTGGGGGAGTAGGAGAGCTAGGGGGAGTAGGAGAGCTTGGGCGAGTCGGAGAGCTTGGTGGAGTAGGAGAGCTTGGGGGAGCCGGAGAGATTGGGGGAGTCGGAGAGCTTGAGCGAGCTGGAGAGCTTGGGGGAGTCGGATAGCTTGGGGGAGTCGGAGAACTTGGGGGATTCGGAGAGCTTGGAGGAGTAGGAGAGCTTGGGGGAGTAGCAGAGCTTCGGGGAGTAGGAGAGCTTGGGGGACTAGGAGAGCTTTCGCGAGTAGCAGAGCTTGCGGGAGTACGAGAGATTGCGGGAGTAGGAGAGCTTGGTGGAGTAGGAGAGCTTGGGCGAGTCGGAGAGCTTGGGAATTCGGAGAGCTTGGGGGAGTAGAAGAGCTTGGGAGAGTAGGAGAACTTTGCGGAGTAGGAGAGCTTGGGGGAGTAGGATAGCTTGGGGGAGTAGCGGAGCTTACCGGAGTAGGAGAGCTTGAGGCAGTAGGAGAGCTTGGGGGAGTAGGAGAGCTTGGGGGAGTAGGAAATCTTGGGGGATGAGGAGAGCTTGGGGGAGTAGGAGAGTTTGGGCGAGTCGGAGTGCTTGTGGGAGTCGGAGGGCTTGGGGGAGTCGGAGAGCTTGGGGGAGAAGGAGAGCTTGGGAGAGTAGGACAGCTTGGGGGAGTAGGAGAGCTTGGGGGTGTCGGAGAGCTTGTGGGAGTTCGAGAGCTTGGGGGAGTAGGAGAGCTTGGGGGAGAAGGAGAGCTTGTGGGAGTAGGAGAGCTTGGGGGAGTAGGAGAGCTTGCGGGAGTTGGAAAGCTTGGGGTGTAGCGAGATTGGGGGAGTAGGAGAGCTTGGGGGAGTAGGAGAGCTTGGGGGAGTTGGAGAGCTTGGGTGAGTCTTAGAGCTTGCGGGATTCGGAGAGCTTGGGGGAGTAGGAGAGCTTGGGGGAGAAGGAGAGCTTGTGGGAGTAGGAGAGATTGGGGGATTAGGAGAGCTTTTGGGAGTAGGAGAGCTTGGGGGAGTAGGAGAGCTTGGGGGAGTTGGAGAGCTTGGGTGAGTCTTAGAGCTTGCGGGATTCGGAGAGCTTGGGGGAGTAGCAGAGCTTGGGGGAGTAGGAGAGCTTGAGGGAGTAGGAGAGCTTGGGGGAGTAGGAGAGCTTTCGGGAGTAGCAGAGCTTGGGGGAGTACGAGAGATTGGGGGAGTAGGAGAGCTTGGGGGATTCGGAGAGCTTGGGGGAGTCGGAGAGCTTGGGGGAGTCGGAGAGCTTGGGGGATTCGGAGAGCTTTGGGGAGTAGAAGAGCTTGGGGGAGTAAGAGAGCTTGCGGGAGTAGGAGAGCTTGGGGAAGTTGGAGAACTTAACGTAGTTGGAGAGCTAACCGAAGTTGGTGTGCTTGCGGGAAGAGGAGATCTTACTGGAGTCGGAGTGCTTGCCGCAGTAAGAGAGCTTACCGGAGTAGGAGAGCTTACCCGAGTAGGAGAGCTTACTGGAGTAGGTGAGCTTGGGGGAGGAGGTGAGCTTGTCGGAGTAGGAGAGTTTACCGGATTTGGAGAGCTAACCGGATCAGGAGCGCTTAACAGAGTAGAAGAGCTTACCAGATTCGGAGAGCTTACCGGAGTAGGAGAGCTTACCGGAATAGGAGAGTTTGTGGGAGCATGATAGGTGGGGGACTAGGAGAGCTTGGGGGAGTAGGAGCGCTTGGGGGTGTAGGAGAGCTTGATTGAGTAGGAGAGGTTAGGGGAGTCGGAGAGGTTGGGGGAGTAGTAGAGGTTGGGGGAGTAGGAGAGGTTTGGGGATTAGGAGAGGTTGGGGAAGTACGAGAGGTTGGGGGAGTCGGAGAGCTTACCGGAGTATTAGAGATTACCGGAGAAGAAGAGCTTACCGGAGTAGAAGAGCTTACCGGAGTAGGAGAGCTTACCGGAGTAGAAGAGCTGACCGGAGTAGGAGAGCTTACCGGAGTACGAGATCTTACTGGAGTAGGAGAGCTTGGGGGAGTAGGAGAGCTTGGGGGTGTAGGAGGGCTTGGTGGAGTAGGAGAGATTAGGGGAGTCGGAGATGTTGGGGAAGTAGGAGAGGTTGGGGGAGTAGGAGAGGTTGGGGGAGTAGGAGAGGATGAGGAAGTAGGAGTGTTTGGGGGAGTAGGAGAGCTTACCGGAGCATTATAGCTTACCGGAGCATTATAGCTTACCGGAGCAGAAGAGCTTACCGGAGTAGGAGATCTTACCGGAGTAGAAGAGCTGACTGGAGTAGGAGAGCTTACCGGAGTAGGAGAGCTTGTGGGAGTAGGAGAGCTTGGGTGAGTAGGAGAGCTAACTGGAGTAGGAGAGCTTACCGGAGTAGGAGAGATTAACGGAGTAGGAGAGCTTGAGGGTGTAGGAGAGCTTGCGCCAGTAGGAGCGCTTGAGGGAGAATGAGAGATTGGGGCAGTCGGAGAGCTTGGGGGAGTAGGAGAGCTTGGGGGAGTAGGAGAGCTTGGGGGAGTAGGAAAGCTTGGGTGATTTGGAGAGCTTGGGGGAGGAGGAGAGTTTGGGCGAGTCGGAAAGCTTGTGGGAGTCGGAGAGCTTGGGGGAGTCGGAGAGCTTGGGGGAGAAGGAGAGCTTGGGTGAGTAGGACAGCTTGGGGGAGTAGGAGAGCTTGGGGGAGTCGGAGAACTTGGGGGTGTAGGAGTGTTTGGGGGAGTAGGAGAGCTTGTTTAAAAGGAGAGCTTGTGGGGGTAGGAGAGCTTGGGGGTGTAGGAGAGCTTTCGGGAGTAGGAGAGCTTGGGGGAGTAGGAGAGATTGGGGGAGTAGGAGAGCTTGGGGGAGTAGGAGAGCTTGGGCGAGTCGGAGAGCTTGGTGGAGTAGGAGAGCTTGGGGGAGCCGGAGAGATTGGGGGAGTCGGAGAGCTTGAGCGAGCTGGAGAGCTTGGGGGAGTCGGAGAGCTTGGGGGAGTCGGAGAACTTGGGGGATTCGGAGAGCTTGGAGGAGTAGGAGAGCTTGGGGGAGTAGCAGAGCTTCGGGGAGTAGGAGAGCTTGGGGGACTAGGAGAGCTTTCGCGAGTAGCAGAGCTTGCGGGAGTACGAGAGATTGCGGGAGTAGGAGAGCTTGGTGGAGTAGGAGAGCTTGGGCGAGTCGGAGAGCTTGGGAATTCGGAGAGCTTGGGGGAGTAGAAGAGCTTGGGAGAGTAGGAGAACTTTGCGGAGTAGGAGAGCTTGGGGGAGTAGGATAGCTTGGGGGAGTAGCGGAGCTTACCGGAGTAGGAGAGCTTGAGGCAGTAGGAGAGCTTGGGGGAGTAGGAGAGCTTGGGGGAGTCGGAGAGCTTGGGGGAGTCGGAGAGCTTGGGGGAGTCGGGGATCTTGGGGGAGTAGGAGAGCTTGGGGGAGTCGGAGAGCTTGGGGGAGTCGGGGATCTTGGGGGAGTAGGAGAGCTTGAGGGTGTAGGAGAGATTGGGGGAGTCGGAGAGCTTGGGGGAGTCGGAGAGCTTGGGGGAGTAGGAGAGCTTGGAGGAGTAGGAGATCTTGGGGGAGTTGGAGAGCTTGGGGGAGTAGGAAAGGTTGGGGGATGAGGAGAGCTTGGGGGAGTAGGAGAGTTTGGGCGAGTCGGAGTGCTTGTGGGAGTCGGAGTAATGGGAGAGTCGGTAGCTTCGGGGAGAAGGAGAGCTTGGGGGAGTAGGACAGTTTGGGGAAGTAGGAGAGCTTGGGGGTGTCGGAGAGCTTGGGGGAGTAGGAGAGCTTGGGGGAGTAGGAGAGCTTGGGGGAGAAGGAGAGCTTGTGGGAGTAGGAGAGCTTGGGGGAGTAGGTGACCTTTCGGGAGTAGGAGACCTTGGGGGATAGAGAGATTGGGGGAGTAGGAGAGCTTGGGGGAGTAGGAAAGCTTGGGCGAGTCGGAGAGCTTGGGGGAGTCGGAGAGCTTGGGGGAGTCGGAGAGCTTGGGGGAGTCGGAAGCTTGGGGGAGTCGGAGAGCTTCGGGGATTCAGAGAGCTTCGGGGAGTACGAGAGCTTGTGGGAGTAGGAGAGCTTGGGGAAGTAGGAGAGCTTGGGGGAGTAGGAGAGCTAACTGGAGTAGGAGAGCTTACCGGAGTAGGAGAGATTAACGGAGTAGGAGAGTTTGGAGGTGTAGGAGAGCTTGCGCCAGTAGGAGCGCTTGAGGGAGTAGGAGAGATTGGGGCAGTCGGAGAGCTTGGGGGAGTCGGACAACTTGGGGGATTCGGAGAGCTTGGAGGAGTAGGAGAGCTTGGGGGAGTAGCAGAGCTTCGGAGAGTAGGAGAGCTTGGGGGACTAGGAGAGCTTTCGCGAGTAGCAGAGCATGGGGGAGTACGAGAGATTGGGGGAGTCGGATAGCTTGGTGGAGTAGGAGAGCTTGGGCGTGTCGGAGAGTTTGGGGATTCGGAGAGCTTGTGGGAGTAGAAGATCTTGGGGGAGTAGGAGAGCTTGGCTGAGTAGGAGAGCTTGGGGGAGTAGGAAAGCTTGGGGGAGTGGGGGAGATTACCGGAGTCGGAGAGCTTGAGACAGTCGGAGAACTTGTGGGAGTAGGATTGCTTACCGGAGTAGAAGAGCTTGTGGGTGTAAGAGATCTTGGGGGAGTAGAAGAGCTTGGGGGAGTAGGAGAGGTTGGGGGAGTCGGAGAGCTTGGGGGAGTCGGAGATCTTGGGGGAGTAGGAGAGCTTGGGGGTGTCGGAGAGCTTGGGGGAGTACGAGCGCTTGGGGGAGTAGGAGAGCTTGGGGGAGAGGAGAGCTTGTGGGAGTAGGAGAGCTTGGGGGAGTAGGAGAGCTTTCGGGAGTTGGAGAGCTTGGAGTGTAGAGAGCTTGGGTGAGTAGGAGAGCTTGGGGGAGTTGGACAGCTTGGCGGAGTAGGAAATCTTGGGGGATGAGGAGAGCTTGGGGGAGTCGGAGAGTTTGGGCGAGTCGGAGTGCTTGTGGGAGTCGGAGGGCTTGGGGGAGTCGGAGAGCTTGGGGGAGAAGGAGAGCTTGGGGGAGTAGGACAGCTTGGGGGAGTAGGAGAGCTTGGGGGTGTCGGAGAGCTTTGGGGAGTACGAGAGCTTGGGGGAGTAGGAGAGCTTGGGGGAGAAGGAGAGCTTGTGGGAGTAGGAGAGCTTGGGGAATAGGAGAGCTTTCGGGAGTTGGAGAGCTTGGGGTGTAGAGAGATTGGGGGAGAAGGAGAGCTTGGGGGAGTAGGAGAGCTTGGGCGAGTCGGAGAGCTTGGGGGAGTCGGAGAGCTTGGGGGAGTCGGAGAGCTTGGGGGAGTCGGAGAGCTTGGGGGAGTCGGAGAGCTTGGGGGATTCGGAGAGCTTGGGGGAGTACGAGAGCTTGGGGGTGTAGGAGAACGTGGGGGAGTAGGAGAGCTTGGGGGAGTATGACAGCTTGGGGGAGTAGGAGAGCTTGGGGGAGTCGGAGTACTTGGGGGTGTAGGAGAGTTTGGTGGAGTAGGAGAGCTTGTTTAAAAGGAGAGCTTGTGGAGGTAGGAGAGCTTGGGGGTGTAGGAGAGCTTTCGGGAGTAGGAGAGCTTGGGGGAGTAGGAGAGATTGGGGGAGTAGGAGAGCTTGGGGGAGTAGGAGAGCTTGGGCGAGTCGGAGAACTTGGGGGATTCGGAGAGCTTGGGGGAGTAGGAGAGATTGGGGGAGTAGCAGAGCTTCGGGGAGTAGGAGAGCTTGGGGGAATAGGAGAGCTTTCGCGAGTAGCAGAGCTTGCGGGAGTACAAGAGATTGCGGGAGTAGGAGAGCTTGGTGGAGTTGGACAGCTTGGGCGAGTCGGAGAGCTTGGGAATTCGGAGAGCTTGGGGGAGTAGAAGAGTTGGGAGAGTAGGAGAACTTTGCGGAGTAGGAGTGCTTGGGGGAGTAGGAGAGCTTGGGGGAGTAGAAGAACTTGGGGGAGTTGGAGAGCTTGGGCGAGTCGGAGAGCTTGGGGGAGTCGGAGAGCTTGGGGCAGTCGGAGAGCCTGGGGGAGTCGGAGAGCTTGGGGGAGGCGTAGAGCTTACCGGAGTCGGAGAGCTTGTGGGAGTCGGAGAGCTTGGGGGAGTCGGAGAGCTTGGGGGAGTAGGATAGCTTGGGGGAGTAGCGGAGCTTACCGGAGTAGGAGAGCTTGAGGCAGTAGGAGAGCTTGGGGGAGTAGGATTGCTTACCGGAGTAGGAGAGCTTGTGGGTGTAAGAGAGCTTGGGGGAGTAGAAGAGCTTGGGGGAGTAGGAGAGCGTGGGGGAGTCGGAGAGCTTGGGGGAGTCGGAGAGCTTGGGGGAGTAGAAGAGCTTGCGGGAGTAGGAGAGCTTGCCTGAGTAGGAGAGCTTGGGGGAGTAGGAGAGCTTGGGGGAGTAGAAGAACTTGGGGGAGTTGGAGAGCTTGGGCGAGTCGGAGAGATTGGGGGAGTCGGAGAGCTTGGGGCAGTCGAGGAGCTTGGGGGAGTCGGAGAGCTTGGGGGAGTCGGAGAGCTTACCGGAGTCGGAGAGCTTGGGGGAGTCGGAGAGCTTGGGAGAATCGGAGAGCTTGGGGGAGTAGGAAAGCATGGGGGAGTAGGGGAGATTACCGGAGTAGGAGAGCTTGAGACAGTAGGAGAACTTGTGGGAGTAGGATTGCTTACCGGAGTAGGATAGCTTGTGGGTGTAAGAGAGCTTGGGGGAGCAGAAGAGCTTGGGGGAGTAGGAGAGCTTGGGGGAGTCGGAGAGCTTGGGGGAGTCGAAGATCTTGGGGGAGTAGGAGAGCTTGAGGGTGTAGGAGAGCTTGCGCCAGTCGGAGCGCTTGAGGGAGTAGGAGAGACTGGGGCAGTCGGAGAGCTTTTAGGAGTAGGAGATCTTGGGGGAGTTGGAGAGCTTGGCGGAGTAGGAAATCTTGGGGGATGAGGAGAGCTTGGGGGAGTAGGAGAGTTTGGGCGAGTCGGAGTGCTTGTGGGAGTCGGAGGGCTTGGGGGAGTCGGAGAGCTTGGGGGAGTAGGAGAGCTTGGGGTTGTCGGAGAGCTTGGGGGAGTACGAGAGCTTGGGGGAGTAGGAGAGCTTGGGGGAGAAGGAGAGCTTGTGGGAGTAGGAGAGCTTGGGGGAGTAGGAGAGCTTTCGGGAGTTGGATAGCTTGGGGTGTAGAGAGATTGGGGGAGTAGGAGAGCTTGGGGGAGTAGGAGAGATTGGGGCAGTCGGAGAGCTTGGAGGAGTAGGAGATCTTGGGGGAGTTGGGGAGCTTGGCGGAGTAGGAAATCTTGGGGGATGAGGAGAGCTTGGGCGAGTAGGAGAGTTTGGGCGAGTCGGAGTGCTTGTGGGAGTCGGAGGGTTTGGGGGAGTCGGAGAGCTTGAGGGAGAAGGAGAGCTTGGTGGAGTAGGACAGCTTGGGGGAGTAGGAGATCTTGGGGGTGTCGGAGGGCTTGGGGGAGTACGAGAGCTTGGGGGAGTAGGAGAGCTTGGGGGAGAAGGAGAGCTTGTGGGAGTAGGAGAGCTTGGGGGAGTAGGAGAGCTTTCGGGAGTTGGAGAGCTTGGGGTGTAGAGAGATTGGGGGAGCAGGAGAGCTTGGGGGAGTAGGAGAGCTAGGGCGAGTCGGAGAGCTTGGGGGAGTCGGAGAGCTTGGCGAGTCGGAGAGCTTGTGGGAGTCGGAGAGCTTGGGGGAGTCGGAGAGCTTGGGGGAGTCGGAGAGTTTGGGGGATTCGGAGAGCTTGGGGGAGTACGAGAGCTTGGGGGTGTAGGAGAGCTTGGGGGAGTAGGAGAGATTGGTGGAGTAGGAGAACTTTCGGGAGTAGAAGAGCTTGGGGAAGTACGAGAGATTGGGGGAGTAGGAGAGCTTGGGGGAGTAGGAGAGCTTGGGCGAGACGGAGAGCTTGCGGGAGTCGGAGAGCTTGGGGGAGTCAGAGAGCTTGGGGGAGTCGGAGAGCTTGGGGGAGTCGGAGAGATTGGGGGAGTCGGAGAGCTTGGGGGATTCGGAGAGCTTGGGGGAGTAGGAGAGGTTGCGGGAGTAGGAGAGCTTGCGGAAGTGGGAGAGCTTGGGGGAGTAGGAGAGCTTGGGCGAGTAGGAGAGCTTGTGGAAGTAGCAGAGCTTACCGGAGTTTGAGAGCTAACCGGAGTAGGAGAGCTTGCGGGAGTCGGAGAGTTTGGAGGAGTCGGAGAGCTTACCGGATTTGGAGAGTTTACAGGATTAGGATAGTTTACCGGAGTAGGAATGCTTATCGCAGTAAGAGAGCTTACCGGAGTAGGAGAGCTGACCGGAGTAGGAGAGCTTTCCAGAGTAGGTGAGCTTGAGGGAGTAGGAGAGCTTGTAGGAGCAGGGCAACTTACCGGAGTAGGAGCGCTTACCGGAGTAGGAGAGCTTGGGGGAGTAGGACAGCTTGGAGAAGTAGGAGAGCTTGGGGGAGTAGGAGAGCTTGGGGGAGTAGGAGAGCTTTGGGGAGTAGGAGAGCTTGGGGGAGTAGGAGAGCTTGGGGGAGTAGAAGAGATTGGGGGAGTAGGAGAGCTATGGGGAGTAGGAGAGCTTCGGGGAGTAGGAGAGCTTGGGGGAGCAGGAGAGCGTACCGTAGTTGGAGAGATAACCGGAGTAGGAGAGCTTGCTGGAGTCGGAGAGCTTGGGGGAGTCGGAGAGTTTACATGATTAGGAGATTTTACCGGATTAGGAGCGTTTACCGGAATAGGATAGCTTACCGGATTAGGAGAGCTTACCGGAGTAGGAGTGCTTACCGCAGTAAGAGAGCTTACCGGAGTAGGAGAGCTTACCAGAGTAGGAGAGCTTACCGGTGTAGGTGAGCTTGGGGGAGTAGGAAAGCGTGTAGGAGCAGGGTAGCTTACCGGAGTAGGAGAGTTTACCGGAGTTGGAGCGCTTGCGGGAGTAGGAGAGCTTACTGGAGTGGGAGAGCTAACCGGATTAGGAGAGCTAACCGGATTAGGAGAGCTTACCAGAGAAGGAGAGCTTACCGGAGTAGGAGAGCTTCGGCGAGTCGGAGAGTGTGGGGGAAGAGGAAAGCTTCGGGGATTAGGAGAGCTTGGGGGATTAGGAGAGCTTACCGTAGTTGGAGAGCTAACCGGAGTAGGAGAGCTTGCGGGAGTCGGAGAGCTTACTGGAGTAGGAGAGCTAACCGGATTAGGAGAGCTAACCGGATTAGGAGAGCTTACCGGAATAGTAGAGTTTGGTGAGTATGATAGGTGGGGGAGTAGGTTTGGGGATTAGGAGAGCTTGGGGGAGTCGGAGCATTTGGGGGAGTAGGAGAGCTTGGTGGAGTAGGAGAGCTTGTTTGAGAAGGAGAGCTTGTGGGGGTAGGTGAGCTTGGGGGAGTAGGAGAGCTTTCGGGAGTAGGAGAGCTTGGGGGAGTAGGAGAGATTGGGGGAGGAGGAGAGCTTGTAGGAGCAGGGTAGCTTACCGGAGTAAGAGAGCTTACCGGAGTTGGAGAGCTTGCGGGAGTAGGAGAGCTTGGTCGAGCAGGAGAGCTTGGGGCGTAGGAGAACTTGGATTAGGAGAGATTACCAGAGAAGGAGAGCTTTCCGGAGTCGGACAGCTTGGGCGAGTCGGAGAGCTTGGGGGAGGAGGAAAGCTTCGGGGATTAGGAGAGCTTGCGGGAGTAGGAGAGCATACCGCAGTTGGAGAGCTAACCGGAGTAGGAGAGCTTGCGGGAGTCGGAGAGCTTACTGGAGTAGGAGAGCTAACCGGATTAGGAGAGCTAACCGGATTAGGAGAGCTTACCGGAATAGGAGAGTGTGGGTGAGTATGATAGGTGGGGGAGTAGGTTTGGGGATAAGGAGAGCTTGGGGGAGTCGGTGAATTTGGGGGAGTAGTAGAGCTTGGTGGAGTAGGAGAGCTTGTTTGAGAAGGAGAGCTGGTGGGGGTAGGTGATCTTGGGGGAGTAGGAGAGCTTTCGGGAGTAGGAGAGCTTGGGGGAGTAGGAGAGATTGGGGGAGTAGGAGAGCTTGGGGGATTCGGAGAACTTGAGGGAGTTGGAGAGCTTGGGGGAGTCGGAGAGCTTGGGGGAGTCGGAGAACTTGGCGGATTCGGAGATCTTGGAGGAGATGGAGAGCTCGGGGGAGTAGCATAGCTTCGGGGAGAAGGAGAGCTTTGGGGACTACGAGAGCTTTCGGGAGTAGCAGAGCTTGGGGGTGTACGAGAGATTGGGGGAGTAGGAGAGCTTGGTTGAGTAGGAGAGCTTGTGCGAGTAGGAGAGCTTGGGGGAGTAGGAGAGCTTGGGGAGTAGAAGAGCTTGGGGGAGTACGAGAGCTTGGGCGACTCGGAGAGCTTGGGGGAGTCGGAGAGCTTGGGGCAGTCGGAGAGCTTCGGGGAGTCGGAGAGCTTGGGGTAGTCGGAGAGCTTACCGGAGTCGGAGAGTTTGGGGGAGTCGGAGAGCTTGGGGGAGTCGGAGAGATTGGGGGAGTAGGATAGTTTTGGGGAGTAGGGGAGCTTGTGGGTGTAAGAGAGCTTGGGCGAGTAGAAGAGCTTGGGGGAGTAGGAGAGCTTGGGGGAGACGGAGAGCTTGGGGGAGTCGGAGAGCTTGGGGGAGTCGGAGATCTTGGGGGAGTAGGAGAGCTTGGGGGTGTAGGAGAGCTTGCGCCAGTAGGAGCGCTTGAGGGAGTAGGAGAGATTGGGGCAGTCGGAGAGCTTGGGGGAGTAGGGGATCTTGGGGGAGTTGGAGAGCTTGGGGGAGTAGGAAAGTTTGGGGGATGAGGAGAGCTTGTGCGATTAGGAGAGTTTGGGAGAGTCGGAGTGCTTGTGGGAGTCGGAGAGCTTGGGAAAGTCGGAGAGCCTGGGGGAGAAGGAGAGCAATGGGGGAGAAGGACATCTTGGGGGAGTAGGAGAGCTTGTGGGTTTCGGAGAGCTTGAGGGAGTAGGAGAGCTTTCGGGAGTAGGAGAGCTTGGGGGAGTAGAGAGATTGGGGGAGTAGCGGAGCTTAGGGGAGTAGGAGAGCTTGGGCGAGTCGGAGAGCTTGGGGGAGTCGGAGAGCTTGGGGGAGTCGAAGAGCTTGGGGGCGTCGGAGAGCTTGGGGGAGTCGGAGAGGTTGGGGGCGTCGGAGAGGTTGGGGTAGTAGGAGAGGTTGGGGGAGTAGGAGAGGTTTTGGGTTTAGGAGAGGTTGGCGAAGTAGGAGAGGTTGGGAGAGTAGGAGAGTTTGGGGGAGTAGGAGAGGTTGAGGGAGCAGGAGAGGTTGGGGGAGTAGGAGAGCTTACCGGAGTAGGAGAGCTTACCGGAGTAGAAGAGCTTACCGGAGTAGAAGAGATTACCGTAGTAGAAGAGCTTACCAGAGTAGGAGAGCTTACCAGAGTTGGAGAGCTTACCGGAGTACGTGAGCTTGGGGGAGTAGGAGAGCTTGGGGGAGTAGGAGAGCTTGGTGGAGTAGGAGCGTTTACCGGAGTAGGAGAGATGACCGAAGTAGGAGAGCTTAACGGAGTTGGAGTGCTTACCGCAGTAAGAGAGCTTACCGGAGTAGGAGAGCTTACCGGAGTAGGAGAGCTTACCGGAGTAGGTGAGCTTGGGGGAGTAGGAGAGCGTGTAGGAGCAGGGTAGCTTACCGGAGTAGGAGAGCTTACCGGAGTTGGAGAGCTTGCGGGAGTAGGAGAGCTTACTGGAGTGGGAGAGCTAACCGGATTAGGAGAGCTAACCGGATTAGGAGAGCTTACCAGAGAAGGAGAGCTTACCGGAGTAGGAGAGCTTACCGGAATAGGAGAGTTTGGGTGAGTATGATAGGTGGGGGTGTAGGTTTGGGGATTAGGTGAGCTTGGGGGAGTAGGAGAGCTTTCGGGAGTAGGAGAGCTTGGGGGAGTAGGAGAGATTGGGGGAGGAGGAGAGCTTGTAGGAGCAGGGTAGCTTACCGGAGTAGGAGAGCTTACCGGAGTTGGAGAGCTTGCGGGAGTAGGAGAGCTTGGTCGAGCAGGAGAGCTTGGGGAGTAGGAGAACTTGGATTAGGAGAGATTACCAGAGAAGGAGAGCTTTCCGGAGTCGGACAGCTTGGGCGAGTCGGAGAGCTTGGGGGAGGAGGAAAGCTTCGGGGATTAGGAGAGCTTGGGGGAGTAGGAGAGCTTACCGTAGTTGGAGAGCTAACCGGAGTAGGAGAGCTTGCGGGAGTCGGAGAGCTTACTGGGGTAGGAGAGCTAACCGGATAAGGAGAGCTAACCGGATTAGGAGAGCTTACCG
Source organism: Pristiophorus japonicus (assembly GCF_044704955.1). Lineage (NCBI taxonomy): Eukaryota > Metazoa > Chordata > Chondrichthyes > Pristiophoridae > Pristiophorus > Pristiophorus japonicus. Next base: position 126,929 of record NW_027253477.1, read on the forward strand.
GAATAGGAGAGTTTGGGTGAGTATGATAGGTGGGGGTGTAGGTTTGGGGATTAGGAGAGCTTGGGGGAGTCGGAGAATTTGGGGGAGTAGGAGAGCTTGGTGGAGTAGGAGAGCTTGTTTGAGAAGGAGAGCTTGTGGTGGTAGGTGAGCTTGGGGGAGTAGGAGAGCTTTCGGGAGTAGGAGAGCTTGGGGGAGTAGGAGAGATTGGGGGAGTAGGAGAGCTTGGGGGAGTAGGAGAGCTTGGGCGAGTCGGAGAGCTTGGGGGAGTCGGAGAGCTTGGGGGAGTCGGAGAGCTTCGGGGAATCGGAGAGCTTGGGGTAGTCGGAGAGCTTGGGGGAGTCGGAGAACTTGGGGGAGTCGGAGATCTTGGAGGAGTAGGAGAGCTTGGGGGAGTAGCAGAGCTTCGGGGAGAAGGAGAGCTTGGGGACTAAGAGAGCTTTCGGGAGTAGCAGAGCTTGGGGGTGTACGAGAGATTGGGGGAGTCGGAGAGCTTGGGGGAGTCGGAGAGCTTGGGGCAGTCGGAGAGCTTCGGGGAATCGGAGAGCTTGGGGTAGTCGGAGAGCTTACCGGAGTCGGGGAGCTTGGGGGAGTCGGAGAGCTTGGGGGAGTCGGAGAGCTTGGGGGAGTAGGATAGTTTTGGGGAGTAGGGGAGCTTGTGGGTGTAAGAGAGCTTGGGCGAGTAGAAGAGCTTGGGGGAGTAGGAGAGCTTGGGGGAGTCGGAGAGCTTGGGGAAGTCGGAGAGCTTGGGGGAGTCGGAGATCTTGGGGGAGTAGGAGAGCTTGGGGGTGTAGGAGAGCTTGCGCCAGTAGGAGCGCTTGAGGGAGTAGGAGAGATTGGGGCAGTCGGAGAGCTTGAGGGAGTAGGGGATCTTGGGGGAGTTGGAGAGCTTGGGGGAGTAGGAAAGTTTGGGGGATGAGGAGAGCTTGTGCGATTAGGAGAGTTTGGGCGAGTCGGAGTGCTTGTGGGAGTCGGAGAGCTTGGGGAAGTCGGAGAGCCTGGGGGAGAAGGAGATTTGGGGGATTCGGAGAGCTTGAGGGAGTAGGAGAGCTTTCGGGAGTAGGAGAGCTTGGGGGAGTAGAGGAGCTTAGGAGAGTAGGAGAGCTTGGGCGAGTCGGAGAGCTTTTGGGAGTCGGAGAGCTTGGGGGAGTCGGAGAGCTTGGGGGCGTCGGAGAGCTTGGGGGAGTCGGAGAGCTTGGGGGAGTCGGAGAGCTTGGGGGATTCGGAGAGCTTGGGCGAGTAGGAGAGCTTGCGGGAGTAGGAGAGCTTGGGGGAGTAGGAGAGCTGACCGTAGTAGGAGTGCTAACCGGAGCAGGAGAGCTTGCGGGAGTAGGAGAGTTTGGGGGAGTCGGAGAGCTTACCGGATTAGGAGAGTTTACCGGATTAGGAGAGTTTACCGGATTAGGAGAGCTAACCGGAGTAGGAGAGCTTACCGGATTAGGAGAGCTTACCGGAATAGGAGATTTTGGGGGAATATGATCGGTGGGGGAGTCGGAGAGACTTGGGGAGCAGCAGAGCTTGGGGATGTAGGATAGCTTGGGGGAGTCGGAGAGGTTGGGGGCGTCGGAGATGTTGGGGTGGTAGGAGAGGTTGGGGGAGTAGGAGAGGTTTGGTTTAGGAGAGGTTGGCGAAGTAGGACAGGTTGGGGGAGTAGGAGAGTTTGGGGGAGTAGGAGAGGTTGAGGGAGTAGGAGAGGTTGGGGGAGTAGGAGAGCTTACCGGAGTAGGAGAGCTTACCGGAGTAGAAGAGCTTACCGGAGTAGGAGAGCTTACCGTAGAAGAAGAGCTTACCAGAGTAGGAGAGCTTACCAGAGTTGGAGAGCTTACCGGAGTACGAGAGCTTGGGGGAGTAGGAGAGCTTGGGGGAGTAGGAGAGCTTGCTGGAGTAGGAGAGCTTACCGGAGTAGGAGAGATGACCGGAGTAGGAGTGCTAAACGGAGTTGGAGAGTTTGGGGGTGTAGGAGAGCTTGCACCAGTAGGAGCGCTTGAGGGAGTAGGAGAGATTGGGGCAGTCGGAGAGCTTGGGAGAGTAGGAGAGCTTGGGGGTGTAGGAGACCTTGTGGAGTCGGAGAGCTTGGGGGATTCGGAGAGCTTGGGGGAGTCGGAGAGCTTGGGGGAGTCGGAGTGCTTGGGGGAGTCGGAGAGCTTGGAGGAGTCGGAGAGCTTGGGCGATTAGGAGATCTTACCGGAGTAGGAGATCTTGAGGCAGTAGGAGAGCTTGGGGGAGTAGGAATGCTTACCGGAGTAGGAGAGCTCAGGGGAGTAAGAGAGCTTGTTGGGTAGGAGAGCTTGGGGGAGAAGGAGAGCTTCCCGGAGTAGGAGAGATTTGGGGAGAAGGAGATCTTCTGGGAGCAGAGTATCTTACCGGAATAGGCGAGCTAACCGGAGCAGGGGAGCTTGGGCGTGTCAGTGAGCTTGGGCGAGTATGAGAGCTTACCGGAGTAGGAGTGCTAACCGTAGTAGGAGAGCTTGCGGGAGTAAAAGAGCTTGGGGGAGTAGGGGATCTTAACGGAATCGGAAAGTTCATCGGATTAGGAGAGCTTACGTGATAGGGAGAGCTTACCGGATTAGGAGAGCTTACTGGAGTAGAAGAGATTACCGGAGTAAGAGAGCTTGGGGGAGTAGGAGAGATTGGGGGAGTAGGAGAGCTTGGGGGAGTAGGTGAGCTTGGGCGAGTCGGAGAGCTTGGGGGAGTCGGAGAGCTTGGGGGAGTCGGAGAACTTGAGGGAGTTGGAGAGCTTGGGGGAGTCGGAGAGCTTGGGGGAGTCGGAGAGCTTGGGGGAGTCGGAGAACTTGGCGGATTCGGAGATCTTGGAGGAGTAGGAGAGCTTGGGGGAGTAGCAGAGCTTCGGGGAGAAGGAGAGCTTGGGGGACTACGAGAGCTTTGGGGAGTAGCAGAACTTGGGGGTGTACGAGAGATTGGGGGAGTAGGAGAGCTTGGTTGAGTAGGAGAGCTGGTGCGAGTAGGAGAGCTTGGGGGAGTAGGAGAGCTTGGGGTAGTCGGAGAGCTGACCGGAGTAGGAGAGTTTACCGGAGTAAAGAGAGGTTGAGGGAGTGGGAGAGCTTGAGGGAGTAGGAGAGCTTACCAGAGTAGGATAGCTTGGGGAAGTAGCAGAGTTTGGGGGAGTAGGAGAGCTTGGGGGAGTAGGAGAGTTTGGGGGAGTAGGAGAGCTTGGGCGAGTAGGAGAGCTTGGGGGATTCGGAGAAGTTGTGGGAGTAGGAGAGCTTGGGGGAGTCGGAGAGATTGGGAAATATGAGAGCTTGGGGGAGTAGGACAGCTTGGGTGAGTAGGAGAGCTTACCTGAATAGGAGAGCTTGAGGTTGTAGGAGAGATTGGTGGAGTAGGAGAGCTAGGGGGTGTAGGAGAGCTTGGGGCAGAATGAGAGCTTGGGGGAGTAGGCTAGCTTCGGGTTGTAGCAGAGCTTGGGGGAGTAGGAGAGCTTGGGGGAGGAGTAGAACTTGTGGGAGTAGGAGAGCTTGGGGTAGTCGGAGAGCTGACCGGAGTAGGAGAGTTAACCGGAGTAAAGAGAGCTTGAGGGAGTGGGAGAGCTTGAGGGAGTAGGAGAGTTTACCAGAGTAGGAGAGCTTGGGGGAGTAGGAGTGCTTGGGGGGAAGGAGAGCTTGGGGGAGAAAGAGTGCATCCCGGAGTAGGAGAGCTTGGGGGAGAAGGAGAGCTTGTGGGAGCAGGGTAGCTTACCGAGTAGGAGATCTTACCGGAGTAGGGGAGCTTGGGCGTGTCGGTGAGCTTGGGGGAGTAGGAGAGCTTACCGGAGTAGGAGAGCTGACCGGAAAAGGAGAGCTTAACGAAGTAGGAGAGTTTTGGGGTGCAGGAGAGCTTGCGCCAGTAGGAGCGCTTGAGGGCGTAGGAGAGCTTGGGGGAGTAGGAGAGCTTGTGGGAGTCGGAGAGCTTGGGCGAGTCGGAGAGATTGTGGAATCGGAGAGCTTGGGGGAGTAGGAGAGCTTGGGGGTGTAGGAGAGCTTGGGGGAGGAGGAGAGCTTGGGTAGTAGGAGAGCTTGGGGGAGTAGGAGAGCTTGGGGGAGTAGGAGAGCTTGGGGGAGGAGTAGAGCTTGGGGGAGCAGGATAGCTTGGGGGAGTAGGAGAGCTGACCGGAGTAGTAGAGTTAACCGGCGTAAAGAGATCTTGAGCGAGTGGAGAGCTTGAGGGAGTAGGAGATCTTACCAGAGTAGCAGAGCTTGGGGGAGTAGGAGAGCTTGGGGGGAAGGAGAGCTTGAGGGTGAAGGAGAGCATCCCGGAGTAGGAGAGCTTACCGGAGTAGGGGAGTTTGGCATGTCGGTGAGCTTGGGCGAGTAGGAGAGCTAACCGGAGTACGAGAGCTTGGGGGAGTAGGAGAGCTTGGAGGAGTAGGAGAGCTTGAGGGACTAGGAGAGCTTACCGGAGTAGGAGAGCTGACCGGAGTAGGAGAGCTTAACGGAGTAGGAGAGCTTGGGGGAGTAGGAGAGCTTGGGGGAGTAGGAAAGCTTGCGGGAGTAGGAGAGCTTGGGGGAGCAGGAGATCTTACCGGAGTCGGAGAGCTTATCGGATTAGGAGAGCTAACCGGATTAGGAGAGTTTGGGGGAGCATGATAGGTGGGGGACTAGGAGAGCTTGGGGAGTAGGAGCGCTTGGGGGTGTAGGAGAGCTTGGTGGAGTAGGAGAGGTTAGGAGAGTCGGAGAGGTTTGGGGATTAGGAGAGGTTGGGGAAGTACGAGAGTTTGGGGGAGTAGGACAGGTTGGGGGATTAGGTAGCTTAGCGGAATTTTAGAGATTTCCGGAAAAAAAGAGATTACCGGAGTAGGAGAGCTTACCGGAGTTAAAGAGCTTTCCGGAGTAGGAGAGCTTGGGGGAGTAGGAGAGCTTTGGAGAGCAGGAGACCTTGGGGGAGTAGGAGAGCTTGGTGGAGTAGGAGAGCTTGGGGGTGTAGGAGTGCTTGGTGGAGTAGGAGAGATTAGGGGAGTCAGAGATGTTGGGGGAGTAGGAGAGGTTGGGGGAGTAGGAGGGGTTTGGGGATTAGGAGAGGTTGGGGAAGTAGGAGAGGTTGGGGGAGAAGGAGAGGTTGGGGGAGTAGGAGAGGTTGAGGAAGTAGGAGAGTTTGGGGGAGTAGGAGAGCTTACCGGAGTATTAGAGCTTCCCGGAGTAGAAGAGCTTACCGGAGTAGGAGAGCTTGCCGGAGTAGAAGAGCTGACCGGAGTAGGAGAGCTTACCGGAGTAGGAGAGCTCACCGGAGTAGGAGAGCTTTGGGGAGTAGGAGGGCTTGGGGGTGTAGGAGAGCTTGGGGGAGTAGGAGAGCAAACTGGAGTTGGAGAGCTTACCGGAGTAGGAGAGCTTAATGGAGTAGGAGAGTTTGGGGGTGTAGGAGAGCTTGCGCCAGTAGGAGCGCTTGAGGGAGTAGGAGAGATTGGGGCAGTCGGAGAGTTTGGGGGGCGGGGTAGGAGAGCTTGGGGGAGTAGGAGAGCTTGGTGGAGTAGGAAAGCTTGGGGGATTACGAGACCTTGGGGGAGTAGGAGAGTTTGGGGGAGTAGGAGAGCTTTGGGGAGTAGGAGAGGATGAGGAAGTAGGAGAGTTTGGGGGAGTAGGAGAGCTTACCGGAGTATTAGAGCTTACCGGAGTAGAAGAGCTTACCGGAGTAGGAGAGCTTACCGGAAAAGAAGAGCTGACCGGAGTAGGAGAGCTTACCGGAGTAGGAGAGCTTACCGGAGTAGGAGAGCTTGTGGGAGTAGGAGAGCTTGGGGGAGTAGGAGAGCTTGGGTGAGTAGGAGAGCTAACTGGAGTAGGAGAGCTTACCGGAGTAGGAGAGATTAACGGAGTAGGAGAGTTTGGAGGTGTAGGAGAGCTTGCGCCAGTAGGAGCGCTTGAGGGAGTAGGAGAGATTGGGGCAGTCGAAGAGCTTGGGGGAGTAGGAGAGCTTGCGGGAGTAGGAGAGTTTGGGGGAGTAGGAAAGCTTGGGGGATTATGAGAGCTTGGGGGAGGAGGAGAGTTTGGGCGAGTCGGAGAGCTTGTGGGAGTCGGAGAGCTTGGTGGAGTCGGAGAGCTTGGGGGAGAAGGAGAGCTTGGGGGAGTCGGAAAGCTTGGGGGAGTAGGAGAGCTTGGCGGAGTCGGAGAACTTGGGGGAGTTGGAGAGTTTGGGGGAGTAGGAGAGCTTGTTTAAAAGGAGAGCTTGTGGGGGTAGGAGAGCTTGGGGGTGTAGGAGAGCATTCGGGAGTAGGAGGGCTTGGGGGAGTAGGGGAGATTGGGGGAGAAGGAGAGCTTGGGGGAGTAGGAGAGCTTGGGCGAGTCGGAGAGCTTGGGGGAGTCGGAGAGCTTGGGGGAGCCGGAGAGATTGGGGGAGTCGGAGAGCTTGAGGGACCTGGAGAGCTTGGGGGAGTCGGAGAGCTTGGGGGATTCGGAGAACTTGGGGGATTCGGAGAGCTTGGAGGAGTAGGAGAGCTTGGGGGAGTAGCAGAGCTTCGGGGAGTAGAAGAGCTTGGGGGACTAGTAGAGCTTTCGCGAGTAGCAGAGCTTGGGGGAGTACGAGAGATTGCGGGAGTCGGAGAGCTTGGTGGAGTAGGAGAGCTTGGGCGTGTCGGAGAGCTTGGGGGATTCGGAGAGCTTGGGGGTGTAGAAGAGCTTGGGGGAGTAGGAGACGTTTGCGGAGTAGGAGAGCTTGGGGGAGTAGGAGAGCTTGGGGGAGTAGAAGAACTTGGGGGTGTTGGAGAGCTTGGGCCAGTCGGAGAGCTTGGGGGAGTCGGAGAGCTTGGGGCAGTCGGAGAGCTTGGGGGAGTCGGAGAGCTTGGGGGAGTCTTAGGGCTTACCGGAGTCGGAGAGCTTGGGGGAGTCGGAGAGCTTGGGGGAGTCGGAGAGCTAGGGGGAGTAGGATAGCTTGGGGGAGTAGCGGAGCTTACCGGAGTAGGAGAGCTTGAGGCAGTAGGAGAGCTTGGGGGAGTAGGATTGCTTACCGGAGTAGGAGAGCTTGTGGGTGTCAGAGAGCTTGGGGGAGTAGAAGAGCTTGGGGGAGTAGGAGAGCTTGGGGGAGTCGGAGAGCTTGGGGGAGTCGGAGAGCTTGGGGGAGTCGGAGATCTTGGGGGAGTAGGAGAGCTTGAGGGTGTAGGAGAGCTTGCGCCAGTAGGAGCGCTTGAGGGAGTAGGAGAGATTGGGGCAGTCGGAGAGCTTGGAGGAGTAGGAGATCTTGGGGGAGTTGGAGAGCTTGGGGGAGTAGGAAAGCTTGGGGGATGAGGAGTGCTTGGGGGAGTAGGAGAGTTCGGGCGAGTCGGAGTGCTTGTGGGAGTCGGAGAGCTTGGGGGAGTCGGAGATTTTGGGGGAGAAGGAGAGCTTGGGGGAGTAGGACAGCTTGGGGGAGTAGGAGAGCTTGGGGGTGTCGGAGAGCTTGGGGGAGTAGGAGAGCTTGGGGGAGTAGGAGAGCTTGGGGGAGAAGGAGAGCTTGTGGGAGTAGGAGAGCTTGGGGGAGTAGGTGAGCTTTCGGGAGTAGGAGACCTTGGGGGGTAGAGGGATTGGGGGAGTAGGCGAGCTTGGGGGAGTAGGACAGCTTGGGCGAGTTGGAGAGCTTGAGGGAGTCGGAGAGCTTGGGGGAGTCGGAGAGCTTGGGGGAGTCGGAGAGCTTGGGGGAGTCGGAGAGCTTCGGGGATTCGGAGAGCTTGGGGGAGTACGAGAGCTTGTGGGAGTAGGAGAGCTTGGGCTAGTAGGAGAGCTTGGGGGAGTAGGAGAGCTAACTGGAGTAGGAGAGCTTACCGGAGTAGGAGAGATTAACGGAGTAGGAGAGTTTGGAGGTGTAGGAGAGCTTGCGCCAATAGGAGCGCTTGAGGGAGTAGGAGAGATTGGGGCAGTCGGAGAGCTTGGGGGAGTCGGAGAGCTTGGGGGATTCGGAGAGCTTGGAGGAGTAGGAGAGCTTGGGGGAGTAGCAGAGCTTCGGGGAGTAGGAGAGCTTGGGGGACTAGGAGAGCCTTCGCGAGTAGCAGAGCTTGGGGGAGTACTAGAGATTGGGGGACTCGGATAGCTTGGTGGAGTAGGAGAGCTTGGGCGAGTCGGAGAGTTTGGGGATTCGGAGAGCTTGGGGGAGTAGAAGAGCTTGGGGGAGTAGGAGAGCTTGGCGGAGTAGGAGAGCTTGGGGGAGTAGGAGAGCTTGGGGGAGTAGAAGAACTTGGGGGAGTTGGAGAGCTTGGGCGAGTCGGAGAGCTTGGGGGAGTGGGAGAGCTTGGGGCAGTCGGAGAGCTTGGGGGAGTCGGAGAGCTTGGGGGAGTCGGAGAGCTTACCGGAGTCGGAGAACTTGGGGGAGTCGCAGAGCTTGGGGGAGTCGGAGAGCTTGGGGGAGTAGGATAGCTTGGGGGAGTAGGGGAGCTTACCGGAGTAGGAGAGCTTGAGGCAGTCGGAGAACTTGTGGGAGTAGGATTGCATACCGGAGTAGGAGAGCTTGTGGGTGTAAGAGAGCTTGGGGGAGTAGAAGAGCTTGGGGGAGTAGGAGAGCTTGGGGGAGTCGGAGAGCTTGGGGGAGTCGGAGTGCTTGGGGGAGTCGGAGATCTTGGGGGACTAGGAGAGCTTGAGGGTGTAGGAGAGCTTGCGCCAGTAGGAGCGCTTGAGGGAGTAGGAGAGATTGGGGCAGTCGGAGAGCTTGGAGGAGTAGGAGAGCTTGGGGGAGTAGCAGAGCTTCGGGGAGTAGGAGAGCTTGGGGGACTAGGAGAGCTTTCGCGAGTAGCAGAGCTTGGGGGCGTACGAGAGATTGGGGGACTCAGATAGCTTGGTGGAGTAGGAGAGCTTGGGCGAGTCGGAGAGTTTGGGGATTCGGAGAGCTTGGGGGAGTAGAAGAGCTTGGGGGAGTAGGAGAGCTTGGCGGAGTAGGAGAGCTTGGGGGAGTAGGAGAGCTTGGGGGAGTAGAAGAACTTGGGGCAGTCGGAGAGCTTGGGGGAGTCGGAGAGCTTGGGGTAGTGGGAGAGCTTACCGGAGTCGGAGAACTTGGGGGAGTCGCAGAGCTTGGGGGAGTCGGAGAGCTTGGGGGAGTAGGATAGCTTGGGGGAGTAGGGGAGCTTACCGGAGTAGGAGAGCTTGAGGCAGTCGGAGAACTTGTGGGAGTAGGATTGCATACCGGAGTAGGAGAGCTTGTGGGTGCAAGAGAGCTTTGGGGAGTAGAAGAGCTTGGGGGAGTAGGAGAGCTTGGGGGAGTCGGAGAGCTTGGGGGAGTCGGAGTGCTTGGGGGAGTCGGAGATCGTGGGGGACTAGGAGAGCTTGAGGGTGTAGGAGAGCTTGCGCCAGTAGAAGCGCTTGAGGGAGTAGGAGAGATTGGGGCAGTCGGAGAGCTTGGTGGAGTAGGAGATCTTGGGGGAGTTGGAGAGCTTGGGGGAGTAGGTAATCTTGGGGGATGAGGAGAGCTTGGGGGAGTAGGAGAGTTTGGGCGAGTCGGAGTGCTTGTGGGAGTCGGAGGGCTTGGGGGAGTCGGAGAGCTTGGGGGAGAAGGAGAGCTTGGGGGAGTAGGACAGCTTGGGGGAGTAGGAGAGCTTGGGGGTGTCGGAGAGCTTGGGGGAGTACGAGAGCTTGGGGGAGTAGGAGAGCTTGGGGGAGAAGGAGAGCTTGTGGGAGTAGGAGAGTTTGGGGGATTAGGAGAGCTTTCGGGAGTTGGAGCGCTTGGGGTGTAGAGAGATTGGGGGAGTAGGTGAGCTTGGGGGAGTAGGAGAGCATGGGGGAGTTGGAGAGCTTGGGTGCGTCTCAGAGCTTGGGGGATTCGGAGAGCTTGAGGGAGTAGCAGAGCTTGGGGGAGTACGAGAGATTGTGGGAGTACGAGAGCTTGGGGGATTCGGAGAGCTTGGGGGAGTCAGAGAGCTAGGGGGAGTCGGAGAGCTTGGGGGATTCGGAGAGCTTTGGGGAGTAGAAGAGCTTGGGGGAGTAAGAGAGCTTGCGGGAGTAGGAGAGCTTGGGGAAGTAGGAGAGCTTACCGTAGTTGGAGAGCTAACCGAAGTAGGTGTGCTTGCGGGAGTAGGAGAGCTTACTGGAGTAGGAGTGCTTACCGCAGTAAGAGGGCTTACCGGAGTAGGAGGGCTTACCCGAGTAGGAGAGCTTACTGGAGTAGGTGAGCTTGGGGGAGGAGGTGAGCTTGTAGGAGTAGGAGAGTTTACCGGATTTGGAGAGCTAATCGGATCAGGAGCGCTTAACAGAGTAGAAGAGCTTATCAGATTCGGAGAGCTTACCGGAGTAGGAGAGCTTACCGGAATAGGAGAGTTTGGGGGAGCATGATAGGTGGGGGACTAGGAGAGCTTGGGGGAGTAGGAGCGCTTGCGGGTGTAGGAGAGCTTGGTGGAGTAGGAGAGGTTAGGGGAGTCGGAGAGGTTGGGGGAGTAGGAGAGGTTGGGGGAGTCGGACAGGTTTGGGGATTAGGAGAGGTTGGGGAAGTACGAGAGGTTGGGGGAGTCGGAGAGCTTACCGGAGTATTAGAGATTACCGAAGAAGAGCTTACCGGAGTAGAAGAGCTTACCGGAGTAGGAGAGCTTACCGGAGTAGAAGAGCTGACCGGAGTAGGAGATCTTACCGGAGTACGAGATCTTACTGGAGTAGGAGAGCTTGGGGGAGTAGGAGAGCTTGGGGGTGTAGGAGAGCTTGGTGGAGTAGGAGAGATTAGGGGAGTCGGAGATGTTGGGGGAGTAGGAGAGGTTGGGGGAGTAGGAGGGGTTTGGGGATTAGGAGAGTTTGGGGAAGTAGGAGAGGTTGGGGGAGTAGGAGAGGTTGGGGGAGTCGGAGAGGATGAGGAAGTAGGAGAGTTTGGGGGAGTTTGAGAGCTTACCGGAGTATTAGAGCTTACCGGAGTAGAAGAGCTTACCGTAGTAGGATAGCTTACCGGAAAAGAAGAGCTGACCGGAGTAGGAGAGCTTACCGGAGTAGAGGAGCTTACCGGAGTAGGAGAGATTAACGGAGTAGGAGAGTTTGGAGGTGTAGGAGAGCTTGCGCCAGTAGGAGCGCTTGAGGGAGTAGGAGAGATTGGGGCAGTCGGAGAGCTTGGGGGAGTAGGAAAGCTTGGGGGAGTAGGTCAGCTTGGGTGAGTAGGAGAGCTTGGGGGAGTCGGAGAACGTGGGGGTGTAGGAGAGTTTGGGGGAGTAGGAGAGCTTGTTTAAAAGGAGAGCTTGTGGGGGTAGGAGAGCTTGGGGGTGTAGGAGAGCTTTCGGGAGTAGGAGAGCTTGGGCGAGTAGGAGAGATTGGGGGAGTAGGAGAGCTTGGGGGAGCAGGAGAGCTTGGGCGAGTCGGAGAGCTTGTGTGAGTCGGAGAGCTTGGGGGAGTCGGAGAGCTTGGGGGAGTCGGAGTGCTTGGGGAAGTAGGAGAGTTTACCGTAGTTGGAGAACTAACCGAAGTAGGTGTGCTTGCTTGAGTAGGAGAGCTTTGGGGAGTCGGAGAGCTTACCGGATTAGGAGAGCTTACTGGATTTGGAGAGTTTACCGGATTAGGATATTTTACCGGATTAGGAGAGCTTACCGCAGTAGGAGTGCTTACCTCAGTAAGAGAGCTTACCGGAGTAGGAGAGCTTACCCGAGTAGGAGAGCTTACTGGAGTAGGTGAGCTTGGGGGAGGAGGAGAGCTTGTAGGAGCAGGTTAGCTTACCGGAGTGGGAGAGCTTACCGGAGTTGGAGAGCTTGGGGAAGTAGGAGAGCTTACGGGAGTAGGAGAGCTTACCGGATTAGGAGAGCTAACCGGATTAGGAGAGCTTAACAGAGTAGAAGAGCTTACCAGAGTCGGAGAGCTTACCGGAGTAGGAGAGCTTACCGGAATAGGAGAGTTTGGGGGAGCATGATAGGTGGGGGACTAGGAGAGTTGGGGAGTAGGAGCGCTTGGGGGTGTAGGAGAGCTTGGTGGAGTAGGAGAGGTTAGGGGAGTCGGAGAGGTTTGGGGATTAGGAGAGGTTGGGGAAGTACGAGAGCTTGGGGGAGTAGGAGAGGTTGGGGGATTAGGTAGCTTATCGGAATATTAGAGATTTCCGGAGAAGAAGAGATTACCGGAGTAGGAGAGCTTACCGGAGTTAAAGAGCTTACCGGAGTAGGAGAGCTTGGGGGAGTAGGAGAACTTTGGAGAGCAGGAGACCTTGGGGGAGTAGGAGAGATTGGTGGAGTAGGAGAGCTTGGGGGTGTAGGAGAGCTTGGTGGTGTAGGAGAGATTAGGGGAGTCAGAGATGTTGGGGGAGTAGGAGAGCTTGGGGTGTAGAGAGATTGGGGGAGTAGGAGAGCTTGGGGGAGTAGGAGAGCATGGGGGAGTTGGAGAGCTTGGGTGTGTCTTAGAGCTTGGGGGATTCGGAGAGCTTGAGGGAGTAGGAGAGCTTGTGGGAGTAGGAGAGCTTTCGGGAGTAGCAGAGCTTGGGGGAGTACAAGAGATTGTGGGAGTACGAGAGCTTGGGGGATTCGGAGAGCTTGGGGGAGTCAGAGAGCTTGGGGGAGTCGGAGAGCTTGGGGGATTCGGAGAGCTTTGGGGAGTAGAAGAGCTTGGGGGAGTAAGAGAGCTTGCGGGAGTAGGAGAGCTTGGGGAAGTAGGAGAGCTTACCGTAGTTGGAGAGCTAACCGAAGTAGGTGTGCTTGCGGGAGTAGGAGAGCTTACTGGAGTAGGAGTGCTTACCGCAGTAAGAGAGCTTACCGGAGTAGGAGGGCTTACCCGAGTAGGAGAGCTTACTGGAGTAGGTGAGCTTGGGGGAGGAGGTGAGCTTGTAGGAGTAGGAGAGTTTACCGGATTTGGAGAGCTAATCGGATCAGGAGCGCTTAACAGAGTAGAAGAGCTTATCAGATTCGGAGAGCTTACCGGAGTAGGATAGCTTACCGGAATAGGAGAGTTTGGGGGAGCATGATAGGTGGGGGACTAGGAGAGCTTGGGGGAGTAGGAGCGCTTGCGGGTGTAGGAGAGCTTGGTGGAGTAGGAGAGGTTAGGGGAGTCGGAGAGGTTGGGGGAGTAGGAGAGGTTGGGGGAGTCGGACAGGTTTGGGGATTAGGAGAGGTTGGGGAAGTACGAGAGGTTGGGGGAGTCGGAGAGCTTACCGGAGTATTAGAGATTACCGAAGAAGAGCTTACCGGAGTAGAAGAGCTTACCGGAGTAGGAGAGCTTACCGGAGTAGAAGAGCTGACCGGAGTAGGAGATCTTACCGGAGTACGAGATCTTACTGGAGTAGGAGAGCTTGGGGGAGTAGGAGAGCTTGGGGGTGTAGGAGAGCTTGGTGGAGTAGGAGAGATTAGGGGAGTAGGAGATGTTGGGGGAGTAGGAGAGGTTGGGGGAGTAGGAGGGGTTTGGGGATTAGGAGAGTTTGGGGAAGTAGGAGAGGTTGGGGGAGTAGGAGAGGTTGGGGGAGTCGGAGAGGATGAGGAAGTAGGAGAGTTTGGGGGAGTTTGAGAGCTTACCGGAGTATTAGAGCTTACCGGAGTAGAAGAGCTTACCGTAGTAGGATAGCTTACCGGAAAAGAAGAGCTGACCGGAGTAGGAGAGCTTACCGGAGTAGAGGAGCTTACCGGAGTAGGAGAGATTAACGGAGTAGGAGAGTTTGGAGGTGTAGGAGAGCTTGCGCCAGTAGGAGCGCTTGAGGGAGTAGGAGAGATTGGGGCAGTCGGAGAGCTTGGGGGAGTAGGAGAGCTTGGGGGAGTAGGAGAGCTTGGGCGTGTAGGAAAGCTTGGGGGAGTAGGTCAGCTTGGGTGAGTAGGAGAGCTTGGGGGAGTCGGAGAACGTGGGGGTGTAGGAGAGTTTGGGGGAGTAGGAGAGCTTGTTTAAAAGGAGAGCTTGTGGGGGTAGGAGAGCTTGGGGGTGTAGGAGAGCTTTCGGGAGTAGGAGAGCTTGGGCGAGTAGGAGAGATTGGGGGAGTAGGAGAGCTTGGGGGAGCAGGAGAGCTTGGGCGAGTCGGAGAGCTTGTGTGAGTCGGAGAGCTTGGGGGAGTCGGAGAGCTTGGGGGAGTCGGAGTGCTTGGGGAAGTAGGAGAGTTTACCGTAGTTGGAGAACTAACCGAAGTAGGTGTGCTTGCTTGAGTAGGAGAGCTTTGGGGAGTCGGAGAGCTTACCGGATTAGGAGAGCTTACTGGATTTGGAGAGTTTACCGGATTAGGATATTTTACCGGATTAGGAGAGCTTACCGCAGTAGGAGTGCTTACCTCAGTAAGAGAGCTTACCGGAGTAGGAGAGCTTACCCGAGTAGGAGAGCTTACTGGAGTAGGTGAGCTTGGGGGAGGAGGAGAGCTTGTAGGAGCAGGTTAGCTTACCGGAGTGGGAGAGCTTACCGGAGTTGGAGAGCTTGGGGAAGTAGGAGAGCTTACGGGAGTAGGAGAGCTTACCGGATTAGGAGAGCTAACCGGATTAGGAGAGCTTAACAGAGTAGAAGAGCTTACCAGAGTCGGAGAGCTTACCGGAGTAGGAGAGCTTACCGGAATAGGAGAGTTTGGGGGAGCATGATAGGTGGGGGACTAGGAGAGTTGGGGAGTAGGAGCGCTTGGGGGTGTAGGAGAGCTTGGTGGAGTAGGAGAGGTTAGGGGAGTCGGAGAGGTTTGGGGATTAGGAGAGGTTGGGGAAGTACGAGAGCTTGGGGGAGTAGGAGAGGTTGGGGGATTAGGTAGCTTATCGGAATATTAGAGATTTCCGGAGAAGAAGAGATTACCGGAGTAGGAGAGCTTACCGGAGTTAAAGAGCTTACCGGAGTAGGAGAGCTTGGGGGAGTAGGAGAACTTTGGAGAGCAGGAGACCTTGGGGGAGTAGGAGAGATTGGTGGAGTAGGAGAGCTTGGGGGTGTAGGAGAGCTTGGTGGTGTAGGAGAGATTAGGGGAGTCAGAGATGTTGGGGGAGTTGGAGAGCTTGGGGTGTAGAGAGATTGGGGGAGTAGGAGAGCTTGGGGGAGTAGGAGAGCATGGGGGAGTTGGAGAGCTTGGGTGTGTCTTAGAGCTTGGGGGATTCGGAGAGCTTGAGGGAGTAGGAGAGCTTGTGGGAGTAGGAGAGCTTTCGGGAGTAGCAGAGCTTAGGGGAGTACAAGAGATTGTGGGAGTACGAGAGCTTGGGGGATTCGGAGAGCTTGGGGGAGTCAGAGAGCTTGGGGGAGTCGGAGAGCTTGGGGGATTCGGAGAGCTTTGGGGAGTAGAAGAGCTTGGGGGAGTAAGAGAGCTTGCGGGAGTAGGAGAGCTTGGGGAAGTAGGAGAGCTTACCGTAGTTGGAGAGCTAACCGAAGTAGGTGTGCTTGCGGGAGTAGGAAAGCTTACTGGAGTAGGAGTGCTTACCGCAGTAAGAGAGCTTACCGGAGTAGGAGAGCTTACCCGAGTAGGAGAGCTTACTGGAGTAGTTGAGCTTGGGGGAGGAGGTGAGCTTGTAGGAGTAGGAGAGTTTACCGGATTTGGAGAGCTAATCGGATCAGGAGCGCTTAACAGAGTAGAAGAGCTTATCAGATTCGGAGAGCTTAACGGAGTAGGAGAGCTTACCGGAATAGGAGAGTTTGGGGGAGCATGATAGGTGGGGGACTAGGAGAGCTTGGGGGAGTAGGAGCGCTTGGGGGTGTAGGAGAGCTTGGTGGAGTAGGAGAGGTTAGGGGAGTCGGAGAGGTTGGGGGAGTAGGAGAGGTTGGGGGAGTAGGAGAGGTTTGGGGATTAGGAGAGGTTGGGGAAGTACGAGATGTTGGGGGAGTAGGAGAGCTTACCGGAGTATTAGAGATTACCGGAGAAGAAGAGCTTACCGGAGTAGAAGAGCTTACCGGAGTAGGAGAGCTTACCGGAGTAGAAGAGCTGACCGGAGTAGGAGAGCTTACCGGAGTACGAGATCTTACTGGAGTAGGAGAGCTTGGGGGAGTAGGAGAGCTTGGGGGTGTAGGAGAGCTTGGTGGAGTAGGAAAGATTAGGGGAGTCGGAGATGTTGGGGGAGTAGGAGAGGTTGGGGGAGTAGGAGGGGTTTGGGGATTAGGAGAGTTTGGGGAAGTAGGAGAGGTTGGGGGAGTAGGAGAGGTTGGGGGTGTAGGAGAGGATGAGGAAGTAGGAGAGTTTGGGGGAGTAGGAGAGCTTACCGGAGTATTAGAGCTTACCGGAGTAGAAGAGCTTACCTGAGTAGGAGAGCTTACCGGAGTAGAAGAGCTTAACGGCGTAGGAGAGTTTGGGGGTGTAGTAGAGCTTGCGCCAGTAGGAGCGCTTGAGGGAGTAGGAGAGATTGGGGCAGTCGGAGAGCTTGGGGGAATAGGAGAGCTTGAGGGAGTAGGAGAGCTTGGTATAGTAGGAAAGCTTGGGGGATTACGAGACTTGGGGGGGTAGGAGAGTTTGGGCGAGTCGGATAGCTTGTGGGAGTCGGATAGCTTGGGGGAGAAGGAGAGCTTGAGGGAGTAGTACAGCTTGGGGGAGTAGGAGAGCTTGGGGGAGTCGGAGAGCTTGGGGGAAAAGGAGAGCTTGGGGGAGTAGGAGAGCTTGTTTGAGAAGGAGAGCTTGTGGGAGTAGGAGAGCTTGGGGGAGTAGGAGGGCTTTCGGGAGTAGGAGAGCTTGGGGGATAGAAGAGATTGGGGGAGTAGGAGAGCTTGGGGGAGTAGGAGAGTTTGGGCGAGTCGGAGAGCTTGGGGGAATCGGAAAGCTTGGGGGAGTTGGAGAGCTTGGGGGAGTCGGAGAGCTTGGGGGAGTTGGAGAGCTTGGGTGAGTCATAGAGCTTGGGGGATTCGGAGAGCTTGGGGGAGCAGCAGAGCTTGGCGGAGTAGGAGAGCTTGAGGGAGTAGGAGAGCTTGGGGGAGTAGGAGAGCTTTCGGGAGTAGCAGAGCTTGGGGGAGTACGAGAGATTGGGGGAGTAGGAGAGCTTGGGGAAGTAGGAGAGCTTACCGTAGTTGGAGAGCTAACCGAAGTAGGTGTGCTTGCGGGAGTAGGAGAGCTTACTGGAGTAGGAGTGCTTACCGCAGTAAGAGAGCTTACCGGAGTAGGAGAGCTTACCCGAGTAGGAGAGCTTACTGGAGTAGGTGAGCTTGGGGGAGGAGGTGAGTTTGTAGGAGTAGGAGAGTTTACCGGATTTGGAGAGCTAATCGGATCAGGAGCGCTTAACAGAGTAGAAGAGCTTATCAGATTCGGAGAGCTTACCGGAGTAGGAGAGCTTACCGGAATAGGAGAGTTTGGGGGAGCATGATAGGTGGGGGACTAGGAGAGCTTGGGGGAATAGGAGCGCTTGGGGGTGTAGGAGAGCTTGGTGGAGTAGGAGAGGTTAGGGGAGTCGGAGATGTTGGGGGAGTAGGAGAGGTTGGGGGAGTAGGAGAGGTTTGGGGATTAGGAGAGTTTGGGGAAGTAGGAGAGGTTGGGGGAGTAGGAGAGGTTGGGGGAGTAGGAGAGGATGAGGAAGTAGGAGAGTTTGGGGGAGTAGGAGAGCTTACCGGAGTATTAGAGCTTACCGGAGTAGAAGAGCTTACCGGAGTAGGAGAGCTTACCGGAGTAGAAGAGCTGACCGGAGTAGGAGAGCTTACCGGAGTAGGAGAGCTTACCGGAGTAGGAGAGCTTGTGGGAGTAGGAGAGCTTGGGGGAGTAGGAGAGCTTGGGTGAGTAGGAGAGCTAACTGGAGTAGGAGAGCTTACCGGAGTAGGAGAGATTAACGGAGTAGGAGAGTTTGGAGGTGTAGGAGAGCTTGCGCCAGTAGGAGCGCTTGAGGGAGTAGGAGAGATTGGGGCAGTCGGAGAGCTTGGGGGAGTAGGAGAGCTTCGGGGAGTAGGAGAGCTTGGGGGAGTAGGAAAGCTTGGGTGATTTGGAGAGCTTGGGGGAGGAGGAGAGTTTAGGCGAGTCGGGGAGCTTGTGGGAGTCTGAGAGCTTGGGGGAGTCGGAGAGCTTGGGGGAGAAGGAGAGCTTGGGGGAGTAGGACATCTTGGGGGAGTAGGAGAGCTTGGGGGAGTCGGAGAACTTGGGGAGTAGGAGAGTTTGGGGGAGTCGGAGAGCTTGTTTAAAAGGAGAGCTTGTGGGGGTAGGAGAGCTTGGGGGTGTAGGAGAGCATTCGGGAGTAGGAGAGCTTGGGGGAGTAGGAGAGATTGGGGGAGAAGGAGAGCTTGGGGGAGTAGGAGAGCTTGGGCGAGTCGGAGAGCTTGGGGGAGTCGGAGAGCTTGGGGGAGCCGGAGAGATTGGGGGAGTCGGAGAGCTTGAGGGAGCTGGAGAGCTTGGGGGAGTCGGAGAGCTTGGGGGAGTCGGAGAACTTGGGGGATTCGGAGAGCTTGGAGGAGTAGGAGAGCTTGGGGGAGTAGCAGAGCTTGGGGGGTAGGAGAGCTTGGGGGACTAGGAGAGCTTTCGCGAGTAGCAGAGCTTGGGGGAGTACGAGAGATTGCGGGAGTAGGAGAGCTTGGTGGAGTAGGAGAGCTTGGGCGAGTCGGAGAGCTTGGGGGATTCGGAGAGCTTGGGGGAGTAGAAGAGCTTGGGGGTGTAGGAGAACTTTGCGGAGTAGGAGAGCTTGGGGGAGTAGGAGAGCTTGGGGGAGTAGAAGAACTTGGGGGTGTTGGAGAGCTTGGGGGAGTCGGAGATCTTGGGGGAGTAGGAGAGCTTGAGGGTGTAGGAGAGCTTGCGCCAGTAGGAGCGCTTGAGGGAGTAGGAGAGATTGGGGCAGTCGGAGAGCTTGGAGGAGTAGGAGATCTTGGGGGAGTTGGAGAGCTTGGGGGAGTAGGAAAGCTTGGGAGATGAGGAGAGCTTGGGGGAGTAGGAGAGTTTGGGCGAGTCGGAGTGCTTGTGGGAGTCGGAGGGCTTGGGGGAGTCGGAGATCTTGGGGGAGAAGGAGAGCTTTGGGGAGTAGGACAGCTTGGGGGAGTAGGAGAGCTTGGGGGTGTCGGAGAGCTTGGGGGAGTAGGAGAGCTTGGGGGAGTAGGAGAGCTTGGGGGAGAAGGAGAGCTTGTCGGAGTAGGAGAGCTTGGGGGAGTAGGTGAGCTTTCGGGAGTAGGAGACCTTGGGGGGTAGAGAGATTGGGGGAGTAGGAGAGCTTGGGGGAGTAGGAGAGCTTGGGGGAGTCGGAGAGCTTGGGGGAGTCGGAGAGCATGGGGGAGTCGGAGATCTTGGGGGAGTAGGAGAGCTTGAGGGTGTAGGAGAGCTTGCGCCAGTAGGAGCGCTTGAGGGAGTAGGAGAGATTGGGGCAGTCGGAGAGCTTGGAGGAGTAGGAGATCTTGGGGGAGTTGGAGAGCTTGGGGGAGTAGGAAAGCTTGGGGGATGAGGAGAGCTTGGGGGAGTAGGAGAGTTTGGGGGACTAGGAGAGATTGGGGGAGTAGGAGAGCTTGGGGGAGTAGGAGAGCTTGGGCGAGTCGGAGAGCTTGAGGGAGTCGGAGAGCTTGGGGGAGTCGGAGAGCTTGGGGGAGTCGGAGAGCTTGGGGGAGTCGGAGAGCTTGGGGGAGTCGGAGAGCTTCGGGGATTCGGAGAGCTTGGAGGAGTACGAGAGCTTGTGGGAGTAGGAGAGCTTGGGGGAGTAGGAGAGATTGGGGGAGTAGGAGAGCTAACTGGAGTAGGAGAGCTTGGGGGAGTAGCAGAGCTTCGGGGAGTAGGAGAGCTTGGGGGACTAGGAGAGCTTTCGCGAGTAGCAGAGCTTGGGGGAGTACGAGAGATTGGGGGAGTCGGATAGCTTGGTGGAGTAGGAGAGCTTGGGCGAGTCGGAGAGTTTGGGGATTCGGAGAGCTTGGGGGAGTAGAAGAGCTTGGGGGAGTAGGAGAGCTTGGCGGAGTAGGAAAGCTTGGGGGATGAGGAGAGCTTGGGGGAGTAGGAGAGGTTGGGGGAGTAGGAGAGGTTTGGGGATTAGGAGAGTTTGGGGAAGTAGGAGAGGTTGGGGGAGTAGGAGAGGTTGGGGGAGTAGGAGAGGATGAGGAAGTAGGAGAGTTTGGGGGAGTAGGAGAGCTTACCGGAGTATTAGAGCTTACCGGAGTAGAAGAGCTTACCGGAGTAGGAGAGCTTACCGGAGTAGAAGAGCTGACCGGAGTAGGAGAGCTTACCGGAGTAGGAGAGCTTACCGGAGTAGGAGAGCTTGTGGGAGTAGGAGAGCTTGGGGGAGTAGGAGAGCTTGGGTGAGTAGGAGAGCTAACTGGAGTAGGAGAGCTTACCGGAGTGGGAGAGATTAACGGAGTAGGAGAGTTTGGAGGTGTAGGAGAGCTTGCGCCAGTAGGAGCGCTTGAGGGAGTAGGAGAGATTGGGGCAGTCGGAGAGCTTGGGGGAGTAGGAGAGCTTCGGGGAGTAGGAGAGCTTGGGGGAGTAGGAAAGCTTGGGTGATTTGGAGAGCTTGGGGGAGGAGGAGAGTTTAGGCGAGTCGGGGAGCTTGTGGGAGTCTGAGAGCTTGGGGGAGTCGGAGAGCTTGGGGGAGAAGGAGAGCTTGGGGGAGTAGGACATCTTGGGGGAGTAGGAGAGCTTGGGGGAGTCGGAGAACTTGGGGAGTAGGAGAGTTTGGGGGAGTAGGAGAGCTTGTTTAAAAGGAGAGCTTGTGGGGGTAGGAGAGCTTGGGGGTGTAGGAGAGCATTCGGGAGTAGGAGAGCTTGGGGGAGTAGGAGAGATTGGGGGAGAAGGAGAGCTTGGGGGAGTAGGAGAGCTTGGGCGAGTCGGAGAGCTTGGGGGAGTCGGAGAGCTTGGGGGAGCCGGAGAGATTGGGGGAGTCGGAGAGCTTGAGGGAGCTGGAGAGCTTGGGGGAGTCGGAGAGCTTGGGGGAGTCGGAGAACTTGGGGGATTCGGAGAGCTTGGAGGAGTAGGAGAGCTTGGGGGAGTAGCAGAGCTTGGGGGGTAGGAGAGCTTGGGGGACTAGGAGAGCTTTCGCGAGTAGCAGAGCTTGGGGGAGTACGAGAGATTGCGGGAGTAGGAGAGCTTGGTGGAGTAGGAGAGCTTGGGCGAGTCGGAGAGCTTGGGGGATTCGGAGAGCTTGGGGGAGTAGAAGAGCTTGGGGGTGTAGGAGAACTTTGCGGAGTAGGAGAGCTTGGGGGAGTAGGAGAGCTTGGGGGAGTAGAAGAACTTGGGGGTGTTGGAGAGCTTGGGGGAGTCGGAGATCTTGGGGGAGTAGGAGAGCTTGAGGGTGTAGGAGAGCTTGCGCCAGTAGGAGCGCTTGAGGGAGTAGGAGAGATTGGGGCAGTCGGAGAGCTTGGAGGAGTAGGAGATCTTGGGGGAGTTGGAGAGCTTGGGGGAGTAGGAAAGCTTGGGAGATGAGGAGAGCTTGGGGGAGTAGGAGAGTTTGGGCGAGTCGGAGTGCTTGTGGGAGTCGGAGGGCTTGGGGGAGTCGGAGATCTTGGGGGAGAAGGAGAGCTTTGGGGAGTAGGACAGCTTGGGGGAGTAGGAGAGCTTGGGGGTGTCGGAGAGCTTGGGGGAGTAGGAGAGCTTGGGGGAGTAGGAGAGCTTGGGGGAGAAGGAGAGCTTGTCGGAGTAGGAGAGCTTGGGGGAGTAGGTGAGCTTTCGGGAGTAGGAGACCTTGGGGGGTAGAGAGATTGGGGGAGTAGGAGAGCTTGGGGGAGTAGGAGAGCTTGGGGGAGTCGGAGAGCTTGGGGGAGTCGGAGAGCATGGGGGAGTCGGAGATCTTGGGGGAGTAGGAGAGCTTGAGGGTGTAGGAGAGCTTGCGCCAGTAGGAGCGCTTGAGGGAGTAGGAGAGATTGGGGCAGTCGGAGAGCTTGGAGGAGTAGGAGATCTTGGGGGAGTTGGAGAGCTTGGGGGAGTAGGAAAGCTTGGGGGATGAGGAGAGCTTGGGGGAGTAGGAGAGTTTGGGGGACTAGGAGAGATTGGGGGAGTAGGAGAGCTTGGGGGAGTAGGAGAGCTTGGGCGAGTCGGAGAGCTTGAGGGAGTCGGAGAGCTTGGGGGAGTCGGAGAGCTTGGGGGAGTCGGAGAGCTTGGGGGAGTCGGAGAGCTTGGGGGAGTCGGAGAGCTTCGGGGATTCGGAGAGCTTGGAGGAGTACGAGAGCTTGTGGGAGTAGGAGAGCTTGGGGGAGTAGGAGAGATTGGGGGAGTAGGAGAGCTAACTGGAGTAGGAGAGCTTGGGGGAGTAGCAGAGCTTCGGGGAGTAGGAGAGCTTGGGGGACTAGGAGAGCTTTCGCGAGTAGCAGAGCTTGGGGGAGTACGAGAGATTGGGGGAGTCGGATAGCTTGGTGGAGTAGGAGAGCTTGGGCGAGTCGGAGAGTTTGGGGATTCGGAGAGCTTGGGGGAGTAGAAGAGCTTGGGGGAGTAGGAGAGCTTGGCGGAGTAGGAGAGCTTGGGGGAGTAGGAGAGCTTGGGGGAGTAGAAGAACTTGGGGGAGTTGGAGAGCTTGGGCGAGTCGGAGAGCTTGGGGGAGTGGGAGCGCTTGGGGCAGTCGGAGAGCTTGGGGGAGTCGGAGAGCTTCGGGGAGTCGGAGAGCTTACCGGAGTCGGAGAGCTTGGGGGAGTCGGAGAGCTTGGAGGAGTCGGAGAGCTTGGGGGAGTAGGATAGCTTGGGGAATAGGGGATCTTACCGGAGTAGGAGAGCTTGAGGCAGTAGGAGAACTTGTGTGAGTAGGATTGCTTACCGGAGTAGGAGAGCTTGTGGGTGTAAGAGAGCTTGGGGGAGTAGAAGAGCTTGGGGGAGTAGGAGAGCTTGGGGGAGTCGGAGAGCTTGGTGGAGTCGGAGAGCTTGGGGGAGTCGGAGATCTTGGGGGAGTAGGAGAGCTTGAGGGTGTAGGAGAGCTTGCGCCAGTAGGAGCGCTTGAGGGAGTAGGAGAGATTGGGGCATTCGGAGAGCTTGGAGGAGTAGGAGATCTTGGGGGAGTTGGAGAGCTTGGGGGAGTAGGAAATCTTGGGGGATGAGGAGAGCTTGGGGGAGTAGGAGAGTTTGGGCGAGTCGGAGTGCTTGTGGGAGTCGGAGGGCTTGGGGGAGTCGGAGAGCTTGGGGGAGCAGGAGAGCTTGGGAGAGTAGGACAGCTTGGGGGAGTAGGAGAGCTTGGGGGTGTCGGAGAGCTTGTGGGAGTTCGAGAGCTTGGGGGAGTAGGAGAGCTTGGGGGAGAAGGAGAGCTTGTGGGAGTAGGAGAGCTTCGGGGAGTAGGAGAGCTTGCGGGAGTTGGAAAGCTTGGGGTGTAGCGAGATTGGGGGAGTAGGAGAGCTTGGGGGAGTAGGAGAGCTTGGGGGAGTTGGAGAGCTTGGGTGAGTCTTAGAGCTTGCGGGATTCGGAGAGCTTGGGGGAGTAGGAGAGCTTGGGGGAGAAGGAGAGCTTGTGGGAGTAGGAGAGATTGGGGGATTAGGAGAGCTTTTGGGAGTAGGAGAGCTTGGGGGAGTAGGAGAGCTTGGGGGAGTTGGAGAGCTTGGGTGAGTCTTAGAGCTTGCGGGATTCGGAGAGCTTGGGGGAGTAGCAGAGCTTGGGGGAGTAGGAGAGCTTGAGGGAGTAGGAGAGCTTGGGGGAGTAGGAGAGCTTTCGGGAGTAGCAGAGCTTGGGGGAGTACGAGAGATTGGGGGAGTAGGAGAGCTTGGGGGATTCGGAGAGCTTGGGGGAGTCGGAGAGCTTGGGGGAGTCGGAGAGCTTGGGGGATTCGGAGAGCTTTGGGGAGTAGAAGAGCTTGGGGGAGTAAGAGAGCTTGCGGGAGTAGGAGAGCTTGGGGAAGTTGGAGAACTTAACGTAGTTGGAGAGCTAACCGAAGTTGGTGTGCTTGCGGGAAGAGGAGATCTTACTGGAGTCGGAGTGCTTGCCGCAGTAAGAGAGCTTACCGGAGTAGGAGAGCTTACCCGAGTAGGAGAGCTTACTGGAGTAGGTGAGCTTGGGGGAGGAGGTGAGCTTGTCGGAGTAGGAGAGTTTACCGGATTTGGAGAGCTAACCGGATCAGGAGCGCTTAACAGAGTAGAAGAGCTTACCAGATTCGGAGAGCTTACCGGAGTAGGAGAGCTTACCGGAATAGGGGAGTTTGGGGGAGCATGATAGGTGGGGGACTAGGAGAGCTTGGGGGAGTAGGAGCGCTTGGGGGTGTAGGAGAGCTTGATTGAGTAGGAGAGGTTAGGGGAGTCGTAGAGGTTGGGGGAGTAGGAGAGGTTGGGGGAGTAGGAGAGGTTTGGGGATTAGGAGAGGTTGGGGAAGTACGAGAGGTTGGGGGAGTCGGAGAGCTTACCGGAGTATTAGAGATTACCGGAGAAGAAGAGCTTACCGGAGTAGAAGAGCTTACCGGAGTAGGAGAGCTTACCGGAGTAGAAGAGCTGACCGGAGTAGGAGAGCTTACCGGAGTACGAGATCTTACTGGAGTAGGAGAGCTTGGGGGAGTAGGAGAGCTTGGGGGTGTAGGAGGGCTTGGTGGAGTAGGATAGATTAGGGGAGTCGGAGATGTTGGGGAAGTAGGAGAGGTTGGGGGAGTAGGAGAGGTTGGGGGTGTAGGAGAGGATGAGGAAGTAGGAGTGTTTGGAGGAGTAGGAGAGCTTACCGGAGTAGGAGATCTTACCGGAGTAGAAGAGCTGACTGGAGTAGGAGAGCTTACCGGAGTAGGAGAGCTTACCGGAGTAGGAGAGCTTGTGGGAGTAGGAGAGCTTGGGTGAGTAGGAGAGCTAACTGGAGTAGGAGAGCTTACCGGAGTAGGAGAGATTAACGGAGTAGGAGAGTTTGGAGGTGTAGGAGAGCTTGCGCCAGTAGGAGCGCTAGAGGGAGAATGAGAGATTGGGGCAGTCGGAGAGCTTGGGGGAGTAGGAGAGCTTGGGGGAGTAGGAGAGCTTGCGGGAGTAGGAAAGCTTGGGTGATTTGGAGAGCTTGGGGGAGGAGGAGAGTTTGGGCGAGTCGGAGAGCTTGTGGGAGTCGGAGAGCTTGGGGGAGTCGGAGAGCTTGGGGGAGAAGGAGAGCTTGGGTGAGTAGGACAGCTTGGGGGAGTAGGAGAGCTTGGGGGAGTCGGAGAACTTGGGGGTGTAGGAGTGTTTGGGGGAGTAGGAGAGCTTGTTTAAAAGGAGAGCTTGTGGGGGTAGGAGAGCTTGGGGGTGTAGGAGAGCTTTCGGGAGTAGGAGAGCTTGGGGGAGTAGGAGAGATTGGGGGAGTAGGAGAGCTTGGGGGAGTAGGAGAGCTAGGGCGAGTCGGAGAGCTTGGTGGAGTAGGAGAGCTTGGGGGAGCCGGAGAGATTGGGGGAGTCGGAGAGCTTGAGCGAGCTGGAGCGCTTGGGGGAGTCGGAGAGCTTGGGGGAGTCGGAGAACTTGGGGGATTCGGAGAGCTTGGAGGAGTAGGACAGCTTGGGGGAGTAGCAGAGCTTCGGGGAGTAGGAGAGCTTGGGGGACTAGGAGAGCTTTCGCGAGTAGCAGAGCTTGCGGGAGTACGAGAGATTGCGGGAGTAGGAGAGCTTGGTGGAGTAGGAGAGCTTGGGCGAGTCGGAGAGCTTGGGAATTCGGAGAGCTTGGGGGAGTAGAGGAGCTTGGGAGAGTAGGAGAACTTTGCGGAGTAGGAGAGCTTGGGGGAGTAGGAGAGCTTGGGGAGTAGAAGAACTTGGGGGAGTTGGAGAGCTTGGGCGAGTCGGAGAGCTTGGGGGAGTCGGAGAGCTTGGGGCAGTCGGAGAGCCTGGGGGAGTCGGAGAGCTTGGGGGAGGCGTAGAGCTTACCGGAGTCGGAGAGCTTGGGGGAGTCGGAGAGCTTGGGGGAGTCGGAGAGCTTGGGGGAGTAGGATAGCTTGGGGGAGTAGCGGAGCTTACCGGAGTAGGAGAGCTTGAGGCAGTAGGAGAGCTTGGGGGAGTAGGAGAGCTTGGGGGAGTCGGAGAGCTTGGGGGAGTCGGAGAGCTTGGGGGAGTCGGGGATCTTGGGGGAGTAGGAGAGCTTGGGGGAGTCGGAGAGCTTGGGGGAGTCGGCGATCTTGGGGGAGTAGGAGAGCTTGAGGGTGTAGGAGAGCTTGGGGGAGTCGGAGAGCTTGGGGGAGTCGGAGAGCTTGGGGGAGTAGGAGAGCTTGGAGGAGTAGGAGATCTTGGGGGAGTTGGAGAGCTTGGGGGAGTGGGAAAGGTTGGGGGATGAGGAGAGCTTGGGGGAGTAGGAGAGTTTGGGCGAGTCGGAGTGCTTGTGGGAGTCGGAGGGCTTGGGAGAGTCGGAGAGCTTCGGGGAGAAGGAGAGCTTGGGGGAGTAGGACAGTTTGGGGAAGTAGGAGAGCTTGGGGGTGTCGGAGAGCTTGGGGGAGTAGGAGAGCTTGGGGGAGTAGGAGAGCTTGGGGGAGAAGGAGAGCTTGTGGGAGTAGGAGAGCTTGGGGGAGTAGGTGACCTTTCGGGAGTAGGAGACCTTGGGGGGTAGAGAGATTGGGGTAGTAGGAGAGCTTGGGGGAGTAGGAAAGCTTGGGCGAGTCGGAGAGCTTGGGGGAGTCGGAGAGCTTGGGGGAGTCGGAGAGCTTGGGGGAGTCGGAAGCTTGGGGGAGTCGGAGAGCTTCGGGGATTCGGAGAGCTTCGGGGAGTACGAGAGCTTGTGGGAGTAGGAGAGCTTGGGGAAGTAGGAGAGCTTGGGGGAGTAGGAGAGCTAACTGGAGTAGGAGAGCTTACCGGAGTAGGAGAGATTAACGGAGTAGGAGAGTTTGGAGGTGTAGGAGAGCTTGCGCCAGTAGGAGCGCTTGAGGGAGTAGGAGAGATTGGGGCAGTCGGAGAGCTTGGGGGAGTCGGAGAACTTGGGGGATTCGGAGAGCTTGGAGGAGTAGGAGAGCTTGGGGGAGTAGCAGAGCTTCGGGGAGTAGGAGAGCTTGGGGGACTAGGAGAGCTTTCGCGAGTAGCAGAGCATGGGGGAGTACGAGAGATTGGGGGAGTCGGATAGCTTGGTGGAGTAGGAGAGCTTGGGCGTGTCGGAGAGTTTGGGGATTCGGAGAGCTTGTGGGAGTAGAAGATCTTGGGGGAGTAGGAGAGCTTGGCTGAGTAGGAGAGATTGGGGGAGTAGGAAAGCTTGGGGGAGTAGGGGAGATTACCGGAGTCGGAGAGCTTGAGACAGTCGGAGAACTTGTGGGAGTAGGATTGCTTACCGGAGTAGGAGAGCTTGTGGGTGTAAGAGATCTTGGGGGAGTAGAAGAGCTTGGGGGAGTAGGAGAGGTTGGGGGAGTCGGAGAGCTTGGGGGAGTCGGAGATCTTGGGGGAGTAGGAGAGCTTGGGGGTGTCGGAGAGCTTGGGGGAGTACGAGCGCTTGGGGGAGTAGGAGAGCTTGGGGGAGAAGGAGAGCTTGTGGGAGTAGGAGAGCTTGGAGTGTAGAGAGCTTGGGTGAGTAGGAGAGCTTGGGGGAGTTGGACAGCTTGGCGGAGTAGGAAATCTTGGGGGATGAGGAGAGCTTGGGGGAGTCGGAGAGTTTGGGCGAGTCGGAGTGCTTGTGGGAGTCGGAGGGCTTGGGGGAGTCGGAGAGCTTGGGGGAGAAGGAGAGCTTGGGGGAGTAGGACAGCTTGGGGGAGTAGGAGAGCTTGGGGGTGTCGGAGAGCTTTGGGGAGTACGAGAGCTTGGGGGAGTAGGAGAGCTTGGGGGTGAAGGAGAGCTTGTGGGAGTAGGAGAGCTTGGGGAATAGGAGAGCTTTCGGGAGTTGGAGAGCTTGGGGTGTAGAGAGATTGGGGGAGAAGGAGAGCTTGGGGGAGTAGGAGAGCTTGGGGGAGTCGGAGAGCTTGGGGGAGTCGGAGAGCTTGGGGGAGTCGGAGAGCTTGGGGGAGAAGGAGAGCTTGGGGGAGTAGGACAGCTTGGGGGAGTAGGAGAGCTTGGGGGTGTCGGAGAGCTTTGGGGAGTACGAGAGCTTGGGGGAGTAGGAGAGCTTGGGGGAGAAGGAGAGCTTGTGGGAGTAGGAGAGCTTGGGGAATAGGAGAGCTTTCGGGAGTTGGAGAGCTTGGGGTGTAGAGAGATTGGGGGAGAAGGAGAGCTTGGGAGAGTAGGACAGCTTGGGGGAGTAGGAGAGCTTGGGGGTGTCGGAGAGCTTGTGGGAGTTCGAGAGCTTGGGGGAGTAGGAGAGCTTGGGGGAGAAGGAGAGCTTGTGGGAGTAGGAGAGCTTGGGGAATAGGAGAGCTTTCGGGAGTTGGAGAGCTTGGGGTGTAGAGAGATTGGGGGAGAAGGAGAGCTTGGGAGAGTAGGACAGCTTGGGGGAGTAGGAGAGCTTGGGGGTGTCGGAGAGCTTGTGGGAGTTCGAGAGCTTGGGGGAGTAGGAGAGCTTGGGGGAGAAGGAGAGCTTGTGGGAGTAGGAGAGCTTCGGGGAGTAGGAGAGCTTGCGGGAGTTGGAAAGCTTGGGGTGTAGCGAGATTGGGGGAGTAGGAGAGCTTGGGGGAGTAGGAGAGCTTGGGGGATTTGGAGAGCTTGGGTGAGTCTTAGAGCTTGCGGGATTCGGAGAGCTTGGGGGAGTAGGAGAGCTTGGGGGAGAAGGAGAGCTTGTGGGAGTAGGAGAGATTGGGGGATTAGGAGAGCTTTTGGGAGTAGGAGAGCTTGGGGGAGTAGGAGAGCTTGGGGGAGTTGGAGAGCTTGGGTGAGTCTTAGAGCTTGCGGGATTCGGAGAGCTTGGGGGAGTAGCAGAGCTTGGGGGAGTAGGAGAGCTTGAGGGAGTAGGAGAGCTTGGGGGAGTAGGAGAGCTTTCGGGAGTAGCAGAGCTTGGGGGAGTACGAGAGATTGGGGGAGTAGGAGAGCTTGGGGGATTCGGAGAGCTTGGGGGAGTCGGAGAGCTTGGGGGAGTCGGAGAGCTTGGGGGATTCGGAGAGCTTTGGGGAGTAGAAGAGCTTGGGGGAGTAAGAGAGCTTGCGGGAGTAGGAGAGCTTGGGGAAGTTGGAGAACTTAACGTAGTTGGAGAGCTAACCGAAGTTGGTGTGCTTGCGGGAAGAGGAGATCTTACTGGAGTCGGAGTGCTTGCCGCAGTAAGAGAGCTTACCGGAGTAGGAGAGCTTACCCGAGTAGGAGAGCTTACTGGAGTAGGTGAGCTTGGGGGAGGAGGTGAGCTTGTCGGAGTAGGAGAGTTTACCGGATTTGGAGAGCTAACCGGATCAGGAGCGCTTAACAGAGTAGAAGAGCTTACCAGATTCGGAGAGCTTACCGGAGTTGGAGAGCTTACCGGAATAGGAGAGTTTGGGGGAGCATGATAGGTGGGGGACTAGGAGAGCTTGGGGGAGTAGGAGCGCTTGGGGGTGTAGGAGAGCTTGATTGAGTAGGAGAGGTTAGGGGAGTCGTAGAGGTTGGGGGAGTAGGAGAGGTTGGGGGAGTAGGAGAGGATTGGGGATTAGGAGAGGTTGGGGAAGTACGAGAGGTTGGGGGAGTCGGAGAGCTTACCGGAGTATTAGAGATTACCGGAGAAGAAGAGCTTACCGGAGTAGAAGAGCTTACCGGAGTAGGAGAGCTTACCGGAGTAGAAGAGCTGACCGGAGTAGGAGAGCTTACCGGAGTACGAGATCTTACTGGAGTAGGAGAGCTTGGGGGAGTAGGAGAGCTTGGGGGTGTAGGAGGGCTTGGTGGAGTAGGATAGATTAGGGGAGTCGGAGATGTTGGGGAAGTAGGAGAGGTTGGGGGAGTAGGAGAGGTTGGGGGTGTAGGAGAGGATGAGGAAGTAGGAGTGTTTGGAGGAGTAGGAGAGCTTACCGGAGTAGGAGATCTTACCGGAGTAGAAGAGCTGACTGGAGTAGGAGAGCTTACCGGAGTAGGAGAGCTTACCGGAGTAGGAGAGCTTGTGGGAGTAGGAGAGCTTGGGTGAGTAGGAGAGCTAACTGGAGTAGGAGAGCTTACCGGAGTAGGAGAGATTAACGGAGTAGGAGAGTTTGGAGGTGTAGGAGAGCTTGCGCCAGTAGGAGCGCTAGAGGGAGAATGAGAGATTGGGGCAGTCGGAGAGCTTGGGGGAGTAGGAGAGCTTGGGGGAGTAGGAGAGCTTGCGGGAGTAGGAAAGCTTGGGTGATTTGGAGAGCTTGGGGGAGGAGGAGAGTTTGGGCGAGTCGGAGAGCTTGTGGGAGTCGGAGAGCTTGGGGGAGTCGGAGAGCTTGGGGGAGAAGGAGAGCTTGGGTGAGTAGGACAGCTTGGGGGAGTAGGAGAGCTTGGGGGAGTCGGAGAACTTGGGGGTGTAGGAGTGTTTGGGGGAGTAGGAGAGCTTGTTTAAAAGGAGAGCTTGTGGGGGTAGGAGAGCTTGGGGGTGTAGGAGAGCTTTCGGGAGTAGGAGAGCTTGGGGGAGTAGGAGAGATTGGGGGAGTAGGAGAGCTTGGGGGAGTAGGAGAGCTAGGGCGAGTCGGAGAGCTTGGTGGAGTAGGAGAGCTTGGGGGAGCCGGAGAGATTGGGGGAGTCGGAGAGCTTGAGCGAGCTGGAGCGCTTGGGGGAGTCGGAGAGCTTGGGGGAGTCGGAGAACTTGGGGGATTCGGAGAGCTTGGAGGAGTAGGAGAGCTTGGGGGAGTAGCAGAGCTTCGGGGAGTAGGAGAGCTTGGGGGACTAGGAGAGCTTTCGCGAGTAGCAGAGCTTGCGGGAGTACGAGAGATTGCGGGAGTAGGAGAGCTTGGTGGAGTAGGAGAGCTTGGGCGAGTCGGAGAGCTTGGGAATTCGGAGAGCTTGGGGGAGTAGAAGAGCTTGGGAGAGTAGGAGAACTTTGCGGAGTAGGAGAGCTTGGGGGAGTAGGAGAGCTTGGGGAGTAGAAGAACTTGGGGGAGTTGGAGAGCTTGGGCGAGTCGGAGAGCTTGGGGGAGTCGGAGAGCTTGGGGCAGTCGGAGAGCCTGGGGGAGTCGGAGAGCTTGGGGGAGGCGTAGAGCTTACCGGAGTCAGAGAGCTTGGGGGAGTCGGAGAGCTTGGGGGAGTCGGAGAGCTTGGGGGAGTAGGATAGCTTGGGGGAGTAGCGGAGCTTACCGGAGTAGGAGAGCTTGAGGCAGTAGGAGAGCTTGGGGGAGTAGGAGAGCTTGGGGGAGTCGGAGAGCTTGGGGGAGTCGGAGAGCTTGGGGGAGTCGGGGATCTTGGGGGAGTAGGAGAGCTTGGGGGAGTCGGAGAGCTTGGGGGAGTCGGGGATCTTGGGGGAGTAGGAGAGCTTGAGGGTGTAGGAGAGCTTGGGGGAGTCGGAGAGCTTGGGGGAGTCGGAGAGCTTGGGGGAGTAGGAGAGCTTGGAGGAGTAGGAGATCTTGGGGGAGTTGGAGAGTTTGGGGGAGTGGGAAAGGTTGGGGGATGAGGAGAGCTTGGGGGAGTAGGAGAGTTTGGGCGAGTCGGAGTGCTTGTGGGAGTCGGAGGGCTTGGGAGAGTCGGAGAGCTTCGGGGAGAAGGAGAGCTTGGGGGAGTAGGACAGTTTGGGGAAGTAGGAGAGCTTGGGGGTGTCGGAGAGCTTGGGGGAGTAGGAGAGCTTGGGGGAGTAGGAGAGCTTGGGGGAGAAGGAGAGCTTGTGGGAGTAGGAGAGCTTGGGGGAGTAGGTGACCTTTCGGGAGTAGGAGACCTTGGGGGGTAGAGAGATTGGGGTAGTAGGAGAGCTTGGGGGAGTAGGAAAGCTTGGGCGAGTCGGAGAGCTTGGGGGAGTCGGAGAGCTTGGGGGAGTCGGAGAGCTTGGGGGAGTCGGAAGCTTGGGGGAGTCGGAGAGCTTCGGGGATTCGGAGAGCTTCGGGGAGTACGAGAGCTTGTGGGAGTAGGAGAGCTTGGGGAAGTAGGAGAGCTTGGGGGAGTAGGAGAGCTAACTGGAGTAGGAGAGCTTACCGGAGTAGGAGAGATTAACGGAGTAGGAGAGTTTGGAGGTGTAGGAGAGCTTGCGCCAGTAGGAGCGCTTGAGGGAGTAGGAGAGATTGGGGCAGTCGGAGAGCTTGGGGGAGTCGGAGAACTTGGGGGATTCGGAGAGCTTGGAGGAGTAGGAGAGCTTGGGGGAGTAGCAGAGCTTCGGGGAGTAGGAGAGCTTGGGGGACTAGGAGAGCTTTCGCGAGTAGCAGAGCATGGGGGAGTACGAGAGATTGGGGGAGTCGGATAGCTTGGTGGAGTAGGAGAGCTTGGGCGTGTCGGAGAGTTTGGGGATTCGGAGAGCTTGTGGGAGTAGAAGATCTTGGGGGAGTAGGAGAGCTTGGCTGAGTAGGAGAGCTTGGGGGAGTAGGAAAGCTTGGGGGAGTAGGGGAGATTACCGGAGTCGGAGAGCTTGAGACAGTTGGAGAACTTGTGGGAGTAGGATTGCTTACCGGAGTAGGAGAGCTTGTGGGTGTAAGAGATCTTGGGGGAGTAGAAGAGCTTGGGGGAGTAGGAGAGGTTGGGGGAGTCGGAGAGCTTGGGCGAGTCGGAGATCTTGGGGGAGTAGGAGAGCTTGGGGGTGTCGGAGAGCTTGGGGGAGTACGAGCGCTTGGGGGAGTAGGAGAGCTTGGGGGAGAAGGAGAGCTTGTGGGAGTAGGAGAGCTTGGAGTGTAGAGAGCTTGGGTGAGTAGGAGAGCTTGGGGGAGTTGGACAGCTTGGCGGAGTAGGAAATCTTGGGGGATGAGGAGAGCTTGGGGGAGTCGGAGAGTTTGGGCGAGTCGGAGTGCTTGTGGGAGTCGGAGGGCTTGGGGGAGTCGGAGAGCTTGGGGGAGAAGGAGAGCTTGGGGGAGTAGGACAGCTTGGGGGAGTAGGAGAGCTTGGGGGTGTCGGAGAGCTTTGGGGAGTACGAGAGCTTGGGGGAGTAGGAGAGCTTGGGGGAGAAGGAGAGCTTGTGGGAGTAGGAGAGCTTGGGGAATAGGAGAGCTTTCGGGAGTTGGAGAGCTTGGGGTGTAGAGAGATTGGGGGAGAAGGAGAGCTTGGGGGAGTAGGAGAGCTTGGGGGAGTCGGAGAGCTTGGGGGAGTCGGAGAGCTTGGGGGAGTCGGAGAGCTTGGGGGAGAAGGAGAGCTTGGGGGAGTAGGACAGCTTGGGGGAGTAGGAGAGCTTGGGGGTGTCGGAGAGCTTTGGGGAGTACGAGAGCTTGGGGGAGTAGGAGAGCTTGGGGGAGAAGGAGAGCTTGTGGGAGTAGGAGAGCTTGGGGGAGAAGGAGAGCTTGTGGGAGTATGAGAGCTTGGGGAATAGGAGAGCTTGGGGGTGTCGGAGAGCTTTGGGGAGTACGAGAGCTTGGGGGAGTAGGAGAGCTTGGGGGAGAAGGAGAGCTTGTGGGAGTCGGAGAGCTTGGGGAATAGGAGAGCTTTCGGGAGTTGGAGAGCTTGGGGTGTAGAGAGATTGGGGGAGAAGGAGAGCTTGGGGGAGTAGGAGAGCTTGGGGGAGTCGGAGAGCTTGGGGGAGTCGGAGAGCTTGGGGGAGTCGGAGAGCTTGGGGGAGAAGGAGAGCTTGGGGGAGTAGGACAGCTTGGGGGAGT
This sequence comes from Pristiophorus japonicus, assembly GCF_044704955.1. Classification (NCBI taxonomy): domain Eukaryota; kingdom Metazoa; phylum Chordata; class Chondrichthyes; family Pristiophoridae; genus Pristiophorus; species Pristiophorus japonicus. The sequence goes on from NW_027253477.1 coordinate 159,914, forward strand.
AGGAGAGCTTGGGGGTGTCGGAGAGCTTGGCTGAGTAGGAGAGTTTGGGGGAGTAGGAAAGCTTGGGGGAGTAGGGGAGATTACCGGAGTCGGAGAGCTTGAGACAGTCGGAGAACTTGTGGGAGTAGGATTGCTTACCGGAGTAGGAGAGCTTGTGGGTGTAAGAGATCTTGGGGGAGTAGAAGAGCTTGGGGGAGTAGGAGAGGTTGGGGGAGTCGGAGAGCTTGGGGGAGTCGGAGATCTTGGGGGAGTAGGAGAGCTTGGGGGTGTCGGAGAGCTTGGGGGAGTACGAGCGCTTGGGGGAGTAGGAGAGCTTGGGGGAGAAGGAGAGCTTGTGGGAGTAGGAGAGCTTGGAGTGTAGAGAGCTTGGGTGAGTAGGAGAGCTTGGGGGAGTTGGACAGCTTGGCAGAGTAGGACATCTTGGGGGATGAGGAGAGCTTGGGGGAGTCGGAGAGTTTGGGCGAGTCGGAGTGCTTGTGGGAGTCGGAGGGCTTGGGGGAGTCGGAGAGCTTGGGGGAGAAGGAGAGCTTGGGGGAGTAGGACAGCTTGGGGGAGTAGGAGAGCTTGGGGGTGTCGGAGAGCTTTGGGGAGTACGAGAGCTTGGGGGAGTAGGAGAGCTTGGGGGAGAAGGAGAGCTTGTGGGAGTAGGAGAGCTTGGGGAATAGGAGAGCTTTCGGGAGTTGGAGAGCTTGGGGTGTAGAGAGATTGGGGGAGAAGGAGAGCTTGGGGGAGTAGGAGAGCTTGGGGGAGTCGGAGAGCTTGGGGGAGTCGGAGAGCTTGGGGGAGTCGGAGAGCTTGGGGGAGAAGGAGAGCTTGGGGGAGTAGGACAGCTTGGGGGAGTAGGAGAGCTTGGGGGTGTCGGAGAGCTTTGGGGAGTACGAGAGCTTGGGGGAGTAGGAGAGCTTGGGGGAGAAGGAGAGCTTGTGGGAGTAGGAGAGCTTGGGGGAGAAGGAGAGCTTGTGGGAGTAGGAGAGCTTGGGGAATAGGAGAGCTTGGGGGTGTCGGAGAGCTTTGGGGAGTACGAGAGCTTGGGGGAGTAGGAGAGCTTGGGGGAGAAGGAGAGCTTGTGGGAGTAGGAGAGCTTGGGGAATAGGAGAGCTTTCGGGAGTTGGAGAGCTTGGGGTGTAGAGAGATTGGGGGAGAAGGAGAGCTTGGGGGAGTAGGAGAGCTTGGGGGAGTCGGAGAGCTTGGGGGAGTCGGAGAGCTTGGGGGAGTCGGAGAGCTTGGGGGAGAAGGAGAGCTTGGGGGAGTAGGACAGCTTGGGGGAGTAGGAGAGCTTGGGGGTGTCGGAGAGCTTGGCTGAGTAGGAGAGCTTGGGGGAGTAGGAAAGCTTGGGGGAGTAGGGGAGATTACCGGAGTCGGAGAGCTTGAGACAGTCGGAGAACTTGTGGGAGTAGGATTGCTTACCGGAGTAGGAGAGCTTGTGGGTGTAAGAGATCTTGGGGGAGTAGAAGAGCTTGGGGGAGTAGGAGAGGTTGGGGGAGTCGGAGAGCTTGGGGGAGTCGGAGATCTTGGGGGAGTAGGAGAGCTTGGGGGTGTCGGAGAGCTTGGGGGAGTACGAGCGCTTGGGGGAGTAGGAGAGCTTGGGGGAGAAGGAGAGCTTGTGGGAGTAGGAGAGCTTGGAGTGTAGAGAGCTTGGGTGAGTAGGAGAGCTTGGGGGAGTTGGACAGCTTGGCAGAGTAGGAAATCTTGGGGGATGAGGAGAGCTTGGGGGAGTCGGAGAGTTTGGGCGAGTCGGAGTGCTTGTGGGAGTCGGAGGGCTTGGGGGAGTCGGAGAGCTTGGGGGAGAAGGAGAGCTTGGGGGAGTAGGACAGCTTGGGGGAGTAGGAGAGCTTGGGGGTGTCGGAGAGCTTTGGGGAGTACGAGAGCTTGGGGGAGTAGGAGAGCTTGGGGGAGAAGGAGAGCTTGTGGGAGTAGGAGAGCTTGGGGAATAGGAGAGCTTTCGGGAGTTGGAGAGCTTGGGGTGTAGAGAGATTGGGGGAGAAGGAGAGCTTGGGGGAGTAGGAGAGCTTGGGGGAGTCGGAGAGCTTGGGGGAGTCGGAGAGCTTGGGGGAGTCGGAGAGCTTGGGGGAGAAGGAGAGCTTGGGGGAGTAGGACAGCTTGGGGGAGTAGGAGAGCTTGGGGGTGTCGGAGAGCTTTGGGGAGTACGAGAGCTTGGGGGAGTAGGAGAGCTTGGGGGAGAAGGAGAGCTTGTGGGAGTAGGAGAGCTTGGGGAATAGGAGAGCTTTCGGGAGTTGGAGAGCTTGGGGTGTAGAGAGATTGGGGGAGAAGGAGAGCTTGGGGGAGTAGGAGAGCTTGGGGGAGTCGGAGAGCTTGGGGGAGTCGGAGAGCTTGGGGGAGTCGGAGAGCTTGGGGGATTCGGAGAGCTTGGGGGAGTACGAGAGCTTGGGGGTGTAGGAGAACGTGGGGGAGTAGGAGAGCTTGGGGGAGTATGACAGCTTGGGGGAGTAGGAGAGCTTGGGGGAGTCGGAGTACTTGGGGGTGTAGGAGAGTTTGGTGGAGTAGGAGAGCTTGTTTAAAAGGAGAGCTTGTGGAGGTAGGAGAGCTTGGGGGTGTAGGAGAGCTTTCGGGAGTAGGAGAGCTTGGGGGAGTAGGAGAGATTGGGGGAGTAGGAGAGCTTGGGGGAGTAGGAGAGCTTGGGCGAGTCGGAGAACTTGGGGGATTCGGAGAGCTTGGGGGAGTAGGAGAGATTGGGGGAGTAGCAGAGCTTCGGCGAGTAGGAGAGCTTGGGGGAATAGGAGAGCTTTCGCGAGTAGCAGAGCTTGCGGGAGTACAAGAGATTGCGGGAGTAGGAGAGCTTGGTGGAGTAGGACAGCTTGGGCGAGTCGGAGAGCTTGGGAATTCGGAGAGCTTGGGGGAGTAGAAGAGTTGGGAGAGTAGGAGAACTTTGCGGAGTAGGAGAGCTTGGGGGAGTAGGAGAGCTTGGGGGAGTAGAAGAACTTGGGGGAGTTGGAGAGCTTGGGCGAGTCGGAGAGCTTGGGGGAGTCGGAGAGCTTGGGGCAGTTGGAGAGCCTGGGGGAGTCGGAGAGCTTGGGGGAGGCGTAGAGCTTACCGGAGTCGGAGAGCTTGTGGGAGTCGGAGAGCTTGGGGGAGTAGCGTAGCTTACCGGAGTAGGAGAGCTTGAGGCAGTAGGACAGCTTGGGGGAGTAGGATTGCTTACCGGAGTAGGAGAACTTGTGGGTGTAAGAGAGCTTGGGGGAGTAGAAGAGCTTGGGGGAGTAGGAGAGCGTGGGGGAGTCGGAGAGCTTGGGGGAGTCGGAGAGCTTGGGGGAGTAGAAGAGCTTGCGGGAGTAGGAGAGCTTGGCTGAGTAGGAGAGCTTGGGGGAGTAGGAGAGCTTGGGGGAGTAGAAGAACTTGGGGGAGTTGGAGAGCTTGGGCGAGTCGGAGAGATTGGGGGAGTCGGAGAGCTTGGGGCAGTCGAGGAGCTTGGGGGAGTCGGAGAGCTTGGGGGAGTCGGAGAGCTTACCGGAGTCGGAGAGCTTGGGGGAGTCGGAGAGCTTGGGAGAGTCGGAGAGCTTGGGGGAGTAGGGAAGCTTGGGGGAGTAGGGGAGATTACCGGAGTAGGAGAGCTTGAGACAGTAGGAGAACTTGTGGGAGTAGGATTGCTTACCGGAGTAGGAGAGCTTGTGGGTGTAAGAGAGCTTGGGGGAGTAGAAGAGCTTGGGGGAGTAGGAGAGCTTGGGGGAGTCGGAGAGCTTGGGGGAGTCGAAGATCTTGGGGGAGTAGGAGAGCTTGAGGGTGTAGGAGAGCTTGCGCCAGTCGGAGCGCTTGAGGGAGTAGGAGAGACTGGGGCAGTCGGAGAGCTTTTAGGAGTAGGAGATCTTGGGGGAGTTGGAGAGCTTGGCGGAGTAGGAAATCTTGGGGGATGAGGAGAGCTTGGGGGAGTAGGAGAGTTTTTGCGAGTCGGAGTGCTTGTGGGAGTCGGAGGGCTTGGGGGAGTCGGAGAACTTGGGGGAGTAGGAGAGCTTGGGGTTGTCGGAGAGCTTGGGGGAGTACGAGAGCTTGGGGGAGTAGGAGAGCTTGGGGGAGAAGGAGAGCTTGTGGGAGTAGGAGAGCTTACCGGTGTAGGTGAGCTTGGGGGAGTAGGAGAGCGTGTAGGAGCAGGGTAGCTTACCGGAGTAGGAGAGCTTACCGGAGTTGGAGCGCTTGCGGGAGTAGGAGAGCTTACTGGAGTGGGAGAGCTAACCGGATTAGGAGAGCTAACCGGATTAGGAGAGCTTACCAGAGAAGGAGAGCTTACCGGAGTAGGAGAGCTTCGGCGAGTCGGAGAGTGTGGGGGAAGAGGAAAGCTTCGGGGATTAGGAGAGCTTGGGGGATTAGGAGAGCTTACCGTAGTTGGAGAGCTAACCGGAGTAGGAGAGCTTGCGGGAGTCGGAGAGCTTACTGGAGTAGGAGAGCTAACCGGATTAGGAGAGCTAACCGGATTAGGAGAGCTTACCGGAATAGTAGAGTTTGGTGAGTATGATAGGTGGGGGAGTAGGTTTGGGGATTAGGAGAGCTTGGGGGAGTCGGAGAATTTGGGGGAGTAGGAGAGCTTGGTGGAGTAGGAGAGCTTGTTTGAGAAGGAGAGCTTGTGGGGGTAGGTGAGCTTGGGGGAGTAGGAGAGCTTTCGGGAGTAGGAGAGCTTGGGGGAGTAGGAGAGATTGGGGGAGGAGGAGAGCTTGTAGGAGCAGGGTAGCTTACCGGAGTAGGAGAGCTTACCGGAGTTGAGAGCTTGCGGGAGTAGGAGAGCTTGGTCGAGCAGGAGAGCTTGGGGAGTAGGAGAACTTGGATTAGGAGAGATTACCAGAGAAGGAGAGCTTTCCGGAGTCGGACAGCTTGGGCGAGTCGGAGAGCTTGGGGGAGGAGGAAAGCTTCGGGGATTAGGAGAGCTTGCGGGAGTTGGATAGCATACCGCAGTTGGAGAGCTAACCGGAGTAGGAGAGCTTGCGGGAGTCGGAGAGCTTACTGGAGTAGGAGATCTAACCGGATTAGGAGAGCTAACCGGATTAGGAGAGCTTACCGGAATAGGAGAGTGTGGGTGAGTATGATAGGTGGGGGAGTAGGTTTGGGGATAAGGAGAGCTTGGGGGAGTCGGTGAATTTGGGGGAGTAGTAGAGCTTGGTGGAGTAGGAGAGCTTGTTTGAGAAGGAGAGCTGGTGGGGGTAGGTGATCTTGGGGGAGTAGGAGAGCTTTCGGGAGTAGGAGAGCTTGGGGGAGTAGGAGAGATTGGGGGAGTAGGAGAGCTTGGGGGAGTCGGAGAACTTGAGCGAGTTGGAGAGCTTGGGGGTGTCGGAGAGCTTGGGGGAGTCGGAGAACTTGGCGGATTCGGAGATCTTGGAGGAGTAGGAGAGCTCGGGGGAGTAGCATAGCTTCGGGGAGAAGGAGAGCTTGGGGGACTACGAGAGCTTTCGGGAGTAGCAGAGCTTGGGGGTGTACGAGAGATTGGGGGAGTAGGAGAGCTTGGTTGAGTAGGAGAGCTTGTGCGAGTAGGAGAGCTTGGGGGAGTAGGAGAGCTTGGGGAGTAGAAGAGCTTGGGGGAGTACGAGAGCTTGGGCGACTCGGAGAGCTTGGGGGAGTCGGAGAGCTTGGGGCAGTCGGAGAGCTTCGGGGAGTCGGAGAGCTTGGGGTAGTCGGAGAGCTTACCGGAGTCGGAGAGTTTGGGGGAGTCGGAGAGCTTGGGGGAGTCGGAGAGATTGGGGGAGTAGGATAGTTTTGGGGAGTAGGGGAGCTTGTGGGTGTAAGAGAGCTTGGGCGAGTAGAAGAGCTTGGGGGAGTAGGAGAGCTTGGGGGAGACGGAGAGCTTGGGGGAGTCGGAGAGCTTGGGGCAGTCGGAGATTTGGGGGAGTAGGAGAGCTTGGGGGTGTAGGAGAGCTTGCGCCAGTAGGAGCGCTTGAGGGAGTAGGAGAGATTGGGGCAGTCGGAGAGCTTGGGGGAGTAGGGGATCTTGGGGGAGTTGGAGAGCTTGGGGGAGTAGGAAAGTTTGGGGGATGAGGAGAGCTTGTGCGATTAGGAGAGTTTGGGCGAGTCGGAGTGCTTGTGGGAGTCGGAGAGCTTGGGAAAGTCGGAGAGCCTGGGGGAGAAGGAGAGCAATGGGGGAGAAGGACATCTTGGGGGAGTAGGAGAGCTTGTGGGTTTCGGAGAGCTTGAGGGAGTAGGAGAGCTTTCGGGAGTAGGAGAGCTTGGGGGAGTAGAGAGATTGGGGGAGTAGCGGAGCTTAGGGGAGTAGGAGAGCTTGGGCGAGTCGGAGAGCTTGGGGGAGTCGGAGAGCTTGGGGGAGTCGAAGAGCTTGGGGGCGTCGGAGAGCTTGGGGGAGTCGGAGAGGTTGGGGGCGTCGGAGAGGTTGGGGTAGTAGGAGAGGTTGGGGGAGTAGGAGAGGTTTTGGGTTTCGGAGAGGTTGGCGAATTAGGAGAGGTTGGGAGAGTAGGAGAGTTTGGGGGAGTAGGAGAGGTTGAGGGAGCAGGAGAGGTTGGGGGAGTAGGAGAGCTTACCGGAGTAGGAGAGCTTACCGGAGTAGAAGAGCTTACCGGAGTAGAAGAGATTACCGTAGTAGAAGAGCTTACCAGAGTAGGAGAGCTTACCAGAGTTGGAGAGCTTACCAGAGTACGTGAGCTTGGGGGAGTAGGAGAGCTTGGGGGGGTAGGAGAGCTTGGTGGAGTAGGAGCGTTTACCGGAGTAGGAGAGATGACCGGAGTAGGAGAGCTTAACGGAGTTGGAGTGCTTACCGCAGTAAGAGAGCTTACCGGAGTAGGAGAGCTTACCGGAGTAGGAGAGCTTACCGGAGTAGGTGAGCTTGGGGGAGTAGGAGAGCGTGTAGGAGCAGGGTAGCTTACCGGAGCAGGAGAGCTTACCGGAGTTGGAGAGCTTGCGGGAGTAGGAGAGCTTACTGGAGTGGGAGAGCTAACCGGATTAGGAGAGCTAACCGGATTAGGAGAGCTTACCAGAGAAGGAGAGCTTACCGGAGTAGGAGAGCTTCGGCGAGTCGGAGAGTTTGGGGGAGGAGGAAAGCTTCGGGGATTAGGAGAGCTTGGGGGAGTAGGAGAGCTTACCGTAGTTGGAGAGCTAACCGGAGTAGAAGAGCTTGCGGGAGTCGGAGAGCTTACTGGAGTAGGAGAGCTAACCGGATTAGGAGAGCTAACCGGATTAGGAGAGCTTACCGGAATAGGAGAGTTTGGGCGAGTATGATAGGTGGGGGAGTAGGTTTGGGGATTAGGAGAGCTTGGGGGAGTCGGAGAATTTGGGGGAGTAGGAGAGCTTGGCGGAGTAGGAGAGCTTGTTTGAGAAGGAGAGCTTGTGGGGCTAGGTGAGCTTGGGGGAGTAGGAGAGCTTTCGGGAGTAGGAGAGCTTGGGGGAGTAGGAGAGATTGGGGGAGGAGGAGAGCTTGTAGGAGCAGGGTAGCTTACCGGAGTAGGAGAGCTTACCGGAGTTGGAGAGCTTGCGGGAGTAGGAGAGCTTGGTCGAGCAGGAGAGCTTGGGGAGTAGGAGAACTTGGATTAGGAGAGATTACCAGAGAAGGAGAGCTTTCCGGAGTCGGACAGCTTGGGCGAGTCGGAGAGCTTGGGGGAGGAGGAAAGCTTCGGGGATTAGGAGAGCTTGGGGGAGTAGGAGAGCTTACCGTAGTTGGAGAGCTAACCGGAGTAGGAGAGCTTGCGGGAGTCGGAGAGCTTACTGGAGTAGGAGAGCTAACCGGATAAGGAGAGCTAACCGGATTAGGAGAGCTTACCGGAATAGGAGAGTTTGGGTGAGTATGATAGGTGGGGGTGTAGGTTTGGGGATTAGGAGAGCTTGGGGGAGTCGGAGAATTTGGGGGAGTAGGAGAGCTTGGTGGAGTAGGAGAGCTTGTTTGAGAAGGAGAGCTTGTGGTGGTAGGTGAGCTTGGGGGAGTAGGAGAGCTTTCGGGAGTAGGAGAGCTTGGGGGAGTAGGAGAGATTGGGGGAGTAGGAGAGCTTGGGGGAGTAGGAGAGCTTGGGCGAGTAGGAGAGCTTGGGGGAGTCGGATAGCTTGGGGGAGTCGGAAAGCTTGGGGGAGTCAGAGAACTGGAGGGAGTTGGAGAGCTTGGGGGAGTCGGAGAGCTTGGGGGAGTCGGAGAACTTGGCGGATTCGGAGATCTTGGAGGAGTAGGAGAGCTTGGGGGAGTAGCAGAGCTTCGGGGAGAAGGAGAGCTTGGGGACTACGAGAGCTTTCGGGAGTAGCAGAGCTTGGGGGTGTACGAGAGATTGGGGGAGTCGGAGAGCTTGGGGGAGTCGGAGAGCTTGGGGCAGTCGGAGAGCTTCGGGGAATCGGAGAGCTTGGGGTAGTCGGAGAGCTTACCGGAGTCGGGGAGCTTGGGGGAGTCGGAGAGCTTGGTGGAGTCGGAGAGCTTGGGGGAGTAGGATAGTTTTGGGGAGTAGGGGAGCTTGTGGGTGTAAGAGAGCTTGGGCGAGTAGAAGAGCTTGGGGGAGTAGGAGAGCTTGGGGGAGTCGGAGAGCTTGGGGAAGTCGGAGAGCTTGGGGGAGTCGGAGATCTTGGGGGAGTAGGAGAGCTTGGGGGTGTAGGAGAGCTTGCGCCAGTAGGAGCGCTTGAGGGAGTAGGAGAGATTGGGGCAGTCGGAGAGCTTGAGGGAGTAGGGGATCTTGGGGGAGTTGGAGAGCTTGGGGGAGTAGGAAAGTTTGGGGGATGAGGAGAGCTTGTGCGATTAGGAGAGTTTGGGCGAGTCGGAGTGCTTGTGGGAGTCGGAGAGCTTGGGGAAGTCGGAGAGCCTGGGGGAGAAGGAGATTTGGGGGATTCGGAGAGCTTGAGGGAGTAGGAGAGCTTTCGGGAGTAGGAGAGCTTGGGGGAGTAGAGGAGCTTAGGGGAGTAGGAGAGCTTGGGCGAGTCGGAGAGCCTTTGGGAGTCGGAGAGCTTGGGGGAGTCGGAGAGCTTGGGGGCGTCGGAGAGCTTGGGGGAGTCGGAGAGCTTGGGGGAGTCGGAGAGCTTGGGGGATTCGGAGAGCTTGGGCGAGTAGGAGAGCTTGCGGGAGTAGGAGAGCTTGGGGGAGTAGGAGAGCTGACCGTAGTAGGAGTGCTAACCGGAGCAGGAGAGCTTGCGGGAGTAGAAGAGTTTGGGGGAGTCGGAGAGCTTACCGGATTAGGAGAGTTTACCGGATTAGGAGAGTTTACCGGATTAGGAGAGCTAACCGGAGTAGGAGAGCTTACCGGATTAGGAGAGCTTACCGGAATAGGAGATTTTGGGGGAATATGATCGGTGGGGGAGTCGGAGAGACTTGGGGAGCAGCAGAGCTTGGGGATGTAGGAGAGCTTGGGGGAGTCGGAGAGGTTGGGGGCGTCGGAGATGTTGGGGGAGTAGGAGAGGTTGGGGGAGTAGGAGAGGTTTGGGTTTAGGAGAGGTTGGCGAAGTAGGACAGGTTGGGGGAGTAGGAGAGTTTGGGGTAGTAGGAGAGGTTGAGGGAGTAGGAGAGGTTGGGGGAGTAGGAGAGCTTACCGGAGTAGGAGAGCTTACCGGAGTAGAAGAGCTTACCGGAGTAGGAGAGCTTACCGTAGAAGAAGAGCTTACCAGAGTAGGAGAGCTTACCAGAGTTGGAGAGCTTACCGGAGTACGAGAGCTTGGGGGAGTAGGAGAGCTTGGGTGAGTAGGAGAGCTTGCTGGAGTAGGAGAGCTTACCGGAGTAGGAGAGATGACCGGAGTAGGAGTGCTTAACGGAGTTGGAGAGTTTGGGGGTGTAGGAGAGCTTGCACCAGTAGGAGCGCCTGAGGGAGTAGGAGAGATTGGGCCAGTCGGAGAGCTTGGGAGAGTAGGAGAGCTTGGGGGTGTAGGAGACCTTGTGGAGTCGGAGAGCTTGGGGGATTCGGAGAGCTTGGGGGAGTCGGAGAGCTTGGGGGAGTCGGAGTGCTTGGGGGAGTCGGAGAGCTTGGAGGAGTCGGAGAGCTTGGGCGATTAGGAGAACTTACCGGAGTAGGAGATCTTGAGGCAGTAGGAGAGCTTGGGGGAGTAGGAATGCTTACCGGAGTAGGAGAGCTCAGGGGAGTAAGAGAGCTTGTTGGGTAGGAGAGCTTGGGGGAGAAGGAGAGCTTCCCGGAGTAGGAGAGATTTGGGGAGAAGGAGATCTTCTGGGAGCAGAGTATCTTACCGGAGTAGGCGAGCTAACCGGAGCAGGGGAGCTTGGGCGTGTCAGTGAGCTTGGGCGAGTATGAGAGCTTACCGGAGTAGGAGTGCTAACCGTAGTAGGAGAGCTTGCGGGAGTAAAAGAGCTTGGGGGAGTAGGGGATCTTAACGGAATCGGAAAGTTCATCGAATTAGGAGAGCTTACGTGATAGGGAGAGCTTACCGGATTAGGAGAGCTTACTGGAGTAGAAGAGATTACCGGAGTAAGAGTGCTTGGGGGAGTAGGAGAGATTGGGGGAGTAGGAGAGCTTGGGGGAGTAGGTGAGCTTGGGCGAGTCGGAGAGCTTGGGGGAGTCGGAGAACTTGGGGGAGTCGGAGAGCTTGGGGGAGTCGGAGAACTTGAGGGAGTTGGAGAGCTTGGGGGAGTCGGAGAGCTTGGGGGAGTCGGAGAGCTTGGGGGAGTCGGAGAACTTGGCGGATTCGGAGATCTTGGAGGAGTAGGAGAGCTTGGGGGAGTAGCAGAGCTTCGGGGAGAAGGAGAGCTTGGGGGACTACGAGAGCTTTGGGGAGTAGCAGAGCTTGGGGGTGTACGGGAGATTGGGGGAGTAGGAGAGCTTGGTTGTGTAGGAGAGCTGGTGCGAGTAGGAGAGCTTGGGGGAGTAGGAGAGCTTGGGGTAGTCGGAGAGCTGACCGGAGTAGGAGAGTTAACCGGAGTAAAGAGAGGTTGAGGGAGTGGGAGAGCTTGAGGGAGTAGGAGAGCTTACCAGAGTAGGATAGCTTGGGGAAGTAGCAGAGTTTGGGGGAGTAGGAGAGCTTGGGGGAGTAGGAGAGCTTGGGGGAGTCGGAGAGCTTGGGGGCGTCGGAGAGCTTGGGGGAGTCGGAGAGCTTGGGGGAGTCGGAGAGCTTGGGGGATTCGGAGAGCTTGGGCGAATAGGAGAGCTTGCGGGAGTAGGAGAGCTTGGGGGAGTAGGAGAGCTGACCGTAGTAGGAGTGCTAACCGGAGCAGGAGAGCTTGCGGGAGTAGAAGAGTTTGGGGGAGTCGGAGAGCTTACCGGATTAGGAGAGTTTACCGGATTAGGAGAGTTTACCGGATTAGGAGAGCTAACCGGAGTAGGAGAGCTTACCGGATTAGGAGAGCTTACCGGAATAGGAGATTTTGGGGGAATATGATCGGTGGGGGAGTCGGAGAGACTTGGGGAGCAGCAGAGCTTGGGGATGTAGGAGAGCTTGGGGGAGTCGGAGAGGTTGGGGGCGTCGGAGATGTTGGGGGAGTAGGAGACGTTGGGGGAGTAGGAGAGGTTTGGGTTTAGGAGAGGTTGGCGAAGTAGGACAGGTTGGGGGAGTAGGAGAGTTTGGGGGAGTAGGAGAGGTTGAGGGAGTAGGAGAGGTTGGGGGAGTAGGAGAGCTTACCGGAGTAGGAGAGCTTACCGGAGTAGAAGAGCTTACCGGAGTAGGAGAGCTTACCGTAGAAGAAGAGCTTACCAGAGTAGGAGAGCTTACCAGAGTTGGAGAGCTTACCGGAGTACGAGAGCTTGGGGGAGTAGGAGAGCTTGGGTGAGTAGGAGAGCTTGCTGGAGTAGGAGAGCTTACCGGAGTAGGAGAGATGACCGGAGTAGGAGTGCTTAACGGAGTTGGAGAGTTTGGGGGTGTAGGAGAGCTTGCACCAGTAGGAGCGCCTGAGGGAGTAGGAGAGATTGGGCCAGTCGGAGAGCTTGGGAGAGTAGGAGAGCTTGGGGGTGTAGGAGACCTTGTGGAGTCGGAGAGCTTGGGGGATTCGGAGAGCTTGGGGGAGTCGGAGAGCTTGGGGGAGTCGGAGTGCTTGGGGGAGTCGGAGAGCTTGGAGGAGTCGGAGAGCTTGGGCGATTAGGAGAACTTACCGGAGTAGGAGATCTTGAGGCAGTAGGAGAGCTTGGGGGAGTAGGAATGCTTACCGGAGTAGGAGAGCTCAGGGGAGTAAGAGAGCTTGTTGGGTAGGAGAGCTTGGGGGAGAAGGAGAGCTTCCCGGAGTAGGAGAGATTTGGGGAGAAGGAGATCTTCTGGGAGCAGAGTATCTTACCGGAGTAGGCGAGCTAACCGGAGCAGGGGAGCTTGGGCGTGTCAGTGAGCTTGGGCGAGTATGAGAGCTTACCGGAGTAGGAGTGCTAACCGTAGTAGGAGAGCTTGCGGGAGTCGGAGAGCTTGGGGGAGTCGGAGAACTTGGCGGATTCGGAGATCTTGGAGGAGTAGGAGAGCTTGGGGGAGTAGCAGAGCTTCGGGGAGAAGGAGAGCTTGGGGGACTACGAGAGCTTTGGGGAGTAGCAGAGCTTGGGGGTGTACGGGAGATTGGGGGAGTAGGAGAGCTTGGTTGAGTAGGAGAGCTGTTGCGAGTAGGAGAGCTTGGGGGAGTAGGAGAGCTTGGGGTAGTCGGAGAGCTGACCGGAGTAGGAGAGTTAACCGGAGTAAAGAGAGGTTGAGGGAGTGGGAGAGCTTGAGGGAGTAGGAGAGCTTACCAGAGTAGGATAGCTTGGGGAAGTAGCAGAGTTTGGGGGAGTAGGAGAGCTTGGGGGAGTAGGAGAGCTTGGGGGAGTAGGAGAGCTTGGGCGAGTAGGAGAGCTTGGGGGATTCGGAGAAGTTGTGGGAGTAGGAGAGCTTGGGGGAGTCGGAGAGCTTGGGAAATATGAGAGCTTGGGGGAGTAGGACAGCTTGGGTGAGTAGGAGAGCTTACCTGAATAGGAGAGCTTGAGGCAGTAGGAGAGATTGGTGGAATAGGAGAGCTAGGGGGTGTAGGAGAGCTTGGGGCAGAATGAGAGCTTGGGGGAGTAGGCTAGCTTCGGGTTGTAGCAGAGCTTGGGGGAGTAGGAGAGCTTGGTGGAGGAGTAGAACTTGTGGGAGTAGGAGAGCTTGGGGTAGTCGGAGAGCTGACCGGAGTAGGAGAGTTAACCGGAGTAAAGAGAGCTTGAGGGAGTGGGAGAGCTTGAGGGAGTAGGAGAGTTTACCAGAGTAGGAGAGCTTGGGGGAGTAGGAGTGCTTGGGGGGAAGGAGAGCTTGGGGGAGAAAGAGTGCATCCCGGAGTAGGAGAGCTTGGGGGAGAAGGAGAGCTTGTGGGAGCAGGGTAGCTTACCGAGTAGGAGATCTTACCGGAGTAGGGGAGCTTGGGCGTGTCGGTGAGCTTGGGGGAGTAGGAGAGCTTACCGGAGTAGGAGAGCTGACCGGAAAAGGAGAGCTTAACGGAGTAGGAGAGTTTTGGGGTGCAGGAGAGCTTGCGCCAGTAGGAGCGCTTGAGGGCGTAGGAGAGCTTGGGGGAGTAGGAGAGCTTGGGGGCGTAGGAAAGCTTGGTGGAGTAGGAGAGCTTGTGGGAGTCGGAGAGCTTGGGCGAGTCGGAGAGATTGTGGAATCGGAGAGCTTGGGGGAGTAGGAGAGCTTGGGGGTGTAGGAGAGCTTGGGGGAGGAGGAGAGCTTGGGTAGTAGGAGAGCTTGGGGGAGTAGGAGAGCTTGGGGGAGTAGGAGAGCTTGGGGGAGGAGTAGAGCTTGGGGGAGCAGGATAGCTTGGGGGAGTAGGAGAGCTGACCGGAGTAGTAGAGTTAACCGGCGTAAAGAGATCTTGAGCGAGTGGAGAGCTTGAGGGAGTAGGAGATCTTACCAGAGTAGCAGAGCTTGGGGGAGTAGGAGAGCTTGGGAGGAAGGAGAGCTTGAGGGTGAAGGAGAGCATCCCGGAGTAGGAGAGCTTACCGGAGTAGGGGAGTTTGGCATGTCGGTGAGCTTGGGCGAGTAGGAGAGCTAACCGGAGTACGAGAGCTTGGGGGAGTAGGAGAGCTTGGAGGAGTAGGAGAGCTTGAGGGACTAGGAGAGCTTACCGGAGTAGGAGAGCTGACCGGAGTAGGAGAGCTTAACGGAGTAGGAGAGCTTGGGGGAGTAGGAGAGCTTGGGGGAGTAGGAAAGCTTGCGGGAGTAGGAGAGCTTGGGGGAGCAGGAGATCTTACCGGAGTCGGAGAGCTTATCGGATTAGGAGAGCTAACCGGATTAGGAGAGTTTGGGGGAGCATGATAGGTGGGGGACTAGGAGAGCTTGGGGAGTAGGAGCGCTTGGGGGTGTAGGAGAGCTTGGTGGAGTAGGAGAGGTTAGGAGAGTCGGAGAGGTTTTGGGATTAGGAGAGGTTGGGGAAGTACGAGAGTTTGGGGGAGTAGGACAGGTTGGGGGATTGGGTAGCTTAGCGGAATTTTAGAGATTTCCGGAGAAGAAGAGATTACCGGAGTAGGAGAGCTTACCGGAGTTAAAGAGCTTTCCGGAGTAGGAGAGCTTGGGGGAGTAGGAGAGCTTTGGAGAGCAGGAGACCTTGGGGGAGTAGGAGAGCTTGGTGGAGTAGGAGAGCTTGGGGGTGTAGGAGTGCTTGGTGGAGTAGGAGAGATTAGGGGAGTCAGAGATGTTGGGGGAGTAGGAGAGGTTGGGGGAGTAGGAGGGGGTTGGGGATTAGGAGAGGTTGGGGAAGTAGGAGAGGTTGGGGGAGAAGGAGAGGTTGGGGGAGTAGGAGAGGTTGAGGAAGTAGGAGAGTTTGGGTGAGTAGGAGAACTTACCGGAGTATTAGAGCTTCCCGGAGTAGAAGAGCTTACCGGAGTAGGAGAGCTTGCCGGAGTAGAAGAGCTGACCGGAGTAGGAGAGCTTACCGGAGTAGGAGAGCTCACCGGAGTAGGAGAGCTTTGGGGAGTAGGAGAGCTTGGGGGTGTAGGAGAGCTTGGGGGAGTAGGAGAGCAAACTGGAGTTGGAAAGCTTACCGGAGTAGGAGAGCTTAATGGAGTAGGAGAGTTTGGGGGTGTAGGAGAGCTTGCGCCAGTAGGAGCGCTTGAGGGAGTAGGAGAGATTGGGGCAGTCGGAGAGTTTGGGGGGCGGGGTAGGAGAGCTTGGGGGAGTAGGAGAGCTTGGTGGAGTAGGAAAGCTTGGGGGATTACGAGACCTTGGGGGAGTAGGAGAGTTTGGGGGAGTAGGAGAGCTTTGGGGAGTAGGAGAGCTTGGGGGAGTAGTGAGCTTGGGGGAGTAGAAGAGCTTGGGGGAGCAGGAGAGCGTACCGCAGTTGGAGAGCTAACCGGAGTAGGAGAGCTTGCTGGAGTCGGAGAGCTTGGGGGAGTCGGAGAGTTTACATGATTAGGAGATTTTACCGGATTAGGAGCGTTTACCGGAATAGGATAGCTTACCGGATTAGGAGAGCTTACCGGAGTAGGAGTGCTTACCGCAGTAAGAGAGCTTACCGGAGTAGGAGAGCTTACCGGAGTAGGAGAGCTTACCGGAGTAGGTGAGCTTGGGGGAGTAGGAGAGCGTGTAGGAGCAGGGTAGCTTCCCGGAGTAGGAGAGCTTACCGGAGTTGGAGCGCTTGCGGGAGTAGGAGAGCTTACTGGAGTGGGAGAGCTAAACGGATTAGGAGAGCTAACCGGATTAGGAGAGCTTACCAGAGAAGGAGAGCTTACCGGAGTAGGAGAGCTTCGGCGAGTCGGAGAGTGTGGGGGAAGAGGAAAGCTTCGGGGATTAGGAGAGCTTGGGGGATTAGGAGAGCTTACCGTAGTTGGAGAGCTAACCGGAGTAGGAGAGCTTGCGGGAGTCGGAGAGCTTACTGGAGTAGGAGAGCTAACCGGATTAGGAGAGCTAACCGGATTAGGAGAGCTTACCGGAATAGTAGAGTTGGTGAGTATGATAGGTGGGGGAGTAGGTTTGGGGATTAGGAGAGCTTGGGGGATTACGAGAATTGGGGGGTAGGAGAGTTTGGGCGAGTCGGATAGCTTGTGGGAGTCGGATAGCTTGGGGGAGAAGGAGAGCTTGAGGGAGTAGGACAGCTTGGGGGAGTAGGAGAGCTTGGGGGAGTCGGACAGCTTGGGGGAAAAGGAGAGCTTGGGGGAGTAGGAGAGCTTGTTTGAGAAGGAGAGCTTGTGGGAGTAGGAGAGCTTGGGGGAGTAGGAGGGCTTTCGGGAGTAGGAGAGCTTGGGGGATAGGAGAGATTGGGGGAGTAGGAGAGCTTGGGGGAGTAGGAGAGTTTGGGTGAGTCGGAGAGCTTGGGGAGTCGGAAAGCTTGGGGGATTCGGAGAGCTTGGGGGAGTAGCAGAGCTTGGGGGAGTAGGAGAGCTTGAGGGAGTAGGAGAGCTTGGGGGAGTAGGAGAGCTTGGGGGAGTAGGAGAGCTTGGGTGAGTAGGAGAGCTAACTGGAGTAGGAGAGCTTTCCGGAGTAGGAGAGATTAACGGAGTAGGAGAGTTTGGAGGTGTAGGAGAGCTTGCGCCAGTAGGAGCGCTTGAGGGAGTAGGAGAGATTGGGGCAGTCGGAGAGCTTGGGGGAGTAGGAGAGCTTGGGGGAGTAGGAGAGTTTGGGGGAGTAGGAAAGCTTGGGGGATTAGGAGAGCTTGGGGGAGGAGGAGAATTTGGGCGAGTCGGAGAGCTTGTGGGAGTCGGAGAGCTTGGGGGAGTCGGAGAGCTTGGGGGAGTCGGAGAACTTGGCGGATTCGGAGATCTTGGAGGAGTAGGAGAGCTTGGGGGAGTAGCAGAGCTTCGGGGAGAAGGAGAGCTTGGGGACTACGAGAGCTTTCGGGAGTAGCAGAGCTTGGGGGTGTACGAGAGATTGGGGGAGTCGGAGAGCTTGGGGGAGTCGGAGAGCTTGGGGCAGTCGGAGAGCTTCGGGGAATCGGAGAGCTTGGGGTAGTCGGAGAGCTTACCGGAGTCGGGGAGCTTAGGGGAGTCGGAGAGCTTGGGGGAGTCGGAGAGCTTGGGGGAGTAGGATAGTTTTGGGGAGTAGGGGAGCTTGTGGGTGTAAGAGAGCTTGGGCGAGTAGAAGAGCTTGGGGGAGTAGGAGAGCTTGGGGGAGTCGGAGAGCTTGGGGAAGTCGGAGAGCTTGGGGGAGTCGGAGATCTTGGGGGAGTAGGAGAGCTTGGGGGTGTAGGAGAGCTTGCGCCAGTAGGAGCGCTTGAGGGAGTAGGAGAGATTGGGGCAGTCGGAGAGCTTGAGGGAGTAGGGGATCTTGGGGGAGTTGGAGAGCTTGGGGGAGTAGGAAAGTTTGGGGGATGAGGAGAGCTTGTGCGATTAGGAGAGTTTGGGCGAGTCGGAGTGCTTGTGGGAGTCGGAGAGCTTGGGGAAGTCGGAGAGCCTGGGGGAGAAGGAGATTTGGGGGATTCGGAGAGCTTGAGGGAGAAGGAGAGCTTTCGGGAGTAGGAGAGCTTGGGGGAGTAGAGGAGCTTAGGGGAGTAGGAGAGCTTGGGCGAGTCGGAGAGCCGTTGGGAGTCGGAGAGCTTGGGGGAGTCGGAGAGCTTGGGGGCGTCGGAGAGCTTGGGGGAGTCGGAGAGCTTGGGGGAGTCGGAGAGCTTGGGGGATTCGGAGAGCTTGGGCGAGTAGGAGAGCTTGCGGGAGTAGGAGAGCTTGGGGGAGTAGGAGAGCTGACCGTAGTAGGAGTGCTAACCGGAGCAGGAGAGCTTGCGGGAGTAGAAGAGTTTGGGGGAGTCGGAGAGCTTACCGGATTAGGAGAGTTTACCGGATTAGGAGAGTTTACCGGATTAGGAGAGCTAACCGGAGTAGCAGAGCTTACCGGATTAGGAGAGCTTACCGGAATAGGAGATTTTGGGGGAATATGATCGGTGGGGGAGTCGGAGAGACTTGGGGAGCAGCAGAGCTTGGGGATGTAGGAGAGCTTGGGGGAGTCGGAGAGGTTGGGGGCGTCGGAGATGTTGGGGGAGTAGGAGAGGTTGGGGGAGTAGGAGAGGTTTGGGTTTAGGAGAGGTTGGCGAAGTAGGACAGGTTGGGGGAGTAGGAGAGTTTGGGGGAGTAGGAGAGGTTGAGGGAGTAGGAGAGGTTGGGGGAGTAGGAGAGCTTACCGGAGTAGGAGAGCTTACCGGAGTAGAAGAGCTTACCGGAGTAGGAGAGCTTACCGTAGAAGAAGAGCTTACCAGAGTAGGAGAGCTTACCAGAGTTGGAGAGCTTACCGGAGTACGAGAGCTTGGGGGAGTAGGAGAGCTTGGGGGAGTAGGAGAGCTTGCTGGAGTAGGAGAGCTTACCGGAGTAGGAGAGATGACCGGAGTAGGAGTGCTTAACGGAGTTGGAGAGTTTGGGGGTGTAGGAGAGCTTGCACCAGTAGGAGCGCCTGAGGGAGTAGGAGAGATTGGGCCAGTCGGAGAGCTTGGGAGAGTAGGAGAGCTTGGGGGTGTAGGAGACCTTGTGGAGTCGGAGAGCTTGGGGGATTCGGAGAGCTTGGGGGAGTCGGAGAGCTTGGGGGAGTCGGAGTGCTTGGGGGAGTCGGAGAGCTTGGAGGAGTCGGAGAGCTTGGGCGATTAGGAGAACTTACCGGAGTAGGAGATCTTGAGGCAGTAGGAGAGCTTGGGGGAGTAGGAATGCTTACCGGAGTAGGAGAGCTCAGGGGAGTAAGAGAGCTTGTTGGGTAGGAGAGCTTGGGGGAGAAGGAGAGCTTCCCGGAGTCGGAGAGATTTGGGGAGAAGGAGATCTTCTGGGAGCAGAGTATCTTACCGGAGTAGGCGAGCTAACCGGAGCAGGGGAGCTTGGGCGTGTCAGTGAGCTTGGGCGAGTATGAGAGCTTACCGGAGTAGGAGTGCTAACCGTAGTAGGCGAGCTTGCGGGAGTAAAAGAGCTTGGGGGAGTAGGGGATCTTAACGGAATCGGAAAGTTCATCGAATTAGGAGAGCTTACGTGATAGGGAGAGCTTACCGGATTAGGAGAGCTTACTGGAGTAGAAGAGATTACCGGAGTAAGAGAGCTTGGGGGAGTAGGAGAGATTGGGGGAGTAGGAGAGCTTGGGGGAGTAGGTGAGCTTGGGCGAGTCGGAGAGCTTGGGGGAGTCGGAGAACTTGGGGGAGTCGGAGAGCTTGGGGGAGTCGGAGAACTTGAGGGAGTTGGAGAGCTTGGGGGAGTCGGAGAGCTTGGGGGAGTCGGAGAGCTTGGGGGAGTCGGAGAACTTGGCGGATTCGGAGATCTTGGAGGAGTAGGAGAGCTTGGGGGAGTAGCAGAGCTTCGGGGAGAAGGAGAGCTTGGGGGACTACGAGAGCTTTGGGGAGTAGCAGAGCTTGGGGGTGTACGGGAGATTGGGGGAGTAGGAGAGCTTGGTTGAGTAGGAGAGCTGGTGCGAGTAGGAGAGCTTGGGGGAGTAGGAGAGCTTGGGGTAGTCGGAGAGCTGACCGGAGTAGGAGAGTTAACCGGAGTAAAGAGAGGTTGAGGGAGTGGGAGAGCTTGAGGGAGTAGGAGAGCTTACCAGAGTAGGATAGCTTGGGGAAGTAGCAGAGTTTGGGGGAGTAGGAGAGCTTGGGGGAGTAGGAGAGCTTGGGGGAGTAGGAGAGCTTGGGCGAGTAGGAGAGCTTGGGGGATTCGGAGAGCTTGGGAAATATGAGAGCTTGGGGGAGTAGGACAGCTTGGGTGAGTAGGAGAGCTTACCTGAATAGGAGAGCTTGAGGCAGTAGGAGAGATTGGTGGAGTAGGAGAGCTAGTGGGTGTAGGAGAGCTTGGGGCAGAATGAGAGCTTGGGGGAGTAGGCTAGCTTCGGGTTGTAGCAGATCTTGGGGGAGTAGGAGAGCTTGGGGGAGGAGTAGAACTTGTGGGAGTAGGAGAGCTTGGGGTAGTCGGAGAGCTGACCGGATTAGGAGAGCTAACCGGATTAGGAGAGCTTACCGGAATAGTAGAGTTGGTGAGTATGATAGGTGGGGGAGTAGGTTTGGGGATTAGGAGAGCTTGGGGGATTACGAGAATTGGGGGGTAGGAGAGTTTGGGCGAGTCGGATAGCTTGTGGGAGTCGGATAGCTTGGGGGAGAAGGAGAGCTTGAGGGAGTAGGACAGCTTGGGGGAGTAGGAGAGCTTGGGGGAGTCGGACAGCTTGGGGGAAAAGGAGAGCTTGGGGGAGTAGGAGAGCTTGTTTGAGAAGGAGAGCTTGTGGGAGTAGGAGAGCTTGGGGGAGTAGGAGGGCTTTCGGGAGTAGGAGAGCTTGGGGGATAGGAGAGATTGGGGGAGTAGGAGAGCTTGGGGGAGTAGGAGAGTTTGGGTGAGTCGGAGAGCTTGGGGAGTCGGAAAGCTTGGGGGATTCGGAGAGCTTGGGGGAGTAGCAGAGCTTGGGGGAGTAGGAGAGCTTGAGGGAGTAGGAGAGCTTGGGGGAGTAGGAGAGCTTGGGGGAGTAGGAGAGCTTGGGTGAGTAGGAGAGCTAACTGGAGTAGGAGAGCTTTCCGGAGTAGGAGAGATTAACGGAGTAGGAGAGTTTGGAGGTGTAGGAGAGCTTGCGCCAGTAGGAGCGCTTGAGGGAGTAGGAGAGATTGGGGCAGTCGGAGAGCTTGGGGGAGTAGGAGAGCTTGGGGGAGTAGGAGAGTTTGGGGGAGTAGGAAAGCTTGGGGGATTAGGAGAGCTTGGGGGAGGAGGAGAATTTGGGCGAGTCGGAGAGCTTGTGGGAGTCGGAGAGCTTGGGGGAGTCGGAGAGCTTGGGGGAGTCGGAGAACTTGGCGGATTCGGAGATCTTGGAGGAGTAGGAGAGCTTGGGGGAGTAGCAGAGCTTCGGGGAGAAGGAGAGCTTGGGGACTACGAGAGCTTTCGGGAGTAGCAGAGCTTGGGGGTGTACGAGAGATTGGGGGAGTCGGAGAGCTTGGGGGAGTCGGAGAGCTTGGGGCAGTCGGAGAGCTTCGGGGAATCGGAGAGCTTGGGGTAGTCGGAGAGCTTACCGGAGTCGGGGAGCTTAGGGGAGTCGGAGAGCTTGGGGGAGTCGGAGAGCTTGGGGGAGTAGGATAGTTTTGGGGAGTAGGGGAGCTTGTGGGTGTAAGAGAGCTTGGGCGAGTAGAAGAGCTTGGGGGAGTAAGAGAGCTTGGGGGAGTCGGAGAGCTTGGGGAAGTCGGAGAGCTTGGGGGAGTCGGAGATCTTGGGGGAGTAGGAGAGCTTGGGGGTGTAGGAGAGCTTGCGCCAGTAGGAGCGCTTGAGGGAGTAGGAGAGATTGGGGCAGTCGGAGAGCTTGAGGGAGTAGGGGATCTTGGGGGAGTTGGAGAGCTTGGGGGAGTAGGAAAGTTTGGGGGATGAGGAGAGCTTGTGCGATTAGGAGAGTTTGGGCGAGTCGGAGTGCTTGTGGGAGTCGGAGAGCTTGGGGAAGTCGGAGAGCCTGGGGGAGAAGGAGATTTGGGGGATTCGGAGAGCTTGAGGGAGAAGGAGAGCTTTCGGGAGTAGGAGAGCTTGGGGGAGTAGAGGAGCTTAGGGGAGTAGGAGAGCTTGGGCGAGTCGGAGAGCCGTTGGGAGTCGGAGAGCTTGGGGGAGTCGGAGAGCTTGGGGGCGTCGGAGAGCTTGGGGGAGTCGGAGAGCTTGGGGGAGTCGGAGAGCTTGGGGGATTCGGAGAGCTTGGGCGAGTAGGAGAGCTTGCGGGAGTAGGAGAGCTTGGGGGAGTAGGAGAGCTGACCGTAGTAGGAGTGCTAACCGGAGCAGGAGAGCTTGCGGGAGTAGAAGAGTTTGGGGGAGTCGGAGAGCTTACCGGATTAGGAGAGTTTACCGGATTAGGAGAGTTTACCGGATTAGGAGAGCTAACCGGAGTAGCAGAGCTTACCGGATTAGGAGAGCTTACCGGAATAGGAGATTTTGGGGGAATATGATCGGTGGGGGAGTCGGAGAGACTTGGGGAGCAGCAGAGCTTGGGGATGTAGGAGAGCTTGGGGGAGTCGGAGAGGTTGGGGGCGTCGGAGATGTTGGGGGAGTAGGAGAGGTTGGGGGAGTAGGAGAGGTTTGGGTTTAGGAGAGGTTGGCGAAGTAGGACAGGTTGGGGGAGTAGGAGAGTTTGGGGGAGTAGGAGAGGTTGAGGGAGTAGGAGAGGTTGGGGGAGTAGGAGAGCTTACCGGAGTAGGAGAGCTTACCGGAGTAGAAGAGCTTACCGGAGTAGGAGAGCTTACCGTAGAAGAAGAGCTTACCAGAGTAGGAGAGCTTACCAGAGTTGGAGAGCTTACCGGAGTACGAGAGCTTGGGGGAGTAGGAGAGCTTGGGGGAGTAGGAGAGCTTGCTGGAGTAGGAGAGCTTACCGGAGTAGGAGAGATGACCGGAGTAGGAGTGCTTAACGGAGTTGGAGAGTTTGGGGGTGTAGGAGAGCTTGCACCAGTAGGAGCGCCTGAGGGAGTAGGAGAGATTGGGCCAGTCGGAGAGCTTGGGAGAGTAGGAGAGCTTGGGGGTGTAGGAGACCTTGTGGAGTCGGAGAGCTTGGGGGATTCGGAGAGCTTGGGGGAGTCGGAGAGCTTGGGGGAGTCGGAGTGCTTGGGGGAGTCGGAGAGCTTGGAGGAGTCGGAGAGCTTGGGCGATTAGGAGAACTTACCGGAGTAGGAGATCTTGAGGCAGTAGGAGAGCTTGGGGGAGTAGGAATGCTTACCGGAGTAGGAGAGCTCAGGGGAGTAAGAGAGCTTGTTGGGTAGGAGAGCTTGGGGGAGAAGGAGAGCTTCCCGGAGTCGGAGAGATTTGGGGAGAAGGAGATCTTCTGGGAGCAGAGTATCTTACCGGAGTAGGCGAGCTAACCGGAGCAGGGGAGCTTGGGCGTGTCAGTGAGCTTGGGCGAGTATGAGAGCTTACCGGAGTAGGAGTGCTAACCGTAGTAGGCGAGCTTGCGGGAGTAAAAGAGCTTGGGGGAGTAGGGGATCTTAACGGAATCGGAAAGTTCATCGAATTAGGAGAGCTTACGTGATAGGGAGAGCTTACCGGATTAGGAGAGCTTACTGGAGTAGAAGAGATTACCGGAGTAAGAGAGCTTGGGGGAGTAGGAGAGATTGGGGGAGTAGGAGAGCTTGGGGGAGTAGGTGAGCTTGGGCGAGTCGGAGAGCTTGGGGGAGTCGGAGAACTTGGGGGAGTCGGAGAGCTTGGGGGAGTCGGAGAACTTGAGGGAGTTGGAGAGCTTGGGGGAGTCGGAGAGCTTGGGGGAGTCGGAGAGCTTGGGGGAGTCGGAGAACTTGGCGGATTCGGAGATCTTGGAGGAGTAGGAGAGCTTGGGGGAGTAGCAGAGCTTCGGGGAGAAGGAGAGCTTGGGGGACTACGAGAGCTTTGGGGAGTAGCAGAGCTTGGGGGTGTACGGGAGATTGGGGGAGTAGGAGAGCTTGGTTGAGTAGGAGAGCTGGTGCGAGTAGGAGAGCTTGGGGGAGTAGGAGAGCTTGGGGTAGTCGGAGAGCTGACCGGAGTAGGAGAGTTAACCGGAGTAAAGAGAGGTTGAGGGAGTGGGAGAGCTTGAGGGAGTAGGAGAGCTTACCAGAGTAGGATAGCTTGGGGAAGTAGCAGAGTTTGGGGGAGTAGGAGAGCTTGGGGGAGTAGGAGAGCTTGGGGGAGTAGGAGAGCTTGGGCGAGTAGGAGAGCTTGGGGGATTCGGAGAGCTTGGGAAATATGAGAGCTTGGGGGAGTAGGACAGCTTGGGTGAGTAGGAGAGCT
Source organism: Pristiophorus japonicus (assembly GCF_044704955.1). Classification (NCBI taxonomy): domain Eukaryota; kingdom Metazoa; phylum Chordata; class Chondrichthyes; family Pristiophoridae; genus Pristiophorus; species Pristiophorus japonicus. The sequence continues at coordinate 183,325 of NW_027253477.1, forward strand.
TACCTGAATAGGAGAGCTTGAGGCAGTAGGAGAGATTGGTGGAGTAGGAGAGCTAGTGGGTGTAGGAGAGCTTGGGGCAGAATGAGAGCTTGGGGGAGTAGGCTAGCTTCGGGTTGTAGCAGATCTTGGGGGAGTAGGAGAGCTTGGGGGAGGAGTAGAACTTGTGGGAGTAGGAGAGCTTGGGGTAGTCGGAGAGCTGACCGGAGTAGGAGAGTTAACCGGAGTAAAGAGAGCTTGAGGGAGTGGGAGAGCTTGAGGGAGTAGGAGAGTTTACCAGAGTAGGAGAGCTTGGGGGAGTAGGAGTGCTTGGGGGGAAGGAGAGCTTGGGGGAGAAAGAGTGCATCCCGGAGTAGGAGAGCTTGGGGGAGAAGGAGAGCTTGTGGGAGCAGGGTAGCTTACCGAGTAGGAGATCTTACCGGAGTAGGGGAGCTTGGGCGTGTCGGTGAGCTTGGGGGAGTAGGAGAGCTTACCAGAGTAGGAGAGCTGACCGGAAAAGGAGAGCTTAACGGAGTAGGAGAGTTTTGGGGTGCAGGAGAGCTTGCGCCAGTAGGAGCGCTTGAGGGCGTAGGAGAGCTTGGGGGAGTAGGAGAGCTTGGGGGCGTAGGAAAGCTTGGTGGAGTAGGAGAGCTTGTGGGAGTCGGAGAGCTTGGGCGAGTCGGAGAGATTGTGGAATCGGAGAGCTTGGGGGAGTAGGAGAGCTTGGGGGTGTAGGAGAGCTTGGGGGAGGAGGAGAGCTTGGGTAGTAGGAGAGCTTGGGGGAGTAGGAGAGCTTGGGGGAGTAGGAGAGCTTGGGGGAGGAGTAGAGCTTGGGGGAGCAGGATAGCTTGGGGGAGTAGGAGAGCTGACCGGAGTAGTAGAGTTAACCGGCGTAAAGAGATCTTGAGCGAGTGGAGAGCTTGAGGGAGTAGGAGATCTTACGAGAGTAGCAGAGCTTGGGGGAGTAGGAGAGCTTGGGAGGAAGGAGAGCTTGAGGGTGAAGGAGAGCATCCCGGAGTAGGAGAGCTTACCGGAGTAGGGGAGTTTGGCATGTCGGTGAGCTTGGGCGAGTAGGAGAGCTAACCGGAGTACGAGAGCTTGGGGGAGTAGGAGAGCTTGGAGGAGTAGGAGAGCTTGAGGGACTAGGAGAGCTTACCGGAGTAGGAGAGCTGACCGGAGTAGGAGAGCTTAACGGAGTAGGAGAGCTTGGGGGAGTAGGAGAGCTTGGGGGAGTAGGAAAGCTTGCGGGAGTAGGAGAGCTTGGGGGAGCAGGAGATCTTACCGGAGTCGGAGAGCTTATCGGATTAGGAGAGCTAACCGGATTAGGAGAGTTTGGGGGAGCATGATAGGTGGGGGACTAGGAGAGCTTGGGGAGTAGGAGCGCTTGGGGGTGTAGGAGAGCTTGGTGGAGTAGGAGAGGTTAGGAGAGTCGGAGAGGTTTGGGGATTAGGAGAGGTTGGGGAAGTACGAGAGTTTGGGGGAGTAGGACAGGTTGGGGGATTAGGTAGCTTAGCGGAATTTTAGAGATTTCCGGAGAAGAAGAGATTACCGGAGTAGGAGAGCTTACCGGAGTTAAAGAGCTTTCCGGAGTAGGAGAGCTTGGGGGAGTAGGAGAGCTTTGGAGAGCAGGAGACCTTGGGGGAGTAGGAGAGCTTGGTGGAGTAGGAGAGCTTGGGGGTGTAGGAGTGCTTGGTGGAGTCGGAGAGATTAGGGGAGTCAGAGATGTTGGGGGAGTAGGAGAGGTTGGGGGAGTAGGAGGGGTTTGGGGATTAGGAGAGGTTGGGGAAGTAGGAGAGGTTGGGGGAGAAGGAGAGGTTGGGGGAATAGGAGAGGTTGAGGAAGTAGGAGAGTTTGGGGGAGTAGGAGAGCTTACCGGAGTATTAGAGCTTCCCGGAGTAGAAGAGCTTACCGGAGTAGGAGAGCTTGCCGGAGTAGAAGAGCTGACCGGAGTAGGAGAGCTTACCGGAGTAGGAGAGCTCACCGGAGTAGGAGAGCTTTGGGGAGTAGGAGAGCTTGGGGGTGTAGGAGAGCTTGGGGGAGTAGGAGAGCAAATGGAGTTGGAAAGCTTACCGGAGTAGGAGAGCTTAATGGAGTAGGAGAGTTTGGGGGTGTAGGAGAGCTTGCGCCAGTAGGAGCGCTTGAGGGAGTAGGAGAGATTGGGGCAGTCGGAGAGTTTGGGGGGCGGGGTAGGAGAGCTTGGGGGAGTAGGAGAGCTTGGTGGAGTAGGAAAGCTTGGGGGATTACGAGACCTTGGGGGAGTAGGAGAGTTTGGGGGAGTAGGAGAGCTTTGGGGAGTAGGAGAGCTTGGGGGAGTAGGAGAGCTTGGGGGAGTAGAAGAGCTTGGGGGAGCAGGAGAGCGTACCGCAGTTGGAGAGCTAACCGGAGTAGGAGAGCTTGCTGGAGTCGGAGAGCTTGGGGGAGTCGGAGAGTTTACATGATTAGGAGATTTTACCGGATTAGGAGCGTTTACCGGAATAGGATAGCTTACCGGATTAGGAGAGCTTACCGGAGTATGAGTGCTTACCGCAGTAAGAGAGCTTACCGGAGTAGGAGAGCTTACCGGAGTAGGAGAGCTTACCGGAGTAGGTGAGCTTGGGGGAGTAGGAGAGCGTGTAGGAGCAGGGTAGCTTCCCGGAGTAGGAGAGCTTACCGGAGTTGGAGCGCTTGCGGGAGTAGGAGAGCTTACTGGAGTGGGAGAGCTAACCGGATTAGGAGAGCTAACCGGATTAGGAGAGCTTACCAGAGAAGGAGAGCTTACCGGAGTAGGAGAGCTTCGGCGAGTCGGAGAGTGTGGGGGAAGAGGAAAGCTTCGGGGATTAGGAGAGCTTGGGGGATTAGGAGAGCTTACCGTAGTTGGAGAGCTAACCGGAGTAGGAGAGCTTGCGGGAGTCGGAGAGCTTACTGGAGTAGGAGAGCTAACCGGATTAGGAGAGCTAACCGGATTAGGAGAGCTTACCGGAATAGTAGAGTTTGGTGAGTATGATAGGTGGGGGAGTAGGTTTGGGGATTAGGAGAGCTTGGGGGATTACGAGACTTGGGGGGTAGGAGAGTTTGGGCGAGTCGGATAGCTTGTGGGAGTCGGATAGCTTGGGGGAGAAGGAGAGCTTGAGGGAGTAGGACAGCTTGGGGGAGTAGGAGAGCTTGGGGGAGTCGGACAGCTTGGGGGAAAAGGAGAGCTTGGGGGAGTAGGAGAGCTTGTTTGAGAAGGAGAGCTTGTGGGAGTAGGAGAGCTTGGGGGAGTAGGAGGGCTTTCGGGAGTAGGAGAGCTTGGGGGATAGGAGAGATTGGGGGAGTAGGAGAGCTTGGGGGAGTAGGAGAGTTTGGGCGAGTCGGAGAGCTTGGGGAGTCGGAAAGTTTGGGGGATTCGGAGAGCTTGGGGGAGTAGCAGAGCTTGGGGGAGTAGGAGAGCTTGAGGGAGTAGGAGAGCTTGGGGGAGTAGGAGAGCTTGGGGGAGTAGGAGAGCTTGGGTGAGTAGGAGAGCTAACTGGAGTAGGAGAGCTTTCCGGAGTAGGAGAGATTAACGGAGTAGGAGAGTTTGGAGGTGTAGGAGAGCTTGCGCCAGTAGGAGCGCTTGAGGGAGTAGGAGAGATTGGGGCAGTCGGAGAGCTTGGGGGAGTAGGAGAGCTTGGGGGAGTAGGAGAGTTTGGGGGAGTTGGAAAGCTTGGGGGATTAGGAGAGCTTGGGGGAGGAGGAGAATTTGGGCGAGTCGGAGAGCTTGTGGGAGTCGGAGAGCTTGGGGGAGTAGGAGAGCTTGGGTGAGTAGGAGAGCTAACTGGAGTAGGAGAGCTTTCCGGAGTAGGAGAGATTAACGGAGTAGGAGAGTTTGGAGGTGTAGGAGAGCTTGCGCCAGTAGGAGCGCTTGAGGGAGTAGGAGAGATTGGGGCAGTCGGAGAGCTTGGGGGAGTAGGAGAGCTTGGGGGAGTAGGAGAGTTTGGGGGAGTAGGAAAGCTTGGGGGATTAGGAGAGCTTGGGGGAGGAGTAGAGTTTGGGCGAGTCGGAGAGCTTGTGGGAGTCGGAGAGCTTGGGGGAGTCGGAGAGCTTGGGGGAGAAGGAGAGCTTGGGGGATTCGGAGAGCTTGGGGGAGTAGGAGAGCTTGGGGGAGTCGGAGAACTTGGGGGTGTAGGAGAGTTTGGGGGAGTAGGAGAGCTTGTTTAAAAGGAGAGCTTGTGGGGGTAGGAGAGCTTGCGGGATGTAGGAGAGCATTCGGGAGTAGGAGAGCTTGGGGGAGTAGGGGAGATTGGGGGAGAAGGAGAGCTTGGGGGAGTAGGAGAGCTTGGGCGAGTCGGAGAGCTTGGGGGATTCGGAGAACTTGGGGGATTCGGAGAGCTTGGAGGAGTAGGAGAGCTTGGGGGAGTAGCAGAGCTTCGGGGAGTAGGAGAGCTTGGGGGACTAGTAGAGATTTCGCGAGTCGCAGAGCTTGGGGGAGTACGAGAGATTGCGGGAGTCGGAGAGCTTGGTGGAGTAGGAGAGCTTGGGCGTGTCGGAGAGCTTGGGGGATTCGGAGAGCTTGGGGGAGTAGAAGAGCTTGGGGGAGTAGGAGACGTTTGCGGAGTAGGAGAGCTTGGGGGAGTAGGAGAGCTTGGGGGAGTAGAAGAACTTGGGGGTGTTGGAGAGCTTGGGCCAGTCGGAGAGCTTGGGGGAGTCGGAGAGCTTGGGGCAGTCGGAGAGCTTGGGGGAGTCGGAGAGCTTGGGGGAGTCTTAGGGCTTACCGGAGTCGGAGAGCTTGGGGGAGTCGGAGAGCTTGGGGGAGTAGCGGAGCTTACCGGAGTAGGAGAGCTTGAGGCAGTAGGAGAGCTTGGGGGAGTAGGATTGCTTACCGGAGTAGGAGAGCTTGTGGGTGTCAGAGAGCTTGGGGGAGTAGAAGAGCTTGGGGGAGTAGGAGAGCTTGGGGGAGTCGGAGAGCTTGGGGGAGTCGGAGAGCTTGGGGGAGTCGGAGATCTTGGGGGAGTAGGAGAGCTTGAGGGTGTAGGAGAGCTTGCGCCAGTAGGAGCGCTTGAGGGAATAGGAGAGATCGGGGCAGTCGGAGAGCTTGGAGGAGTAGGAGATCTTGGAGGAGTTGGAGAGCTTGGGGGAGGAGGAAAGCTTGGGGGATGAGGAGAGCTTGGGGGAGTAGGAGAGTTTGGGCGAGTCGGAGTGCTTGTGGGAGTCGGAGAGCTTGGGGGAGTCGGAGATTTTGGGGGAGAAGGAGAGCTTGGGGGAGTAGGACAGCTTGGGGGAGTAGGAGAGCTTGGGGGTGTCGGAGAGCTTGGGGGAGTAGGAGAGTTTGGGGGAGTAGGAGAGCTTGGGGGAGAAGGAGAGCTTGTGGGAGTAGGAGAGCTTGGGGGAGTAGGTGAGCTTTCGGGAGTAGGAGACCTTGGGGTGTAGAGAGATTGGGGGAGTAAGAGAGCTTGGGGGAGTAGGACAGCTTGGGCGAGTCGGAGAGCTTGAGGGAGTCGGAAAGCTTGGGGGAGTCGGAGAGCTTGGGGGAGTCGGAGAGCCTGGGGGAGTCGGAGAGCTTCGGGGATTCGGAGAGCTTGAGGGAGTACGAGAGCTTGTGGGAGTAGGAGAGCTTGGGGGAGTAGGAGAGCTTGGGGAAGTAGGAGAGCTAACTGGAGTAGGAGAGCTTACCGGAGTAGGAGAGATTAACGGAGTAGGAGAGTTTGGAGGAGTAGGAGAGCTTGCGCCAATAGGAGCGCTTGAGGGAGTAGGAGAGATTGGGGCAGTCGGAGAGCTTGGGGGAGTCGGAGAGCTTGGGGGATTCGGAGAGCTTGGAGGAGTAGGAGAGCTTGGGGGAGTAGCAGAGCTTGGGGGAGTCGGAGAGCTTGGGGGAGTCTTAGGGCTTACCGGAGTCGGAGAGCTTGGGGGAGTCGGAGAGCTTGGGTGAGTCGGAGAGCTAGGGGGAGTAGGATAGCTTGGGGGAGTAGCGGAGCTTACCGGAGTAGGAGAGCTTGAGGCAGTAGGAGAGCTTGGGGGAGTAGGATTGCTTACCGGAGTAGGAGAGCTTGTGGGTGTCAGAGAGCTTGGGGGAGTAGAAGAGCTTGGGGGAGTAGGAGAGCTTGAGGGAGTCGGAGAGCTTGGGGGAGTCGGAGAGCTTGGGGGAGTCGGAGATCTTGGGGGAGTAGGAGAGCTTGAGGGTCTAGGAGAGCTTGCGCCAGTAGGAGCGCTTGAGGGAGTAGGAGAGATTGGGGCAGTCGGAGAGCTTGGAGGAGTAGGAGATCTTGGGGGAGTTGGAGAGCTTGGGGGAGTAGGAAAGCTTGGGGGATGAGGAGAGCTTGGGGGAGTAGGAGAGTTTGGGCGAGTCGGAGTGCTTGTGGGAGTCGGAGAGCTTGGGGGAGTCGGAGATTTTGGGGGAGAAGTAGAGCTTGGGGGAGTAGGACAGCTTGGGGGAGTAGGAGAGCTTGGGGGTGTCGGAGAGCTTGGGGGAGTAGGAGAGCTTGGGGGAGTAGGAGAGCTTGGGGGAGAAGGAGAGCTTGTGGGAGTAGGAGAGCTTGGGGGAGTAGGTGAGCTTTCGGGAGTAGGAGACCTTGGGGGGTAGAGAGATTGGGGGATTAGGAGAGCTTGGGGGAGTAGGACAGCTTGGGCGAGTCGGAGAGCTTGAGGGAGTCTGAAAGCTTGGGGGAGTCGGAGAGCTTGGGGGAGTCGGAGAGCTTGGGGGAGTCGGAGAGCTTCGGGGATTCGGAGAGCTTGGGGGAGTACGAGAGCTTGTGGGAGTAGGAGAGCTTGGGGGAGTAGGAGAGCTTGGGGGAGTAGGAGAGCTAACTGGAGTAGGAGAGCTTACCGGAGTAGGAGAGATTAACGGAGTAGGAGAGTTTGGAGGTGTAGGAGAGCTTGCGCCAATAGGAGCACTTGAGGGAGTAGGAGAGATTGGGGCAGTCGGAGAGCTTGGGGGAGTCGGAGAGCTTGGGGGATTCGGAGAGCTTGGAGGAGTAGGAGAGCTTGGGGGAGTAGCAGAGCTTCGGGGAGTAGGAGAGCTTGGGGGACTAGGAGAGCTTTCGCGAGTAGCAGAGCTTGGGGGAGTACGAGAGGTTGGGGGACTCGGATAGCTTGGTGGAGTAGGAGAGCTTGGGCGAGTCGGAGAGTTTGGGGATTCGGAGAGCTTGGGGGAGTAGAAGAGCTTGGGGAGTAGGAGAGCTTGGCGGAGTAGGAGAGCTTGGGGGAGTAGGAGAGCTTGGGGGAGTAGAAGAACTTGTGGGAGTTGGAGAGCTTGGGCGAGTCGGAGAGCTTGGGGGAGTGGGAGAGCTTGGGGCAGTCGGAGAGCTTGGGGGAGTCGGAGAGCTTGGGGGAGTCGGAGATCTTACCGGAGTCGGAGAACTTGGGGGAGTCGCATAGCTTGGGGGAGTCGGAGAGCTTGGGGGAGTAGGATAGCTTGGGGGAGTAGGGGAGCTTACCGGAGTAGGAGAGCTTGAGGCAGTCGGAGAACTTGTGGGAGTAGGATTGCATACCGGAGTAGGAGAGCTTGTGGGTGTAAGAGAGCTTGGGGGAGTAGAAGAGCTTGGGGGAGTAGGAGAGCTTGGGGGAGTCGGAGAGCTTGGGGGTGTCGGAGTGCTTGGGGGAGTAGGAGAGATTGGGGCAGTCGGAGAGCTTGGTGGAGTAGGAGATCTTGGGGGAGTTGGAGAGCTTGGGGGAGTAGGTAATCTTGGGGGATGAGGAGAGCTTGGGGGAGTAGGAGAGTTTGGGCGAGTCGGAGTGCTTGTGGGAGTCGGAGGGCTTGGGGGAGTCGGAGAGCTTGGGGGAGAAGGAGAGCTTGGGGGAGTAGGACAGCTTGGGCGAGTAGGAGAGCTTGGGGGTGTCGGAGAGCTTGGGGGAGTACGAGAGCTTGGGGGAGTAGGAGAGCTTGGGGGAGAAGGAGAGCTTGTGGGAGTAGGAGAGTTTGGGGGAGTAGGAGAGCTTTCGGGAGTTGGAGCGCTTGGGGTGTAGAGAAATTGGGGGAGTAGGAGAGCTTGGGGGAGTAGGAGAGCTTGGGGGAGTTGGAGAGCTTGGGTGCATCTCAGAGCTTGGGGGATTCGGAGAGCTTGAGGGAGTAGCAGAGCTTGGGGGAGTACGAGAGATTGTGGGAGTAGGAGTGCTTGGGGGATTCGGAGAGCTTTGGGGAGTAGAACAGCTTGGGGGAGTAAGAGAGCTTGCGGGAGTAGGAGAGCTTGGGGAAGTAGGAGAGCTTACCGTAGTTGGAGAGCGAACCGAAGTAGGTGTGCTTGCGGGAGTAGGAGACCTTACTGGAGTAGGAGTGCTTACCGCAGTAAGAGAGCTTACCGGAGTAGGAGAGCTTACCCGAGTAGGAGAGCTTACTGGAGTAGGTGAGCTTGGGGGAGGAGGTGAGCTTGTAGGAGTAGGAGAGTTTACCGGATCTGGAGAGCTAATCGGATCAGGAGCGCTTAACAGAGTAGAAGAGCTTATCAGATTCGGAGAGCTTACCGGAGTAGGAGAGCTACCGGAATAGGAGAGTTTGGGGGAGCATGATAGGTGGGGGACTAGGAGAGCTTGGGGGAGTAGGAGCGCTTGAGGGTGTAGGAGAGCTTGGTGGAGTAGGAGAGGTTAGGGGAGTCGGAGAGGTTGGGGGAGTAGGAGAGGTTGGGGGAGTCGGACAGGTTTGGGGATTAGGAGAGGTTGGGGAAGTACGAGAGGTTGGGGGAGTCGGAGAGCTTACCGGAGTATTAGAGATTACCGAAGAAGAGCTTACCGGAGTAGAAGAGCTTACCGGAGTAGGAGAGCTTACCGGAGTAGAAGAGCTGACCGGAGTAGGAGATCTTAGCGGAGTACGAGATCTTACTGGAGTAGGAGAGCTTGGGGGAGTAGGAGAGCTTGGGTGTGTAGGAGAGCTTGGTGGAGTGGGAGAGATTAGGGGAGTCGGAGATGTTTGGGGAGTAGGAGAGGTTGGGGGAGTAGGAGGGGTTTGGGGATTAGGAGAGTTTGGGGAAGTAGGAGAGGTTGGGGGAGTAGGAGAGGTTCGGGGAGTAGGAGAGGATGAGGAAGTAGGAGAGTTTGGGGGAGTAGGAGAGCTTACCGGAGTATTAGAGCTTACCGGAGTAGAAGAGCTTACCGTAGTAGGAGAGCTTACCGGAAAAGAAGAGCTAACCGGAGTAGGAGAGCTTACCGGAGTAGAGGAGCTTACCGGAGTAGGAGAGATTAACGGAGTAGGAGAGTTTGGAGGTGTAGGAGAGCTTGCGCCAGTAGGAGCGCTTGAGGGAGTAGGAGAGATTGGGGCAGTCGGAGAGCTTGGGGGAGTAGGAGAGCTTGGGGGAGTAGGAGAGCTTGGGGGAGTAGGAAAGCTTGGGTGATTAGGAGAGCTTGGGGGAGGAGGAGAGTTTGGGCGAGTCGGAGAGCTTGTGGGAGTCGGAGAGCTTGGGGGAGTCGGAGAGCTTGGGGGAGAAGGAGAGCTTGGGGGAGTAGGTCAGCTTGGGGGAGTAGGAGAGCTTGGGGGAGTCGGAGAACGTGGGGGTGTAGGAGAGTTTGGGGGAGTAGGAGAGCTTGTTTAAAAGGAGAGCTTGTGTGGGTAGGAGAGCTTGGGGGTGTAGGAAAGCTTTCGGGAGTAGGAGAGCTTGGGCGAGTAGGAGAGATTGGGGGAGTAGGAGAGCTTGGGGGAGCAGGAGAGCATGGGCGAGTCGGAGAGCTTGGGGGTGTCGGAGAGCTTGGACGAGTAGGAGAGCTTGGGGGAGTAGCAGAGCTTCGGGGAGTAGGAGAGCTTGGGGGAGAAGGAGAGCTTGTGGGAGTAGGAGAGATTGGGGGATTAGGAGAGCTTTTGGGAGTAGGAGAGCTTGGGGGATTTGAAGAGCTTGTGTGAGTCGGAGAGCTTGGGGGAGTCGGAGAGCTTGGGGGAGTAGGAGAGCTTGGAGAGTAGGAGAGCTTGGGGGAGTAGCAGAGCTTGGGGGAGTAGGATTGCTTGGGGAAGTAGGAGAGTTTACCGTAGTTGGAGAACTAACCGAAGTAGGTGTGCTTGCTTGAGTAGGAGAGCTTGGGGGAGTCGGAGAGCTTACCGGATTAGGTAGGCTTACTGGATTTGGAGAGTTTACCGGATTAGGATATTTTACCGGATTAGGAGAGCTTACCGCAGTAGGAGTGCTTACCTCAGTAAGAGAGCTTACCGGAGTAGGAGAGCTTACCCGAGTAGGAGAGCTTACTGGAGTAGGTGAGCTTGGGGGAGGAGGAGAGCTTGTAGGAGCAGGTTAGCTTACCGGAGTGGGAGAGCTTACCGGAGTTGGAGAGCTTGGGGAAGTAGGAGAGCTTACGGGAGTAGAAGAGCTTACCGGATTAGGAGAGCTAAACGGATTAGGAGAGCTTAACAGAGTAGAAGAGCTTACCAGAGTCGGAGAGCTTACCGGAGTAGGAGAGCTTACCGGAATAGGAGAGTTTGGGGGAGCATGATAGGTGGGGGACTAGGAGAGCTTGGGGAGTAGGAGCGCTTGGGGGTGTAGGAGAGCTTGGTGGAGTAGGAGAGGTTAGGGGAGTCGGAGAGGTTTGGGGATTAGGAGAGGTTGGGGAAGTACGAGAGTTTGGGGGAGTAGGAGAGGTTGGGGGATTAGGTAGCTTATCGGAATATTAGAGATTTCCGGAGAAGAAGAGATTGCCGGAGTAGGAGAGCTTACCGGCGTTAAAGAGCTTACCGGAGTAGGAGAGCTTGGGGGAGTAGGAGAACTTTGGAGAGCAGGAGACCTTGGGGGAGTAGGAGTGATTGGTGGAGTAGGAGAGCTTGGGGGTGTAGGAGAGCTTGGTGGTGTAGGAGAGATTAGGGGAGTCAGAGATGTTGGGGGAGTTGGAGAGCTTGGGGTGTAGAGAGATTGGGGGAGTAGGAGAGCTTGGGGGAGTAGGAGAGCATGGGGGAGTTGGAGAGCTTGGGTGAGTCTTAGAGCTTGGGGGATTCGGAGAGCTTGAGAGAGTAGCAGAGCTTGGGGGAGTAGGAGAGCTTGAGGGAGTAGGAGAGCTTGTGGGAGTAGGAGAGCTTTCGGGAGTAGCAGAGCTTGGGGGAGTACGAGAGATTGTGGGAGTAGGAGAGCTTGGGGGATTCGGAGAGCTTGGGGGAGTCAGAGAGCTTGGGGGAGTCGGAGAGCTTGGGGGATTCGGAGAGCTTTGGGGAGTAGAAGAGCTTGGGGGAGTAAGAGAGCTTGCGGGAGTAGGAGAGCTTGGCGAAGTAGGAGAGCTTACCGTAGTTGGAGAGCTAACCGAAGTAGGTGTGCTTGCGGGAGTAGGAGAGCTTACTGGAGTAGGAGTGCTTACCGCAGTAAGAGAGCTTACCGGAGTAGGAGAGCTTACCCGAGTAGGAGAGCTTACTGGAGTAGGTGAGCTTGGGGGAGGAGGTGAGCTTGTAGGAGTAGGAGAGTTTACCGGATTTGGAGAGCTAATCGGATCAGGAGCGCTTAACAGAGTAGAAGAGCTTATCAGATTCGGAGAGCTTACCGGAGTAGGAGAGCTTACAGTAATAGGAGAGTTTGGGGGAGCATGATAGGTGGGGGACTAGGAGAGCTTGGGGGAGTAGGAGCGCTTGGGGGTGTAGGAGAGCTTGGTGGAGTAGGAGAGGTTAGGGGAGTCGGAGAGGTTGGGGGAGTAGGAGAGGTTGGGGGAGTAGGAGAGGTTTGGGGATTAGGAGAGGTTGGGGAAGTACGAGAGGTTGGGGGAGTCGGAGAGCTTACCGGAGTATTAGAGATTACCGGAGAAGAAGAGCTTACCGGAGTAGAAGTGCTTACCGGAGTAGGAGAGCTTACCGGAGTAGAAGAGCTGACCGGAGTAGGAGAGCTTACCGGAGTACGAGATCTTACTGGAGTAGGAGAGCTTGGGGGAGTCGGAGAGCTTGGGGGTGTAGGAGAGCTTGGTGGAGTAGGAAAGATTAGGGGAGTCGGAGATGTTGGGGGAGTAGGAGAGGTTGGGGGAGTAGGAGGTGTTTGGGGATTAGGAGAGTTTGGGGAAGTAGGAGAGGTTGGGGGAGTAGGAGAGGTTGGGGGTGTAGGAGAGGATGAGGAAGTAGGAGAGTTTGGGGGAGTAGGAGAGCTTACCGAAGTATTAGAGCTTACCGGAGTAGAAGAGCTTACCGGAGTAGGAGAGCTTACCGGAGTAGAAGAGCTGACCGGAGTAGGAGAGCTTACCGGAGTAGGAGAGCTTACCGGAGTAGGAGAGCTTGTGGGAGTAGGAGAGCTTAGGGGAGTAGGAGAGCTTGGGTGAGTAGGAGAGCTAACTGGAGTAGGAGAGCTTACCGGAGTAGGAGAGATTAACGGAGTAGGAGAGTTTGGAGGTGTAGGAGAGCTTGCGCCAGTAGGAGCGCTTAAGGGAGTAGGAGAGATTGGGGCAGTCGGAGAGCTTGGGGGAGTAGGAGAGCTTGGGGGAGTAGGAGAGCTTGGGGGAGTAGGAAAGCTTGGGTGATTAGGAGAGCTTGGGGGAGGAGGAGAGCTTGGGGGAGTAGGAGAGCTTGTTTAAAAGGAGAGCTTGTGGGGGTAGGAGAGCTTGGGGGTGTAGGAGAGCTTTCGGGAGTAGGAGAGCTTGGGCGAGTAGGAGAGATTGGGGAAGTAGGAGAGCTTGGGGTAGCAGGAGAGCTTGGGCGAGTCGGAGAGCTTGGGGGAGTCGGAGAGCTTGGGGCAGCCGGAGAGATTGGGGGAGTCGGAGAGCTTGAGGGAGCTGGAGAGCTTGGAGGAGTCGGAGAGCTTGGGGGAGTCGGAGAACTTGGGGGATTCGGAGAGCTTGGAGGAGTAGGAGAGTTTGGGGGACTAGGAGAGCTTTCGCGAGTAGCAGAGCTTGATGGAGTAGGAGAGCTTGGGGGAGAAGGAGAGCTTGTGGGAGTAGGAGAGATTGGGGGATTAGGAGAGCTTTTGGGAGTAGGAGAGCTTGGGGGATTAGGAGAGCTTGGGGGAGTAGAAGAGCTTGGGAGAGTAGGAAAGCTTGGGAGAGTCGAAGAGCTTGGATGAGTCGGAGAGCTTGGAGGAGTCGGAGAGCTTGGGTGAGTCGGAGAGCTTGGGGGAGTCGGAGAGCTTGGGGTATTCGGAGAGCTTGGGGGAGTAGGAGAGCTTGGAGAGTAGGAGAGCTTGGGGGAGTAGCAGAGCTTGGGGGAGTAGGAGTATTTGGGGAAGTAGGAGAGTTTACCGTAGTTGGAGAACTAACCGAAGTAGGTGTGCTTGCTTGAGTAGGAGAGCTTGGGGGAGTTGGAGAGCTTACCGGATTAGGAGAGCTTACTGTATTTGGAGAGTTTACCGGATTGGAATATTTTACCGGATTAGGAGAGCTTACCGCAGTTGGGGGAGTAGGAGAGGTTGGGGGAGTAGGAGGGGTTTGGGGATTAGGAGAGGTTGAGGAAGTAGGAGAGGTTGGGGGAGTAGGAGAGGTTGAGGAAGTAGGAGAGTTTGGGGGGAGTAGGAGAGCTTACCGGAGTATTAGAGCTTACCGGAGTAGAAGAGCTTACCGGAGTAGGAGAGCTTACCGTAGTTGAATAGCTGAACGGAGTAGGAGAGCTTACCGGAGTAGGAGAGCTCACCGGAGTAGGAGAGCTTTGGGGAGTAGGAGAGCTTGGGGGTGTAGGAGAGCTTGGGGGAGTCGGAGAGCAAACTGGAGTTGGAGAGCTTACCGGAGTAGGAGAGCTTAACGGCGTAGGAGAGTTTGGGGGTGTAGGAGAGCTTGCGCCAGTAGGAGCGCTTGAGGGAGTGGGAGAGATTGGGGCAGTCGGAGAGCTTGGGGGAATAGGAGAGCTTGAGGGAGTAGGAGAGCTTGGTGGAGTAGGAAAGCTTGGGGGATTACGAGACCTTGGGGGGGTAGGAGAGTTTGGGCGAGTCGGATAGCTTGTGGGAGTCGGATAGCTTGGGGGAGAAGGAGAGCTTGAGGGAGTAGTAGAGCTTGGGGGAGTAGGAGGGCTTTCGGGAGTAGGAGAGCTTGGGGGATAGAAGAGATTGGGGGAGTAGGAGAGCTTGGGGGAGTGGGAGAGTTTGTGCGAGTCGGAGAGCTTGGGGGAATCGGAAAGCTTGGGGGAGTCGGAGAGCTTGGGGGAGTCGGAGAGCTTGGGGGAGTTGGAGAGCTTGGGTGAGTCTTAGAGCTTGGGGGATTCGGAGAGCTTGGGGGAGCAGCAGATCTTGGGGGAGTAGGAGAGCTTGAGGGAGTAGGAGAGCTTGGGGGAGTAGGAGAGCTTTCGGGAGTAGCAGAGCTTGGGGGAGTACGAGAGATTGGGGGAGTTGGAGAGCTTGGGGAAGTAGGAGAGCTTACCGTAGTTGGAGAGCTAACCGAAGTAGGTGTGCTTGCGGGAGTAGGAGAGCTTACTGGAGTAGGAGTGCTTACCGCAGTAAGAGAGCTTACCGGAGTAGGAGAGCTTACCCGAGTAGGAGAGCTTACTGGAGTAGGTGAGCTTGGGGGAGGAGGTGAGCTTGTAGGAGTAGGAGAGTTTACCGGATCAGGAGCGCTTAACAGAGTAGAAGAGCTTATCAGATTCGGAGAGCTTACCGGAGTAGGAGAGCTTACCGGAATAGGAGAGTTTGGGGGAGCATGATAGGTGGGGGACTAGGAGAGCTTGGGGGAGTAGGAGCGCTTGGGGGTGTAGGAGAGCTTGGTGGAGTAGGAGAGGTTAGGGGAGTCGGAGATGTTGGGGGAGTAGGAGAGGTTGGTGGAGTAGGAGAGGTTTGGGGATTAGGAGAGTTTGGGGAAGTAGGAGAGGTTGGGGGAGTAGGAGAGGTTGGGGGAGTAGGAGAGGATGAGGAAGTAGGAGAGTTTGGGGGAGTAGGAGAGCTTACCGGAGTATTAGAGCTTACCGGAGTAGAAGAGCTTACCGGAGTAGGAGAGCTTACCGGAGTAGAAGAGCTGACCGGAGTAGGAGAGCTTACCGGAGTAGGAGAGCTTACCGGAGTAGGAGAGCTTGTGGGAGTAGGAGAGCTTGGGGGAGTAGGAGAGCTTGGGTGAGTAGGAGAGCTAACTGGAGTAGGAGAGCTTACCGGAGTAGGAGAGATTAACGGAGTAGGAGAGTTTGGAGGTGTAGGAGAGCTTGCGCCCGTAGGAGCGCTTGAGGGAGTAGGAGAGATTGGGGCAGTCGGAGAGCTTGGGGGAGTAGGAGAGCTTGGGGGAGTAGGAGAGCTTGGGGGAGTAGGAAAGCTTGGGTGATTTGGAGAGCTTGGGGGAGGAGGAGAGTTTAGGTGAGTCGGGGAGCTTGTGGGAGTCTGAGAGCTTGGGGGAGTCGGAGAGCTTGGGGGAGAAGGAGAGCTTGGGGGAGTAGGACATCTTGGGGGAGTAGGAGAGCTTGGGGGAGTCGGAGAACTTGGGGAGTAGGAGAGTTTGGGGGAGTAGGAGAGCTTGTTTAAAAGGAGAGCTTGTGGGGGTAGGAGAGCTTGGGGGTGTAGGAGAGCATTCGGGAGTAGGAGAGCTTGGGGGAGTAGGAGAGATTGGGGGAGAAGGAGAGCTTGGGGGAATAGGAGAGCTTGGGCGAGTCGGAGAGCTTGGGGGAGTCGGAGAGCTTGGGGGAGCCGGAGAGATTGGGGGAGTCGGAGAGCTTGAGGGAGCTGGAGAGCTTGGGGGAGTCGGAGAGCTTGGGGGAGTCGGAGAACTTGGGTGATTCGGAGAGCTTGGAGGAGTAGGAGAGCTTGAGGGAGTAGCAGAGCTTGGGGGGTAGGAGAGCTTGGGGGACTAGGAGAGCTTTCGCGAGTAGCAGAGCTTGGGGGAGTACGAGAGATTGCGGGAGTAGGAGAGCTTGGTGGAGTAGGAGAGCTTGGGCGAGTCGGAGAGCTTGGGAGATTCGGAGAGCTTGGGGGAGTAGAAGAGCTTGGGGGTGTAGGAGAACTTTGCGGAGTAGGAGAGCTTGGGGGAGTAGGAGAGCTTGGGGGAGTAGAAGAACTTGGGGGTGTTGGAGAGCTGGGGCGAGTCGGAGAGCTTGGGGGAGTCGGAGAGCTTGGGGCAGTCGGAGAGCTTGGGGGAGTCGGAGAGCTTGGGGGAGGCGTAGAGCTTACCGGAGTCGGAGAGCTTGGGGGAGTCGGAGAGCTTGGGGGAGTCGGAGAGCTTGGGGGAGTAGGATAGCTTGGGGGAGTAGCGGAGCTTACCGGAGTAGGAGAGCTTGAGGCAGTAGGAGAGCTTGGGGGAGTAGGATTGCTTACCGGAGTAGGAGAGCTTGTGGGTGTCAGAGAGCTTGGGGGAGTAGAAAAGCTTGGGGGATTAGGAGAGCTTGGGGGAGTAGGAGAGCTTGGGGGAGAAGGAGAGCTTGTGGGAGTAGGAGAGCTTGGGGGAGTAGGTGAGCTTTCGGGAGTAGGAGACCTTGGGGGGTAGAGAGATTGGGGGAGTAGGAGAGCTTGGGGGAGTAGGAGAGCTTGGGGGAGTCGGAGAGCTTGGGGGAGTCGGAGAGCATGGGGGAGTCGGAGATCTTGGGGGAGTAGGAGAGCTTGAGGGTGTAGGAGAGCTTGCGCCAGTAGGAGCGCTTGAGGGAGTAGGAGAGATTGGGGCAGTCGGAGAGCTTGGAGGAGTAGGAGGTCTTGGGGGAGTTGGAGAGCTTGGGGGAGTAGGAAAGCTTGGGGGATGAGGAGAGCTTGGGGGAGTAGGAGAGTTTGGGCGAGTCGGAGTGCTTGTGGGAGTCGGAGGGCTTGGGGGAGTCGGAGAGCTTGGGGGAGAAGGAGAGCTTGGGGGAGTAAGACAGCTTGGGGGAGTAGGAGAGCTTGGGGGTGTCGGAGAGCTTGGGGGAGTAGGAGAGCTTGGGGGAGTAGGAGAGCTTGGGGGAGAAGGAGAGCTTGTGGGAGTCGGAGAGCTTGGGGGAGTAGGTGAGCTTTTGGGAGTAGGAGACCTTGGGGGGTAGAGAGATTGGGGGAGTAGGAGAGCTTGGGGGAGTAGGAGAGCTTGGGCGAGTCGGAGAGCTTGAGGGTGTCGGAGAGCTTGGGGGAGTCGGAGAGCTTGGGGGAGTCGGAGAGCTTGGGGGAGTCGGAGAGCTTGGGGGAGTCGGAGAGCTTCGGGGATTCGGAGAGCTTGGGGGAGTACGAGAGCTTGTGGGAGTAGGAGAGCTTGGGGGAGTAGGAGAGATTGGGGGAGTAGGAGAGCTAACTGGAGTAGGAGAGCTTGGGGGAGTAGCAGAGCTTCGGGGAGTAGGAGAGCTTGGGGGACTAGGAGAGCTTTCGCGAGTAGCAGAGCTTGGGGGAGTACGAGAGATTGGGGGAGTCGGATAGCTTGGTGGAGTAGGAGAGCTTGGGCGAGTCGGAGAGTTTGGGGATCCGGAGAGCTTGTGGGAGTAGAAGAGCTTGGGGGAGTAGGAGAGCTTGGCGGAGTAGGAGAGCTTGGGGGAGTAGGAGAGCTTGGGGGAGTAGAAGAACTTGGGGGAGTTGGAGAGCTTGGGCGAGTCGGAGAGCTTGGGGGAGTGGAAGCGCTTGGGGCAGTCGGAGAGCTTGGGGGAGTCGGAGAGCTTCGGGGAGTCGGAGAGCTTACCGGAGTCGGAGAGCTTGGGGGAGTCGGAGAGCTTGGAGGAGTCGGAGAGCTTGGGGGAGTAGGATAGCTTGGGGAATAGGGGATCTTACCGGAGTAGGAGAGCTTGAGGCAGTAGGGGAACTTGTGTGAGTAGGATTGCTTACCGGAGTAGGAGAGCTTGTGGGTGTAAGAGAGCTTGGGGGAGTAGAAGAGCTTGGGGGAGTAGGAGAGCTTGGAGGAGTCGGAGAGCTTGGTGGAGTCGGAGAGCTTGGGGGAGTCGGAGATCTTGGGGGAGTAGGAGAGCTTGAGGGTGTAGGAGAGCTTGCGCCAGTAGGAGCGCTTGAGGGAGTAGGAGAGATTGGGGCAGTCGGAGAGCTTGGAGGAGCAGGAGATCTTGGGGGAGTTGGAGAGCTTGGGGGAGTAGGAAATCTTGGGGGATGAGGAGAGCTTGGGGGAGTAGGAGAGTTTGGGCGAGTCGGAGTGCTTGTGGGAGTCGGAGGGCTTGGGGGAGTCGGAGAGCTTGGGGGAGAAGGAGAGCTTGGGAGAGTAGGACAGCTTGGGGGAGTAGGAGAGCTTGGGGGTGTCGGAGAGCTTGTGGGCGTTCGAGAGCTTGGGGGAGTAGGAGAGATTGGGGGAGAAGGAGAGCTTGTGGGAGTAGGAGAGCTTTTGGGGGAGTAGGAGAGCTTTCGGGAGTTGGAGAGCTTGGGGTGTAGAGAGATTGGGGGAGTAGGAGAGCTTGGGGGAGTAGGAGAGCTTGGGGGAGTTGGAGAGGTTGGGTGAGTCTTAGAGCTTGCGGTATTCGGAGAGCTTGGGGGAGTAGCAGAGCTTGGGGGAGTAGGAGAGCTTGAGGGAGTAGGAGAGCTTGGGGGAGTAGGAGAGCTTTCGGGAGTAGCAGAGCTTGGGGGAGTACGAGAGATTGGGGGAGTAGGAGAGCTTGGGGGATTCGGAGAGCTTGGGGGAGTCGGAGAGCTTGGGGGAGTCGGAGTGCTTGGGGGATTCGGAGAGCTTTGGGGAGTAGAAGTGCTTGGGGGAGTAAGAGAGCTTGCGGGAGTAGGAGAGCTTGGGGAAGTAGGAGAACTTACCGTAGTTGGAGAGCAAACCGAAGTAGGTGTGCTTGCGGGAAGAGGAGATCTTACTGGAGTCGGAGTGCTTGCCGCAGTAAGAGAGCTTACCGGAGTAGGAGAGCTTAGCCGAGTAGGAGAGCTTACTGGAGTAGGTGAGCTTGGGGGAGGAGGTGAGCTTGTCGGAGTAGGAGAGTTTACCGGATTTGGAGAGCTAACCGGATCAGGAGCGCTTAACAGAGTAGAAGAGCTTACCAGATTCGGAGAGCTTACCGGAGTAGGAGAGCTTACCGGAATAGGAGAGTTTGGGGGAGCATGATAGGTGGGGGACTAGGAGAGCTTGGGGGAGTAGGAGCGCTTGGGGGTGTAGGAGAGCTTGATTGAGTAGGAGAGGTTAGGGTAGTCGGAGAGGTTGGGGGAGTAGGAGAGGTTGGGGGAGTAGGAGAGGTTTGGGGATTAGGAGAGGTTGGGGAAGTACGAGAGGTTGGGGGAGTCGGAGAGCTTACCGGAGTATTAGAGATTACCGGAGAAGAAGAGCTTACCGGAGTAGAAGAGCTTACCGGAGTAGGAGAGCTTACCGGAGTAGAAGAGCTGACCGGAGTAGGAGAGCTTACCGGAGTACGAGATCTTACTGGAGTAGGAGAGCTTGGGGGAGTAGGAGAGCTTGGGGGTGTAGGAGGGCTTGGTGGAGTAGGAGAGATTAGGGGAGTCGGAGATGTTGGGGAAGTAGGAGAGGTTGGGGGAGTAGGAGAGGTTGGGGGAGTAGGAGAGGATGAGGAAGTAGGAGTGTTTGGGGGAGTGGGAGAGCTTACCGCAGTATTAGAGCTTACCGGAGTAGAAGAGCTTACCGGAGTAGGAGAGCTTACCGGAGTAGAAGAGCTGACCGGAGTAGGAGAGCTTACCGGAGTAGGAGAGCTTACCGGAGTAGGAGAGCTTGTGGGAGTAGGAGAGCTTGGGGGAGTAGGAGAGCTTGGGTGAGTAGGAGAGCTAACTGGAGTAGGAGAGCTTACCGGAGTAGGAGAGATTAACGGAGTAGGAGAGTTTGGAGGTGTAGGAGAGCTTGCGCCAGTAGGAGCGCTTGAGGGAGAATGAGAGATTGGGGCAGTCGGAGAGCTTGGGGGAGTAGGAGAGCTTGGGGGAGTAGGAGAGCTTGGGGGAGTAGGAAAGCTTGGGTGATTTGGAGAGCTTGGGGAGGAGGAGAGTTTGGGCGAGTCGGAGAGCTTGTGGGAGTCGGAGAGCTTGGGGGAGTCGGAGAGCTTGGGGGAGAAGGAGAGCTTGGGGGAGTAGGACAGCTTGGGGGAGTAGGAGAGCTTGGGGGAGTCGGAGAACTTGGGGGTGTAGGAGTGTTTGGGGGAGTAGGAGAGCTTGTTTAAAAGGAGAGCTTGTGGGGGTAGGAGAGCTTGGGGGTGTAGGAGAGCTTTCGGGAGTAGGAGAGCTTGGGGGAGTAGGAGAGATTGGGGGAGTAGGAGAGCTTGGAGGAGTAGGAGAGCTTGGGCGAGTCGGAGAGCTTGGTGGAGTAGGAGAGCTTGGAGGAGCCGGAGAGATTGGGGGAGTAGGAGAGCTTGGGGGACTAGGAGAGCTTTCGCGAGTAGCAGAGCTTGCGGGAGTACGAGAGATTGCGGGAGTAGGAGAGCTTGGTGGAGTAGGAGAGCTTGGGCGAGTCGGAGAGCTTGGGAATTCGGAGAGCTTGGGGGAGTAGAAGAGCTTGGGAGAGTAGGAGAACTTTGCGGAGTAGGAGAGCTTGGGGGAGTAGGAGAGCTTGGGGAGTAGAAGAACTTGGGGGAGTTGGAGAGCTTGGGCGAGTCGGAGAGCTTGGGGGAGTCGGAGAGCTTGGGGCAGTCGGAGAGCCTGGGGGAGTCGGAGAGCTTGGGGGAGGCGTAGAGCTTATCGGAGTCGGAGAGCTTGGGGGAGTCGGAGAGCTTGGGGGAGTCGGAGAGCTTGGGGGAGTAGGATAGCTTGGGGGAGTAGCGGAGCTTACCGGAGTAGGAGAACTTGAGGCAGTAGGAGAGCTTGGGGGAGTAGGATTGCTTACCGGAGTAGCAGAGCTTGTGGGTGTAAGAGAGCTTGGGGGAGTAGAAGAGCTTGGGGGAGTAGGAGAGCTTGGGGGAGTCGGAGAGCTTGGGGGAGTCGGAGAGCTTGGGGGAGTCGGGGATCTTGGGGGAGTAGGAGAGCTTGAGGGTGTAGGAGAGCTTGGGGGAGTCGGAGAGCTTGGGGGAGTAGGAAAGCTTGGGGGATGAGGAGAGCTTGGGGGAGTAGGAGAGTTTGGGCGAGTCGGAGTGCTTGTGGGAGTCGGAGGGCTTGGGGGAGTCGGAGAGCTTCGGGGAGAAGGAGAGCTTGGGGGAGTAGGACAGTTTGGGGGAGTAGGAGAGCTTGGGGTTGTCGGAGAGCTTGGGGGAGTAGGACAGCTTGGGGGAGTAGGAGAGCTTGGGGGAGTTGGAGAGGTTGCGTGAGTCTTAGAGCTTGCGGTATTCGGAGAGCTTGGGGGAGTAGCAGAGCTTGGGGGAGTAGGAGAGCTTGAGGGAGTAGGAGAGCTTGGGGGAGTAGGAGAGCTTTCGGGAGTAGCAGAGCTTGGGGGAGTACGAGAGATTGGGGGAGTAGGAGAGCTTGGGGGATTCGGAGAGCTTGGGGGAGTCGGAGAGCTTGGGGGAGTCGGAGTGCTTGGGGGATTCGGAGAGCTTTGGGGAGTAGAAGAGCTTGGGGGAGTAAGAGAGCTTGCGGGAGTAGGAGAGCTTGGGGAAGTAGGAGAACTTACCGTAGTTGGAGAGCTAACCGAAGTAGGTGTGCTTGCGGGAAGAGGAGATCTTACTGGAATCGGAGTGCTTGCCGCAGTAAGAGAGCTTACCGGAGTAGGAGAGCTTACCCGAGTAGGAGAGCTTACTGGAGTAGGTGAGCTTGGGGGAGGAGGTGAGCTTGTCGGAGTGGGAGAGTTTATCGGATTTGGAGAGCTAACCGGATCAGGAGCGCTTAACAGAGTAGAAGAGCTTACCAGATTCGGAGAGCTTACCGGAGTAGGAGAGCTTCCCGGAATAGGAGAGTTTGGGGGAGCATGATAGGTGGGGGACTAGGAGAGCTTGGGGGAGTAGGAGCGCTTGGGGGTGTAGGAGAGCTTGATTGAGTAGGAGAGGTTAGGGGAGTCGGAGAGGTTGGGGGAGTAGGAGAGGTTGGGGGAGTAGGAGAGGTTTGGGGATTAGGAGAGGTTGGGGAAGTACGAGAGGTTGGGGGAGTCGGAGAGCTTACCGGAGTATTAGAGATTACCGGAGAAGAAGAGCTTACCGGAGTAGAAGAGCTTACCGGAGTAGGAGAGCTTACCGGAGTAGAAGAGCTGACCGGAGTAGGAGAGCTTACCGGAGTACGAGATCTTACTGGAGTAGGAGAGCTTGGGGGAGTAGGAGAGCTTGGGGGTGTAGGAGGGCTTGGTGGAGTAGGAGAGATTAGGGGAGTCGGAGATGTTGGGGAAGTAGGAGAGGTTGGGGGAGTAGGAGAGGTTGGGGGAGTAGGAGAGGATGAGGAAGTAGGAATGTTTGGGGGAGTGGGAGAGCTTACCGGAGTATAAGAGCTTACCGGAGTAGAAGAGCTTACCGGAGTAGGAGAGCTTACCGGAGTAGAAGAGCTGACCGGAGTAGGAGAGCTTACCGGAGTAGGAGAGCTTACCGGAGTAGGAGAGCTTGTGGGAGTAGGAGAGCTTGGGGGAGTAGGAGAGCTTGGGTGAGTAGGAGAGCTAACTGGAGTAGGAGAGCTTACCGGAGTAGGAGAGATTAACGGAGTAGGAGAGTTTGGAGGTGTAGGAGAGCTTGCGCCAGTAGGAGCGCTTGAGGGAGAATGAGAGATTGGGGCAGTCGGAGAGCTTGGGGGAGTAGGAGAGCTTGGGGGAGTAGGAGAGCTTGGGGGAGTAGGAGAGCTTGGGGGAGTAGGAAAGCTTGGGTGATTTGGAGAGCTTGGGGAGGAGGAGAGTTTGGGCGAGTCGGAGAGCTTGTGTGAGTCGGAGAGCTTGGGGGAGTCGGAGAGCTTGGGGGAGAAGGAGAGCTTGGGGGAGTAGGACAGCTTGGGGGAGTAGGAGAGCTTGGGGGAGTCGGAAAACTTGGGGGTGTAGGAGTGTTTGGGAGAGTAGGAGAGCTTGTTTAAAAGGAGAGCTTGTGGGGGTAGGAGAGCTTGGGGGTGTAGGAGAGCTTTCGGGAGTAGGAGAGCTTGGGGGAGTAGGAGAGATTGGGGGAGTAGGAGAGCTTGGAGGAGTAGGAGAGCTTGGGCGAGTCGGAGAGCTTGGTGGAGTAGGAGAGCTTGGAGGAGCCGGAGAGATTGGGGGAGTCGGAGAGCTTGAGGGAGCTGGAGAGCTTGGGGGAGTCGGAGAGCTTGGGGGAGTCGGAGAACTTGGGGGATTCGGAGAGCTTGGAGGAGTAGGAGAGCTTGGGGGAGTAGCAGAGCTTCGGGGAGTAGGAGAGCTTGGGGGACTAGGAGAGCTTTCGCGAGTAGCAGAGCTTGCGGGAGTACGAGAGATTGCGGGAGTAGGAGAGCTTGGTGGAGTAGGAGAGCTTGGCCGAGTCGGAGAGCTTGGGAATTCGGAGAGCTTGGGGGAGTAGAAGAGCTTGGGAGAGTAGGAGAACTTTGCGGAGTAGGAGAGCTTGGGGGAGTAGGAGAGCTTGGGGAGTAGAAGAACTTGGGGGAGTTGGAGAGCTTGGGCGAGTCGGAGAGCTTGGGGGAGTCGGAGAGCTTGGGGCAGTCGGAGAGCCTGGGGGAGTCGGAGAGCTTGGGGGAGGCGTAGAGCTTACCGGAGTCGGAGAGCTTGGGGGAGTCGGAGAGCTTGGGGGAGTCGGAGAGCTTGGGGGAGTAGGATAGCTTGGGGGAGTAGCGGAGCTTACCGGAGTAGGAGAACTTGAGGCAGTAGGAGAGCTTGGGGGAGTAGGATTGCTTACCGGAGTAGGAGAGCTTGTGGGTGTAAGAGAGCTTGAGGGAGTAGAAGAGCTTGGGGGAGTAGGAGAGCTTGGGGGAGTCGGAGAGCTTGGGGGAGTCGGAGAGCTTGGGGGAGTCGGGGATCTTGGGGGAGTAGGAGAGCTTGAGGTGTAGGAGAGCTTGGGGGAGTCGGAGAGCTTGGGGGAGTAGGAAAGCTTGGGGGATAAGGAGAGCTTGGGGGAGTAGGAGAGTTTGGGCGAGTCGGAGTGCTTGTGGGAGTCGGAGGGCTTGGGGGAGTCGGAGAGCTTCGGGGAGAAGGAGAGCTTGGGGGAGTAGGAGAGCTTGGGGGAGAAGGAGAGCTTGTGGGAGTAGGAGAGCTTGGGGGAGTAGGTGAGCTTTCGGGAGTAGGAGACCTTGGGGGGTAGAGAGATTGGGGGAGTAGGAGAGCTTGGGGGAGTAGGAAAGCTTGGGCGAGTCGGAGAGCTTGGGGGAGTCGGAGAGCTTGGGGGAGTCGGAGAGCTTGGGGGAGTCGGAAGCTTGGGGGAGTCGGAGAGCTTCGGGGATTCGGAGAACTTCGGGGAGTACGAGAGCTTGTGGGAGTAGGAGAGCTTGGGGAAGTAGGAGAGCTTGGGGGAGTAGGAGAGCTAACTGGAGTAGGAGAGCTTACCGGAGTAGGAGAGATTAACGGAGTAGGAGAGTTTGGAGGTGTAGGAGAGCTTGCGCCAGTAGGAGCGCTTGAGGGAGTAGGAGAGATTGGGGCAGTCGGAGAGCTTGGGGGAGTCGGAGAACTTGGGGGATTAGGAGAGCTTGGAGGAGTAGGAGAGCTTGGGGGAGTAGCAGAGCTTCGGGGAGTAGGAGAGCGTGGGGGACTAGGAGAGCTTTCGCGAGTAGCAGAGCATGGGGGAGTACGAGAGATTGGGGGAGTCGGATAGCTTGGTGGAGTAGGAGAGCTTGGGCGTGTCGGAGAGTTTGGGGATTCGGAGAGCTTGTGGGAGTAGAAGAGCTTGGGGGAGTAGGAGAGCTTGGCTGAGTAGGAGAGCTTGGGGGAGTAGGAGAGCTTGGGGGAGTAGAAGAACTTGGGGGAGTTGGAGAGCTTGGGCGAGTCGGAGAGCTTGGGGGAGTCGGAGAGCTTGGGGCAGTCGGAGAGCTTGGGGGAGTCGGAGAGCTTGGGGGAGTCGGAGAGCTTACCGGAGTCGGATAGCTTGGGGGAGTCGGAGAGCTTGGGAGAGTCGGAGAGCTTGGGGGAGTAGGAAAGCTTGGGGGAGTAGGGGAGATTACCGGAGTAGGAGAGCTTGGGACAGTCGGAGAACTTGTGGGAGTAGGATTGCTTACCGGAGTAGGAGAGCTTGTGGGTGTAAGAGAGGTTGGGGGAGTCGGAGAGCTTGGGGGAGTCGGAGATCTTGGGGGAGTAGGAGAGCTTGGGGGTGTCGGAGAGCTTGGGGGAGTACGAGAGCTTGGGGGAGTAGGAGAGCTTGGGGGAGAAGGAGAGCTTGTGGGAGTAGGAGAGCTTGGGGGAGTAGGAGAGCTTTCGGGAGTTGGAGAGCTTGGAGTGTAGAGAGATTGGGTGAGTAGGAGAGCTTGGGGGAGTAGGAGAGCTTATGCGAGTCGGAGAGCTAGGGGGAGTCGGAGAGCTTGGGGGAGTCGGAGAGCTTGGGGGAGTCGGAGAGCTATGGGGTTGTCGGAGAGCTTTGGGGAGTCGGAGAGCTTGGGGGAGTCGGAGATCTTGGGGGAGTGTGAGAGCTTGAGGGTGTAGGAGAGCTTGCGCCAGTAGGAGCGCTTGAGGGAGTAGGAGAGATTGGGGCAGTCGGAGAGCTTGGAGGAGTAGGAGATCTTGGGGGAGTTGGACAGCTTGGCGGAGTAGGAAATCTTGGGGGATGAGGAGAGCTTGGGGGAGTAGGAGAGTTTGGGCGAGTCGGAGTGCTTGTGGGAGTCGGAGGGCTTGGGGGAGTCGGAGAGCTTGGGGGAGAAGGAGAGCTTGGGGGAGTAGGACAGCTTGGGGGAGTAGGAGAGCTTGGGGGAGTAGGAGAGCTTGGGGGTGTCGGAGAGCTTTGGGGAGTAGGAGAGCTTGGGGGAGTAGGAGAGCTTGGGGGAGAAGGAGAGCTTGTGGGAGTAGGAGAGCTTGGGGAATAGGAGAGCTTTCGGGAGTTGGAGAGCTTGGGGTGTAGAGAGATTGGGGGAGAAGGAGAGCTTGGGGGAGGGAGTAGGAGAGCTTGGGCGAGTCGGAGAGCTTGGGGGAGTCGGAGAGCTTGGGGGAGTCGGAGAGCTTGGGGGAGTCGGAGAGCTTGGGGGAGTCGGAGAGCTGGGGGGATTCGGAGAGCTTGGGGGAGTACGAGAGCTTGGGGGTGTAGGAGAGCGTGGGGGAGTAGGAGAGCTTGGGGGAGTAGGACAGCTTGGGGGAGTAGGAGAGCTTGGGGGAGTCGGAGAACTTGGGGGTGTAGGAGAGTTTGGGGGAGTAGGAGAGCTTGTTTAAAAGGAGAGCTTGTGGAGGTAGGAGAGCTTGGGGGTGTAGGAGAGCTTTCGGGAGTAGGAGAGCTTGGGGGAGTAGGAGAGATTGGGGGAGTAGGAGAGCTTGGGGGAGTAGGAGAGCTTGGGCGATTCGGAGAGCTTGGGGGAGTCGGAGAGCTTGGGGGAGCCGGAGAGATTGGGGGAGTCGGAGAGCTTGAGGGAGCTGGAGAGCTTGGGGGAGTCGGAGAGCTTGGGGGAGTCGGAGAACTTGGGGGATTCGGAGAGCTTGGAGGAGTCGGAGAGCTTGGGGGAGTAGCAGAGCTTCGGGGAGTAGGAGAGCTTGGGGGAATAGGAGAGCTTTCGCGAGTAGCAGAGCTTGCGGGAGTACGAGAGATTGCGGGAGTAGGAGAGCTTGGTGGAGTAGGAGAGCTTGGGCGAGTCGGAGAGCTTGGGAATTCGGAGAGCTTGGGGGAGTAGAAGAGCTTGGGAGAGTAGGAGAACTTTGCGGAGTAGGAGAGCTTGGGGGAGTAGGAGAGCTTGGGGGAGTAGAAGAACTTGGGGGAGTTGGAGAGCTTGGGCGAGTCGGAGAGCTTGGGGGAGTCGGAGAGCTTGGGGCAGTCGGAGAGCCTGGGGGAGTCGGAGAGCTTGGGGGAGGCGTAGAGCTTACCGGAGTCGGAGAGCTTGTGGGAGTCGGAGAGCTTGGGGGAGTCGGAGAGCTTGGGGGAGTAGGATAGCTTGCGGGAGTAGCGGAGCTTACCGGAGTAGGAGAGCTTGAGGCAGTAGGAGAGCTTGGGGGAGTAGGATTGCTTACCGGAGTCGGAGAGCTTGTGGGTGTAAGAGAGCTTGGGGGAGTAGAAGAGCTTGGGGGAGTAGGAGAGCGTGGGGGAGTCGGAGAGCTTGGGGGAGTCGGAGAGCTTGGGGGAGTAGAAGAGCTTGCGGGAGTTGGAGAGCTTGGCTGAGTAGGAGAGCTTGGGGGAGTAGGAGAGCTTGGGGGAGTAGAAGAACTTGGGGGTGTTAGAGAGCTTGGGCGAGTCGGAGAGATTGGGGGAGTTGGAGAGCTTGGGGCAGTCGGAGAGCTTGCGGGAGTCGGAGAGCTTGGGGGAGTCGGAGAGCTTACCGGAGTCGGAGAGCTTGGGGGAGTCGGAGAGCTTGGGAGAGTCGGAGAGCTTGGGGGAGTAGGAAAGCTTGGGGGAGTAGGGGAGATTACCGGAGTAGGAGAGCTTGAGACAGTCGGAGAACTTGTGGGAGTAGGATTGCTTACCGGAGTAGGAGAGCTTACCGGAGTAGGAGAGCTTACCGGAGTAGGAGAGCTTACCGGAGTAGGTGAGCTTGGGGGAGTAGGAGAGCGTGTAGGAGCAGGGTAGCTTACCGGAGTAGGAGAGCTTACCGGAGTTGGAGAGCTTACTGGAGTAGGAGAGCTAACCGGATTAGGAGAGCTAAACCGATTAGGAGAGCTTACCGGAATAGTAGAGTTTGGTGAGTATGATAGGTGGGGGAGTAGGTTTGGGGATTAGGAGAGCTTGGGGGAGTCGGAGAATTTGGGGGAGTAGGAGAGCTTGGTGGAGTAGGAGAGCTTGTTTGAGAAGGAGAGCTTGTGGGGGTAGGTGAGCTTGGGGGAGTAGGAGAGCTTTCGGGAGTAGGAGAGCTTGGGGGAGTAGGAGAGATTGGGGGAGGAGGAGAGCTTGTAGGAGCAGGGTAGCTTACCGGAGTAGGAGAGCTTACCGGAGTTGGAGAGCTTGCGGGAGTAGGAGAGCTTGGTCGAGCAGGAGAGCTTGGGGAATAGGAGAACTTGGATTAGGAGAGATTACCAGAGAAGGAGAGCTTGCCGGAGTCGGACAGCTTGGGCGAGTCGGAGAGCTTGGGGGAGGAGGAAAGCTTCGGGGATTAGGAGCGCTTGCGGGAGTTGGAGAGCTTACCGCAGTTGGAGAGCTAACCGGAGTAGGAGAGCTTGCGGGAGTCGGAGAGCTTACTGGAGTAGGAGAGCTAACCGGATTAGGAGAGCTAACCGGATTAGGAGAGCTTACCGGAATAGGAGAGTGTGGGTGAGTATGATAGGTGGGGGAGTAGGTTTGGGGATTAGGAGAGCTTGGGGGAGTCGGTGAATTTGGGGGAGTAGGAAAGCTTGGTGGAGTAGGAGAGCTTGTTTGAGAAGGAGAGCTGGTGGGGGTAGGTGATCTTGGGGGAGTAGGAGAGCTTGGGGGAGTAGGAGAGATTGGGGGAGTAGGAGAGCTTGGGGGAGTAGGAGAGCTTGGGCGAGTCGGAGAGCTTGGGGGAGTCGGAGAGCTTGGGGGAGTCGGAGAACTTGAGGGAGTTGGAGCGCTTGGGGGAGTCGGAGAGCTTGGGGGAGTCGGAGAGTTTGGGGGAGTCGGAGAGCTTGGAGGAGTAGGAGAGCTCGGGGGAGTAGCAGAGCTTCGGGGAGAAGGAGAGCTTGGGGGACTACGAGAGCTTTCGGGAGTAGCAGAGCTTGGGGGTGTACGAGAGATTGGGGGAGTAGGAGAGCTTGGTTGAGTAGGAGAGCTTGTGCGAGTAGGAGAGCTTGGGGGAGTAGGAGAGCTTGGGGAGTAGAAGAGCTTGGGGGAGTACGAGAGCTTGGGCGACTCGGAGAGCTTGGGGGAGTCGGAGAGCTTGGGGCAGTCGGAGAGCTTCGGGGAGTCGGAGAGCTTGGGGTAGTCGGAGAGCTTACCGGAGTCGGAGAGTTTGGGGGAGTCGGAGAGCTTGGGGGAGACGGAGAGCTTGGGGGAGTCGGAGAGCTTGGGGGCATCGGAGAGCTTGGGGGAGTAGGAGAGCTTGCGGGAGTAGCAGAGCTTGGGGGAGTAGGAGAGCTGACCGTAGTAGGAGTGCTAACCGGAGCAGGAGAGCTTGCGGGAGTAGGAGAGCTTGGGGGAGTCGGAGAGCTTACCGGATTAGGAGAGTTTACCGGATTAGGAGAGTTTACCGGATTAGGAGAGCTAACCGGAGTAGTAGAGCTTACCGGATTAGGAGAGCTTACCGGAATAGGAGATTTTGGGGGAATATGATCGGTGGGGGAGTCGGAGAGACTGGGGGAGCAGCAGAGCTTGGGGATGTAGGAGAGCTTGGGGGAGTCGGAGAGGTTGGGGGCGTCGGAGAGGTTGGGGTAGTAGGAGAGGTTGGGGCGTAGGAGAGGTTTTGGGTTTAGGAGAGGTTGGCGAAGTAGGAGAGGTTGGGGGAGTAGGAGAGTTTGGGGGAGTAGGAGAGGTTGAGGGAGCAGGAGAGGTTGGGGGAGTAGGAGAGCTTACCGGAGTAGGAGAGCTTACCGGAGTAGAAGAGCTTACCGGAGTAGAAGAGATTACCGTAGTAGAAGAGCTTACCAGAGTAGGAGAGCTTACCAGAGTTGGAGAGCTTACCGGAGTACGTGAGCTTGGGGGAGTAGGAGAGCTTGGGGGAGTAGGAGAGCTTGGTGGAGTAGGAGCGTTTACCGGAGTAGGAGAGATGACCGGAGTAGGAGAGCTTAACGGAGTTGGAGTGCTTACCGCAGTAAGAGAGCTTACCGGAGTAGGAGAGCTTACCGGAGTAGGAGAGCTTACCGGAGTAGGTGAGCTTGGGGGAGTAGGAGAGCGTGTAGGAGCAGGGTAGCTTACCGGAGTAGGAGAGCTTACCGGAGTTGGAGAGCTTGCGGGAGTAGGAGAGCTTACTGGAGTGGGAGAGCTAACTGGATTAGGAGAGCTAACCGGATTAGGAGAGCTTACCAGAGAAGGAGAGCTTACCGGAGTAGGAGAGCTTCGGCGAGTCGGAGAGTTTGGGGGAGGAGGAAAGCTTCGGGGATTAGGAGAGCTTGGGGGAGTAGGAGAGCTTACCGTAGTTGGAGAGCTAACCGGAGTAGAAGAGCTTGCGGGAGTCGGAGAGCTTACTGGAGTAGGAGAGCAAACCGGATTAGGAGAGCTAACCGGATTAGGAGAGCTTACTGGAATAGGAGAGTTTGGGTGAGTATGATAGGTGGGGGAGTAGGTTTGGGGATTAGGAGAGCTTGGGGGAGTCGGAGAATTTGGGGGAGTAGGAGAGCTTGGTGGAGTAGGAGAGCTTGTTTGAGAAGGAGAGCTTGTGGGGGTAGGTGAGCTTGGGGGAGTAGGAGAGCTTTCGGGAGTAGGAGAGCTTGGGGGAGTAGGAGAGATTGGGGGAGGAGGAGAGCTTGTAGGAGCAGGGTAGCCTACCGGAGTAGGAGAGCTTACCGGAGTTGGAGAGCTTGCGGGAGTAGGAGAACTTGGTCGAGCAGGAGAGCTTGGGGAGTAGGAGAACTTGGATTAGGAGAGATTACCAGAGAAGGAGAGCTTTCCGGAGTCGGACAGCTTGGGCGAGTCGGAGAGCTTGGGGGAGGAGGAAAGCTTCGGGGATTAGGAGAGCTTGGGGGAGTAGGAGAGCTTACCGTAGTTGGAGAGCTAACAGGAGTAGGAGAGCTTGCGGGAGTCGGAGAGCTTACTGGAGTAGGAGAGCTAACCGGATAAGGAGAGCTAACCGGATTAGGAGAGCTTACCGGAATAGGAGAGTTTGGGTGAGTATGATAGGTGGGGGAGTAGGTTTGGGGATTAGGAGAGCTTGGGGGAGTCGGAGAATTTGGGGGAGTAGGAGAGCTTGGTGGAGTAGGAGAGCTTGTTTGAGAAGGAGAGCTTGTGGGGGTAGGTGAGCTTGGGGGAGTAGGAGAGCTTTCGGGAGTAGGAGAGCTTGGGGGAGTAGGAGAGATTGGGGGAGTAGGAGAGCTTGGGGGAGTAGGAGAGCTTGGGCGAGTCGGAGAGCTTGGGGGAGTCGGAGAGCTTGGGGGAGTCGGAGAGCTTGGGGGAGTCAGAGAACTGGAGGGAGTTGGAGAGCTTGGGGGAGTCGGAGAGCTTGGGGGAGTCGGAGAACTTGGCGGATTCGGAGATCTTGGAGGAGTAGGAGAGCTTGGGGGAGTAGCAGAGCTCCGGGGAGAAGGAGAGCTTGGGGACTACGAGAGCTTTCGCGAGTAGCAGAGCTTGGGGGTGTACGAGAGATTGGGGGAGTAGGAGAGCTTGGGGGAGTACGAGAGCTTGGGCGAGTCGGAGAGCTTGGGGGAGTCGGAGAGCTTGGGGCAGTCGGAGAGCTTCGGGGAATCGGAGAGCTTGGGGTAGTCGGAGAGCTTACCGGAGTCGGGGAGATTGGGGGAGTCGGAGAGCTTGGGGGAGTCGGAGAGCTTGGGGGAGTTGGATAGTTTTGGGGAGTAGGGGAGCTTGTGGGTGTAAGAGAGCTTGGGCGAGTAGAAGAGCTTGGGGGAGTAGGAGAGCTTGGGGGAGTCGGAGAGCTTGGGGAAGTCGGAGAGCTTGGGGGAGTCGGAGATCTTGCGTGAGTAGGAGCGCTTGGGGGTGTAGGAGAGCTTGCGCCAGTAGGAGCGCTTGAGGGAGTAGGAGAGATTGGGGCAGTCGGAAAGCTTGAGGGAGTAGGGGATCTTGGGGGAGTTGGAGAGCTTGGGGGAGTAGGAAAGTTTGGGGGATGAGGAGAGCTTGTGCGATTAGGAGAGTTTGGGCGAGTCGGAGTGCTTGTGGGAGTCGGAGAGCTTGGGGAAGTCGGAGAGCCTGGGGGAGAAGGAGATTTGGGGGATTCGGAGAGCTTGAGGGAGTAGGAGAGCTTTCGGGAGTAGGAGAGCTTGGGGGAGTAGAGGAGCTTAGGGGAGTAGGAGAGCTTGGGCGAGTCGGAGAGCTTGGGGGAGTCGGAGAGCTTGGGGGAGTCGGAGAGCTTGGGGGCGTCGGAGAGCTTGGGGGAGTCGGAGAGCTTGGGGGAGTCGGAGAGCTTGGGGGATTCGGAGAGCTTGGGCGAGTAGGAGAGCTTGCGGGAGTAGGAGAGCTTGGGGGAGTAGGAGAGCTGACCGTAGTAGGAGTGCTAACCGGAGCAGGAGAGCTTGCGGGAGTAGGAGAGTTTGGGGGAGTCGGAGAGCTTACCGGATTAGGAGATTTTGGGGGAATATGATCGGTGGGGGAGTCGGAGAGACTTGGGGAGCAGCAGAGCTTGGGGATGTAGGAGAGCTTGGGGGAGTCGGAGAGGTTGGGGGCGTCGGAGATGTTGGGGGAGTAGGAGAGGTTGGGGGAGTAGGAGAGGTTTTGGGTTTAGGAGAGGTTGGCGAAGTAGGACAGGTTGGGGGAGTAGGAGAGTTTGGGGGAGTAGGAGAGGTTGAGGGAGTAGGAGAGGTTGGGGGAGTAGGAGAGCTTACCGGAGTAGGAGAGCTTACCGGAGTAGAAGAGCTTACCGGAGTAGGAGAGCTTACCGTAGAAGAAGAGCTTACCAGAGTAGGAGAGCTTACCAGAGTTGGAGAGCTTACCGGAGTACGAGAGCTTGGGGGAGTAGGAGAGCTTGGGGGAGTAGGAGAGCTTGCTGGAGTAGGAGAGCTTACCGGAGTAGGAGAGATGACCGGAGTAGGAGTGCTTAACGGAGTTGGAGAGTTTGGGGGTGTAGGAGAGCTTGCACCAGTAGGAGCGCTTGAGGGAGTAGGAGAGATTGGGCCAGTCGGAGAGCTTGGGAGAGTAGGAGAGCTTGGGGGTGTAGGAGACCTTGTGGAGTCGGAGAGCTTGGGGGTTTCGGAGAGCTTGGGGGAGTCGGAGAGCTTGGGGGAGTCGGAGTGCTTGGGGGAGTCGGAGAGCTTGGAGGAGTCGGAGAGCTTGGGCGATTAGGAGAACTTACCGGAGTAGGAGATCTTGAGGCAGTAGGAGAGCTTGGGGGAGTAGGAATGCTTACCGGAGTAGGAGAGCTCGGGGGAGTAACAGAGCTTGTTGGGTAGGAGAGCTTGGGGGAGAAGGAGAGCTTCCCGGAGTAGGAGAGATTTGGGGAGAAGGAGATCTTGTGGCAGCAGAGTATCTTACCGGAGTAGGCGAGCTAACCGGAGCAGGGGAGCTTGGGCATGTCAGTGAGCTTGGGCGAGTATGAGAGCTAACCGGAGTAGGAGTGCTAACCGTAGTAGGAGAGCTTGCGGTAGTAAAAGAGCTTGGGGGAGTAGGGGATATTACCGGAATCGGAAAGTTCATCGGATTAGGAGAGCTCACGTGATAGGGAGAGCTTACCGGATTAGGAGAGCTTACTGGAGTAGAAGAGATTACCGGAGTAAGAGAGCTTGGGGGAGTAGGAGAGATTGTGGGAGTAGGAGAGCTTGGGGGAGTAGGTGAGCTTGGGCGAGTCGGAGAGCTTGGGGGAGTCGGAGAACTTGGGGGAGTCGGAGAGCTTGGGGGAGTCGGAGAACTTGAGTGAGTTGGAGAGCTTGGGGGAGTCGGAGAGCTTGGGGGAGTCGGAGAGCTTGGGGGAGTCGGAGAACTTGGCGGATTCGGAGATCTTGGAGGAGTAGGAGAGCTTGGGGGAGTAGCAGAGCTTCGGGGAGAAGGAGAGCTTGGGGGACTACGAGGGTTTTGGGGAGTAGCAGAGCTTGGGGGTGTACGAGAGATTGGGGG
Organism: Pristiophorus japonicus; assembly: GCF_044704955.1. Taxonomy (NCBI): domain Eukaryota; kingdom Metazoa; phylum Chordata; class Chondrichthyes; family Pristiophoridae; genus Pristiophorus; species Pristiophorus japonicus. The sequence continues at coordinate 216,389 of NW_027253477.1, forward strand.
AGTAGGAGAGCTTGGTTGAGTAGGAGAGCTGGTGCGAGTAGGAGAGCTTGGAGGAGTAGGAGAGCTTGGGGAGTAGAAGAGCTTGGGGGAGTACGAGAGCTTGGGCGACTCGGAGAGCTTGGGGGAGTCGGAGAGCTTGGGGCAGTCGGAGAGCTTCGTGGAGTCGGAGAGCTTGGGGTAGTCGGAGAGCTTACCAGAGTCGGAGAGCTTGGGGGAGTCAGAGAGCTTGGGGGAGTCGGAGAGCTTGGGGGAGTAGGGTAGTTTTGGGGAGTAGGGGAGCTTGTGGGTGTAAGAGAGCTTGGGCGAGGAGAAGAGCTTGGGGGAGTAGGAGAGCTTGGGGGAGTCGGAGAGCTTGGGGGAGTCGGAGAGCTTGGGGGAGTCGGAGATCTTGGGGGAGTAGGAGAGCTTGGGGGTGTAGGAGAGCTTGCGCCAGTAGGAGCGCTTGAGAGAGTAGGAGAGATTGGGGCAGTCGGAGAGCTTGGGGGAGTAGGGGATCTTGGGGGAGTTGGAGAGCTTGGGGGAGTAGGAAAGTTTGGGGGATGAGGAGAGCTTGTGCGATTAGGAGAGTTTGGGCGAGTCGGAGTGCTTGTGGGAGTCGGAGAGCTTGGGGAAGTCGGAGAGCCTGGGGGAGAAGGAGAGCTTGGGGGATTCGGAGAGCTTGAGGGAGTAGGAGAGCTTTCGGGAGTAGGAGAGCTTGGGGGAGTAGAGAGATTGGGGGAGTAGAGGAGCGTAGGGGAGTAGGAGTGCTTGGGCGAGTCGGAGAGCTTGGGGGAGTCGGAGAGCTTGGGGGAGTCGGAGAGCTTGGGGCCGTCGGAGAGCTTGGGGGAGTCGGAGAGCTTGGGGGAGTCGGAGAGCTTGGGGGATTCGGAGAGCTTGGGGGAGTAGGAGAGCTTGCGGGAGTCGGAGAGCTTGGGGGAGTAGGAGAGCTGACCGTAGTAGGAGTGCTAACCGGAGCAGGAGAGCTTGCGTGAGTAGGAGAGTTTGGGGGAGTCGGAGTGCTTACCGGATTCGGAGAGTTTACCGGATTAGGAGAGTTTACCGGATTAGGAGAGCTAACCGGAGTAGGAGAGTTTACCTGATTAGGAGACCTTACCGGAATAGGAGATTTTGGGGGAATATGATCGGTGGGGGAGTCGGAGAGACTGGGGGAGCAGCAGAGCTTCGGGATGTAGGAGAGCTTGGGGGAGTCGGAGAGGTTGGGGGCGTCGGAAATGTTGGGGGAGTAGGAGAAGTTGGGGGAGTAGGAGAGGTTTTGGGTTTAGGAGAGGTTGGCGAACTAGGAGAGGTTGGGGGAGTAGGAGAGTTTGGGGGAGTAGGAGAGGTTGAGGGAGTAGGAGAGGTTGGGGGAGTAGGAGAGCTTACCGGAGTAGGAGAGCTTACCGGAGTAGAAGAGCTTACCGGAGTAGGAGAGCTTACCGTAGTAGAAGAGCTTACCAGAGTAGGAGAGCTTACCAGAGTTGGAGAGCTTACCGGAGTACGAGAGCTTGGGGGACTAGGAGAGCTTGGGGGAGTAGGAGAGCTTGGTGGAGTAGGAGAGCTTACCGGAGTAGGAGAGATGACCGGAGTAGGAGAGCTTAACGGAGTTGGAGAGTTTGGGGGTGTAGGAGAGCTTGCACCAGTAGGAGCGCTTGAGGGAGTAGGAGAGATTGGGGCAGTCGGAGATCTTGGTGGAGTAGGAGAGCTTGGGGGTGTAGGAGAGCTTGCGCCAGTAGGAGCGCTTGAGGGAGTAGGAGAGATTGGGGCAGTCGGAGAGCTTGGGGGAGTAGGGGATCTTGGGTGAGTTGGAGAGCTTGGGGGAGTAGGGAAAGTTTGGGGGATGAGGAGAGCTTGTGCGATTAGGAGAGTTTGGGCGAGTCGGAGTGCTTGTGGGAGTCGGAGAGCTTGGGGAAGTCGGAGAGCCTGGGGGAGAAGGAGAGCTTGGGGGAGAAGGACAGCTTGGGGGAGTAGGAGAGCTTGTGGGTTTCGGAGAGCTTGAGGGAGTAGGAGAGCTTTCGGGAGTAGGAGAGCTTGGGGGAGTAGAGAGATTGGGGGAGTAGAGGAGCTTAGGGGAGTAGGAGAGATTGGGCGAGTCGGAGAGCCTGGGGGAGTAGGAGAGCTTGCGGGAGTAGGAGAGCTTGGGGGAGTAGGAGAGCTGACCGTAGTAGGAGTGCTAACCGGAGCAGGAGAGCTTGCGGGAGTAGGAGAGCTTGGGGGAGTCGGAGAGCTTACCGGATTAGGAGAGTTTACCGGATTAGGAGAGTTTACCGGATTAGGAGAGCTAACCGGAGTAGGAGAGCTTACCGGATTAGGAGAGCTTACCGGAATAGGAGATTTTGGGGGAATATGATCGGTGGGGGAGTCGGAGAGACTGGGGGAGCAGCAGAGCTTGGGGATGTAGGAGAGCTTGGGGGAGTCGGAGAGGTTGGTGGCGTCGGAGAGGTTGGGGGAGTAGGAGAGGTTGGGGGAGTAGGAGAGGTTTTGGGTTTAGCAGAGGTTGGCGAAGTAGGAGAGGTTAGGGGAGTAGGAGAGTTTGGGGGAGTAGGAGAGATTGAGGGAGTAGGAGAGGTTGGGGGTGTAGGAGCGCTTACCGGAGTAGGAGAGCTTACCGGAGTAGAAGAGCTTACCGGAGTAGGAGAGATTACCGTAGTAGAATAGCTTACCAGAGTAGGAGAGCTTACCAGAGTTGGAGAGCTTACCGGAGTACGTGAGCTTGGGGGAGTAGGAGATCTTGGGGGAGTAGGAGAGCTTGGTGGAGTAGGAGCGTTTACCGGAGTAGGAGAGATGACCGGAGTAGGAGAGCTTAACGGAGTTGGAGTGCTTACCGCAGTAAGAGAGCTTACAGGAGTAGGAGAGCTTACCGGAGTAGGAGAGCTTACCGGAGTAGGTGAGCTTGGGGGAGTAGGAGAGCGTGTAGGAGCAGGGTAGATTACCGGAGTCGGAGAGCTTACCGGAGTTGGAGAGCTTGCGGGAGTAGGAGAGCTTACTGGAGTGGGAGAGCTAACCGGATTAGGAGAGCTAACCGGATTAGGAGAGCTTACCAGAGAAGGAGAGCTTACCGGAGTAGGAGAGCTTCGGCGAGTCGGAGAGTTTGGGGGAGGAGGAAAGCTTCGGGGATTAGGAGAGCTTGGGGGAGTAGGAGAGCTTACCGTAGTTGGAGAGCTAACCGGAGTAGGAGAGCTTGCGGGAGTTGGAGAGCTTACTGGAGTAGGAGAGCTAACCGGATTAGGAGAGCTAACCGGATTAGGAGTTCTTACCGGAATAGGAGAGTTTGGGTGAGTATGATAGGTGGGGGAGTAGGTTTGGGGATTAGGAGAGCTTGGGGGAGTCGGAGAATTTGGGGGAGAAGGAGAGCTTGGTGGAGTAGGAGAGCTTGTTTGAGAAGGAGAGCTTGTGGGGGTAGGTGAGCTTGGGGGAGTAGGAGAGCTTTCGGGAGTAGGAGAGCTTGGGGGAGTAGGAGAGATTGGGGGAGGAGGAGAGCTTGTAGGAGCAGGGTAGCTTACCGGAGTAGGAGAGCTTACCGGAGTTGGAGAACTTGCGGGAGTAGGAGAGCTTGGTCGAGCAGGAGAGCTTGGGGAGTAGGAGAACATGGATTAGGAGAGATTACCAGAGAAGGAGAGCTTTCCGGAGTCGGACAGCTTGGGCGAGTCGGAGAGCTTGGGGGAGGAGGAAAGCTTCGGGGATTAGGAGAGCTTGGGGGAGTAGGAGAGCTTACCGTAGTTGGAGAGCTAACCGGAGTAGGAGAGCTTGCGGGAGTCGGAGAGCTTACTGGAGTAGGAGAGCTAACCGGATTAGGAGAGCTAACCGGATTAGGAGAGCTTACCGGAATAGGAGAGTTTGGGTGAGTATGATAGGTGGGGGAGTAGGTTTGGGGATTAGGAGAGCTTGGGGGAGTCGGAGAATTTGGGGGAGTAGGAGAGCTTTGTGGAGTAGGAGAGCTTATTTGAGAAGGAGAGCTTGTGGGGGTAGGTGAGCTTGGGGGAGTAGGAGAGCTTTCGGGAGTAGGAGAGCTTGGGGGAGTAGGAGAGATTGGGGGAGTAGGAGAGCTTGGGGGAGTAGGAGAGCTTGGGCGAGTCGGAGAGCTTGGGGGAGTCGGAGAGCTTGGGGGAGTCGGAGAACTTGGGGGAGTCGGAGAACTGGAGGGAGTTGGAGAGCGTGGGGGAGTCGGAGAGCTTGGGGGAGTCGGAGAACTTGGCTGATTCGGAGATCTTGGAGGAGTAGGAGAGCTTGGGGGAGTAGCAGAGCTTCGGGGAGAAGGAGAGCTTGGGGGACTACGAGAGCTTTCGGGAGTAGCAGAGCTTGGGGGTGTACGAGAGATTGGGGGAGTAGGAGAGCTTGGTTGAGTAGGAGAGCTTGTGCGAATAGGAGAGCTTGGGGGAGTAGGAGAGCTTGGGGAGTAGAAGAGCTTGGGGGAGTACGAGAGCTTGGGCGAGTCGGAGAGCTTGGGGGAGTCGGAGAGCTTGGGGCAGTCAGAGAGCTTCGGGGAGTCGGAGAGCTTGGGGTAGTCGGAGAGCTTACCGGAGTCGGAGAGCTTGGGGGAGTCGGAGAGCTTGGGGTAGTCGGAAAGCTTGGGGAGTAGGATAGTTTTGGGGAGTAGGGGAGCTTGTGGGTGTAAGAGAGCTTGGGCGAGTAGAAGAGCTTGGGGGAGTAGGAGAGCTTGGGCGAGTCGGAGAGCTTGGGGGAGTCGGAGAGCTTGGGGGAGTCGGAGATCTTGGGGGAGTAGGAGAGCTTGGGGGTGTAGGAGAGCTTGCGCCAGTAGGAACGCTTGAGGGAGTAGGAGAGATTGGGGCAGTCGGAGAGCTTGGGGGAGTAGGGGATCTTGGGGGAGTTGGAGAGCTTGGGGGAGTAGGAAAGTTTGGGGGATGAGGAGAGCTTGTGCGATTAGGAGAGTTTGGGCGAGTCGGAGTGCTTGTGGGAGTCGGAGAGCTTGGGGAAGTCGGAGAGCCTGGGGGAGAAGGAGAGCTTGGGGGATTCGGAGAGCTTGAGGGAGTAGGAGAGCTTTCGGGAGTAGGAGAGCTTGGGCGAGTCGGAGAGCTTGGGGGAGTCGGAGAGCTTGGGGGAGTCGGAGAGCTTCGGGGCGTCGGAGAGCTTGGGGGAGTCGGAGAGCTTGGGGGAGTCGGAGAGCTTGGGGGATTCGGAGAGCTTGGGGGAGTAGGAGAGCTTGCGGGAGTAGCAGAGCTTGGGGGAGTAGGAGAGCTGACCGTAGTAGGAGTGCTAACCGGAGCAGGAGAGCTTGCGGGAGCAGGAGAGCTTGGGGGAGTCGGAGAGTTTACCGGATTAGGAGAGTTAACCAGATTAGGAGAGTTTACCGGATTAGGAGAGCTAACCGGAGTAGGAGAGCTTACCGGATTAGGAGAGCTTACCGGAATAGGAGGTTTTGGGGGAATATGATCGGTGGGGGAGTCGGAGAGACTGGGGGAGCAGCAGAGCTTGGGGTTGTAGGAGAGCTTGGGGGAGTCGGAGAGGTTGGGGGCGTCGGAGATGTTGGGGGAGTAGGAGAGGTTGGGGGAGTAGGAGAGGTTTTGGGTTTAGGAGAGGTTGGCGAAGTAGGACAGGCTGGGGGAGTAGGAGAGTTTGGGGGAGTAGGAGAGGTTGAGGGAGTAGGAGAGGTTGGGGAAGTAGGAGAGCTTACCGGAGTAGGAGAGCTTACCGGAGTAGAAGAGCTTACCGGAGTAGGAGAGCTTACCGTAGTAGAAGAGCTTACCAGAGTAGGAGAGCTTACAAGAGTTGGAGAGCTTACCGGAGTACGAGAGCTTGGGGGAGTAGGAGAGCTTGGGGGAGTAGGAGAGCTTGGTGGAGTAGGAGAGCTTACCGGAGTAGGAGAGATGACCGGAGTAGGAGAGCTTAACGGAGTTGGAGAGTTTGGGGGTGTAGGAGAGCTTGCACCAGTAGGAGCGCTTGAGGGAGTAGGAGAGATTGGGGCAGTCGGAGAGCTTGGGAGAGTAGGAGAGCTTGGGGGTGTAGGAGAGCTTGGTGGAGTAGGAAAGCTTGGTGGAGTAGGAGAGCTTGTGGGAGTAGGAGAGCTTGGGCGAGTCGGAGACCTTGTGGAGTCGGAGAGCTTGTGGGATTCGGAGAGCTTCGGGGAGTCGGAGAGCTTGGCGGAGTCGGAGTGCTTGGGGGAGTCGGAGAGCTTGGAGGAGTCGGAGAGCTTGGGCGATTAGGAGAACTTACCGGAGTAGGAGATCTTGAGGCAGTACGAGAGCTTGGGGGAGTAGGAATGCTTACCGGAGTAGGAGAGTTTGGGGGAGTAAGAGAGCTTGTTGGGTAGGAGAACTTGGGGGAGAAGGAGAGCTTTCCGGAGTAGGAGAGATTTGGGGAGAAGGAGATCTTGTGGGAGCAGAGTATCTTACCGGAGTAGGCGAGCTAACCGGAGCAGGGGAGCTTGGGCGTGTCAGTGAGCTTGGGCGAGTATGAGAGCTAACCGGAGTAGGAGTGCTAACCGTGGTAGGAGAGCTTGCGGGCGTAAAAGAGCTTGGGGGAGTAGGGGATATTACCGGAATCGGAAAGTTCATCGGATTAGGAGAGCTTACGTGATAGGGAGAGCTTACCGGATTAGGAGAGCTTACTGGAGTAGAAGAGATTACCGGAGTAAGAGAGCTTGGGGGAGTAGGAGAGCTTGGGGGAGGTGGAGAGCTTGGGGGAGTAGGAGAGCTTGGGGGAGTAGGAGAGCTTGGGGGAGGAGGAGACCTTGGGGGAGTAGGATAGCTTGGAATATTAGGATAGATTGGGTGAGTAGGAGAGTTTGGGGGAGCAGGAGAGCTTGGGGGAGTAGGAGAGCTTGGGGGTGTAGGAGAGCTTGAGGGTGTAGTAGAGCTTGGGGGAGTTGGAGAGCTTGGGGGAGTAGGAGAGCTTGGGGGAGTAGGAGAGCTTGGGGGAGAAGGAGAGCTTGGGGGAGTAGGAGAGTTTGGGGGTGTCGGAGAGCTAGGGGGAGTAGGAGAGCTTGGGGCAGATGAAGACCTGGGGGAGTAGGAGAGCTTGGGGGAGTAGGAGAGCTTGGGGGAGAAGGAGAGCTTGTGGGAGTAGGAGAGATTGGGGGATTAGGCGAGCTTTTGGGAGTAGGAGAGCTTGGGGGATTAGGAGAGCTTGGGGGAGTCGGAGAGCTTGGGAGAGTAGGAGAGCTTGGGCGAGTCGAAGAGCTTGGAGGAGTCGGAGAGCTTGGGGGAGTCGGAGAGCTTGGGTGAGTCGGAGAGCTTGGGGGAGTCGGAGAGCTTGGGGGATTCGGAGATCTTGGGGGAGTAGGAGAGCTTGGAGGAGTAGGAGAGTTTGGGGGAGTAGCAGAGCTTGGGGGAGTAGGAGAGCTCGGGGGAGTAGGAGAGCTTGGGGCGTAGGAGAGCTTGGGGAAGTAGGAGAGTTTACCATAGTTGGAGAACTAACCGAAGTAGGTGTGCTTGCGGGAGTAGGAGATCTTGGGGGAGTCGGAGAGCTTACCGGATTAGGAGATCTTACTGGATTAGGAGAGTTTACCGGGTTAGGAGATTTTACCGGATTAGGAGAGCTTACCGCAGTAGGAGTGCTTACCGCAGTAAGAGAGCTTAGCGGAGTAGGAGAGCTTACCCGAGTAGGAGAGCTCACTGCAGTAGGTGAGCTTGGGTGAGGAGGAGAGCTTGTAGGAGAAGGGTAGCTTACCGGAGTTGGAGAGCTTACCGGAGTTGGAGAGCTTGGGGGAGTAGGAGAGCTTTCCGGAGTCGGAGAGTTTACCGGATTAGGAGAGCTAACCGGATTAGGAGAGCTTAACAGAGTAGAAGAGCTTACCGGAGTCGGAGAGCTTACCGGAGTAGGAGAGCTTACCGGAATAGGAGAGTTTGGGGGAGCATGATAGGTGGGGTCTAGGAGAGCTTTGGGGGAGTAGGAGCGCTTGGGGGTGTAGGAGAGCTTGGTGGAGTAGGAGAGGTTAGAGGAGTCGGAGTGGTTTGGGGAATAGGAAAGGTTGGGGAAGTACGAGAGGTTGGGGGAGTCGGAGAGCTTGGGGGAGTCGGAAAGCTTGGTGTAGTAGGAGAGATTCGGGGAGTCAGAGATTTTGGGGGAGTAGGAGAGGTTGGGGGAGTAGGAGGGTTTTGGGGATTAGGAGAGGTTGGGGAAGTAGGAGAGGTTGGGGGAGTAGGAGAGGTTGGGGGAGTAGGAGAGGTTGAGGAAGTAGGAGAGTTTGGGGGAGTAGGAGAGCTTACTGGAGTATCAGAGCTTACCGGAGTAGAAGTGCTTACCGGAGTAGGAGAGCTTACCGGAGTAGGAGAGCTTGAGGGAGTAGGAGAGCTTGGGGGAGTAGGAGAGCTTGGGGGTGTAGGAGAGCTTGGTGGAGTAGTAGAGCAAACTGGAGTAGGAGAGCTTACCGGAGTAGGAGAGCTTAACGGAGTAGGAGAGTTTGGGGGTGTAGGAGAGCTTGCGCCAGTAGGAGCGCTTGAGGGAGTAGGAGAGATTGGGGCAGTCGGAGAGCTTGGTGGAGTAGGAAAGCTTGGGGGATTACGAGACCTTGGGGGAGTAGGAGAGTTTGGGCGAGTCGGAGAGCTTGTGGGAGTCGGATAGCTTGGGGGAGAAGGAGAGCTTGGGGGTGTAGGACAGCTTGGGGGAGTAGGAGAGCTTGGGGGAGTCGGAGAGCTTGGGGGATTCGGAGAGCTTGGGGGAGCAGGAGAGCTTGTTTGAGAAGGAGAGCTTTCGGGAGTAGGAGAGCTTGGGGGATAGGAGAGATTGAGGGAGTAGGAGAGCTTGGGGGTGTAGGAGAGCTTGGGCGAGTCGGAGAGCTTGGGGGAGTCGGAAAGCTTGGGGGAGTCGGAAAGCTTGGGGGAGTCGGAGAGCTTGGGGGAGTTGGAGAGCTTGGGTGAGTTGGAGAGCTTGGGGGATTCGGAGAGCTTGGGGGAGTAGGAGAGCTTGGGGGAGTAGGAGAGCTTGAGGGAGTAGGAGAGCTTGGGGGAGTAGGAGAGCTTTCGGGAGTAGCAGAGCTTGGGGGAGTACGAGAGATTGGGGGAGTAGGAGAGCTTGGGGGATTCGGAGAGCTTGGGGGAGTCGGAGAGCTTGGGGGAGTCGGAGAGCTTGGGGGATTCGGAGAGCTTGGGGGAGTAGAAGAGCTTGGGGGAGTAGAAGAGCTATCGGGAGTAGGAGAGCTTGGGGAAGTAGGAGAGCTTACCGTAGTTGGAGAGCTAACCGAAGTAGGTGTGCTTGCGGGAGTAGGAGAGCTTACTGGAGTAGGAGTGCTTACCGCAGTAAGAGAGCTTACCGGAGTAGGAGAGCTTACCCGAGTAGGTGAGCTTGGGGGAGGAGGAGAGCTTGTAGGAGCAGGGTAGCTTACTGGAGTAGGAGAGCTTACCGGAGTTGGAGAGCTTGGGGGAGTTGGAGAGCTTACCGGAGTTGGAGAGCTTACCGGATTTGGAGAGCGAACCGGATCAGGAGCGCTTAACAGAGTAGAAGAGCTTACCAGATTCGGAGAGCTTACTGGAGTAGGAGAGCTTACCGGAATAGGAGAGTTTGGGGGAGCATGATAGGTGGGGGACTAGGGGGAGTAGGAGCGCTTGGGGGTGTAGGAGAGCTTGGTGGAGTAGGAGAGGATAGGGGAGTCGGAGAGGTTGGTGGAGTAGGAGAGATTGGGGGAGTAGGAGTGGTTTGGGGATTAGGAGAGGTTGGGGATGTACGAGAGGTTGGGGGAGTAGGAGAGCTTACCGGAGTAGTAGAGATTACCGCAGAAGAAGAGCTTACCGGAGTAGAAAAGCTTACCGGAGTAGGAGAGCTTACCGGAGTAGAAGAGCTGACCGGAGTAGGAGAGCTTACCGGAGTACAAGATCTTACTGGAGTAGGAGAGCTTGGGGGAGTAGGAGAGCTTGGGGGTGTAGGAGAGCTTGGTGGAGTAGGAGAGATTAGGGGAGTCGGAGATGTTGTGGGAGTAGGAGAGGTTGGGGGAGTAGGAGGGGTTTGGGGATTAGGAGAGTTTGGGGGCGTAGGAGAGGTTGGGGGAGTAGGAGAGTTTGGGGGAGTAGGAGAGGTTGAGGAAGTAGGAGAGTTTGGGGGAGTAGGAGAGCTTACCTGAGTATTAGAGCTTACCGGAGTAGAAGAGCTTACCGGAGTAGGAGAGCTTACCGGAGTATTAGAGCTTACCGGAGTAGGAGAGCTTACCGGCTTCGGAGAGCTTGTGGGAGTAGGAGAGCTTGGGGGAGTAGGAGAGCTTGGGGGAGTAGGAGAGCTAACTGGAGTAGGAGAGCTTACCGGAGTAGTAGAGACTAACGGAGTAGGAGAGTTTGGAGGTGTAGGAGAGCTTGGGGGAATAGGAAAGCTTGGGGGATTAGTTGAGCTTGGGGGAGGAGGAGAGTTTGGGCGAGTCGGAGAGCTTGTGGGAGTCGGAGAGCTTGGGGGAGTCGGAGAGCTTGGGGGAGAAGGAGAGCTTGGGGGAGTAGGACAGCTTGTGGGAGTAGGAGAGCTTGGGGGAGTCGGAAAACTTGGGGGAGTAGGAGAGTTTGGGGGAGTAGGAGAGCTTGTTTGAGAAGGAGAGTTTGTGGGGGTAGGTGAGCTTGGGGGATTAGGAGAGCTTTCGGGAGTAGGAGAGCTTGGGGGTGTAGGGGAGATTGGGGGAGTAGGAGAGCTTGGGGGAGTAGGAGATCTTGGGCGAGTCGAAGAGATTGGGGGAGTCGGAGAGCTTGGGGGAGTCGGAGAGCTTGGGGGAGTCGGAGAGCTTGAGGGAGTTGGAGAGCTTGGGGGAATCGGAGAGCTTGGGGGAGTCGGAGAACTTGGGGGATTCAGAGATTGGAGGAGTAGGAGAGCTTGGGGGAGTAGCAGAGCTTCGGGGAGTAGGAGAGCTTGGGGGACTAGGATAGCTTGGGGGAGTCGGAGAGCTTGAGGGAGTAGGATAGCTTGGGGGAGTAGGGGAGCTTACCGGAGTAGGCGAGCTTGAGGCAGTAGGAGAGCTTGGGGGAGTAGGATTGCTTACCGGAGTAGGAGAGCCTGTGGGTGAAAGAGAGCTTGGGGGAGTAGAAGAGCTTGGGGGAGTAGGAGAGCTTGGGGGAGTCGGAGAGCTTTGTGGAGTCGGAGATCTTGGGGGAGTAGGAGAGCTTGAGGGTGTAGCAGAGCTTGCGCCAGTAGGAGCGCTTGAGGGATTAGGAGAGATTGGGGCAGTCGGAGAGCTTGGAGCAGTAGGAGATCTTGGGGGAGTGGGAGAGCTTGGGGGAGTAGGAAAGCTTGAGGGAGTTGGAGAGCTTGGGGGAGTCGGAGAGCTTGGGGAGTCGGAGAACTTGTGGGATTCAGAGATTGGAGGAGTAGGAGAGCTTGGGGGAGTCGGAGAGCTTACCGGAGTCGGAGAGCTTGGGGGAGTCGGAGAGCTTGGGGGAGTCGGAGAGCTTGGGGGAATAGGATAGCTTGGGGGAGTAGGGGAGCTTACCGGAGTAGGCGAGCTTGAGGCAGTAGGAGAGCTTGGGGGAGTAGGATTGCTTACCGGAGTAGGAGAGCTTGTGGGTGAAAGAGAGCTTGGGGGAGTAGAAGAGCTTGGGGGAGTAGGAGAGCTTGGGGGAGTCGGAGAGCTTGGGGGAGTAGGAGAGCTTTGTGGAGTCGGAGATCTTGGGGGAGTAGGAGAGCTTGATGGTGTAGCAGAGCTTGCGCCAGTAGGAGCGCTTGAGGGAGTAGGAGAGATTGGGGCAGTCGGAGAGCTTGGAAGAGTAGGAGATCTTGGGGGAGTGGGAGAGCTTGGGGGAGTAGGAAAGCTTGGGGGATGAGGAGAGCATGGGGGAGTCGGAGAGTTTGGGCGAGTCGGAGTGCTTGTGGGAGTCGGAGAGCTTGGGGGAGTCGGAGAGTTTGGGGGAGAAGGAGAGCTTGGGGGAGTAGGACAGCTTTGGGGAGTAGGAGAGCTTGGGGGAGTCGGAGAGCTTGGGGGAGTATGAGAGCTTGGGGGAGTAGGAGAGCTTGGGGGAGAAGGAGAGCTTGTGGGAGTAGGAGAGCTTGGGGGAGTAAGAGAGCTTGGGGGAGTAGTAGAGATTGGATGAGTAGGAGGGCTTGGGGGAGTAGGAGAGCTTCGGGGATTAGGAGAGCTTGGGGCAGTAGGAGAGCTTTCGGGAGTAGCAGAGCTTGGGGGAGTACGAGAGATTGGGGGAGTAGGAGAGCTTGGGGGATTCGGAGAGCTTGGGGGAGTAGGAGAGCTTACCGGATTAGGAGAGATGACCGGAGTAGGAGAGCTTAACGGAGTTGGAGAGTTTGGGGGTGTAGCAGAGCTTGCACCAGTAGGAGCGCTTGAGGGAGTAGGAGAGATTGGGGCAGTCGTTGAGCTTGTGGGAGTCGGATAGCTTGGGGGATTACGAGACCTTGGGGGAGTAGGAGAGTTTGGGCGAATCGGAGAGCTTGTGGGAGTCGGATAGCTTGGGGGAGAAGGAGAGCTTGGGGGTGTAGGACAGCTTGGGGAAGTAGGAGAGCTTGGGGGAGTCGGAGAGCTTGGGGGATTCGGAGAGCTTGGGGGAGTAGGAGAGCTTGTTTGAGAAGGAGAGCTTTTGGGAGTAGGAGAGCTTGGGGGAGTAGGAGAGCTTTCGGGAGTAGGAGAGCTTGGGGGATAGGAGAGATTGGGGGAGTAGGAGAGCTTGGGGGAGTAGGAGAGCTTGGGCGAGTCGGAGAACTTGGGGGAGTCGGAAAGCTTGGGGGAGTCGGAAAGCTTGGGGGAGTCGGAGAGCTTGGGGGAGTTGGAGAGCTTGGGTGAGTTGGAGAGCTTGGGGGATTCGGAGAGCTTGGGGGAGTAGGAGAGCTTGGGGGAGTAGGAGAGCTTGAGGGAGTAGGAGAGCTTGGGGGAATAGGAGAGCTTTCGGGAGTAGCAGAGCTCGGGGGAGTACGAGAGATTGGGGGAGTAGGAGAGCTTGGGGGAGTCGGAGAGCTTGGGGGATTCGCAGAGCTTGGGGGAGTAGAAGAGCTTGGGGGAGTAGAAGAGCTATCGGGAGTAGGAGAGCTTTGGGAAGTAGGAGAACTTACCGTAGTTGGAGAGCTAACCGAAGTAGGTGTCCTTGCGGGAGTAGGAGAGCTCACTGGAGTAGGAGTGCTTACCGCAGTAAGAGAGCTTACCGGAGTAGGAGAGCTTACCCGAGTAGGTGAGCTTGGGGGAGGAGGAGAGCTTGTAGGAGCAGGGTAGCTTACTGGAGTAGGAGAGCTTACCGGAGTTGGAGAGCTTGGGGGAGTAGGAGAGCTTACCGGAGTTGGAGAGCTTACCGGATTTGGAGAGCGAACCGGATCAGGAGCGCTTAACAGAGTAGAAGAGCTTACCAGATTCGGAGAGCTTACCGGAGTAGGAGAGCTTACCGGAATAGGAGAGTTTGGGGGAGCATGATAGGTGGGGGACTAGGAGAGCTTGGGGGAGTAGGAGCGCTTGGGGGTGTAGGAGAGCTTGGTGGAGTAGGAGAGGATAGAGGAGTCGGAGAGGTTGGTGGAGTAGGAGAGGTTGGGGGAGTAGGAGTGGTTTGGGGATTAGGAGAGGTTGGGGATGTACGAGAGGTTGGGGGAGTAGGAGAGCTTACCGGAGTAGAAGAGCTGACCGGAGTAGGAGAGCTTGAGGGAGTAGGAGAGTTTGGGGGTGTAGGAGAGCTTGGTGGAGTAGGAGAGATTAGGGGAGTCGGAGATGTTGGGGGAGTAGGAGAGGTTGGGGGAGTAGGAGGGGTTTGGGGATTAGGAGAGTTTGGGGAAGTAGGAGAGGTTGGGGGAGTAGGAGAGTTTGGGGGAGTAGGAGAGGTTGAGGAAGTAGGAGAGCTTGGGGGTGTAGGAGAGCTTGGTGGAGTAGGAGAGATTAGGGGAGTCGGAGATTTTGGGGGAGTAGGAGAGGTTGGGGGAGTAGGAGGAGTTTGGGGATTAGGAGAGTTTGGGGAAGTAGGAGAGGTTGGGGGAGTAGGAGAGTTTGGGGGAGTAGGAGAGCTTACCTGAGTATTAGAGCTTACCGGAGTAGAAGAGCTAACTGGAGTAGGAGAGCTTACCGGAGTAGTAGAGATTAACGGAGTAGGAGAGTTTGGAGGTGTAGGAGAGCTTGCGCCAGTAGCAGCGCTTGAGGGAGTAGGAGAGATTGGGGCAGTCGGAGAGCTTGGGGGAGTAGGAGAGCTTGGGGGAGTAGGAGAGCTTGGGGGAGTAGGAAAGCTTGGGGGATTAGGAGAGCTTGGGGGAGGAGGAGAGTTTGGGCGAGTCGGAGAGGTTGTGGGAGTCGGAGAGCTTGGGGGAGTCGGAGAGCTTGGGGGAGAAGGAGAGCTTGGGGGAGTAGGACAGCTTGGGGGAGTAGTAGAGCTTGGGGGAGTCGGAAAACTTGGGGGAGTAGGAGAGTTTGGGGGAGTAGGAGAGCTTGTTTGAGAAGGAGAGCTTGTGGGGGTAGGTGAGCTTGGGGGAGTAGAAGAGCTTTCGGGAGTAGGAGAGCTTGGGGGAGTAGGAGAGATTGGGGGAGTCGGAGAGCTTGCGGGAGTCGGAGAGCTTGGAGGAGTCGGAGAGCTTGGGGGAGTCGGAGAGCTTGGGTGAGTCGGAGAGCTTGGGGGAGTCGGAGAGCTTGGGGGATTCGGAGATCTTGGGGGAGTAGGAGAGCTTGGAGGAGTAGGAGAGCTTGGGGGAGTAGCAGAGCTTGGGGGAGTAGGAGAGCTCGGGGGAGTAGGAGAGCTCGGGGCGTAGGAGAGCTTGGGGAAGTAGGAGAGTTTACCATAGTTGGAGAACTAACCGAAGTAGGTGTGCTTGCGGGAGTAGGAGAGCTTGGGGGAGTCGGAGAGCTTACCGGATTAGGAGATTTTACTGGATTAGGAGAGTTTACCGGATTAGGAGATTTTACCGGATTAGGAGAGCTTACCGCAGTAGGAGTGCTTACCGCAGTAAGAGAGCTTACCGGAGTAGGAGAGCTTACCCGAGTAGGAGAGCTCACTGGAGTAGGTGAGCTTGGGTGAGGAGGAGAGCTTGTAGGAGAAGGGTAGCTTACCGGAGTTGGAGAGCTTACCGGAGTTGGAGAGCTTGGGGGAGTAGCAGAGCTTTCCGGAGTCGGAGAGCTTACCGGATTAGGAGAGCTAACCGGATTAGGAGAGCTTAACAGAGTAGAAGAGCTTACCGGAGTCGGAGAGCTTACCGGAGTAGGAGAGCTCACCGGAATAGGAGAGTTTGGGAAAGCATAATAGGTGGGGTCTAGGAGAGTTTGGGGGAGTAGGAGCGCATGGGGGTGTAGGAGAGCTTGGTGGAGTAGGAGAGGTTAGAGGAGTCGGAGTGGTTTGGGGTTTAGGAGAGGTTGGGGGATTACGAGAGCTTATCGGAATATTAGAGATTACCAGAGAAGAAGAACTTACCGGTGTAGGAGAGCTAACCGGAGTAGAAGTGCTTACCGGAGTATGAGAGCTTACCGGAGTTAAAGAGCTTACCGGAGTAGGAGAGCTTTGGAGAGCAGGAGAGCTTGGGGGAGTAGGAGAGCTTGGTGGAGTAGGAGAGCTTGGGGGTGTAGGAGACCTTGGTGGAGTAGGAGAGATTGGGGAGTCAGAGATGTTGGGAGAGTAGGAGACGTTGGGGGAGTAGGAGGGGTTTGGGGAATGGAGAGGTTGGGGAAGTAGGAGAGGTTGGGGGAGTAGGAGAGGTTGGGGGAGTAGGAGAGGTTGAGGAAGTAGGAGAGTTTGCGGGAGTAGGAGAGCTTATCGGAGTATTAGAGCTCACCGGAGTAGAAGAGCTTGTGGGAGTTGGAGAGCTTGTGGGACTAGGAGAGCTTTCGGGAGTAGGAGAGCATGGGGGATGGGAGAGATTGGGGGAGTAGGAGAGTTTGGGGGAGTAGGAGAGCTTGGGCGAGTCGGAGAGCTTGGGGGAGTCGGAAAGCTTGGTGTAGTAGGAGAGATTCGGGGAGTCAGAGATTTTGGGGGAGTAGGAGAGGTTGGGGGAGTAGGAGGGGTTTGGGGATTAGGAGAGGTTGGGGAAGTAGGAGAGGTTGGGGGAGTAGGAGAGGTTGGGGGAGTAGGAGAGGTTGAGGAAGTAGGAGAGTTTGGGGGTGTAGTAGAGCTTACTGGAGTATCAGAGCTTACCGGAGTAGAAGTGCTTACCGGAGTAGGAGAGCTTAACGGAGTAGGAGAGCTTGAGGGAGTAGGAGAGCTTGGGGGAGTAGGAGAGCTTGTGGGTGTAGGAGAGCTTGGTGGAGTAGTAGAGCAAACTGGAGTAGGAGAGCTTACCGGAGCAGGAGAGCTTAACGGAGTAGGAGAGTTTGGGGGTGTAGGAGAGCTTGCGCCAGTAGGAGCGCTTGAGGGAGTAGGAGAGATTGGGGCAGTCGGAGAGCTTGGTGGAGTAGGAAAGCTTGGGGGATTACGAGACCTTGGGGGAGTAGGAGAGTTTGGGCGAGTCGGAGAGCTTGTGGGAGTCGGATAGCTTGGGGGAGAAGGAGAGCTTGGGGGTGTAGGACAGCTTGGGGGAGTAGGAGAGCTTGGGGGAGTCGGAGAGCTTGAGGGATTCGGAGAGATTGGGGGAGTAGGAGAGCTTGTTTGAGAAGGAGAGCTTCCGGGAGTAGGAGAGCTTGGGGGATAGGAGAGATTGAGGGAGTAGGAGAGCTTGGGGGAGTAGGAGAGCTTGGGCGAGTCGGAGAGCTTGGGGGAGTCGGAAAGCTTGGGGGAGTCGGAAAGCTTGGGGGAGTCGGAGAGCCTGGGGGAGTTGGAGAGCTTGGGTGAGTTGGAGAGCTTGGGGGATTCGGAGAGCTTGGGGGAGTAGGAGAGCTTGGGGGAGTAGGAGAGCTTGAGGGAGTAGGAGAGCTTGGGGGAGTAGGAGAGCTTTCGGGAGTAGCAGAGCTTGGGGGAGTACGAGAGATTGGGGGAGTAGGAGAGCTTGGGGGATTCGGAGAGCTTGGGGGAGTCGGAGAGCTTGGGGGAGTCGGAGAGCTTGGGGGATTCGGAGAGCTTGCGGGAGTAGAAGAGCTTGGGGGAGTAGAAGAGCTATCGGGAGTAGGAGAGCTTGGGGAAATAGGAGAGCTTACCGTAGTTGGAGAGCTAACCGAAGTAGGTGTGCTTGCGGGAGTAGGAGAGCTTACTGGAGTAGGAGTGCTTACCGCAGTAAGAGAGCTTACCGGAGTAGGAGAGCTTACCCGAGTAGGTGAGCTTGGGGGAGGAGGAGAGCTTGTAGGAGCAGGGTTGCTTACTGGAGTAGGAGAGCTTACCGGAGTTGGAGAGCTTGGGGGAGTAGGAGAGCTTACCGGAGTTGGAGAGCTTACCGGATTTGGAGAGCGAACCGGATCAGGAGCGCTTAACAGAGTAGAAGAGCTTACCAGATTCGGAGAGCTTACCGGAGTAGGAGAGCTTACCGGAATAGGAGAGTTTGGGGGAGCATGATAGGTGGGGGACTAGGGGGAGTAGGAGCGCTTGGGGGTGTAGGAGAGCTTGGTGGAGTAGGAGAGGATAGGGGAGTCGGAGAGGTTGGTGGAGTAGGAGAGATTGGGGGAGTAGGAGTGGTTTGGGCATTAGCAGAGGTTGGGGATGTACGAGAGGTTCGGGGAGTAGGAGAGCTTACCGGAGTAGTAGAGATTACCGCAGAAGAAGAGCTTACCGGAGTAGAAGAGCTGACCGGAGTAGGAGAGCTTACCGGAGTACGAGATCTTCCTGGAGTAGGAGAGCTTGGGGGAGTAGGAGAGCTTGGGGGTGTAGGAGAGCTTGGTGGAGTAGGAGAGATTGGGGAGTCAGAGATGTTGGGGGAGTAGGAGACGTTGGGGGAGTAGGAGGGGTTTGGGGAATGGAGAGGTTGGGGAAGTAGGAGAGGTTGGGGGAGTAGGAGAGGTTGGGGGAGTAGGAGAGGTTGAGGAAGTAGGAGAGTTTACGGGAGTAGGAGAGCTTATCGGAGTATTAGAGCTCACCGGAGTAGAAGAGCTTGTGGGAGTTGGTGAGCTTGTGGGACTAGGAGAGCTTTCGGGAGTAGGAGAGCATGGGGGATGGGAGAGATTGGGGGAGTCGGAGAGTTTGGGGGAGTAGGAGTGCTTGGGCGAGTCGGAGAGCTTGGGGGAGTCGGAAAGCTTGGTGTAGTAGGAGAGATTCGGGGAGTCAGAGATTTTGGGGGAGTAGGAGAGGTTGGGGGAGTAGGAGGGGTTTGGGGATTAGGAGAGGTTGGGGAAGTAGGAGAGGTTGGGGGAGTCGGAGAGGTTGGGGGAGTAGGAGAGGTTGAGGAAGTAGGAGAGTTTGGGGGAGTAGGAGAGCTTACTGGAGTATCAGAGCTTACCGGAGTAGAAGTGCTTACCGGAGTAGGAGAGCTTACCGGAGTAGGAGAGCTTGAGGGAGTAGGAGAGCTTGGGGGAGTACGAGAGCTTGGGGGTGTAGGAGAGCTTGGTGGAGTAGTAGAGCAAACTGGAGTAGGAGAGCTTACCGGAGTAGGAGAGCTTAACGGAGTAGGAGAGTTTGGGGGTGTAGGAGAGCTTGCGCCAGTAGGAGCGCTTGAGGGAGTAGGAGAGATTGGGGCAGTCGCAGAGCTTGGTGGAGTAGGAAAGCTTGGGGGATTACGAGACCTTGGGGGAGTAGGAGAGTTTGGGCGAGTCGCAGAGCTTGTGGGAGTCGGATAGCTTGGGGGAGAAGGAGAGCTTGGGGGTGTAGGACAGCTTGGGGGAGTAGGAGAGCTTGGGGGAGTCGGAGAGCTTGAGGGATTCGGAGAGATTGGGGGAGTAGGAGAGCTTGTTTGAGAAGGAGAGCTTTCGGGAGTAGGAGAGCTTGGGGGATAGGAGAGATTGAGGGAGTAGGAGAGCTTGGGGGAGTAGGAGAGCCTGGGCGAGTCGGAGAGCTTGGGGGAGTCGGAAAGCTTGGGGGAGTCGGAAAACTTGGGGGAGTCGGAGAGCCTGGGGGAGTTGGAGAGCTTGGGTGAGTTGGAGAGCTTGGGGGATTCGGAGAGCTTGGGGGAGTAGGAGAGCTTGGGGGAGTAGGAGAGCTTGAGGGAGTAGCAGAGCTTGGGGGAGTACGAGAGATTGGGGGAGTAGGAGAGCTTGGGGGATTCGGAGAGCTTGGGGGAGTCGGAGAGCTTGGGGGAGTCGGAGAGCTTGGGGGATTCGGAGAGCTTGGGGGAGTAGAAGAGCTTGGGGGAGTAGAAGAGCTATCGGGAGTAGGAGTGCTTACCGCAGTAAGAGAGCTTACCGGAGTAGGAGAGCTTACCCGAGTAGGTGAACTTGGGGGAGGAGGAGAGCTTGTAGGAGCAGGGTTGCTTACTGGAGTAGGAGAGCTTACCGGAGTTGGAGAGCTTGGGGGAGTAGGAGAGCTTACCGGAGTTGGAGAGCTTACCGGATTTGGAGAGCGAACCGGATCAGGAGCGCTTAACAGAGTAGAAGAGCTTACCAGATTCGGAGAGCTTACCGGAGTAGGAGAGCTTACCGGAATAGGAGAGTTTGGGGGAGCATGATAGGTGGGGGACTAGGGGGAGTAGGAGCGCTTGGGGGTGTAGGAGAGCTTGGTGGAGTAGGAGAGGATAGGGGAGTCGGAGGGGTTGGTGGAGTAGGAGAGATTGGGGGAGTAGGAGTGGTTTGGGCATTAGGAGAGGTTGGGGATGTACGAGAGGTTCGGGGAGTAGGAGAGCTTACCGGAGTAGTAGAGATTACCGCAGAAGAAGAGCTTACCGGAGTAGAAAAGCTTACCGGAGTAGGAGAGCTTACTGGAGTAGAAGAGCTGACCGGAGTAGGAGAGCTTACCGGAGTACGAGATCTTACTGGAGTAGGAGAGCTTGGGGGAGTAGGAGAGCTTGGGGGTGTAGGAGAGCTTGGTGGAGTAGGAGAGATTGGGGAGTCAGAGATGTTGGGGGAGTAGGAGACGTTGGGGGAGTAGGAGGGGTTTGGGGAATGGAGAGGTTGGGGAAGTAGGAGAGTTTGGGGGAGTAGGAGAGGTTGGGGGAGTAGGAGAGGTTGAGGAAGTAGGAGAGTTTGCGGGAGTAGGAGAGCTTATCGGAGTATTAGAGCTCACCGGAGTAGAAGAGCTTGTGGGAGTTGGAGAGCTTGTGGGACTAGGAGAGCTTTTGGGAGTAGGAGAGCATGGGGGATGGGAGAGATTGGGGGAGTAGCAGAGTTTGGGGGAGTAGGAGAGCTTGGGCGAGTCGGAGAGCTTGGGGGAGTCGGAAAGCTTGGTGTAGTAGGAGAGATTCGGGGAGTCAGAGATTTTGGGGGAGTAGGAGAGGTTGGGGGAGTAGGAGGGGTTTGGGGATTAGGAGAGGTTGGGGAAGTAGGAGAGGTTGGGGGAGTAGGAGAGCTTGGGGGAGTAGGAGAGCTTGGGCGAGTCGGAGAGCTTGGGGGAGTCGGAAAGCTTGGGGGAGTCGGAAAGCTTGGGGGAGTCGGAGAGCCTGGGGGAGTTGGAGAGCTTGGGTGAGTTGGAGAGCTTGGGGGATTCGGAGAGCTTGGGGGAGTAGGAGAGCTTGGGGGAGTAGGAGAGCTTTCGGGAGTAGCAGAGCTTGGGGGAGTACGAGAGATTGGGGGAGTAGGAGAGCTTGGGGGATTCGGAGAGCTTGGGGGAGTCGGAGAGCTTGGGGGAGTCGGAGAGCTTGGGGGATTCGGAGAGCTTGGGGGAGTAGAAGAGCTTGGGGGAGTAGAAGAGCTATCGGGAGTAGGAGAGCTTGGGGAAGTAGGAGAGCTTACCGTAGTTGGAGAGCTAACCAAAGTAGGTGTGCTTGCGGGAGTAGGAGAGCTTACTGGAGTAGGAGTGCTTACCGCAGTAAGAGAGCTTACCGGAGTAGGAGAGCTTACCCGAGTAGGTGAGCTTGGGGGAGGAGGAGAGCTTGTAGGAGCAGGGTTGCTTACTGGAGTAGGAGAGCTTACCGGAGTTGGAGAGCTTGGGGGAGTAGGAGAGCTTACCGGAGTTGGAGAGCTTACCGGATTTGGAGAGCGAACCGGATCAGGAGCGCTTAACAGAGTAGAAGAGCTTACCAGATTCGGAGAGCTTACCGGAGTAGGAGAGCTTACCGGAATAGGAGAGTTTGGGGGAGCATGATAGGTGGGGGACTAGGGGGAGTAGGAGCGCTTGGGGGTGTAGGAGAGCTTGGTGGAGTAGGAGAGGATAGGGGAGTCGGAGAGGTTGGTGGAGTAGGAGAGATTGGGGGTGTAGGAGTGGTTTGGACATTAGGAGAGGTTGGGGATGTACGAGAGGTTCGGGGAGTAGGAGCGCTTACCGGAGTAGTAGAGATTACCGCAGAAGAAGAGCTTACCGGAGTAGAAAAGCTTACCGGAGTAGGAGAGCTTACCGGAGTAGAAGAGCTGACCGGAGTAGGAGAGCTTAGCGGAGTACGAGATCTTACTGGAGTAGGAGAGCTTGGGGGAGTAGGAGAGCTTGGGGGTGTAGGAGAGCTTGGTGGAGTAGGAGAGATTAGGGGAGTCGGAGATGTTGGGGGAGTAGGAGATGTTGGGGGAGTAGGAGGGGTTTGGGGATTAGGAGAGTTTGCGGGAGTAGGAGAGGTTGGGGGAGTAGGAGAGTTTGGGGGAGTAGGAGAGGTTGAGGAAGTAGGAGAGTTTGGGGGAGTAGGAGAGCTTACCTGAGTATTAGAGCTTACCGGAGTAGAAGAGCTTACCGGAGTAGGAGAGCTTACCGGAGTATTAGAGCTTACCAGAGTAGGAGAGCTTACCGGCTTCGGAGAGCTTGTGGGAGTAGGAGAGCTTGGGGGAGTAGGAGAGCTTGGGGGAGTAGGAGAGCTAACTGGAGTAGGAGAGCTTACCGGAGTAGTAGAGACTAACGGAGTAGGAGAGTTTGGAGGTGTAGGAGAGCTTGCGCCAGTAGGAGCGCTTGAGGGAGTAGGAGAGATTGGGGCAGTCGGAGAGCTTGGGGGAGTAGGAGAGCTTGGGGGAGTAGGAGAGCTTGGGGGAATAGGAAAGCTTGGGGGATTAGTTGAGCTTGGGGGAGGAGGAGAGTTTGGGCGAGTCGGAGAGCTTGTGGGAGTCGGAGAGCTTGGGGGAGTAGGAGAGCTTGGGGGTGTAGGAGAGCTTGGTGGAGGAGGAGAGATTAGGGGAGTCGGAGATGTTGGGGGAGTAGGAGAGATTGGGGGAGTAGGAGGGGTTTGGGGATTAGGAGAGTTTGGGGGAGTAGGAGAGGTTGGGGGAGTAGGAGAGTTTGGGGGAGTAGGAGAGGTTGAGGAAGTAGGAGAGTTTGGGGGAGTAGGAGTGCTTACCTGAGTATTAGAGCTTACCGGAGTAGAAGAGCTTACCGGAGTAGGAGAGCTTACCGGAGTATTAGAGCTTACCAGAGTAGGAGAGCTTACCGGCTTCGGAGAGCTTGTGGGAGTAGGAGAGCTTGGGGGAGTAGGAGAGCTTGGGGGAGTAGGAGAGCTAACTGGAGTAGGAGAGATTACCGGAGTAGTAGAGACTAACGGAGTAGGAGAGTTTGGAGGTGTAGGAGAGCTTGCGCCAGTAGGAGCGCTTGAGGGAGTAGGAGAGATTGGGGCAGTCGGAGAGCTTGGGGGAGTAGGAGAGCTTGGGGGAGTAGGAGAGCTTGGGGGAATAGGAAAGCTTGGGGGATTAGTTGAGCTTGGGGGAGGAGGAGAGTTTGGGCGAGTCGGAGAGCTTGTGGGAGTCGGAGAGCTTGGGGGAGTCGGAGAGCTTGGGGGAGAAGGAGAGCTTGGGGGAGTAGGACAGCTTGGGGGAGTAGGAGAGCTTGGGGGAGTCGGAAAACTTGGGGGAGTAGGAGAGTTTGGGGGAGTAGGAGAGCTTGTTTGAGAAGGAGAGTTTGTGGGGGTAGGTGAGCTTGGGGGATTAGGAGAGCTTTCGGGAGTAGGAGAGCTTGGGGGAGTAGGAGAGATTGGGGGAGTAGGAGAGCTTGGGGGAGTTGGAGAGCTTGGGCGAGTCGGAGAGCTTGGGGGAGTCGGAGAGCTTGGGGGAGTCGGAGAGCTTGGGGGAATCGGAGAGCTTGAGGGAGTTGGAGAGCTTTGGGGAATCGGAGAGCTTGGGGGAGTCGGAGAACTTGGGGGATTCAGAGATTGGAGGAGTAGGAGAGCTTGGTGGAGTAGCAGAGCTTCGGGGAGTAGGAGAGCTTGGGGGTCTAGGATAGCTTGGGGGAGTCGGAGAGCTTGAGGGAGTAGGATAGCTTGGGGGAGTAGGGGAGCTTACCGGAGTAGGCGAGCTTGAGGCAGTAGGAGAGCTTGGGGGAGTAGGATTGCTTACCGGAGTAGGAGAGCTTGTGGGTGAAAGAGAGCTTGGGGGAGTAGAAGAGCTTGGGGGAGTAGGAGAGCTTGGGGGAGTCGGAGAGCTTGGGGGAGTCGGAGAGCTTTGTGGAGTCGGAGATCTTGGGGGAGTAGGAGAGCTTGAGGGTGTAGCAGAGCTTGCGCCAGTAGGAGCGCTTGAGGGAGTAGGAGAGATTGGGGCAGTCGGAGAGCTTGGAGTAGTAGGAGATCTTGGGGGAGTGGGAGAGCTTGGGGGAGTAGGAAAGCTTGAGGGAGTTGGAGAGCTTGGTGGAGTCGGAGAGCTTGGGGGAGTCGGAGAACTTGGGGGATTCAGAGATTGGAGGAGTCGGAGAGCTTGGGGGAGTCGGAGAGCTTACCGGAGTCGGAGAGCTTGGGGGAGTCGGATAGCTTGGGGGAGTCGGAGAGCTTGGGGGAATAGGATAGCTTGGGGGAGTAGGGGGGCTTACCGGAGTAGGCGAGCTTGAGGCAGTAGGAGAGCTTGGGGGAGTAGGATTGCTTACCGGAGTAGGAGAGCTTGTGGGTGAAAGAGAGCTTGGGGGAGTAGAAGAGCTTGGGGGAGTAGGAGAGCTTGGGGGAGTCGGAGAGCTTGGGGGAGTAGGAGAGCTTTGTGGAGTCGGAGATCTTGGGGCAGTAGGAGAGCTTGAGGGTGTAGCAGAGCTTGCGCCAGTAGGAGCGTTTGAGGGAGTAGGAGAGATTGGGGCAGTCGGAGAGCTTGGAGGAGTAGGAGATCTTGGGGGAGTGGGAGAGCTTGGGGGAGTAGGAAAGCTTGGGGGATGAGGAGAGCATGGGGGAGTCGGAGAGTTTGGGCGAGTCGGATGCTTGTGGGAGTCGGAGAGCTTGGGGGAGTCGGAGAGTTTGGGGGAGAAGGAGAGCTTGGGGGAGTAGGACAGCTTTGGGGAGTAGGAGAGCTTGGGGGAGTAGGAGAGCTTGGGGGAGTAAGAGAGCTTGGGGGAGTAGTAGAGATTGGATGAGTAGGAGGGCTTGGGGGAGTAGAAGAGCTTCGGGGATTAGGAGAGCTTGGGGGAGTAGGAGAGCTTTCGGGAGTAGCAGAGCTTGGGGGAGTACGAGAGATTGGGGGAGTAGGAGAGCTTGGGGGATTCGGAGAGCTTGGGGGAGTAGGAGAACTTACCGGAGTAGGAGAGATGACCGGAGTAGGAGAGCTTAACGGAGTTGGAGAGTTTGGGGGTGTAGCAGAGCTTGCACCAGTAGGAGCGCTTGAGGGAGTAGGAGAGATTGGGGCAGTCGGAGAGCTTGTGGGAGTCGGATAGCTTGTGGGATTACGAGACCTTGGGGGAGTAGGAGAGTTTGGGCGAGTCGGAGAGCTTGTGGGAGTCGGATAGCTTGGGGGAGAAGGAGAGCTTGGGGGTGTAGGACAGCTTGGGGGAGTAGGAGAGCTTGGGGGAGTCGGAGCGCTTGGGGGATTCGGAGAGCTTGGGGGAGTAGGAGATCTTGTTTGAGAAGGAGAGCTTTTGGGAGTAGGAGAGCTTGGGGGTGTAGGAGAGCTTTCGGGAGTAGGAGAGCTTGGGGGAGTAGGAGAGCTTTCGGGAGTAGGAGAGCTTGGGGGATAGGAGAGATTGGGGGAGTAGGAGAGCTTGGGGGAGTAGGAGAGCTTGGGCGAGTCGGAGAGCTTGGGTGAGTTGGAGAGCTTGGGGGATTCGGAGAGCTTGGGGGAGAAGGAGAGCTTGGGGGAGTAGGAGAGCTTGAGGGAGTAGGAGAGCTTGGGGGAGTAGGAGAGCTTTCGGGAGTAGCAGAGCTTGGGGGAGTACGAGAGATTGGGGGAGTAGGAGAGCTTTGGGGAGTCGGAGAGCTTGGGGGATTCGGAGAGCTTGGGGGAGTAGAAGAGCTTGGGCGAGTAGAAGAGCTATCGGGAGTAGGAGAGCTTGGGGAAGTAGGAGAGCTTACCGTAGTTGGAGAGCTAACCGAAGTAGGTGTGCTTGCGGGAGTAGGAGAGCTCACTGGAGTAGGAGTGCTTACCGCAGTAAGAGAGCTTACCGGAGTAGGAGAGCTTACCCGAGTAGGTGAGCTTGGGGGAGGAGGAGAGCTTGTAGGAGCAGGGTAGCTTACTGGAGTAGGAGAGCTTACCGGACTTGGAGAGCTTGGGGGAGTAGGAGAGCTTACCGGAGTTGGAGAGCTTACCGGATTTGGAGAGCGAACCGGATCAGGAGCGCTTAACAGAGTAGAAGAGCTTACCAGATTCGGAGAGCTTACCGGAGTAGGAGAGCTTACCGGAATAGGAGAGTTTGGGGGAGCATGATAGGTGGGGGACTAGGAGAGCTTGGGGGAGTAGGAGCGCTTGGGGGTGTAGGAGAGCTTGGTGGAGTAGGAGAGGATAGGGGAGTCGGAGAGGTTGGTGGAGTAGGAGAGGTTGGGGGAGTAGGAGTGGTTTGGGGATTAGGAGAGGTTGGGGATGTACGAGAGGTTGGGGGTGTAGGAGAGCTTACCGGAGTAGAAGAGCTGACCGGAGTAGGAGAGCTTACCGGAGTACGAGATCTTACTGGAGTAGGAGAGCTTGAGGGAGTAGGAGAGCTTGGGGGAGTAGGAGAGCTTGGGGGTGTAGGAGAGCTTGGTGGAGTAGGAGAGATTAGGGGAGTCGGAGATGTTGGGGGAGTAGGAGAGGTTGGGGGAGTAGGAGAGTTTGGGGCAGTAGGAGAGCTTACCTGAGTATTAGAGCTTACCGGAGTAGAAGAGCTTACCGGACTAGGAGAGCTTACCGGAGTATTAGAGCTTACCGGCTTAGGAGAGCTTGTGGGAGTAGGAGAGCTTGGGGGAGTAGGAGAGCTTGGGGGAGTAGGAGAGCTAACTGGAGTAGGAGAGCTTACCGGAGCAGTAGAGATTAACGGAGTAGGAGAGTTTGGAGGTGTAGGAGAGCTTGCGCCAGTAGCAGCGCTTGAGGGAGTAGGAGAGATTGGGGCAGTCGGAGAGCTTGGGGGAGTAGGAGAGCTTGGGGGAGTAGGAGAGCTTGGGGGAGTAGGAAAGCTTGGGGGATTAGGAGAGCTTGGGGGAGGAGGAGAGTTTGGGCGAGTCGGAGAGCTTGTGGGAGTCGGAGAGCTTGGGGGAGTCGGAGAGCTTGGGGGAGAAGGAGAGCTTGGGGGAGTAGGACAGCTTGGGGGAGTAGGAGAGCTTGGGGGAGTCGGAAAACTTGGGGGAGTAGGAGAGTTTGGGGGAGTAGGAGAGCTTGGGGGAGTCGGAGAGATTGGGGGAGTCGGAGAGCTTGGGGGATTCGGAGAGCTTGGGGGAGTAGGAGAGGTTGCGGGAGTAGCAGAGCTTGGGGGAGTAGGAGAGCTTGGGGGAGTAGGAGAGCTTGGGGGAGTAGGAGAGCTTGTGGAAGTACCAGAGCTTACCGGAGTTTGAGAGCTAACCGGAGTAGGAGAGCTTTCCGGAGTAGATGAGCTTGGGGGAGTAGGAGAGCTTGTAGGAGCAGAGTAGCTTCCCGGTGTAGGAGAGCTTACCGGAGTTGGAGAGCTTGAGGGAGTAGGAGAGCTTCCCGGAGTCGGAGAGCTAACCGGATTAGGAGAGCTAACCGGATTCGGAGAGCTTACCAGAGAATGAGAGCTTACCTGAGTAGCAGAGCTTGGGCGAGTCGGAGAGCTTGGGGGAGGAGGAGAGCTTCCCGGAATAGGAGAGCATTGAGGAGTAGACAGCTTGGGGAAGTAGGAGAGCTTGGGGGAGTAGGAGAGCTTGGGCGAGCAAGAGAGATTGGGGAGTAGGAGAACGTGGAGGAGTAGGAGAGCTTGGGGGAGTAGGAGATCTTCGGGGAGTAAGAGAGCTTGGGGAGTAGAAGAGCTTCGGCGAGTAGGAGTGCTTGGGGGAGTAGGAGAGCTTCGGGGAGTAGGAGAGCTTGGGGGAGTAGGAGAGCTTGGGGGAGTAGTAGAGATTGGATGAGTAGGAGGGCTTGGGGGAGTAGGAGAGCTTCGGGGAGTAGGAGAGCATGGGGGAGCAGGAGAGCTTACCGTAGTTGGAGAGCTAACCGGAGTAGGAGAGCTTGCGGGAGTCGGAGAGCTTGGGGGAGTCGGAGAGCTTACCGGATTAGGAGAGCTTACCAAATTAGGAGAGTTTACCGGATTAGGAGAGTTACCGGATTGGGAGAGCTTACCGGAGTAGGAGTGCTTACCGCAGTAAGAGAGCTTACCGGAGTAGGAGAGCTTACCAGAGTAGGAGAGCTTACCGGAGTAGGTGAGCTTGGGGGAGTACGAGAGCCTGTAGGAGCAGGGTAGCTTACCGGAGTAGGAGAACTTACCGGAGTTGGAGAGCTTGCGGGAGTAGGAGAGCTTACTGGAGTAGGAGAGCTAACCGGAGTTGGAGAGCTTGCGGGAGTAGGAGAGTTTACTGGAGTAGGACAGCTAACCGGATTAGGGGAGATAACCGGATTAGGAGAGCTTACCAGAGAAGGAGATCTTACCGGAGTAGGAGAGCTTGGGCGAGTCGTAGAGCTTGGGGGAGGAGGAGAGCTTCGGGGAGTAGGAGAGCTTGGGGGAGTAGGAGAGATTACCGTAGTTGGAGAGCTAACCAGAGTTGGAGAGCTTGCGGGAGTCGGAGAGCTTACTGGAGTAGGAGAGCTAACCGGATTAGGAGAGCTTACCGGAATAGGAGAGTTTGGGTGAGTATGATAGGTGGGGGTGTAGGAGAGCTTGGGGGAGTAGGAGAGCTTGGGGGTGTAGGAGAGCTTGTTGGAGTAGGAGAGGTTGGGGAAGTTGGAGAGATTGGGGGAGTAGGAGAGGTTGGGGGAGTAGGAGAGGTTTGGGGATTAGGAGAGCTTGGGGGAGTCGGAGAACTTGGGGGAGTAGGAGAGCTTGGTGGAGTAGGAAAGCTTGTTTGAGAAGGAGAGCTTGTGGTGGTAGGTGAGATTGGGGGAGTAGGAGAGCTTTCGGGTGTAGTAGAGCTTGGGCGAGTCGTAGAGCTTGGGGGAGGAGGAGAGCTTACCGTAGTTGGAGAGCTAACCGGAGTAGGAGAGCTAGCGGGAGTCGGAGAGCTTAATGGAGTAGGAGAGCTAACCGGATTAGGAGAGCTTACCGGATTAGGAGAGTTTACCGGAATAGGAGAGTTTGGGTGAGTATGATAGGTGGGGGAGTCGGAGAGCTTGGGGGAGTAGGAGAGCTTGGGGGTGTAGGAGAGCTTGGTGGAGTAGGAGAGGTTGGGGGAGTCGGAGAGGTTGGGGGAGTAGGAGAGGTTGGGGGAGTAGGAGAGGTTTGGGGATTAGGAGAGCTTGGGGGAGTCGGAGAACTTGGGGGAGTGGGAGAGATTGGTGGAGTAGGAGAGCTTGTTTGAGAAGGAGAGCTTGTGGGGGTAGGTGAGATTGGGAGAGTAGGAGAGCTTTTGGGAGTAGGAGAGCTTGGGGGAGTAGGAGAGATTGGGGGAGTTGGAGACCTTGGGGGAGTAGGAGAGCTTGGGCGAGTCGGAGAGCTTGGGGGAGTCGGAGAGCTTGGGGGAGTCGGAGAGCTTGGGGGAGTCGGAGAGCTTGAGGGAGTTGGAGAGCTTGGGGGAGTCGGAGAGCTTGGGGGAGTCGGAGAACTTGGCGGATTCGGAGAGCTTGGAGGAGTCGGAGAGCTTGGGGGAGTAGCAGAGCTTCTGGGATTAGGAGAGCTTGGGGGACTCGGAGAGCTTCAGGAGTAGCAGAGCTTGGGGGTGTACGAGAGATTGGGGGAGTAGGAGAGCTTGGTGGAGTAGGAGAGCTTGGGCGAGTCGGAGAGCTTGGGGGATTCGGAGAGCTTGGGAGAGTAGAAGAGCTTGGGGGAGTCGGAGAGCTTGGGGCAGTCGGAGAGCTTGGGGGAGTCGGAGAGCTTGGGGGAGTCGGAGTCGGAGAACTTGGGGGAGTCGGAGAGCTTGGGGGAGTCGGAGAGCTTGGGGGAGTAGGATAGTTTGGGGGAGTAGGGGAGGTTGTGGTTGTAAGAGAGCTTGGGCGAGTAGAAGAGCTTGGGGGAGTAGGAGAGCTTGGGGGAGTCGGAGAGCTTGGGGGAGTCGGAGAGCTTGGGGGAGTCGGAGATCTTGGGGGAGTAGGAGAGCTTGGGGGTGTAGGAGAGCTTGCGCCAGTACGAGCGCTTGAGGGACTAGGAGAGATTGGGGCAGTCGGAGAGCTTGGGGGAGTAGGAGATCTTGGGGGAGTTGGAGAGCTTGGGCGAATAGGAAAGTTTGGGGGAGGAGGAGAGCCTGGGGGAGTAGGAGAGTTTGGGCGAGTCGGAGTGCTTGTGGGAGTCGGAAAGCATGGGGGAGTCGGAGAGCCTGGGGGAGAAGGAGAGCTTGGGGGTCTAGGACAGCTTGGGGGCGTAGCAGAGCTTGGGGGAGTCGGAGAGCTTGGGGGAGTAGGAGAGCTTGGGGGAGTAGGAGAGCTTGGGGGAGAAGGAGAGCTTGTGGGAGTAGGAGAGCTTGGGGGAGTAGGAGAGCTATCGGGAGAAGGAGAGCTTGGGGGAGTAGAGAGATTGGGGGAGTAGAAGAGCTTGGGGGAGGAGGAGAGCTTGTGCGAGTCGGAGAGCTTGGGGGAGTCGGAGAGCATGGGGGAGTCGGAGAGCTTGGGGGCGTCGGAGAGCTTGGGGGAGTCGGAGAGCTTGGGGGAGTCGGAGAGCTTGGGGGATTCGGAGAGCTTGGGTGAGTACGAGAGCTTGGGGGAGTAGGCGAGCTTGGGGAGTAGGAGAGCTTGGGGGAGTAGGAGAACTTTCGGGAGTAGCAGAGCTTGGGGAAGTACAAGAGATTGGGCGAGTAGGCGTGCTTGGTGGAGTAGGAGAGCTTGGGCGAGTCGGAGAGCTTGGGGGAGTTGGAGAGCTTGGGGGAGTCGGATAGCTTGGGGGAGTCGGAGAGCTTGGGGGAGTAGTAGAGCTTGGGGGAGTAGGATAGCTTGGGGAAGTAGCAGAGCTTACCGGAGTTGGAGAGCTAACCAGAGTAGGAGAGCTTGCGGGAGTATGAGAGCTTGGGGGCGTCGGAGAGTTTACCTGATTAGGAGAAATAACCGGATTAGTAGAGTTTACCGGAGTAGGAAAAATTACCGCAGTAAGAGAGCTTACCGGAGTAGGAGAGCTGACCGGAGTAGGAGAGCTTTCCGGAGTAGGTGATCTTGGGGGAGTAGGAGAGCTTACCGGAGTAGGAGAGCTAACCGGATTAGGAGAGCTAACCGGATTAGGAGAGCTTACCAGAGAAGGAGAGCTTACCGGAGTAGCAGAGCTTGGACGAGTCGGAGAGCTTGGGGGAGTAGGAGAGCTTGGGGGAGTAGGAGAGCTTGGGGGAGTAGGAGCGTTTGGGAGAGGTGGAGAGCTCGGGGGAGTAGGAGAGATTGGAGGAGTAGGAGAGCTTTCGGGAGTCGGAGAGCTTGGGGGAGTATGAGAGTTTGGGGGAGTAGGAGAGCTTGGGCTATTCGGAGAGCTTGGGGGAGTCGGAGAGTTTGGGGGAGTCGGAGAGCTTGGGGGAGTCGGAAAGCTTGGGGGAGTCGGAGTGCTTGGGGGAGTCGGAGAGCTTGGGGGAGTTGGAGAGCTTGGGGGAGTCGGAGAGCTTGGGGGATTCGGAGAGCTTGTGGGATACATAAAGCTTGGGGGATTCGGAGAGCTTGGGGGATTCGGATAGCTTGCGGGAATAGGCGAGCTTGCGGGAGTAGGAGAGCTTGCGGGACCAGGAGAGCTTACCAGAGTAGGAGAGCTTGGGGGCGTAGGAGAGCATGGGGGAGTAGGAGAGCTGACCGGAGTAGGAGAGTTAACCGGAGTAAAGAGAGCTTGAGGGATTGGGAGAGCTTCAGGAAATAGGAGAGCTTGGGGGAGAAGGATAGCTTGTGTAGAGTAGGAGAGCTTGGGTGAGTAGGCGAGCTTGGGGGAGTAGGAGAGCTTGTAGGAGTAGGAGAGCTTGGGGGAAGCGGAGAGCTAAGGGGAGTCGGAGCGCTTGGGGGAGTAGGAGAGCTTGGGGGAATTGGAGAGCGTGGGGGAGTAGGAGAGTTTGGAGAGTAGGAGAGCTTGGGGGAGTAGGAGAGCTTGGGGGAGTAGGAGAGCTTGGGCGAGTCGGAGAGCTTGGGGGAGTTGGAGAGCTTGGGGGAGTCGGAGAGCTTGGGGGAGTCGGAGAGCTTGGGGGAGTAGGAGAGCTTGGGGGAGTAGGCGAGCTTGGGGAGTAGGAGAGCTTGGGGGAGTAGGAAAACTTTCGGGAGTAGCAGAGCTTGGGGAAGTACGAGAGATTGGGCGAGTAGGCGTGCTTGGGGGAGTAGGAGAGCTTGGGCGAGTCGGAGAGCTTGGGGGAGTTGGAGAGCTTGGGGGAGTCGGATAGCTTGGGGGAGTCGGAGAGCTTGGGGGAGTAGTAGAGCTTGGGGGAGTAGGATAGCTTGGGGAAGTAGCAGAGCTTACCGGAGTTGGAGAGCTAACCAGAGTAGGAGAGCTTGCGGGAGTATGAGAGCTTGGGGGCGTCGGAGAGTTTACCTGATTAGGAGAAATTACCGGATTAGTAGAGTTTACCGGAGTAGGAAAAATTACCGCAGTAAGAGAGCTTACCGGAGTAGGAGAGCTGACCGGAGTAGGAGAGCTTTCCGGAGTAGGTGATCTTGGGGGAGTAGGAGAGCTTACCGGAGTAGGAGAGCTAACCGGATTAGGAGAGCTAACCGGATTAGGAGAGCTTACCAGAGAAGGAGAGCTTACCGGAGTAGCAGAGCTTGGACGAGTCGGAGAGCTTGGGGGAGTAGGAGAGCTTGGGGGAGTAGGAGAGCTTGGGGGAGTAGGAGCGTTTGGGAGAGGTGGAGAGCTCGGGGGAGTAGGAGAGATTGGAGGAGTAGGAGAGCTTTCGGGAGTCGGAGAGCTTGGGGGAGTATGAGAGTTTGGGGGAGTAGGAGAGCTTGGGCTATTCGGAGAGCTTGGGGGAGTCGGAGAGTTTGGGGGAGTCGGAGAGCTTGGGGGAGTCGGAAAGCTTGGGGGAGTCGGAGTGCTTGGGGGAGTCGGAGAGCTTGGGGGAGTTGGAGAGCTTGGGGGAGTCGGAGAGCTTGGGGGATTCGGAGAGCTTGTGGGATACATAAAGCTTGGGGGATTCGGAGAGCTTGGGGGATTCGGAAAGCTTGCGGGAATAGGCGAGCTTGCGGGAGTAGGAGAGCTTGCGGGACCAGGAGAGCTTACCAGAGTAGGAGAGCTTGGGGGCGTAGGAGAGCATGGGGGAGTAGGAGAGCTGACCGGAGTAGGAGAGTTAACCGGAGTAAAGAGAGCTTGAGGGATTGGGAGAGCTTCAGGAAAGAGGAGAGCTTGGGGGAGTAGGATAGCTTGTGTAGAGTAGGAGAGCTTGGGTGAGTAGGCGAGCTTGGGGGAGTAGGAGAGCTTGTAGGAGTAGGAGAGCTTGGGGGAAGCGGAGAGCTTGGGGGAGTCGGAGCGCTTGGGGGAGTAGGAGAGCTTGGGGGAATAGGAAAGCATGGGGGAGTAGGAGAGCTTGGGGGAGTAGGAGAGCTTGGCAGAGTAGGAGAGCTTGGAGGAGTCGGAGAGCTCGGGGGAGTAGGAGAGCTTCCATGAATATGAGAGCTTGGGGAATAGGAGAGCTGGCAGGAGTCGGAGAGTTAACCGTTGTAAAGAGATCTTGAGGGAGTGGGAGACATTGGGGGAGTAGGAGAGCTTGGGGAGTTGAAGAGCTTGGGGTAGTAGGAGAGCTTGGGGGAGTAGGAGAGCTTGGGGGAGTAGGAGAGCTTGGGGGAGTAGGAGATCTTGGGGGAGTAAGAGAGGTTGGGGGAGTAGGAGAGCTTGGGGGAGTAGGAGAGCTTGGGGAAGTAGGAGAGCTTGGGGGAGTAGGAGAGCTTAGGGTAGTAGGAGAGCTTGGGGAAGTAGGAGAGCTTGGGGGAGTAGGAGAGCTTGGGGGATGAGGAGAGCTTATCGCAGGAGGAGAGCTTGGTGGAGTAGGAGAGCTTAGTGGAGTAGGAGAGCTTGGTGGAGTAGGAAAGCTTGGTGGAGTAGGAGAGCTTGGTGGAGTAGGAGTGCTTGGTGGAGTAGGAGATCTTCCCGGAATAGGACAGCTTGGGGGAGTAGGGTAGGTGCGGGTGTAGGATAGCTTGGGAAGTAGGACAGCTTGCGGGAGTAGGAGATCTTGGGCGAGTAGGAGAGCTTGGGCGAGTAGGAAAGCTTGGGGGAGTAAGAGAGCTTGAAGGAGTAAGAGAGCTTGGGGGAGTAAGAGAGCTTGCGGGTGTAAGAGAGCTTGGGGAGTAGGACAGCTTGGGGGAGTAGGAGATCTTGGGGGAGTAGGAGAGCTTGGGCGAGTAGGAAAGCTTGGGGGAGTAAGAGAGCTTGGTGGAGTAAGAGAGCTTGGGGAGTAAGAGAGCTTGGGGGAGTAAGAGAGCTTGGGGGAGTGGGAGAGATTGGGGGAGTAGGAGAGCTTGGGGGAGTAGGAGCGCTTGGGGGAGTAGTAGAGCTTGGGGGAGTAGGATAGCTTGGGGGAATTGGAGAGCGTGGGGGAGTAGGAGAGTTTGGAGAGTAGGAGAGCTTGGGGGAGTACGAGAGCTTGGCGGAGTAGGAGAACTTGGGGCAGTAGGAGAGCTTAGGGGAGTAGGAGAGCTTGGGGGAGTAGGAGAGCTTGGGGGAGTAGGAGAGATTGGGGGAGTCGGAGAGCTTGGGGGAGTAGGAGAGCTTGGGAGGGTAGGAGAGCTTGGGGGCGTATGAGAGCTTGGGGGCGTATGAGAGCTTGGGGATGTATGAGAGCTTGGGGTGTATGAGAGCTTGCGGAAATAGGCGGGCTTGGGGGAGTAGGAGAGCTTGGGGGAGTAGGAGAGCTTGGGCGAGTCGGAGAGCTTGGGGGAGTTGGAGAGCTTGGGGGAGTCGGAGAGCTTGGGGGAGTCGGAGAGCTTGGGGGAGTAGTAGAGCTTGGGGGAGTAGGATAGCTTGGGGAAGTAGCAGAGCTTACCGGAGTTGGAGAGCTAACCAGAGTAGGAGAGCTTGCGGGAGTATGAGAGCTTGGGGGCGTCGGAGAGTTTACCTGATTAGGAGAAATTACAGGATTAGTAGAGTTTACCGGAGTAGGAAAACTTACCGCAGTAAGAGAGCTTACCGGAGTAGGAGAGCTGACCGGAGTAGGAGAGCTTTCCGGAGTAGGTGATCTTGGGGGAGTAGGAGAGCTTACCGGAGTAGGAGAGCTAACCGGATTAGGAGAGCTAACCGGATTAGGAGAGCTTACCAGAGAAGGAGAGCTTACCGGAGTAGCAGAGCTTGGACGATTCGGAGAGCTTGGGGGAGTAGGAGAGCTTGGGGGAGTAGGAGAGCTTGGGGGAGTAGGAGCGTTTGGGAGAGGAGGAGAGCTCGGGGGAGTAGGAGAGATTGGAGGAGTAGGAGAGCTTTCGGGAGTCGGAGAGCTTGGGGGAGTATGAGAGTTTGGGGGAGTAGGAGAGCTTGGGCTATTCGGAGAGCTTGGGGGAGTCGGAGAGTTTGGGGGAGTCGGAGAGCTTGGGGGAGTCGGAAAGCTTGGGGGAGTCGGAGTGCTTGGGGGAGTCGGAGAGCTTGGGGGAGTTGGAGAGCTTGGGGGAGTCGGAGAGCTTGGGGGATTCGGAGAGCTTGTGGGATACATAAAGCTTGGGGGATTCGGTGAGCTTGGGGGATTCGGAAAGCTTGCGGGAATAGGCGAGCTTGCGGGAGTAGGAGAGCTTGCGGGACCAGGAGAGCTTACCAGAGTAGGAGAGCTTGGGGGCGTAGGAGAGCATGGGGGAGTAGGAGAGCTGACCGGAGTAGGAGAGTTAACCGGAGTAAAGAGAGCTTGAGGGATTGGGAGAGCTTGAGGAAAGAGGAGAGCTTGGGGGAGTAGGATAGCTTGTGTAGAGTAGGAGAGCTTGGGTGAGTAGGCGAGCTTGGGGGAGTAGGAGAGCTTGTAGGAGTAGGAGAGCTTGGGGGAAGCGGAGAGCTTGGGGGAGTCGGAGCGCTTGGGGGAGTAGGAGAGCTTGGGGGAATAGGAAAGCATGGGGGAGTAGGAGAGCTTGGGGGAGTAGGAGAGCTTGGCAGAGTAGGAGAGCTTGGAGGAGTCGGAGAGCTCGGGGGAGTAGGAGAGCTTCCATGAATATGAGAGCTTGGGGAATAGGAGAGCTGGCAGGAGTCGGAGAGTTAACCGTTGTAAAGAGATCTTGAGGGAGTGGGAGACATTGGGGGAGTAGGAGAGCTTGGGGAGTTGAAGAGCTTGGGGTAGTAGGAGAGCTTGGGGGAGTAGGAGAGCTTGGGGGAGTAGGAGAGCTTGGGGGAGTAGGAGATCTTGGGGGAGTAAGAGAGGTTGGGGGAGTAGGAGAGCTTGGGGGAGTAGGAGAGCTTGGGGAAGTAGGAGAGCTTGGGGGAGTAGGAGAGCTTAGGGTAGTAGGAGAGCTTGGGGAAGTAGGAGAGCTTGGGGGAGTAGGAGAGCTTGGGGGATGAGGAGAGCTTATCGCAGGAGGAGAGCTTGGTGGAGTAGGAGAGCTTAGTGGAGTAGGAGAGCTTGGTGGAGTAGGAAAGCTTGGTGGAGTAGGAGAGCTTGGTGGAGTAGGAGTGCTTGGTGGAGTAGGAGATCTTCCCGGAATAGGACAGCTTGGGGGAGTAGGGTAGGTGCGGGTGTAGGATAGCTTGGGAAGTAGGACAGCTTGCGGGAGTAGGAGATCTTGGGCGAGTAGGAGAGCTTGGGCGAGTAGGAAAGCTTGGGGGAGTAAGAGAGCTTGAAGGAGTAAGAGAGCTTGGGGGAGTAAGAGAGCTTGCGGGTGTAAGAGAGCTTGGGGAGTAGGACAGCTTGGGGGAGTAGGAGATCTTGGGGGAGTAGGAGAGCTTGGGCGAGTAGGAAAGCTTGGGGGAGTAAGAGAGCTTGGTGGAGTAAGAGAGCTTGGGGAGTAAGAGAGCTTGGGGGAGTAAGAGAGCTTGGGGGAGTGGGAGAGATTGGGGGAGTAGGAGAGCTTGGGGGAGTAGGAGCGCTTGGGGGAGTAGTAGAGCTTGGGGGAGTAGGATAGCTTGGGGGAATTGGAGAGCGTGGGGGAGTAGGAGAGTTTGGAGAGTAGGAGAGCGTGGGGGAGTACGAGAGCTTGGCGGAGTAGGAGAACTTGGGGCAGTAGGAGAGCTTAGGGGAGTAGGAGAGCTTGGGGGAGTAGGAGAGCTTGGGGGAGTAGGAGAGCTTGGGGGAGTCGGAGAGCTTGGGGGAGTAGGAGAGCTTGGGAGGGTAGGAGAGCTTGGGGGCGTATGAGAGCTTGGGGGCGTATGAGAGCTTGGGGATGTATGAGAGCTTGGGGTGTATGAGAGCTTGCGGAAATAGGCGAGCTTGGGGGAGTAGGAGAGCTTGGGGGAGTAGGAGAGCTTGTGGGAGTAGGAGAGTTTGGGGGAGTAGGAGAGCTTGGGGGTGTCGCGGAGCTTGGGGGAGTAGGAGAACTTGGCAGAGTAGGAGAGCTTGGGGGAGTAACAGAGCTTGGGGAGTAAGAGAGCTTGGGGGAGTAAGAGAGCTTGAGGGAGTAAGAGAACTTGGGGGAGTAAGAGAGCTTGCGGGTGAAAGAGAGCTTGGGGAGTAGGAGAGCTTCGGGGAGTAGGGGAGCTTGGGGGAGTAGGAGACCTTGGGCGAGTAGGAGAGCTTGGGGGAGGAAGAGAGCTTGGGGGAGTAAGAGAGCTTGGGGAACTAAGATAGCTTGGGGGAGTAGGAGAGCTTGGGGGAGTAGGGGAGCTTGGGTGAGTAGGAGAATGTGGGGGATTCGGGGTGCTTGGGGGAGTAGGAGAACTTGGCACAGTAGGAGAGCTTGGGGGAGTAAGAGAGCTTGGGGGAGTAAGAAAGCTTGGGGGAGTAAGAGAGCTTGGGGGAGTGGGAGAGCTTGGGGGAGTAGGAGAGCTTGGGGGAGTAGGAGAGCTTGGGGGAGTAGGAGAGCTTGTGGGAGTTGGAGAGCTTGGGTGAGTAGGAGATCTTGGGGGAGTAGGAGAGCTTGGGAGAGTAGAAGAGCTTGGGGGAGTAGGAGGGCTTGGGAGAGTAGGAGAGCTTTGGGGAGTAGGGGAGATTGTGGGAGTAGGAGAGCTTGGGGGAGCAGGAGAGCTTGGGGGATTAGGAGAGCTTGGGGGAGTAAGAGAGCTTGGGGAGTAAGGGAGCTTGGGGGAGTAAGAGAGCTTGGGGGTGTGGGAGAGCTTGGGGGAGTAGGTGAGCTTGGGGGAATAGGAGAGCTTGGGGGAGTAGGAGAGTTTGGAGAATAGGAGAGTTTTAGGAGTAGGAGAGCTTGGCGGAGTAGGAGAACTTGGGGCAGTAGGAGAGCTTAGGGGAGTAGGGGAGCTTGGGGGAGTAGGAGAGCTTGGGGGAGTAGGGGAGCTTGGGGGAGTAGGAGGCCTTGGGCGAGTAGGAGAGCTTGGGGGAGGAAGAGAGCTTGGGGGAGTAAGAGAGCTTGGGGGAGTAAGAGAGCTTGGGGGTGTAAGAGAGCTTGGCGGAGTAGGAGAACTTGGCAGAGTAGGAGAGCTTGGGGGAGTTAGAGAGCTTGGGGGAGTAAGAGAGCTTGGAGGAGTAGGAGAGCTTGTGGGAGTAGGAGAGCTTGGGGGAGTAAGAGAGCTTGGGGGAGTAGGAGAGCTTGGGGGAGTAGGAGAGCTTGGGGCAGTAGGAGCGCTTGGGGGAGCAGGAGAGCTTGGGGGATTAGGAGAGCTTGGGGGAGTAAGAGAGCTTGGGGAGTAAGGGAGCTTGGGGGAGTAAGAGAGCTTGGGGGTGTGGGAGAGCTTGGGGGAGTAGGTGAGCTTGGGGGAATAGGAGAGCTTGGGGGAGTAGGAGAGTTTGGAGAATAGGAGAGTTTTAGGAGTAGGAGAGCTTGGCGGAGTAGGAGAACTTGGGGCAGTAGGAGAGCTTAGGGGAGTAGGGGAGCTTGGGGGAGTAGGAGAGCTTGGGGGAGTAGGGGAGCTTGGGGGAGTAGGAGGCCTTGGGCGAGTAGGAGAGCTTGGGGGAGGAAGAGAGCTTGGGGGAGTAAGAGAGCTTGGGGGAGTAAGAGAGCTTGGGGGTGTAAGAGAGCTTGGCGGAGTAGGAGAACTTGGCAGAGTAGGAGAGCTTGGGGGAGTTAGAGAGCTTGGGGGAGTAAGAGAACTTTGGGAGTAAGAGAGTTTGGAGGAGTAGGAGAGCTTGTGGGAGTAGGAGAGCTTGGGGGAGTAAGAGAGCTTGGGGGAGTAGGAGAGCTTGGAGGAGTAGGAGAGCTTGGGGCAGTAGGAGCGCTTGGGGGAGTAGGAGAGCTTGGGGGAGAAGGAGAGCTTGGGGGAGTAGGAGAACTTGGCAGAGTAGGAGAGCTTGGAGGAGTAAGAGAGCTTGGGGGAGTAAGAGAGCTTGGGGGACTAAGAGAGCTTGGGGAATACGAGAGATTGGGGGAGTAGGAGAGCTTCGGCGAGTAGGGGAGCTTGGGGGAGTAGGAGAACTTGGGGGATTCGGGGAGCTTGGGGAAGTAGGAGAACTTGGCACAGTAGGAGAGCTTGGGGGAGTAAGAGAGCTTGGGGGAGTAAAAGAGCTTGGGGGAGTGAGAGAGCTTGGGGGAGTAAGATAGCTTGGGGGAGTAAGAGAGCTTGGGGGAGTAAGAGAGCTTGGGGCAGTAGGAGATCTTGGGGGAGTAGGAGACCCTGCGGGAATAGGAGAGCTTGGGCGAGTAGGAGAGCTTGGGGGAGTAAGAGAGCTTGGTGGAGTAAGAGAGCTTGGGGAGTAAGAGAGCTTGGGGGAGTAGGAGAGCTTGGGGGAGCAGGAGATCTTGGGGGAGTAGGAGATCTTGGGGGAGTAGGAGAGTTTGGGGGAGTAGGAAAACTTGCGGGAGTAGGAGAGCTTGGGGGAGTAGGAGAGCTTGGGGGAGTAGGAGAGCTTTGGAGAGTAGGAGAGCTTTGGGGAGTAGGGGAGCTTGTGGGAGTAGGAGAGCTTGGGGGAGTAGGAGAGCTTGGGGGTTAGGAGAGCTTGGGGGAGTCAGAGAGCTTGGGGCAGTAGGAGAGCTTTGGGGAGTAGGAGATCTTGGGGGAGTAGGAGAGCTTGGGCGAGTAGGAGAGCTTGGGGGAGTAAGAGAACTTGGTGGAGTAAGAGAGCTTGGGGAGTAAGAGAGCTTGGGGAGTAAGAGAGCTTGGTGGAGTGGGAGAGCTTGGGGGAGTAGGAGAGCTTGGGGGAGTAGGAGCGCTTGGGGGAGCAGGAGAGCTTGGGGGAGAAGGAGAGCTTGGGGGTGTAGGAGAGCTTGGGGGAGTAGGAGAGCTTGGGAGAGTTGGAGAGCTTGGGGGAGTAGGAGATCTTGGGGGAGTAGGAGAGCTTGCGGGAGTCAGAGAGCTTGCTGGATTAGGAGAGATTGCCATATTTGGAGAGCTTACCGGAGTAGAAGAGCTTACCGGAGTAGGAGAGCTTGAGGGAGTAGGAAAGCTTGGGAGAGTAGGAAAGTTTGGGGGAGTAGGAGAAGTTTGGGGAGTAGGGTAGCTCACCGGAGTAAGAGAGCTTACCGCAGTAAGAGAGATTACCAGAGAAGGAGAGCTGACCGAAGTAGAAGAGCTTAACGGAGTAGGAGAGCTTGGGAGAGTAGGAGAGCTTACCGGAGTATGAGAGGTTGGGGGAGTAGGATAGCTGGGGGGAGTAGGTGAGCTTGAGGGAGTAGGAGAGCTTGGGGGAGTAGGAGAGCTTGGGGGAGTAGGAGAGCTTGGGGGAGTAGGAGAGCTTGGGGGATTAGGAGAGCTTGGGGGATGAGGAGAGCTTATCGCAGCAGGAGAGCTTGGTGGAGTAAGAGAGTTTGGTGGATTAGGAGAGCTTGGTGGAGTAGGAGAGCTTGGTGGATTAGGAGTGCTTGGTGGAGTAGGAGATCTTCCCGGAATAGGACAGCTTGGGGGAGTAGGATAGGTGGGGGTGTAGGAGAGCTTGGAGGAGACGGAGAGCTTTCTGGAGTGGGAGAGCTGACCGGAACAGGGGAGCTTACCGGAGTAGGAGAGCATGGGGGAGAAGGAGAGCTAACCAGAGTATGAGAGCTTGGGGGAGTATGAGAGCTTGCGGGAGTAGGATAGCTTGGGGGAGTAGGAGAGGTTACCGGAGTCGGAGAGCTTGAGGCAGTCGGACAGCTTGGGGGAGTAGGAATGCTTTCTGGACTAGGAGTGCTTGGGGGAGTAGGTGTGCTTCCATGAATATGAGAGTTTGTGGGAGTCGGAGAGTTTGGGGAAGTCGGAGAGCTTGGGGGAGTCGGAGAGCTTCGTGGAGTCGGAGAGCTTGGGGGAGTCGGAGAGCTTGGGGTAGTCGGAGAGCTTGGGGGTGGAGGAGAGCTTGTGGGAGTCGGAGAGCTTGGGGGAGTAGGAGAGCTTGGGGGAGTAGGAGAATTTGGGGGAGTAGAAGAGCTTGGGGGAGTTGGAGAGCTTGTGGGAGCAGGGTAGCTTACCGGAGTAGGAGAGCTTGCGGGAAGCAGGAGAGCTTCCATAAATATGAGAGCTTGGGGGAGTAGGAGAGCTCGCCGGAGTAGGAGAGTTAACCGGAGTAAAGAGAGCTTGAGGGAGTGGGAGAGCGTGGGGGAGTAGGAGAGCTTGGGGGTTAGGAGAGCTTGGGGGAGTAGGAGAGCTTGGGCGAGTAGGAGAGCTTGGGGGAATAGGTGAGCTTGGGGGAGTCGGAGAGCTTGCGGGAGTAGGAGAGCTTTGGGGAGTAGGAATGCTTGGGGGAGTAGGAGAGCTTGGGTCATTAGGAGAGCTTAGGGAGTAGGAGATTGGGCGAGTAGGAGAGCTTGGGAGATGAGGAGAGCTTATCTCAGCAGGAGAGCTTCTTGGAGTTGGAGAGCTTGGTGGAGTAGGAGAGCTTGGTGGAGTAGGAGAGCTTGGTGGAGTAGGAGAGCTTGGTGGAGTAGGAGTGCTTGGTGGAGTAGGAGATCTTCCCCGAATAGGACAGCTTGGGGCAGTAGGATAGGTGGGGGTGTAGGAGAGCTTGGAGGAGACGGAGAGCTTTCTGGAGTGGGAGAGCTCACCGGAACAGGAGAGCTTATCGGAGTAGGAGAGCATGGGGGAGAAGGAGAGCTAACCGGAATATGAGAGCTTGGGGAATATATGAGCTTGGGGGAGTAGGATAGCTTGGGGGAGTAGGAGAGCTTACCGGAGTCGGAGAGCTTGAGGCAGTCGGAGAGCTTGGGGGAGTAGGAATGCTTACTGGAGTAGGAGTGCTTGGGAGAGTAGGAGAGCTTCCATGAATATGAGAGCTTGGGGGAGTAGGAGAGTTTGGGGGAGCCGGAGAGCCTGGGGGAGTCGGAGAGCTTCATGGAGTCGGAGAGCTTGGGGGAGTAGGAGAGCTTGGGGGAATAGGAGAACTTGGGGGAGTAGGAGAGCTTGGGGGAGTTGGAGAGCTTGTAGGAGCAGGATAGCTTGCGGGAGTAGGAGAGCTTGCGGGAGTAGGAGAGCTTGCGGGAGTAGGAGAGCTTGCGGGAGTAGGAGAGCTTGCCAGATTAGGAGAGCTTGCCGGATTTTGAGAGCTTACAGAAAGAGAAGAGCTGACCGGAGTAGGAGCGCTTGAGGGAGTAGGAGAGCTTGGGAGAGTACGAAAGCTTGGGGGATTAGTAGAAGTTTGGGGGAGTAGGAGAGCTTACCGCAGTAAGAGAGATTACCAGAGAAGGAGAGCTTCCGGGAGTAGAAGAGCTTATCAGAGTAGGAGAGCTTAGAGGAGGAGAAGCACTTACCGGATAAGAGAGCTTGGGGGAGTAGGAGAGCTGGCCGGAGTAGGAGAGCTTACCGGAGTCGGAGAGCTTGGGGGAGTAGGAGAGCTTCCATGAATATGAGAGCTTGGCAGGAGTCGGAGAGTTAACCGTTGTAAAGAGAGCTTGAGGGAGTGGGATACATTGGGGGAGTAGGAGAGCTTGGGGAGTTGAAGAGCTTGGGGTAGTAGGAGAGCTGGCCGGAGTAGGAGAGCTTACCGGAGTCGGAGAGCTTGGGGGAGTAGGAGAGCTTCCATGAATAGGAGAGCTGGCAGGAGTCGGAGAGTTAACCGTTGTAAAGAGAGCTTGAGGGAGTGGGATACATTGGGGGAGTAGGAGAGCTTGGGGAGTTGAAGAGCTTGGGGTAGTAGGAGAGCTTGGGGGAGTAGGAGAGCTTGGGGGAGTAGGAGAGCCTGGGGGAGTAGGAGAGCTTGGGGAAGTAGGAGAGCTTGGGGGAGTAGGAGAGATTGGGGGATGTGGAGAGCTTATCGCAGGAGGAGAGCTTGGTGGAGTAGGAGAGCTTAGTGGAGTAGGAGAGCTTGGTGGAGTAGGAAAGCTTGGTGGAGTAGGAGAGCTTGGTGGAGTAGGAGTGCTTGGTGGAGTAGGAGATCTTCCCGGAATAGGACAGCTTGGGGGAGTAGGGCTTGTGCGGGTGTAGGATAGCTTGGGAAGTAGGACAGCTTGGGGGAGTAGGAGATCTTGGGCGAGTAGGAGAGCTTGGGCGAGTAGGAAAGCTTGTGGGGGTAAGAGAGCTTGAAGGAGTAAGAGAGCTTGGGGGAGTAAGAGAGCTTGCGGGTGTAAGAGAGCTTGGGGAGTAGGACAGCTTGAGGGAGTAGGAGATCTTGGGGCAGTAGGAGAGCTTGGGCGAGTAGGAAAGCTTGGGGGAGTAAGAGAGCTTGGTGGAGTAAGAGAGCTTGGGGAGTAAGAGAGCTTGGGGAAGTAAGAGAGCTTGGGGGAGTGGGAGAGATTGGGGGAGTAGGAGAGCTTGGGGGAGTAGGAGCGCTTGGGGAAGTAGGAGAGCTTGGGGGAGTAGGAGAGCTTGGGGGAATTGGAGAGCTTGGGGGAGTAGGAGAGTTTGGAGAGTAGGAGAGCTTGGGGGAGTAGGAGAGCTTGGCGGAGTAGGAGAACTTGGGGCAGTAGGAGAGCTTAGGGGAGTAGGAGAGCTTGGGTGGGTAGGAGAGCTTGGGGGAGTCGGAGAGCTTGGGGGAGTCGGAGAGCTTGGGGGAGTAGGAGAGCTTGGGAG
Source organism: Pristiophorus japonicus (assembly GCF_044704955.1). Classification (NCBI taxonomy): domain Eukaryota; kingdom Metazoa; phylum Chordata; class Chondrichthyes; family Pristiophoridae; genus Pristiophorus; species Pristiophorus japonicus. The sequence goes on from NW_027253477.1 coordinate 259,150, forward strand.
GGTAGGAGAGCTTGGGGGCGTATGAGAGCTTGGGGGCGTATAGAGCTTGGGGATGTATGAGAGCTTGAGGTGTATGAGAGCTTGGGGAAGTAGGCGAGCTTGGGGGAGTAGGAGAGCTTGGGGGAGTAGGAGAGCTTGGGGGAGTAGGAGAGTTTGGGGGAGTAGGAGAGCTTGGGGGTGTCGCGGAGCTTGGGGGAGCAGGAGAACTTGGCAGAGTAGGAGAGCTTGGGGGAGTAACAGAGCTTGAGGGAGTAAGAGAGCTTGGGGGAGTAAGAGAGCTTGCGGGTGAAAGAGCGCTTGGGGAGTAGGAGAGCTTCGGGGAGTAGGGGAGCTTGGGGGAGTAGGAGACCTAGGGCGAGTAGGAGAGCTTGGGGGAGGAAGAGAGCTTGGGGGAGTAAGAGAGCTTGGGGAAGTAAGATAGCTTGGGGGAGTAGGAGAGCTTGGGGGAGTAGGGGAGCTTGGGGGAGTAGGAGAACTTGGGGGATTCGGGGTGCTTGGGGGAGTAGGAGAACTTGGCACAGTAGGAGAGCTTGGGGGAGTAAGAGAGCTTGGGGGAGTAAGAAAGCTTTTGGGAGTAAGTGAGCTTGGGGAAGTGGGAGAGCTTTGGGGAGTAGGAGAGCTTGGGGGAGTAGGAGAGCTTGGGGGAGTAGGAGAGATTGGGGGAGTTGGAGAGCTTGGGGGAGTAGGAGAGCTTAGGGGAGAGGAGAGCTTGGGAGAGTAGAAGAGCTTGGGGGAGTAGGAGGGCTTGGGAGAGTAGGAGAGCTTTAGGGAGTAGGGGAGCTTGTGGGAGTAGGAGAGTTTGGGGGAGCAGGAGAGCTTGGGGGATTGGAGAGCTTGGGGGAGTCAGAGAGCTTGGGGCAGTAGGACAGCTTGGGGGAGTAGGAGATCTTGGGGGAGTAGGAGAGCTTGGGTGAGTAGGAAAGTTTGGGGGAGTAAGAGAGCTTGGTGGAGTAAGAGAGCTTGGGGAGTAAGGGAGCTTGGGGGAGTAAGAGAGCTTGGGGGAGTGGGAGAGCTTGGGGGAGTAGGAGAGCTTGGGGGAGTAGGAGCGCTTGGGGGATTAGGAGAGCTTGGGGGAGTAGGTGAGCTTGGGGGAGTAGGAGAGCTTGGGGGAGTAGGAGAGTTTAAGAGTAGGAGAGCTTGGGGGAGTAGGAGAGCTTGGCGGAGTAGGAGAACTTGGGGCAGTAGGAGAGCTTAGTGGAGTAGGAGAGCTTGGGGGAGTAGGAGAGCTTGGGGGAGTAGGGGAGCACGGGGGAGTAGGAGACCTTGGGCGAGTAGGAGAGCTTGGGGGAGGAAGAGAGCTTGGGGGAGTCAGAGAGCTTGGGGGAGTAAGATAGCTTGGGGGAGTCGGAGAGCTTGGGGAACAGGTGAGCTTGTGGGAATAGGAGAGCTTGGGTGAGAACGAGCGCTTGCGGGTGTAGGAGAGCTTGAGGGAGAAGGAGAACTTGGCAGAGTAGGAGAGCTTGGGGGAATAACAGAGCTTGGGGGAGTAAGAGAGCTCGGTGGAGAAAGAGAGATTGGGGGAGTAAGAGAGCTTGGGGGAGTAAGAGAGCTTGGGGGTGTAAGAGAGCTTGGGGGAGTAGCAGAACTTGGCAGAGTAGGAGAGCTTGGGGGAGTTAGAGAGCTTGGGGGAGTAAGAGAACTTGGGGAGTAAGAGAGCTTGGGGGAGTAGGAGAGCTTGTGGCAGTAGGAGCGCTTGGGGTAGTAGGAGAGCTTGGGGGAGAAGGAGAGCTTGGGGGAGTAGGAGAATTTGGCAGAGTAGGAGAGCTTGGAGGAGTAAGAGAGCTTGGGGCAGTAAGAGAGCTTGGGGGATTAAGAGAGCTTGGGGAATACGAGAGATTGGGGGAGTAGGAGAGCTTGGGCGAGTAGGGGAGCTTAGGGGAGTAGGAGAACTTGGGGGATTCGGGGAGCTTGGGGGAGTAGGAGAACTTGGCACAGTAGGAGATCTTGGGGGAGTAGGAGACCTTGGGGGAATAGAGAGCTTGGGCGAGTAGGAAAGCTTGGGGGAGTAAGAGAGCTTGGTGGTGTAAGAGAGCTTGGGCAGTCAGAGAGCTTGGGGGAGTAAGAGAGCTTGGGGGAGTGGGAGAGCTTGGGGGAGTAGGAGAGCTTGTGGGAGTAGGAGCGCTTGGGGGAGTAGGAGAGCTTGGGGGAGTAGGAGTGCTTGGGGGAGTAGGAGAGCTTGGGGGAGTAGGAGAGCTTGGGAGAGTAGGAGAGCTTGGGGGAGCAGGAGATCTTGGGGGAGTAGGAGATCTTGGGGGAGTAGGAGAATTTGTGGGAGTAGGAGAGCTTGGGGGAGTAGGAGAGCTTGGGGGAGAAAGAGAGCTTGGGGGAGTAGGAGAGCTTTGGAGAGTAGGAGAGGTTTGGGGAGTAGGGGAGCTTGTGGGAGTAGGAGAGCTTGGGGGAGTAGAAGAGCTTGGAGGAGTAGGAGAGCTTGGGGGAGTCAGAGAGCTTGGGGCAGTCGGAGAGCTTTGGGGAGCAGGTGATCTTGGGGGAGTAGGAGAGCTTGGGCGAGTAGGAGAGCTTGGGGGAGTAAGAGAACTTGGTGGTGTAAGAGAGCTTGGGGAGGAAGAGAGCTTGGGGAGTAAGAGAGCTTGGTGGAGTGGGAGAGCTTGGGGGAGTAGGAGAGCTTGGGGGAGTAGGAGCGCTTGGAGGAGTAGGAGAGCTTGGGGGAGAAGGAGAGCTTGGGGGTGTAGGAGAGCTTGGGGGAGTAGGAGAGCTTGGGAGAGTTGGAGAGCTTGGGGGAGTAGGAGATCTTGGGGGAGTAGGAGATCTTGGTGGAGTAGGAAATCTTGGGGGAGTAGGAGAGTTTGGGTGAGTAAGAAAGCTTGGGGGAGTAGGAGAGCTTGGGGGAGTAGGACAGCTTGGGGGAGTAGGAGAGCTTGTGTGAGTAGGAGAGCTTTGGGGAGTAGGAGAGCTTGTGGGAGTAAGAGAGCTTGGGGGAGTAGGAAAGCTTGGGGGAGTAGGAGAGCTTGGGGGAGTAGGAGAGCTTGGGGGAGTAGGAGAGCTTGGGGGAGTAGGAGAGCTTTGGGGAGTAGGAGAGCTTGTGGGAGTAAGAGAGTTTGGGTGAGTAAGAAAGCTTGGGGGAGTAGGAGAGCTTGGGGGAGTAGGTCAGCTTGGGGGAGTAGGAGAGCTTGGGTGAGTAGGAGAGCTTTGGGGAGTAGGAGAGCTTGTGGGAGTAAGAGAGCTTGGGGGAGTAGGAGAGCTTGGGGGAGTAGGAGAGCTTGGGGGAGTAGGAGAGCTTGGGGGAGTAGGAGAGCTTGGGGGAGTAGGAGAGCTTGGGGGATTAGGAGAGCTTGAGGGAGTAGGAGAGCTAGGGGGAGTCGGAGAGCTTGGGAGGGTAGGAGAGCTTGGGAGCGTATGAGAGCTTGGGGGCGTATGAGAGCTTGGGGGAGGAAGAATGCTTGGGGGAGAAAGAGAGCTTGGGGGATTAAGAGAGCTTGTGGGAGTAGGAGAGCTTGTGGGAGTGGGAGAGCTTGGGGGAGTAGGAGAGATTGGGGAGTAGGAGAACTTGGGGGAGTCGCGGAGCTTGGGGGAGTAGGAGAACTTGGCAGAGTAGGAGAGCTTGGGGGAGTAAGAGAGCTTGGGGGAGTAAGAGAGCTTGGGGGATTAAGAGAGCTTGGGGAATACGAGAGATTGGGGGAGTAGGAGAGCTTGGGCGAGTAGGGGAGCTTAGGGGAGTAGGAGAACTTGGGGGATTCGGGGAGCTTGGGGGAGTAGGAGATCTTGGCACAGTAGGAGATCTTGGGGGAGTAGGAGACCTTGGGGGAATAGAGAGCTTGGGCGAGTAGGAAAGCTTGGGGGAGTAAGAGAGCTTGGTGGTGTAAGAGAGCTTGGGCAGTCAGAGAGCTTGGGGGAGTAAGAGAGCTTGGGGGAGTGGGAGAGCTTGGTGGAGTAGGAGAGCTTGTGGGAGTAGGAGCGCTTGGGGGAGTAGGAGAGCTTGGGGGAGTAGGAGTGCTTGGGGGAGTAGGAGAGCTTGGGGGAGTAGGAGAGCTTGGGAGAGTAGGAGAGCTTGGGGGAGCAGGAGATCTTGGGGGAGTAGGAGATCTTGGGGGAGTAGGAGAATTTGTGGGAGTAGGAGAGCTTGGGGGAGTAGGAGAGCTTGGGGGAGAAGGAGAGCTTGGGGGAGTAGGAGAGCTTTGGAGAGTAGGAGAGGTTTGGGGAGTAGGGGAGCTTGTGGGAGTAGGAGAGCTTGGGGAGTAGAAGAGCTTGAAGAGTAGGAGAGCTTGGGGGAGTCAGAGAGCTTGGGGCAGTCGGAGAGCTTTGGGGAGCAGGTGATCTTGGGGGAGTAGGAGAGCTTGGGCGAGTAGGAGCGCTTGGAGGAGTAGGAGAGCTTGGGGGAGAAGGAGAGCTTGGGGGTGTAGGAGAGCTTGGGGGAGTAGGAGAGCTTGGAAGAGTTGGAGAGCTTGGGGGAGTAGGAGATCTTGGGGGAGTAGGAGATCTTGGTGGAGTAGGAAATCTTGGGGGAGTAGTAGAGTTTGGGTGAGTAAGAAAGCTTGGGGGAGTAGGAGAGCTTGGGGGAGTAGGATAGCTTTGGGGAGTAGGAGAGCTTGTGGGAGTAAGAGAGCTTGGGGGAGTAGGAGAGCTTGGGGGAGTAGGAGAGCTTGGGGGAGTAGGAGAGCTTGGGGGAGTAGGAGAGCTTGGGGGAGAAGGAGAGCTTGGGGGTGTAGGAGAGCTTGGGGGAGTAGGAGAGCTTGGGAGAGTTGGAGAGCTTGGGGGAGTAGGAGATCTTGGGGGAGTAGGAGATCTTGGTGGAGGAAGAGAGCTTGGGGGAGTAAGAGAGCTTGGGGGAGTAAGATAGCTTGGGGGAGTCGGAGAGCTTGGGGAACAGGTGAGCTTGTGGGAATAGGAGAGCTTGGGTGAGAACGAGCGCTTGCGGGTGTAGGAGAGCTTGAGGGAGAAGGAGAACTTGGCAGAGTAGGAGAGCTTGGGGGAATAACAGATCTTGGGGGAGTAAGAGAGCTCGGTGGAGAAAGAGAGATTGGGGGAGTAAGAGAGCTTGGGGGAGTAAGAGAACTTGGTGGAGTAAGAGAGCTTGGGGAGGAAGAGAGCTTGGGGAGTAAGAGAGCTTGGTGGAGTGGGAGAGCTTGGGGGAGTAGGAGAGCTTGGGGGAGTAGGAGCGCTTGGAGGAGTAGGAGAGCTTGGGGGAGAAGGAGAGCTTGGGGGTGTAGGAGAGCTTGGGGGAGTAGGAGAGCTTGGGAGAGTTGGAGAGCTTGGGGGAGTAGGAGATCTTGGGGGAGTAGGAGATCTTGGTGGAGTAGGAAATCTTGGGGGAGTAGGAGAGTTTGGGTGAGTAAGAAAGCTTGGGGGAGTAGGAGAGCTTGGGGGAGTAGGACAGCTTGGGGGAGTAGGAGAGCTTGGGTGAGTAGGAGAGCTTTGGGGAGTAGGAGAGCTTGTGGGAGTAAGAGAGCTTGGGGGAGTAGGAGAGCTTGGGGGAGTAGGAGAGCTTGGGGGAGTAGGAGAGCTTGGGGGAGTAGGAGAGCTTGGGGGAGTAGGAGAGCTTGGGGGATTAGGAGAGCTTGGGGGAGTAGGAGAGCTTGGGGGAGTAGGAGAGCTTGGGAGAGTAGGAGAGCTTGGGAGCGTATGAGAGCTTGGGGGCGTATGAGAGCTTGGGGGAGGAAGAATGCTTGGGGGAGAAAGAGAGCTTGGGGGATTAAGAGAGCTTGGGGGAGCAGGAGAGCTTGTGGGAGTGGGAGAGCTTGGGCGAGTAGGAGAGATTGGGGAGTAGGAGAACTTGGGGGAGTCGCGGAGCTTGGGGGAGTAGGAGAACTTGGCAGAGTAGGAGAGCTTGGGGGAGTAAGAGAGCTTGGGGGAGTAAGAGAGCTTGGGTGATTAAGAGAGCTTGGGGAATACGAGAGATTGGGGGAGTAGGAGAGCTTGGGCGAGTAGGGGAGCTTAGGGGAGTAGGAGAACTTGGGGGATTCGGGGAGCTTGGGGGAGTAGGAGAACTTGGCACAGTAGGAGATCTTGGGGGAATAGGAGACCTTGGGGGAATAGAGAGCTTGGGCGAGTCGGAAAGCTTGGGGGAGTAAGAGAGCTTGGTGGTGTAAGAGAGCTTGGGCAGTCAGAGAGCTTGGGGGAGTAAGAGAGCTTGGGGGAGTGGGAGAGCTTGGGGGAGTAGGAGAGCTTGTGGGAGTAGGAGCGCTTGGGGGAGTAGGAGAGCTTGGGGGAGTAGGAGTGCTTGGGGGAGTAGGAGAGCTTGGGGGAGTAGGAGATCTTGGGAGAGTAGGAGAGCTTGGGGGAGCAGGAGATCTTGGGGGAGTAGGAGATCTTGGGGGAGTAGGAGAATTTGTGGGAGTCGGAGAGCTTGGGGGAGTAGGAGAGCTTGGGGGAGAAGGAGAGCTTGGGGGAGTAGGAGAGCTTTGGAGAGTAGGAGAGGTTTGGGGAGTAGGGGAGCTTGTGGGAGTAGGAGAGCTTGGGGGAGTAGAAGAGCTTGGAGGAGTAGGAGAGCTTGGGGGAGTCAGAGAGCTTGGGGCAGTCGGAGAGCTTTGGGGAGCAGGTGATCTTGGGGGAGTAGGAGAGCTTGGGCGAGTAGGAGCGCTTGGAGGAGTAGGAGAGCTTGGGGGAGAAGGAGAGCTTGGGGGTGTAGGAGAGCTTGGGGGAGTAGGAGAGCTTGGGAGAGTTGGAGAGCTTGGGGGAGTAGGAGATCTTGGGGGAGTAGGAGATCTTGGTGGAGTAGGAAATCTTGGGGGAGTAGGAGAGTTTGGGTGAGTAAGAAAGCTTGGGGGAGTAGGAGAGCTTGGGGGAGTAGGACAGCTTGGGGGAGTTGGAGAGCTTGGGAGAGTAGGAGAGCTTTGGGGAGTAGGAGAGCTTGTGGGAGTAAGAGAGCTTGGGGGAGTAGGAGATCTTGGGGGAGTAGGAGATCTTGGTGGAGTAGGAAATCTTGGGGGAGTAGGAGAGTTTGGGTGAGTAAGAAAGCTTGGGTGAGTAAGAAAGCTTGGGGGAGTAGGAGAGCTTGGGGGAGTAGGATAGCTTGGGGGAGTAGGAGAGCTTGGGAGAGTAGGAGAGCTTTGGGGAGTAGGAGAGCTTGTGGGAGTAAGAGAGCTTGGGGGAGTAGGAGAGCTTGGGGGAGTAGGAGAGCTTGGGGGAGTAGGAGAGCTTGGGGGAGTAGGAGAGCTTGGGGGAGAAGGAGAGCTTGGGGGTGTAGGAGAGCTTGGGGGAGTAGGAGAGCTTGGGAGAGTTGGAGAGCTTGGGGGAGTAGGAGATCTTGGGGGAGTAGGAGATCTTGGTGGAGGAAGAGAGCTTGGGGGAGTAAGAGAGCTTGGGGGAGTAAGATAGCTTGGGGGAGTCGGAGAGCTTGGGGAACAGGTGAGCTTGTGGGAATAGGAGAGCTTGGGTGAGAACGAGCGCTTGCGGGTGTAGGAGAGCTTGAGGGAGAAGGAGAACTTGGCAGAGTAGGAGAGCTTGGGGGAATAACAGATCTTGGGGGAGTAAGAGAGCTCGGTGGAGAAAGAGAGATTGGGGGAGTAAGAGAGCTTGGGGGAGTAAGAGAACTTGGTGGAGTAAGAGAGCTTGGGGAGGAAGAGAGCTTGGGGAGTAAGAGAGCTTGGTGGAGTGGGAGAGCTTGGGGGAGTAGGAGAGCTTGGGGGAGTAGGAGCGCTTGGAGGAGTAGGAGAGCTTGGGGGAGAAGGAGAGCTTGGGGGTGTAGGAGAGCTTGGGGGAGTAGGAGAGCTTGGGAGAGTTAGAGAGCTTGGGGGAGTAGGAGATCTTGGGGGAGTAGGAGATCTTGGTGGAGTAGGAAATCTTGGGGGAGTAGGAGAGTTTGGGTGAGTAAGAAAGCTTGGGGGAGTAGGAGAGCTTGGGGGAGTAGGACAGCTTGGGGGAGTAGGAGAGCTTGGGTGAGTAGGAGAGCTTTGGGGAGTAGGAGAGCTTGTGGGAGTAAGAGAGCTTGGGGGAGTAGGAGAGCTTGGGGGAGTAGGAGAGCTTGGGGGAGTAGGAGAGCTTGGGGGAGTAGGAGAGCTTGGGGGATTAGGAGAGCTTGGGGGAGTAGGAGAGCTTGGGGGAGTAGGAGAGCTTGGGAGAGTAGGAGAGCTTGGGAGCGTTTGAGAGCTTGGGGGCGTATGAGAGCTTGGGGGAGGAAGAATGCTTGGGGGAGAAAGAGAGCTTGGGGGATTAAGAGAGCTTGGGGGAGCAGGAGAGCTTGTGGGAGTGGGAGAGCTTGGGCGAGTAGGAGAGATTGGGGAGTAGGAGAACTTGGGGGAGTCGCGGAGCTTGGGGGAGTAGGAGAACTTGGCAGAGTAGGAGAGCTTGGGGGAGTAAGAGAGCTTGGGGGAGTAAGAGAGCTTGGGGGTTTAAGAGAGCTTGGGGAATACGAGAGATTGGGGGAGTAGGAGAGCTTGGGCGAGTAGGGGAGCTTAGGGGAGTAGGAGAACTTGGGGGATTCGGGGAGCTTGGGGGAGTAGGAGAACTTGGCACAGTAGGAGATCTTGGGGGAATAGGAGACCTTGGGGGAATAGAGAGCTTGGGCGAGTCGGAAAGCTTGGGGGAGTAAGAGAGCTTGGTGGTGTAAGAGAGCTTGGGCAGTCAGAGAGCTTGGGGGAGTAAGAGAGCTTGGGGGAGTGGGAGAGCTTGGGGGAGTAGGAGAGCTTGTGGGAGTAGGAGCGCTTGGGGGAGTAGGAGAGCTTGGGGGAGTAGGAGTGCTTGGGGGAGTAGGAGAGCTTGGGGGAGTAGGAGATCTTGGGAGAGTAGGAGAGCTTGGGGGAGCAGGAGATCTGGGGGGAGTAGGAGATCTTGGGGGAGTAGGAGAATTTGTGGGAGTCGGAGAGCTTGGGGGAGTAGGAGAGCTTGGGGGAGAAGGAGAGCTTGGGGGAGTAGGAGAGCTTTGGAGAGTAGGAGAGGTTTGGGGAGTAGGGGAGCTTGTGGGAGTAGGAGAGCTTGGGGGAGTAGAAGAGCTTGGAGGAGTAGGAGAGCTTGGGGGAGTCAGAGAGCTTGGGGCAGTCGGAGAGCTTTGGGGAGCAGGTGATCTTGGGGGAGTAGGAGAGCTTGGGCGAGTAGGAGCGCTTGGAGGAGTAGGAGAGCTTGAGGGAGTAGGATAGCTTGGGGGAGTAGGAGAGCTTGGGAGAGTAGGAGAGCTTTGGGGAGTAGGAGAGCTTGTGGGAGTAAGAGAGCTTGGGGGAGTAGGAGAGCTTGGGGGAGTAGGAGAGCTTGGGGGAGTAGGAGAGCTTGGGGGAGTAGGAGAGCTTGGGGGAGAAGGAGAGCTTGGGGGTGTAGGAGAGCTTGGGGGAGTAGGAGAGCTTGGGAGAGTTGGAGAGCTTGGGGGAGTAGGAGATCTTGGGGGAGTAGGAGATCTTGGTGGAGGAAGAGAGCTTGGGGGAGTAAGAGAGCTTGGGGGAGTAAGATAGCTTGGGGGAGTCGGAGAGCTTGGGGAACAGGTGAGCTTGTGGGAATAGGAGAGCTTGGGTGAGAACGAGCGCTTGCGGGTGTAGGAGAGCTTGAGGGAGAAGGAGAACTTGGCAGAGTAGGAGAGCTTGGGGGAATAACAGATCTTGGGGGAGTAAGAGAGCTCGGTGGAGAAAGAGAGATTGGGGGAGTAAGAGAGCTTGGGGGAGTAAGAGAACTTGGTGGAGTAAGAGAGCTTGGGGAGGAAGAGAGCTTGGGGAGTAAGAGAGCTTGGTGGAGTGGGAGAGCTTGGGGGAGTAGGAGAGCTTGGGGGAGTAGGAGCGCTTGGAGGAGTAGGAGAGCTTGGGGGAGAAGGAGAGCTTGGGGGTGTAGGAGAGCTTGGGGGAGTAGGAGAGCTTGGGAGAGTTGGAGAGCTTGGGGGAGTAGGAGATCTTGGGGGAGTAGGAGATCTTGGTGGAGTAGGAAATCTTGGGGGAGTAGGAGAGTTTGGGTGAGTAAGAAAGCTTGGGGGAGTAGGAGAGCTTGGGGGAGTAGGACAGCTTGGGGGAGTAGGAGAGCTTGGGTGAGTAGGAGAGCTTTGGGGAGTAGGAGAGCTTGTGGGAGTAAGAGAGCTTGGGGGAGTAGGAGAGCTTGGGGGAGTAGGAGAGCTTGGGGGAGTAGGAGAGCTTGGGGGAGTAGGAGAGCTTGGGGGATTAGGAGAGCTTGGGGGAGTAGGAGAGCTTGGGGGAGTAGGAGAGCTTGGGAGAGTAGGAGAGCTTGGGAGCGTATGAGAGCTTGGAGGCGTATGAGAGCTTGGGGGAGGAAGAATGCTTGGGGGAGAAAGAGAGCTTGGGGGATTAAGAGAGCTTGGGGGAGCAGGAGAGCTTGTGGGAGTGGGAGAGCTTGGGCGAGTAGGAGAGATTGGGGAGTAGGAGAACTTGGGGGAGTCACGGAGCTTGGGGGAGTAGGAGAACTTGGCAGAGTAGGAGAGCTTGGGGGAGTAAGAGAGCTTGGGGGAGTAAGAGAGCTTGGGGGATTAAGAGAGCTTGGGGAATACGAGAGATTGGGGGAGTAGGAGAGCTTGGGCGAGTAGGGGAGCTTAGGGGAGTAGGAGAACTTGGGGGATTCGGGGAGCTTGGGGGAGTAGGAGAACTTGGCACAGTAGGAGATCTTGGGGGAATAGGAGACCTTGGGGGAATAGAGAGCTTGGGCGAGTCGGAAAGCTTGGGGGAGTAAGAGAGCTTGGTGGTGTAAGAGAGCTTGGGCAGTCAGAGAGCTTGGGGGAGTAAGAGAGCTTGGGGGAGTGGGAGAGCTTGGGGGAGTAGGAGAGCTTGTGGGAGTAGGAGCGCTTGGGGGAGTAGGAGAGCTTGGGGGAGTAGGAGTGCTTGGGGGAGTAGGAGAGCTTGGAGGAGTAGGAGATCTTGGGAGAGTAGGAGAGCTTGGGGGAGCAGGAGATCTTGGGGGAGTAGGAGATCTTGGGGGAGTAGGAGAATTTGTGGGAGTCGGAGAGCTTGGGGGAGTAGGAGAGCTTGGGGGAGAAGGAGAGCTTGGGGGAGTAGGAGAGCTTTGGAGAGTAGGAGAGGTTTGGGGAGTAGGGGAGCTTGTGGGAGTAGGAGAGCTTGGGGGAGTAGAAGAGCTTGGAGGAGTAGGAGAGCTTGGGGGAGTCAGAGAGCTTGGGGCAGTCGGAGAGCTTTGGGGAGCAGGTGATCTTGGGGGAGTAGGAGAGCTTGGGCGAGTAGGAGCGCTTGGAGGAGTAGGAGAGCTTGGGGGAGAAGGAGAGCTTGGGGGTGTAGGAGAGCTTGGGGGAGTAGGAGAGCTTGGGAGAGTTGGAGAGCTTGGGGGAGTAGGAGATCTTGGGGGAGTAGGAGATCTTGGTGGAGTAGGAAATCTTGGGGGAGTAGGAGAGTTTGGGTGAGTAAGAAAGCTTGGGGGAGTAGGAGAGCTTGGGGGAGTAGGACAGCTTGGGGGAGTAGGAGAGCTTGGGAGAGTAGGAGAGCTTTGGGGAGTAGGAGAGCTTGTGGGAGTAAGAGAGCTTGGGGGAGTAGGAGAGCTTGGGGGAGTAGGAGAGCTTGGGGGAGTAGGAGAGCTTGGGGGAGTAGGAGAGCTTGGGGGATTAGGAGAGCTTGGGGGAGTAGGAGAGCTTTAGGGAGTAGGAGAGCTTGGGAGAGTAGGAGAGCTTGGCGGGGTAGGAGAGCTTGAGGGAGTAGGAGAGCTAGGGGGAGTCGGAGAGCTTGGGAGGGTAGGAGAGCTTGGGAGCGTATGAGAGCTTGGGGGCGTATGAGAGCTTGGGGGAGGAAGAATGCTTGGGGGAGAAAGAGAGCTTGGGGGATTAAGAGAGCTTGGGGGAGTAGGAGAGCTTGTGGGAGTGGGAGAGCTTGGGGGAGTAGGAGAGATTGGGGAGTAGGAGAACTTGGGGGAGTCGCGGAGCTTGGGGGAGTAGGAGAACTTGGCAGAGTAGGAGAGCTTGGGGGAGTAATAGAGCTTGGGGAAATAAGAGAGCTTAGTGGAGAAAGAGTGCTTGGGGGAGTAAGATAGCTTGGGGGAGTAAGAGAGCTTGGGGGAGTAAGAGAGCTTGGGGGAGTAAGAGAGCTTGGGGGAGTAGGAGAGCTTGGGGGAGTAGGAGTTCTTTGGGGAGTAGGAGAACTTGTGGGAGTAGGAGAGCTTGGGGCAGTAGTAGCGCTTGGGGGAGTAGGAGTGCTTGGGGGAGAAGGAGAGCTTGGGGGAGTAGGAGAACTTGGCAGAGTAGGAGAGCTTGGAGGAGTAAGAGAGCTTGGGGGTGTAAGAGAGCTTGGGTGAGTAAGAGAGCTTGGGGGAATACGAGAGCTTGGGGGAGTAGTAGAGCTTGGGGGAGTATGGGAGCTTGGGGGAGTAGAAGAAATTGGGGGATTCGGCGAGCTTGGGGGAGTAGAAGAATTGGCACAGTAGGAGAGCTTGGGGGAGTAAGAGCGCTTGGGGGAGTAAGAGAGCTTGGGGGGGTAAGAGAGCTTGGGGGAGTAAGAGAGCTTAGGGGAGTAGGGGAGCATCCTGGAATAGGATAGGTGGGGCAGTAGGAGAGCTTGCGGGAGTAGGAGAGCTTGGGGGAGTAGGAGAGATTGGGGGCGTTAGAGAGCTTGGAGGAGGAGGAGGTGGAGAGCTTACCGTAGTAGGACAGCTTTGGGGAGTAGGGTAGCTTGGGGAAGCAGGAGAGCTTACCGGAGTAGGAAAGATTAGTGGAGTAGTAGAGCTTGGGGGAGTAGGAGAGCTTGGGGGAGTAGGAGAGCTTGGGGGAGTAGGACAGCTTGGGGGGTTGGAGAGCTTGGGGGAGTAGGAGAGCTTGGGAGAGTAGGAGAGGTTGGGGAGAAGGAGAACTTCGGGAGAAGGAGAGCAAGGGGGAGAAGGAGAGCTTGGGGGAGAAGGAGAGCTTGGGGGAGAAGGAGAGCTTGGGGGAGAAGGAGAGCTTGTGGGAAAAGGAGAGCTTGGGGGAGTAGGAGAGCTTTCGGGAGTAGGAGAGCTTCGGGGAATAGGAGAACTTGTATGAGTGGGAGAGCTTGTTTGAGTGGGATAGCTTGGGGGAGTAGGAGAGCTTGGGGGAGTAGGAGAGCCTGGGGGAGTAGGACAGCCTGGGGGTGTATGCGAGCCTGGGGGAGTATGAGAGGCTGGAGGAGTATGAGAGGCTGGGGGAGTATGAGAGGCTGGGGGAGTATGAGAGGCTGTGGGAGTATGAGAGGCTTGGGGAGTATGAGAGCCTGGGGGAGTATGAGAGACTGGGGGAGTATGAGATCCTGGGGTAGTATCAGAGCCTGGGGGAATATCAGAGCCTGTGGGAGTATGAGAGCCTGGGAGAGTATGAGAGGCTGGGGGAGTATGAGAGGCTGGGGGAGTATGAGAGCCTGGGGGAGTTTGAGAGCCTGGGAGAGTATGAGAGCTTGGGGGAGTAGGAGAGCTTGGGGGAGTAGGAGAGCTTTGGGGAGTAGGAGAGCTTGGGGGAGTCGGAGACCTTGGGGGAGTAGGAGATCTTGGGGGCGTAGGAGAGCTTGGGGGTTTAGGAGAGCTTGGGGGAGTAGGAGAGCTTGGGGGAGTAGGAGAGCTTGGGAGAGTAGGAGAGCTTGGCGGAGTTGGAGAACTTGGGGCAGTAGGAGAGCTAAGGGGAGTCGGAGAGCTTGGGGGTGTAGGAGAGATTGGGAGGGTAGGAGAGCTTGGGGGAGTCGGAGAGATTGGGGGAGTAGGAGAGCTTGGGAGGCTAGGAGAGCTTGGGGGCGTATGACAGCTTGGGGGCTTATGAGAGCTTGGGGGTGTATGAGAGCTTGGGGAAGTAGGAGAGCTTGGGGAAGTAGTAGAGCTTGGGGGAGTGGGAGAGCTTGGGCGAGTAGGAGAGCTTGGGGGAGTAAGAGAGCTTGGGGGAGGAAGAGAGCTTGGGGGAGAAAGAGAGCTTGGGGGAGTAATAGAGCTTGGGGGAGTAGGAGAGCTTGGGGGAGTAGGAGAGCTTGCGGGACTAGGAGAGTTTGGGGGAGTAGGAGAGCTTGGGGCAGTAGGAGCGCTTGGGGGAGTAGGAGAGCTTGGGGGAGAAGGAGAGCTTGGGGGAGTTGGAGAATTTGTCGGGGTAAGAGAGTTTGGGAGAGTAGGAGAGCTTTGCGGAGTAGGAGAGTTTGTGGGAGTTGGAGAGCTTGGGGGAGTAAGAGAGCTTGGGCGAGTATGAGAGCTTGGGGGAGTAGGACAGCTTGGGGGAGCAGGAGAGCTTGGGGGAGTAGGAGAGCTTGGGAGAGTAGGAGAGGTTGGGGAGAAGGAGAACTTCGGGAGAAGGAGAGCAAGGGGAAGAAGGAGAGCAAGGGGGAGAAGGAGAGCTTGGGGGAGAAGAAGAGCTTGGGAGAAGGAGAGCTTGTGGGAGAAGGAGAGCTTGGGGGAGTAGGAGAGCTTTGCGGAGTAGGAGAGCTTGGGGGAATAGGAGAACTTGGGGGAGTGGGAGAGCTTGTTTGAGTAGGATAGATTGGGGGAGTAGGAGAGCTTGGGGGAGTAGGAGAGCCTGGGGGAGTAGGAGAGCATGGGGGTGTATGAGAGCCTGGGGGAGTATGAGAGGCTGGAGGAGTATGAGAGCCTGGGGGAGTATGAGAGACTGGGGGAGTATGAGATCCTGGCGGAGTATGAGATCCTGGGGGTGTATCAGAGCCTGGGGGTGTATGAGAGCCTGGGAGAGTATGAGAGGCTGGGGGAGTATGAGAGGCTGGGGGAGTATGAGAGCCTGGGGGAGAATGAGAGCCTGGGGGAGTATGAGAGCTTGCGGGAGTATGAGAGCTTGGGGGAGTAGGAGAGCTTGGGGGAGTAGGAGATCTTGGGGGAGTAGGAGAGCTTGGGGGTTTAGGAGAGCTTGGGGGAGTAGGAGAGCTTGGGGGAGTAGGAGAGCTTGGGAGAGTAGGAGAGCTTGGCGGAGTAGGAGCACTTGGGGCAGTAGGAGAGCAAAGGGGAGTAGGAGAGCTTGGGGGAGTAGGATATCTTGGCGGAGTAGGAGAGCTTGTGGGAGTAGGAGAGCTTGGGGGAGTAGGAGAGCTTGGGGGAGTAGGATATCTTGGGGGAGTAGGAGAGCTTGGGGGAGTAGGAGAGCCTGGGGGAGTAGGAGAGTCTGGGGGTGTATGAGATCCTGGGGGAGTATGAGAGGCTGGAGGAGTATGTCAGGCTGGGGGAGTATGAGAGGCTGGGGGAGTATGAGAGGCTGTGGGAGTATGAGAGGCTTGGGGAGTATAAGAGCCTGGGGGAGTATGAGAGACTGGGGGAGTATGAGATCCTGGGGGAGTATGAGAGCCTGGGGGAGTATCAGAGCCTGGGGGAGTATGAGAGCCTGGGAGAGTATGAGAGGCTGGGGGAGTATGAGAGGCTGGGGGAGTATGAGAGCCTGGGGGAGAATGAGAGCCTGGGGGAGTAGGAGAGCTTGGGGGAGTAGGATAGCTTGGGGGAGTAGGATATCTTGGGGGAGTAGGAGAGCTTGGGGGTTTAGGAGAGCTTAGGGAAGGAGGAGAGCTTGGGGGAGTAGGAGAACTTGGGAGAGTAGGAGAGCTTGGGGGAGTAGGAGAGATTGGGGAGTAGGAGAACTTGGGGGAGTCGCGGAGCTTGGGGGAGTAGGAGAACTTGGCAGAGTAGGAGAGCTTGGGGGAGTAAGAGAGTTTGGGGAAATAAGAGAGCTTAGCGGAGAAAGAGTGCTTGGGGGAGTAAGATAGCTTGGGGGAGTAAGAGAGCTTGGGGGAGTAAGAGAGATTGGGGGAGTAAGAGAGCTTGGGTGAGTAAGAGAGCTTGGGGGAGTAGGAGAGCTTTGGGGAGTAGGAGTTCTTTGGGGAGTAGGAGAAATTGGGGGAGTAGGAGAGCTTGGGGCAGTAGTAGCGCTTGGGGGAGTAGGAGAGCTTGGGGGAGTAAGAGAGCTTGGGGGAGTAAGAGAGCTTAGGGGAGTAGGGGAGCATCCGGGAATAGGATAGGTGGGGGAGTAGGAGAGCTTGCGGGAGTAGGAGAGCTTGGGGGAGTAGGAGAGATTGGGGGCGTTAGAGAGCTTGGAGAAGGAGGAGGTGGAGAGCTTACCGTAGTAGGACAGCTTGGGGGAGTAGGGTAGCTTGGGGAAGCAGGAGAGCTAACCGGAGTAGGAAAGATTAGTGGAGTAGTAGAGCTTGGGGGAGTAGGAGAGCTTGTGGGAGTAGGAGAGCTTGGGGGAGTAGGAGAGCTTGGGGGAGTAGGACAGCTTGGGGGAGTAGGAGAGCTTGGGGGAGTAGGAGAGCTTGGGAGAGTAGGAGAGGTTGGGGAGAAGGAGAACTTCGGGAGAAGGAGAGCAAGGGGGAGAAGGAGAGCAAGGGGGAGAAGGAGAGCTTGGGGGAGAAGGAGAGCTTGGGGGAGAAGGAGAGCTTGTGGGAAAAGGAGAGCTTGGGGGAGTAGGAGAGCTTGCGGGAGTAGGAGAGCTTCGGGGAATAGGAGAACTTGGGGGAGTGGGAGAGCTTGTTTGAGTGGGATAGCTTGGGGGAGTAGGAGAGCTTGGGGGAGTAGGAGACCCTGGGGGAGTAGGAGAGCCTGGGGGTGTATGCGAGCCTGGGGGAGTATGAGAGGCTGGAGGAGTATGAGAGGCTGGGGGAGTATGAGAGGCTGGGGGAGTATGAGAGGCTGTGGGAGTATGAGAGGCTTGGGGAGTATGAGAGCCTGGGGGAGTATGAGAGACTGGGGGAGTATGAGATCCTGGGGGAGTATCAGAGCCTGGGGGAGTATCAGAGCCTGGGGGAGTATGAGAGCCTGGGAGAGTATGAGAGGCTGGGGGAGTATGAGAGGCTGGGGGAGTATGAGAGCCTGGGGGAGATTGAGAGCCTGGGGGAGTATGAGAGCTTGGGGGAGTAGGAGAGCTTGGGGGAGTAGGAGAGCTTGGGGGAGTAGGAGAGCTTGGGGGAGTAGGAGACCTTGGGGGAGTAGGAGATCTTGGGGGAGTCGGAGAGCTTGGGGGTTTAGGAGAGCTTGGGGGAGTAGGAGAGCTTGGGGGAGTAGGAGAGCTTGGAGAGTAGGAGAGCTTGGCGGAGTAGGAGAACTTGGGGCAGTAGGAGAGCTAAGGGGAGTCGGAGAGCTTGGGGGAGTAGGAGAGATTGGGTGGGTAGGAGAGCTTGGGGGAGTCGGAGAGATTGGGGGAGTAGGAGAGCTTGGGAGGCTAGGAGAGCTTGGGGGCGTATGACAGCTTGGGGGCATATGAGAGCTTGGGGGTGTATGAGAGCTTGGGGAAGTAGGAGAGCTTGGGGAAGTAGTAGAGCTTGGGGGAGTGGGAGAGCTTGGGCGAGTAGGAGAGCTTGGGGGAGTAAGAGAGCTTGGGGGAGGAAGAGAGCTTGGGGGAGAAAGAGAGCTTGGGGGAGTAATAGAGCTTGGGGGAGTAGGAGAGCTTGGGGGAGTAGGAGAGCTTGCGGGACTAGGAGAGTTTGGGGGAGTAGGAGAGCTTGGGGCAGTAGGAGCGCTTGGGGGAGTAGGAGAGCTTGGGGGAGAAGGAGAGCTTGGGGGAGTAGGAGATTTTGCCGGGGTAATAGAGTTTGGGAGAGTAGGAGAGCTTTGCGGAGTAGGAGAGTTTGTGGGAGTAGGAGAGCTTGGGGGAGTAAGAGAGCTTGGGCGAGTATGAGAGCTTGGGGGAGTAGGAGAGCTTGGGGGAGCAGGAGAGCTTGGGGGAGTAGGAGAGCTTGGGAGAGTAGGAGAGGTTGGGGAGAAGGAGAACTTCGGGAGAAGGAGAGCAAGGGGACGAAGGAGTGCAAGGGGGAGAAGGAGAGCTAGGGGGAGAAGGAGAGCTTGGGGGAGAAGGAGAGCTTGTGGGAGAAGGAGAGCTTGGGAGAGTAGGAGAGCTTTGGGGAGTAGGAGAGCTTGGGGGAATAGGAGAACTTGGGGGAGTGGGAGAGCTTGTTTGAGTAGGATAGATTGGGGGAGTAGGAGAGCTTGGGGGAGTAGGAGAGCCTGGGGTGTAGGAGAGCATGGGGGTGTATGAGAGCCTGGGGAGTATGAGAGGCTGGAGGAGTATGAGAGGCTGGGGGAGTATGAGAGGCTGGGGGAGTATGAGAGGCTGAGGGAGTATGAGAGGCTTGGGGAGTATGAGAGCCTGGGGGAGTATGAGAGACTGGGGGAGTATGAGATCCTGGCGGAGTATGAGATCCTGGGGGTGTATCAGAGCCTGGGGGTGTATGAGAGCCAGGGAGAGTATGAGAGGCTGGGGGAGTATGAGAGGCTGGGGGAGTATGAGAGCCTGGGGGAGAATGAGAGCCTGGGGGAGTATGAGAGCTTGGGGGAGTAGGAGAGCTTGGGGGAGTAGGAGAGCTTGGGGGAGTAGGAGATCTTGGGGGAGTAGGAGAGCTTGGGGGTTTAGGAGAGCTTGGGGAAGTAGGAGAGCTTGGGGGAGTAGGAGAGCTTGGGAGAGTAGGAGAGCTTGGCGGAGTAGGAGAACTTGGGGCAGTAGGAGAGCTAAGGGGAGTAGGAGAGCTTGGGGGAGTAGGATATCTTGGGGGAGTAGGAGAGCTTGTGGGAGTAGGAGAGCTTGGGGGAGTAGGAAAGCTTGGGGGAGTAGGATATCTTGGGGGAGTAGGAGAGCTTGGGGGAGTAGGAGAGCCTGGGGGAGTAGGAGAGTCTGGGGGTGTATGAGATCCTGGGGGAGTATGAGAGGCTGGAGGAGTATGTCAGGCTGGGGGAGTATGAGAGGCTGGGGGAGTATGAAAGGCTGTGGGAGTATGAGAGGCTTGGGGAGTATGAGAGCCTGGGGGAGTATGAGAGACTGGGGGAGTATGAGATCCTGGGTGAGTATGAGAGCCTGGGGGAGTATCAGAGCCTGGGGGAGCATGAGAGCCTGGGAGAGTATGAGAGGCTGGGGGAGTATGAGAGGCTGGGGGAGTATGAGAGCCTGGGGGAGAATGAGAGCCTGGGGGAGTAGGAGAGCTTGGGGGAGTAGGAGAGCTTGGGGGAGTAGGAGAGCTTGTGGGAGTAGGAGAGCTTGGGGTAGTAGGAGAGCTTGGGGGAGTAGGATATCTTGGGGGAGTAGGAGAGCTTGGGGGTTTAGGAGAGCTTGGGGAAGAGGAGAGCTCGGGGGAGTAGGAGAGCTTGGGAGAGTAGGAGAGCTTGGCGGAGTCGGAGAACTTGGGGCAGTAGTAGAGCTAAAGGGAGTAGGAGAGCTTGGGGGAGTCGGAGAGATTGGGGGAGTAGGAGAGCTTGGGGGCGTATGAGAGCTTGGGGGCGTATGAGAGCTTGGGGGAGTATGAGAGCTTGGAGAAGTAGGAGAGCTTGGGGAAGTAGTAGAGCATGGGGGAGTAAGAAGGCTTGGGGGAGGAAGAGAGCTTGGGGGAGAAAGAGTGCTTGGGGGAGTAAGAGAGCTTGGCGGAGTAGGAGAGCTTGGGGGAGTAGGAGAGCTTGGGGGAGTAGGAGAGCTTGGGGGAGTAGGAGAATTTGTCAGAGTAGGAGAACTTGGAGGAGTAAGAGAGCTTGGGAGAGTAGGAGAGCTTTGGGGAGTAGGAGAGTTTGTGGGAGTAGGAGAGCTTGGGGGAGTAAGAGAGCTTAGGGGAGTAAGAGAGCTTGGGGGAGTAGGAGGGCTTGGGGGAGTAGGAGAGCTTGGGGCATAGGAGCGCTTGGGGGAGTAGGAGAGCTTGGGGGAGAAGGTGAGCTTGGGGGAGTAGGAGAACATGGCAGAGTAGGAGAGCTTGGAGGAGTAAGAGAATTTGGGCGAGTAAGAGGGCTTGGGGGAGTAAGAGAGCTTGGGGGAATACGAGAGCTTGGGGGATTAGGTGAGCTTGGGGGAGTAGGGGAGCTTGGGGGAGTAGGAGAAATTGGGGGATTCGGGGAGCTTGGGGGAGTAGGAGAACTTGGCACAGTAGGAGAGCTTGGGGGAGTGAGAGAGCTTGGGGGAGTAAGAGAGCTTGGGGGAGTAAGAGATCTTGGGGGAGTAAGAGAGCTTGAGGCAGTTGGACATCTTGGGGGAGTGGGAGATCTTGGGGGAGTAAGAGAGCTTGGGCGAGTAGGAGAGCTTGGGGGAGTAAGAGAGCTTGCTGGAGTAAGTGAGCTTTGGAAGTAAGAGAGCTTGGTGGAGTAAGAGAGCATGGGGGAGTGGGAGAGCTTGGGGGAGTAGGAGAGCTTGCGGGAGTAGGAGCGCTTGGGGGAGTAGGAGAGCTTGGGGGAGTAGGAGAGCTTGGGGGAGTAGGAGAGCTTGGGGGAGTAGGAGAGCTTGGGAGAGTAGGAGAGCTTGGGAGAGTAGGAGATGTTGGGGGAGTAGGAGATCTTGGGGGAGTAGGAGAGTTTGTGGAAGTCGGAGAGCTTGGGGGAGTAGAAGAGTTTATGGGAGTAGGAGAGCTTGGTGGAGTAGGAGAGCTTGGGAGAGTAGGAGAACTTTGGGGAGTAGGGAAGCTTGTGGGAGTAGGAGAGCTTGGGGGAGTAGGAGAGCTTGGGGATTAGGAGAGCTTGGGGGAGTCAGAGAGCTTGGGGCAGTAGGAGAACTCTGGGGAGTAGGAGATCTTGGGGTAGTAGGAGAGCTTGGGCGAGTAAGAGAGCTTGGGGGAGTAAGAGAGCTTGGTGGAGTAAGAGAGCTTGGGGAGTAAGAGAGCTTGAGGAGTAAGAGAGCTTGGGGGAGTGGGAGAGCTTGGGGGAGTAGGAGAGCTTGGGGGAGTAGGAGCGCTTGGGGGAGTAGGAGAGCTTGGGGGATTAGGAGAGCTTGGGCGAGTAGGAGATCTTGGGGGAGTAGGAGAGCTTGGGTGAGTAGGAGAGCTTGAGGGAGTAGGAGAGTTTGGGGGAGTAGGAGAGCTTGGGGGAGTAGGAGAGCTTGGCGGAGTAGGAGAGCTTGGGGGAGTAGGAGAGCTTGGGGGAGTAGGAGAGCTTGGGGGAGACGGAGAGCTTGGGGTAGTAGGAGATCTTGGGGGAGTAGGAGAGCTTGGGGGATTAGGAGAGCTTGGGGGAGTAGGAGAGCTTGGGGGAGTAGGAGAGCTTGGGGGAGTAGTAGAGCTTGGGGGAGTCGGAGAGCTTGGGGGAGTAGGAGAGCTTGGGAGGGTAGGAGAGCTTGGGGGCGTATGAGAGCTTGGGTCGTATGAGAGCTTGGGGGAGTGTGAGAGCTTGGGGTGTATCATAGCTTGGGGAAGTAGGCGAGCTTGGGGGAGTAGAGAGCTTGTGGGAGTGGGAGAGGTTGGGCGAGTAGGAGAGCTTGGGGGAGTAAGAGAGCTTGGGGGAGGAAGAAAGCTTGGGGAGAAAGAGAGCTTGGGGGAGTAAGAGAGCTTGGGGGAGTAGGAGAGCTTGGGGGAGTAGGAGAGCTTGGGGGAGTAGGAGAGCTTGGGAGAGTAGGAGAGCTTGGGGGAGTAGGAGATCTTGGGGGAGTAGGAGAGTTTGGGGGAGTAGGAGAGCTTGGGGGAATAGGAGAGCTTGGGGGAGTAGGAAAGCTTGGGGGAGTAGGAGAGCTTGGGAGAGTAGGAGAGCTTTAGGGAGTAGGAGAGCTTGTGGGAGTAGTTGAGCTTGGTGGAGTAGGAGAGCTTGGGGGAGTAGGAGAGATTGGGGGAGTAGGAGAGCTTGGGGGAGTAGGAGAGCTTCGGCGAGTAGGAGAGCTTGGGGTAGTAGGAGATCTTGGGGGAGTAGGAGAGCTTGGGGGATTAGGAGAACTTGGGGGAGTAGGAGAGCTTGGGGGAGTAGGAGAGCTTGGGAGAGTAGGAGAGCTTGGCGGAGCTGGAGAACTTGGGGCAGTAGGAGAGCTTAGGGGAGTAGGAGAGCTTGGGGGAGTAGGAGAGCTTGGGGGAGTAGGAGAGATTGCGGGAGTCGGAGAGCTTTGGAGAGTAGGAGAGCTTGGGAGGGTAGGAGGTCTTGGGGGAGTAGGAGAATTTGTGGGAGTAGGAGAGCTTGGGGGAGTAGGAGAGCTTTGGAGAGTAGGAGAGGTTTGGGGAGTAGGGGAGCTTGTGGGAGTAGGAGAGCTTGGGGGAGTAGGAGAGCTTGGGGGATTAGGAGAGCTTGGGGGAGTCAGAGAGCTTGGGGCAGTCGGAGAGCTTTGGGGAGCAGGTGATCTTGGGGGAGTAGGAGAGCTTGGGCGAGTAGGAGAGCTTGGGGGAGTAAGAGAACTTGGTGGAGTAAGAGAGCTTGGGGAGGAAGAGAGCTTGGGGAGTAAGAGAGCTTGGTGGAGTGGGAGAGCTTGGGGGAGTAGGAGAACTTGGGGGAGTAGGAGCGCTTGGAGGAGTAGGAGATCTTGGGGGAGTAGGAGATCTTGGTGGAGTAGGAAATCTTGGGGGAGTAGGAGAGTTTGGGTGAGTAAGAAAGCTTGGGGGAGTAGGAGAGCTTGGGGGAGTAGGACAGCTTGGGGGAGTAGGAGAGCTTGGGAGAGTAGGAGAGCTTTGGGGAGTAGGAGAGCTTGTGGGAGTAAGAGAGCTTGGGGGAGTAGGAGAGCTTGGGGGAGTAGGAGAGCTTGGGGGAGTAGGAGAGCTTGGGGGAGTAGGAGAGCTTGGGGGAGTAGGAGAGCTTGGGGGATTAGGAGAGCTTGGGGGAGTAGGAGAGCTTGGGGGAGTAGGAGAGCTTGGGAGAGTAGGAGAGCTTGGCGGGGTAGGAGAGCTTGAGGGAGTAGGAGAGCTAGGGGGAGTCGGAGAGCTTGGGAGGGTAGGAGAGCTTGGGAGCGTATGAGAGCTTGGGGGCGTATGAGAGCTTGGGGGAGGAAGAATGCTTGGGGGAGAAAGAGAGCTTGGGGGATTAAGAGAGCTTGGGGGAGTAGGAGAGCTTGTGGGAGTGGGAGAGCTTGGGGGAGTAGGAGAGATTGGGGCGTAGGAGAACTTGGGGGAGTCGCGGAGCTTGTGGGAGTAGGAGAACTTGGCAGAGTAGGAGAGCTTGGGGGAGTAAGAGAGCTTGGGGAAATAAGAGAGCTTAGTGGAGAAAGAGTGCTTGGGGGAGTAAGATAGCTTGGGGGAGTAAGAGAGCTTGGGGGAGTAAGAGAGATTGGGGGAGTAAGAGAGCTTGGGGGTGTAAGAGAGCTTGGGGGAGTAGGAGAACTTGGCAGAGTAGGAGAGCTTGGGGGAGTTAGAGAGCTTGGGGGACTAAGAGAGCTTGGGGGAGTAAGAGAGCTTGGGGGAGTAGGAGAGCTTGGGGGAGTAGGAGTTCTTTGGGGAGTAGGAGAATTTGTGGGAGTAGGAGAGCTTGGGGCAGTAGTAGCGCTTGGGGGAGTAGGAGAGCTTGGGGGAGAAGGAGAGCTTGGGGGAGTAGGAGAACTTGGCAGAGTAGGAGAGCTTGGAGGAGTAAGAGAGCTTGGGGGTGTAAGAGAGCTTGGGTGAGTAAGAGACCTTGGGGGAATACGAGAGCTTGGGGGAGTAGTAGAGCTTGGGGGAGTAGGGGAGCTTGGGGGAGTAGAAGAAATTGGGGGATTCGGCGAGCTTGGGGGAGTAGAAGAATTGGCACAGTAGGAGAGCTTGGGGGAGTAAGAGCGCTTGGGGGAGTAAGAGCGCTTGGGGGGGTAAGAGAGCTTGGGGGAGTAAGAGAGCTTAGGGGAGTAGGGGAGCATCCTGGAATAGGATAGGTGGGGCAGTAGGAGAGCTTGCGGGAGTAGGAGAGCTTGGGGGAGTAGGAGAGATTGGGGGCGTTAGAGAGCTTGGAGGAGGAGGAGGTGGAGAGCTTACCGTAGTAGGACAGCTTTGGGGAGTAGGGTAGCTTGGGGAAGCAGGAGAGCTTACCGGAGTAGGAAAGATTAGTGGAGTAGTAGAGCTTGGGGGAGTAGCAGAGCTTGGGGGAGTAGGAGAGCTTGGGGGAGTAGGACAGCTTGGGGGAGTAGGAGAGCTTGGGGGAGTAGGAGAGCTTGGGAGAGTAGGAGAGGTTGGGGAGAAGGAGAACTTCGGGAGAAGGAGAGCAAGGGGGAGAAGGAGAGCTTGGGGGAGAAGGAGAGCTTGGGGAAGAAGGAGAGCTTGGGGGAGAAGGAGAGCTTGTGGGAAAAGGAGAGCTTGGGGGAGTAGGAGAGCTTGCGGGAGTAGGAGAGCTTCGGGGAATAGGAGAACTTGTATGAGTGGGAGAGCTTGTTTGAGTGGGATAGCTTGGGGGAGTAGGAGAGCTTGGGGGAGTAGGAGAGCCTGGGGGAGTAGGACAGCCTGGGGGTGTATGCGAGCCTGGGGGAGTATGAGAGGCTGGAGGAGTATGAGAGGCTGGGGGAGTATGAGAGGCTGGGGGAGTATGAGAGGCTGTGGGAGTATGAGAGTCTTGGGGAGTATGAGAGCCTGGGGGAGTATGAGAGACTGGGGGAGTATGAGATCCTGGGGGAGTATCAGAGCCTGGGGGAATATCAGAGCCTGGGGGAGATTGAGAGCCTGGGAGAGTATGAGAGCTTGGGGGAGTAGGAGAGCTTGGGGGAGTAGGAGAGCTTTGGGGAGTAGGAGAGCTTGGGGGAGTCGGAGACCTTGGGGGAGTAGGAGATCTTGGGGGAGTAGGAAAGCTTGGGGGTTTAGGAGAGCTTGGGGGAGTAGGAGAGCTTGGGGGAGTAGGAGAGCTTGGGAGAGTAGGAGAGCTTGGCGGAGTAGGAGAACTTGGGGCAGTAGGAGAGCTAAGGGGAGTCGGAGAGCTTGGGGGAGTAGGAGAGATTGGGAGGGTAGGAGAGCTTGGGGGAGTCGGAGAGATTGGGGGAGTAGGAGAGCTTGGGAGGCTTGGAGAGCTTGGGGGCGTATGACAGCTTGGGGGCATATGAGAGCTTGGGGGTGTATGAGAGCTTGGGGAAGTAGGAGAGCTTGGGGAAGTAGTAGAGCTTGGGGGAGTGGGAGAGCTTGGGCGAGTAGGAGAGCTTGGGGGAGTAAGAGAGCTTGGGGGAGGAAGAGAGCTTGGGGGAGAAAGAGAGCTTGGGGGAGTAATAGAGCTTGGGGGAGTAGGAGAGCTTGGGGGAGTAGGAGAGCTTGCGGGACTAGGAGAGTTTGGGGGTGTAGGAGAGCTTGGGGCAGTAGGAGCGCTTGGGGGAGTAGGAGAGCTAGGGGGAGAAGGAGAGCTTGGGGGAGTTGGAGAATTTGTCGGGGTAAGAGAGTTTGGGAGAGTAGGAGAGCTTTGCGGAGTAGGAGAGTTTGTGGGAGTTGGAGAGCTTGGGGGAGTAAGAGAGCTTGGGCGAGTATGAGAGCTTGGGGGAGTAGGACAGCTTGGGGGAGCAGGAGAGCTTGGGGGAGTAGGAGAGCTTGGGAGAGTAGGAGAGGTTGGGGAGAAGGAGAACTTCGGGAGAAGGAGAGCAAGGGGAAGAAGGAGAGCAAGGGGGAGAAGGAGAGCTTGGGGGAGAAGAAGAGCTTGGGAGAAGGAGAGCTTGTGGGAGAAGGAGAGCTTGGGGGAGTAGGAGAGCTTTGGGGAGTAGGAGAGCTTGGGGGAATAGGAGAACTTGAGGGAGTGGGAGAGCTTGTTTGAGTAGGATAGAATGGGGGAGTAGGAGAGCTTGGGGGAGTAGGAGAGCCTGGGGGAGTAGGAGAGCAAGGGGGTGTCTGAGAGCCTGGGGGAGTATGAGATGCTGGAGGAGTATGAGAGGCTGGGGGAGTATGAGAGGCTGGGGGAGTATGAGAGGCTGAGGGAGTATGAGTGGCTTGGGGAGTATGATAGCCTGGGGGAGTATGAGAGACTGGGGGAGTATGAGATCCTGGCGGAGTATGAGATGCTGGGGGTGTATCAGAGCCTGGGGGTGTATGAGAGCCTGGGAGAGTATGAGAGGCTGGGGGAGTATGAGAGGCTGGGGGAGTATGAGAGCCTGGGGGAGAATGAGAGCCTGGGGGAGTATGAGAGCTTGCGGGAGTATGAGAGCTTGGGGGAGTAGGAGAGCTTGGGGGAGTAGGAGATCTTGGGGGAGTAGGAGAGCTTGGGGGTTTAGGAGAACTTGGGGGAGTAGGAGAGCTTGGGGGAGTAGGAGAGCTTGGGAGAGTAGGAGAGCTTGGCGGAGTAGGAGAACTTGGGGCAGTAGGAGAGCAAAGGGGAGTAGGAGAGCTTGGGGGAGTAGGATATCTTGGGGGAGTAGGAGAGCTTGTGGGAGTAGGAGAGCTTGGGGGAGTAGGAGAGCTTGGGGGAGTAAGATATCTTGTGGGAGTAGGAGAGCTTGGGGGAGTAGGAGAGCCTGGGGGAGTAGGAGAGTCTGGGTGTGTATGAGATCCTGGGGGAGCATGAGAGGCTGGAGGAGTATGTCAGGCTGGGGGAGTATGAGAGGCTGGGGGAGTATGAGAGGCTGTGGGAGTATGAGAGGCTTGGGGAGTATAAGAGCCTGGGGGAGTATGAGAGACTGGGGGAGTATGAGATCCTGGGGGAGTATGAGAGCCTGGGGGAGTATCAGAGCCTGGGGGAGTATGAGAGCCTGGGAGAGTTTGAGAGGCTGGGGGAGTATGAGAGCCTGGGGGAGAATGAGAGCCTGGGGGAGTAGGAGAGCTTGGGGGAGTAGGAGAGCTTGGGGGAGTAGGAGAGCTTGTGGGAGTAGGAGAGCTTGGGGGAGTAGGAGACCTTGGGGGAGTAGGATATCTTGGGGGAGTAGGAGAGCTTGGGGGTTTAGGAGAGCTTGGGGAAGGAGGAGAGCTTGGGGGAGTAGGAGAGCTTGGGAGAGTAGGAGAGCTTGGGGGAGTAGGAGAGATTGGGGAGTAGGAGAACTTGGGGGAGTCGCGGAGCTTGGGGGAGTAGGAGAACTTGGCAGAGTAGGAGAGCTTGGGGGAGTAAGAGAGCTTGGGGAAATAAGAGAGCTTAGCGGAGAAAGAGTGCTTGGGGGAGTAAGATAGCTTGGGGGAGTAAGAGAGCTTGGGGGAGTAAGAGAGATTGGGGGAGTAAGAGAGCTTGGGGGTGTAAGAGAGCTTGGGGGAGTAGGAGAACTTGGAAGAGTAGGAGAGCTTGGGGGAGTTAGAGAGCTTGGGGGAGTAAGAGAGCTTGGTGAGTAAGAGAGCTTGGGGGAGTAGGAGAGCTTGGGGGAATAGGAGTTCTTTGGGGAGTAGGAGAAATTGGGGGAGTAGGAGAGCTTGGGGCAGTAGTAGCGCTTGGGGGAGTAGGAGAGGTGTGGGGAGAAGGAGAGCTTGGGGGAGTAGGAGAACTTGGCAGAGTAGGAGAGCTTGGAGGAGTAAGAGAGCTTGGGGTGTAAGAGAGCTTGGTTGAGTAAGAGAGCTTGGGGGAATACGAGAGCTTGGGGGAGTAGTAGAGCTTGGGGGAGTAGGGAGCTTGGGGGAGTAGAAGAAATTGGGGGATTCGGGGAGCTTGGGGGAGTAGAAGAATTGGCACAGTAGGAGAGCTTGGGGGAGTAAGAGCGCTTGGGGGAGTAAGAGAGCTTGGGGGAGTAAGAGAGCTTGGGGGAGTAAGAGAGCTTAGGGAAGTAGGGGAGCATCCGGGAATAGGATAGGTGGGGGAGTAGGAGTGCTTGCGGGAGTAGGAGAGCTTGGGGGAGTAGGAGAGATTGGGGGCGTTAGAGAGCTTGGAGGAGGAGGAGGTGGAGAGCTTACCGTAGTAGGACAGCTTGGGGGAGTAGGGTAGCTTGGGGAAGCAGGAGAGCTTACCGGAGTAGGAAAGATTAGTGGAGTAGTAGAGCTTGGGGGAGTAGGAGAGCTTGTGGGAGTAGGAGAGCTTGGGGGAGTAGGAGAGCTTGGGGGAGTAGGACAGCTTGGGGGAGTAGGAGAGCTTGGGGGAGTAGGAGAGCTTGGGAGAGTAGGAGAGGTTGGGGAGAAGTAGAACTTCGGGAGAAGGAGAGCAAGGGGGAGAAGGAGAGCAAGGGGGAGAAGGAGAGCTTGGGGGAGAAGGAGAGCTTGGGGGAGAAGGAGAGCTTGTGGGAAAAGGAGAGCTTGGGGGAGTAGGAGAGCTTGCGGGAGTAGGAGAGCTTCGGGGAATAGGAGAACTTGGGGGAGTGGGAGAGCTTGTTTGAGTGGGATAGCTTGGGGGAGTAGGAGAGCTTGGGGGAGTAGGAGACCCTGGGGGAGTAGGAGAGCCTGGGGGTGTATGCGAGCCTGGGGGAGTATGAGAGGCTGGAGGAGTATGAGAGGCTGGGGGAGTATGAGAGGCTGGGGGAGTATGAGAGGCTGTGGGAGTATGAGAGGCTTGGGGAGTATGAGAGCCTGGGGGAGTATGAGAGACTGGGGGAGTATGAGATCCTGGGGGAGTATCAGAGCCTGGGGGAGTATCAGAGCCTGGGGGAGTATGAGAGCCTGGAAGAGTATGAGAGGCTGGGGGAGTATGAGAGGCTGGGGGAGTATGAGAGCCTGGGGGAGATTGAGAGCCTGGGGGAGTATGAGAGCTTGGGGGAGTAGGAGAGCTTGGGGGAGTAGGAGAGCTTGGGGGAGTAGGAGAGCTTGGGGGAGTAGGAGATCTTGGGGGAGTAGGAGAGCTTGGGGGTTTAGGAGAGCTTGGGGGAGTAGGAGAGCTTGGGGGAGTAGGAGAGCTTGGGAGAGTAGGAGAGCTTGGCGGAGTAGGAGAACTTGGGGCAGGAGGAGAGCTAAGGGGAGTCGGAGAGCTTGGGGGAGTAGGAGAGATTGGGTGGGTAGCAGAGCTTGGGGGAGTCGGAGAGATTGGGGGAGTAGGAGAGCTTGGGAGGCTAGGAGAGCTTGGGGGCGTATGACAGCTTGGGGGCATATGAGAGCTTGGGGGTGTATGAGAGCTTGGGGAAGTAGGAGAGCTTGGGGAAGTAGTAGAGCTTGGGGGAGTGGGAGAGCTTGGGCGAGTAGGAGAGCTTGGGGGAGTAAGAGAGCTTGGGGGAGGAAGAGAGCTTGGGGGAGAAAGAGAGCTTGGGGGAGTAATAGAGCTTGGGGGAGTAGGAGAGCTTGGGGGAGTAGGAGAGCTTGCGAGACTAGGAGAGTTTGGGGGAGTAGGAGAGCTTGGGGCAGTAGGAGCGCTTGGGGGAGTAGGAGAGCTTGGGGGAGAAGGAGAGCTTGGGGGAGTAGGAGAATTTGTCGGGGTAAGAGAGTTTGGGAGAGTAGGAGAGCTTTGCGGAGTAGGAGAGTTTGTGGGAGTAGGAGAGCTTGGGGGAGTAAGAGAGCTTGGGCGAGTATGAGAGCTTGGGGGAGTAGGAGAGCTTGGGGGAGCAGGAAAGCTTGGGGGAGTAGGAGAGCTTGGGAGAGTAGGAGAGGTTGGGGAGAAGGAGAACTTCGGGAGAAGGAGAGCAAGGGGAAGAAGGAGTGCAAGGGGGAGAAGGAGAGCTTGGGGGAGAAGGAGAGCTTGGGGGAGAAGGAGAGCTTGTGGGAGAAGGAGAGCTTGGGGGAGTAGGAGAGCTTTGGGGAGTAGGAGAGCTTGGGGGAATAGGAGAACTTGGGGGAGTGGGAGAGCTTGTTTGTGTAGGATAGATTGGGGGAGTAGGAGAGCTTGGGGGAGTAGGAGAGCCTGGGGGAGTAGGAGAGCATGGGGGTGTATGAGAGCCTGGGGAGTATGAGAGGCTGGAGGAGTATGAGAGGCTGGGGGAGTATGAGAGGCTGGGGGAGTATGAGAGGCTGAGGGAGTATGAGAGGCTTGGGGAGTATGAGAGCCTGGGGGAGTATGAGAGACTGGGGGAGTATGAGATCCTGGCGGAGTATGAGATCCTGGGGGTGTATCAGAGCCTGGGGGTGTATGAGAGCCTGGGAGAGTATGAGAGGCTGGGGGAGTATGAGAGGCTGGGGGAGTATGAGAGCCTGGGGGAGAATGAGAGCCTGGGGGAGTATGAGAGCTTGGGGGAGTAGGAGAGCTTGGGGGAGTAGGAGAGCTTGGGGGAGTAGGAGATCTTGGGGGAGTAGGAGAGCTTGGGGGTTTAGGAGAGCTTGGGGAAGTAGGAGAGCTTGGGGGAGTAGGAGAGCTTGGGAGAGTAGGAGAGCTTGGCGGAGTAGGAGAACTTGGGGCAGTAGGAGAGCTAAGGGGAGTAGGAGAGCTTGGGGGAGTAGGATATCTTGGGGGAGTAGGAGAGCTTGTGGGAGTAGGAGAGCTTGGGGGAGTAGGAGAGCTTGGGGGAGTAGGATATCTTGGGGGAGTAGGAGAGCTTGGGGGAGTAGGAGAGCCTGGGGGAGTAGGAGAGTCTGGGGGTGTATGAGATCCTGGGGGAGTATGAGAGGCTGGAGGAGTATGTCAGGCTGGGGGAGTATGAGAGGCTGGGGGAGTATGAAAGGCTGTGGGAGTATGAGAGGCTTGGGGAGTATGAGAGCCTGGGGGAGTATGAGAGACTGGGGGAGTATGAGATCCTGGGGGAGTATGAGAGCCTGGGGGAGTATCAGAGCCTGGGGGAGCATGAGAGCCTGGGAGAGTATGAGAGGCTGGGGGAGTATGAGAGGCTGGGGGAGTATGAGAGCCTGGGGGAGAATGAGAGCCTGGGGGAGTAGGAGAGCTTGGGGGAGTAGGAGAGCTTGGGGGAGTAGGAGAGCTTGTGGGAGTAGGAGAGCTTGGGGTAGTATGAGAGCTTGGGGGAGTAGGATATCTTGGGGGAGTAGGAGAGCATGGGGGTTTAGGAGAGCTTGGGGAAGGAGGAGAGCTTGGGGGAGTAGGAGAGCTTGGGAGAGTAGGAGAGCTTGGCGGAGTCGGAGAACTTGGGGCAGTAGTAGAGCTAAAGGGAGTAGGAGAGCTTGGGGGAGTCGGAGAGATTGGGGGAGTAGGAGAGCTTGGGGGCGTATGAGAGCTTGGGGGCGTATGAGAGCTTGGGGGAGTATGAGAGCTTGGGGAAGTAGGAGAGCTTGGGGAAGTAGTAGAGCATGGGGGAGTAAGAGAGCTTGGGGGAGGAAGAGAGCTTGGGGGAGAAAGAGTGCTTGGGGGAGTAAGAGAGCTTGGCGGAGTAGGAGAGCTTGGGGGAGTAGGAGAGCTTGGGGGAGTAGGAGAGCTTGGGGGAGTAGGAGAATTTGTCAGAGTAGGAGAACTTGGAGGAGTAAGAGAGCTTGGGAGAGTAGGAGAGCTTTGGGGAGTAGGAGAGTTTGTGGGAGTAGGAGAGCTTGGGGGAGTAAGAGAGCTTAGGGGAGTAAGAGAGCTTGGGGGAGTAGGAGAGCTTGGGGCATAGGAGCGCTTGGGGAGTAGGAGAGCTTGGGGGAGAAGGAGAGCTTGGGGGAGTAGGAGAACATGGCAGAGTAGGAGAGCTTGGAGGAGTAAGAGAATTTGGGCGAGTAAGAGGGCTTGGGGGAGTAAGAGAGCTTGGGGGAATACGAGAGCTTGGGGGATTAGGTGAGCTTGGGGGAGTAGGGGAGCTTGGGGGAGTAGGAGAAATTGGGGGATTCGGGGAGCTTGGGGGAGTAGGAGAACTTGGCACAGTAGGAGAGCTTGGGGGAGTGAGAGAGCTTGGGGGAGTAAGAGAGCTTGGGGGAGTAAGAGATCTTGGGGGAGTAAGAGAGCTTGGGGCAGTTGGACATCTTGGGGGAGTAGGAGATCTTGGGGGAGTAAGAGAGCTTGGGCGAGTAGGAGAGCTTGGGGGAGTAAGAGAGCTTGCTGGAGTAAGTGAGCTTTGGAAGTAAGAGAGCTTGGTGGAGTAAGAGAGCATGGGGGAGTGGGAGAGCTTGGGGGAGTAGGAGAGTTTATGGGAGTAGGAGAGCTTGGTGGAGTAGGAGAGCTTGGGAGAGTAGGAGAACTTTGGGGAGTAGGGAAGCTTGTGGGAGTAGGAGAGCTTGGGGGAGTAGGAGAGCTTGGGGGATTAGGAGAGCTTGGGGGAGTCAGAGAGCTTGGGGCAGTAGGAGAACTCTGGGGAGTAGGAGATCTTGGGGTAATAGAAGAGCTTGGGCGAGTAAGAGAGCTTGGGGGAGTAAGAGAGCTTGGTGGAGTAAGAGAGCTTGGGGAGTAAGAGAGCTTGAGGAGTAAGAGAGCTTGGGGGAGTGGGAGAGATTGGGGGAGTAGGAGAGCTTGGGGGAGTAGGAGCGCTTGGGGGAGTAGGAGAGCTTGGGGGATTAGGAGAGCTTGGGGGAGTAGGAGATCTTGGGGGAGTAGGAGAGCTTGGGTGAGTAGGAGAGCTTGAGGGAGTAGGAGAGTTTGGGGGAGTAGGAGAGCTTGGGGGAGTAGGAGAGCTTGGCGGAGTAGGAGAGCTTGGGGGAGTAGGAGAGCTTGGGGGAGTAGGAGAGCTTGGGGGAGAAGGAGAGCTTGGGGTAGTAGGAGATCTTGGGGGAGTAGGAGAGCTTGGGGGATTAGGAGAGCTTGGGGGAGTAGGAGAGCTTCGGGGAGTAGGAGAGCTTGGGAGAGTAGGAGAGCTTGGCAGAGTAGGAGAACTTGGGGCATTAGGAGAGCTTAGGGGAGTAGGAGAGCTTGGGGGAGTAGGAGAGCTTGGGGGAGTAGTAGAGCTTGGGGGAGTCGGAGAGCTTGGGGGAGTAGGAGAGCTTGGGAGGGTAGGAGAGCTTGGGGGCGTATGAGAGCTTGGGTCGTATGAGAGCTTGGGGGAGTGTGAGAGCTTGGGGTGTATCATAGCTTGGGGAAGTAGGCGAGCTTGGGGGAGTAGAGAGCTTGTGGGAGTGGGAGAGGTTGGGCGACTAGGAGAGCTTGGGGGAGTAAGAGAGCTTGGGGGAGGAAGGAAGCTTGGGGAGAAAGAGAGCTTGGGGGAGTAAGAGAGCTTGGAGGAGTAGGAGAGCTTGGGGGAGTAGGAGAGCTTGGGGGAGTAGGAGAGCTTGGGGGAGTAGGAGAGCTTGGGAGAGTAGGAGAGCTTGGGGGAGTAGGAGATCTTGGGGGAGTAGGAGAGTTTGGGGGAGTAGGAGAGCTTGGGGGAGTAGGAGAGCTTGGGGGAGTAGGAAAGCTTGGGGGAGTAGGAGAGCTTGGGAGAGTAGGAGAGCTTTAGGGAGTAGGAGAGCTTGTGGGAGTAGTTGAGCTTGGTGGAGTAGGAGAGCTTGGGGGAGTAGGAGAGATTGGGGGAGTAGGAGAGCTTGGGGGAGTAGGAGAGCTTCGGCGAGTAGGAGAGCTTAGGGGAGTGGGAGAGCTTGGGGGAGTAGGAGAGCTTGGGGGAGTAGGAGAGATTGCAGGAGTCGGAGAGCTTTGGGGAGTAGGAGAGCTTGGGAGGGTAGGAGAGCTTGGGGGCGTATGAGAGCTTGGGGTGTATGAGAGCTTGGGGAAGTAGGCGAGCTTGGGGGAGTAGTAGAGCTTGTGGGAGTGGGAGAGCTTGGGCGAGTAGGAGAGCTTGGGGGAGTAAGAGAACTTGGGGGAGGAAGAAAGCTTGGGGGAGAAAGAGAGCTTGGGGGAGTAACAGAGCTTGGGGGAGTAGGAGAGCTTGGGGGAGTAGGAGAGCTTGGGGGAGTAGGAGTGTTTGGGGGAGTAGGAGAGCTTGGGGGAGTCGCGGAGCTTGGGGGAGTAGGAGAACTTGGCAGACTAGGAGAGCTTAGGGGAGGAAGAAAGCTTGGGGAGTAAGAGAGCTTGGGGGAGTAAGAGAGCTTGAAGGAGTAAGAGAGCTTCGGGGAGTAAGAGAGCTTGCGGGTGTAAGAGAGCTTGGGGAGTAGGAGAGCTTGGGGGAGTAGGGGAGCTTGGGGGAGTAGCAGACCTTGGGCTAGTAGGAGAGCTTGGGGGAGTAAGAGAGCTTGGGGGAGTAGGAGAGCTTGGGGGAGTAGGAGAGCTTGGGAGAGTAGGAGAGCTTGGGAGAGTAGGAGATGTTGGGGGAGTAGGAGATATTGGGGGAGTAGGAGAGTTTGTGGGAGTCGGAGAGCTTGGGGGAGTAGAAGAGTTTATGGGAGTAGGAGAGCTTGGTGGAGTAGGAGAGCTTGGGAGAGTAGGAGAACTTTGGGGAGTAGGGAAGCTTGTGGGAGTAGGAGAGCTTGGGGGAGTAGGAGAGTTTGGGGGTTAGGAGAGCTTGGGGGAGTCAGAGAGCTTGGGGCAGTAGGAGAACTCTGGGGAGTAGGAGATCTTGGGGTAGTAGGAGAGCTTGGGCGAGTAAGAGAGCTTGGGGGAGTAAGAGAGCTTGGTGGAGTAAGAGAGCTTGGGGAGTAAGAGAGCTTGAGGAGTAAGAGAGCTTGGGGGAGTGGGAGAGCTTGGGGGAGTAGGAGAGCTTGGGGGAGTAGGAGCGCTTGGGGGAGTAGGAGAGCTTGGGGGATTAGGAGAGCTTGGGGGAGTAGGAGATCTTGGGGGAGTAGGAGAGCTTGGGTGAGTAGGAGAGCTTGAGGGAGTAGGAGAGTTTGGGGGAGTAGGAGAGCTTGGGGGAGTAGGAGAGCTTGGCGGAGTAGGAGAGCTTGGGGGAGTAGGAGAGCTTGGGGGAGTAGGAGAGATGGGGGAGAAGGAGAGCTTGGGGTAGTAGGAGATCTTGGGGGAGTAGGAGAGCTTGGGGGATTAGAAGAGCTTGGGGGAGTAGGAGAGCTTCGGGGAGTAGGAGAGCTTGGGAGAGTAGGAGAGCTTGGCAGAGTAGGAGAACTTGGGGCATTAGGAGAGCTTAGGGGAGTAGGAGACCTTGGGGGAGTAGGAGAGCTTGGGGGAGTAGTAGAGCTTGGGGGAGTCGGAGAGCTTGGGGGAGTAGGAGAGCTTGGGAGGGTAGGAGAGCTTGGGGGCGTATGAGAGCTTGGGTCGTATGAGAGCTTGGGGGAGTGTGAGAGCTTGGGGTGTATCATAGCTTGGGGATGTAGGCGAGCTTGGGGGAGTAGAGAGCTTGTGGGAGTGGGAGAGGTTGGGCGACTAGGAGAGCTTGGGGGAGTAAGAGAGCTTGGGGGAGGAAGGAAGCTTGGGGAGAAAGAGAGCTTGGGGGAGTAAGAGAGCTTGGAGGAGTAGGAGAGCTTGGGGGAGTAGGAGAGCTTGGGGGAGTAGGAGAGCTTGGGGGAGTAGGAGAGCTTGGGAGAGTAGGAGAGCTTGGGGGAGTAGGAGATCTTGGGGGAGTAGGAGAGTTTGGGGGAGTAGGAGAGCTTGGGGGAGTAGGAGAGCTTGGGGGAGTAGGAAAGCTTGGGGGAGTAGGAGAGCTTGGGAGAGTAGGAGAGCTTTAGGGAGTAGGAGAGCTTGTGGGAGTAGTTGAGCTTGGTGGAGTAGGAGAGCTTGGGGGAGTAGGAGAGATTGGGGGAGTAGGAGAGCTTGGGGGAGTAGGAGAGCTTCGGCGAGTAGGAGAGCTTAGGGGAGTGGGAGAGCTTGGGGGAGTAGGAGAGCTTGGGGGAGTAGGAGAGATTGCAGGAGTCGGAGAGCTTTGGGGAGTAGGAGAGCTTGGGAGGGTAGGAGAGCTTGGGGGCGTATGAGAGCTTGGGGTGTATGAGAGCTTGGGGAAGTAGGCGAGCTTGGGGGAGTAGTAGAGCTTGTGGGAGTGGGAGAGCTTGGGCGAGTAGGAGAGCTTGGGGGAGTAAGAGAACTTGGGGGAGGAAGAAAGCTTGGGGGAGAAAGAGAGCTTGGGGGAGTAACAGAGCTTGGGGGAGTAGGAGAGCTTGGGGGAGTAGGAGAGCTTGGGGGAGTAGGAGTGTTTGGGGGAGTAGGAGAGCTTGGGGGAGTCGCGGAGCTTGGGGGAGTAGGAGAACTTGGAAGAGTAGGAGAGCTTGGGGGAGGAAGAAAGCTTGGGGAGTAAGAGAGTTTGGGGGAGTAAGAGAGCTTGAAGGAGTAAGAGAGCTTGGGGGAGTAAGAGAGCTTGCGGGTGTAAGAGAGCTTGGGGAGTAGGAGAGCTTGGGGGAGTAGGGGAGCTTGGGGGAGTAGCAGACCTTGGGCTAGTAGGAGAGCTTGGGGGAGTAAGAGAGCTTGGGGGAGTAAGAGAGCTTGGGGGAGTAAGATAGCTTGGGGGAGTAGGAGAGCTTGGGGAACAGGTGAGCTTGTGGGAAATGGAGAGCTTGGGGGAGTACGAGCATTGCGGTTGTAGGAGAGCTTGAGGGAGAAGGAGAACTTGTCAGAGTAGGAGAGCTTGGGGGAGTAAGAGAGCTTGGGGGAGTACGAGAGCTTGGTGGAGAAAGAGAGCTTGGGGGAGTAAGAGAGCTTGGGGGAGTAAGAGAGCTTGGGGGAGTAAGAGAGTTTGGGGGAGTAAGAGAGCTTGGGGGTGTAAGTGAGCTTGGGGGAGTAGGAGAAATTGGCAGAGTAGGAGAGCTTGGGGGAGTTAGAGAGCTTGGGGGAGTAAGAGAGCTTGGGGGAGTAAGAGAGCTTGGGGGAGTAGGAGAGCTTGGGGGAGCAGGAGTGCTTGGGGGAGTAGGAGAGTTGGGAGAGTAGGAGAACTTGGGGGAGTAGGAGAGCTTGTGGGAGTAGTTGAGCTTGGTGGAGTAGGAGAGCTTGGGGGAGTAGGAGAGATTGGGGGAGTAGGAGAGCTTGGGGGAGTAGGAGAGCTTCGGCGAGTAGGAGAGCTTAGGGGAGTGGGAGAGCTTGGGGGAGTAGGAGAGCTTGAGGGAGTAGGAGAGATTGCAGGAGTCGGAGAGCTTTGGGGAGTAGGAGAGCTTGGGAGGGTAGGAGAGCTTGGGGGCGTATGAGAGCTTGGGGTGTATGAGAGCTTGGGGAATTAGGCGAGCTTGGGGGAGTAGTAGAGCTTGTGGGAGTGGGAGAGCTTGGGCGAGTAGGAGAGCTTGGGGGAGTAAGAGAACTTGGGGGAGGAAGAAAGCTTGGGGGAGAAAGAGAGCTTGGGGGAGTAACAGAGCTTGGGGGAGTAGGAGAGCTTGGGGGAGTAGGAGAGCTTGGGGGAGTAGGAGTGTTTGGGGGAGTAGGAGAGCTTGGGGGAGTCGCGGAGCTTGGGGGAGTAGGAGAACTTGGCAGAGTAGGAGAGCTTGGGGGAGGAAGAAAGCTTGGGGAGTAAGAGAGCTTGGGGGAGTAAGAGAGCTTGAAGGAGTAAGAGAGCTTGGGGGAGTAAGAGAGCTTGCGGGTGTAAGAGAGCTTGGGGAGTAGGAGAGCTTGGGGGAGTAGGGGAGCTTGGGGGAGTAGCAGACCTTGGGCTAGTAGGAGAGCTTGGGGGAGTAAGAGAGCTTGGGGGAGTAAGAGAGCTTGGGGGAGTAAGATAGCTTGGGGGAGTAGGAGAGCTTGGGGAACAGGTGAGCTTGTGGGAAAAGGAGAGCTTGGGGGAGTACGAGCATTGCGGTTGTAGGAGAGCTTGAGGGAGAAGGAGAACTTGTCAGAGTAGGAGAGCTTGGGGGAGTAAGAGAGCTTGGGGGAGTACGAGAGCTTGGTGGAGAAAGAGAGCTTGGGGGAGTAAGAGAGCTTGGGGGAGTAAGAGAGCTTGGGGGAGTAAGAGAGTTTGGGGGAGTAAGAGAGCTTGGGGGTGTAAGTGAGCTTGGGGGAGTAGGAGAAATTGGCAGAGTAGGAGAGCTTGGGGGAGCAGGAGTGCTTGGGGGAGTAGGAGAGTTGGGAGAGTAGGAGAACTTGGGGGAGTAGGAGATCTTGGGGGAGTAGGAGAGTTTGGGGGAGTAGGAGAGCTTGGGGGAGTAGGAGAGCTTGGGGGAGTAGGAGAGCTTTGTGGAGTAGGAGAGCTTGGGGGAGTAGGAGAGTTTGGGGAATAGGAGAGCTTGGGGTAGTAGGAGATCTTGGGGGAGTAGTAGAGCTTGGGGGATTAGGAGAGCTTGGGGGAGTAGGAGAGCTTGGGGGAGTAGGAGAGCTTGGGAGAGTAGTAGAGCTTGGCAGAGTAGGAGAACTTGGGGCAGTAGGAGAGCTTAGGGGAGTAGGAGAGCTTGGGGGAGTCGGAGAGCTTGGGGGAGTAGGAGAGCTTGGGGGAGTCGGAGAGCTTGGGGGAGTAGGAGAGCTTGGGATGGTAGGAGAGCTTGGGGGCGTATGAGAGCTTGCGGGAGTGTGAGAGCTTGGGGTGTATGAGAGCTTGGGGAAGTAGGCGAGCTTGGGGGAGTAGTAGAGCTTGTGGGAGTGGGAGAGCTTGGGCGATTAGGAGAGCTTGGGGGAGTAAGAGAGCTTGGGGGAGGAAGAAAGCTTGGGGGAGAAAGAGAGCTTGGGGGACTAAGAGAGCTTGGCGGAGTAGGAGAGCTTGGGGGAGTAGGAGAACTTGGGGGAGTAGGAGAGCTTGGGGAGTAGGAGAGCTTGGGAGAGTAGGAGAGCTTTGGGGAGTAGGAGATCTTGGGGGAGTAGGAGACTTTGGGGGAGTAGGAGAGCTTGGGGGAGTAGGAGAGCTTGGGGGAGGTGGAAAGCTTGGGGGAGTAGGAGAGCTTGGGAGAGTAGGAGAGCTTTGGGGAGTAGGAGAGCTTGTGAGAGTAGGAGAGCTTGGGGGAGTAGGAGAGCTTGGGGGAGTAGGAGAGATTGGGGGATTAGGAGAGCTTGGGGGAGTAGGAGAGCTTGGGGGAGTAGGAGAGCTTGGGGTTGTAGGAGATCTTGCGAGGGTAGGAGAGCTTGGGGGATTAGGAGAGTTTGGGGAAGTATGAGAGCTTGGGGGAGTAGGAGAGCTTGGGGGATTAGGAGAGCTTGGGGGAGTCAGAGAGCTTGGGGCAGTAGGAGAACTCTGGGGTGTAGGAGATCTTGGGGTAGTAGGAGAGCTTGGGCGAGTAGGACAGCTTGGGGGAGTAAGAGAGCTTGGTGGAGTAAGAGAGCTTGGGGAGTAAGAGAGCTTGAGGAGTAAGAGATCTTGGGGGAGTGGGAGAGCTTGGGGGAGTAGGAGAGCTTGGGGGAGTAGGAGCGCTTGGGGGAGTAGGAGAGCTTGGGGGATTAGGAGAGCTTGGGGGAGTAGGAGATCTTGGGGGAGTAGGAGAGCTTGGGTGAGTAGGAGAGCTGGAGGGAGTAGGAGGGTTTGGGGGAGTAGGAGAGCTTGGGGGAGTAGGAGAGCTTGGGGGAGTAGGAGAGTTTGGGGGAGTAGGAGAGCTTGGGGGAGTAGGAGAGCTTGGGGGAGAAGGAGAGCTTGGGGTAGTAGGAGATCTTGGGGGAGTAGGAGAGCTTGGGGGAGTAGGAGAGCTTGGGGGAGTAGGAGAGCTTGGGAGAGTAGGAGAGCTTGGGGGAGTAGGAGATCTTGGGGGAGTAGGAGAGTTTGGGGGAGTAGGGGAGCTTGGGGGAGTAGGAGAGCTTGGGGGAGTAGGAAAGCTTGGGGGAGTAGGAGAGCTTGGGAGAGTAGGAGAGCTTTAGGGAGTAGGAGAGCTTGTGGGAGTAGTTGAGCTTGGTGGAGTAGGAGAGCTTGGGGGAGTAGGAGAGATTGGGGGAGTAGGAGAGCTTGGGGGAGTAGGAGAGCTTCGGCGAGTAGGAGAGCTTGGGGTAGTAGGAGATCTTGGGGGAGTAGGAGAGCTTGGGGGATTAGGAGAGCTTGGGGGAGTAGGAGAGCTTGGGGGAGTAGGAGAGCTTGGGAGAGTAGGAGAGCTTGGCGGAGCTGGAGAACTTGGGGCAGTAGGAGAGCTTAGGGGAGTAGGAGAGCTTGGGGGAGTAGGAGAGCTTGGGGGAGTAGGAGAGATTGCGGGAGTCGGAGAGCTTTGGGGAGTAGGAGAGCTTGGGAGGGTAGGTGAGCTTGGGGGCGTAAGAGAGCTTGGGGTGTATGAGAGCTTGGGGAAGTAGGCGAGCTTGGGGGAGTAGTAGAGCTTGTGGGAGTGGGAGAG
Organism: Pristiophorus japonicus; assembly: GCF_044704955.1. Lineage (NCBI taxonomy): Eukaryota > Metazoa > Chordata > Chondrichthyes > Pristiophoridae > Pristiophorus > Pristiophorus japonicus. The sequence goes on from NW_027253477.1 coordinate 298,149, forward strand.
CTTGGGCGAGTAGGAGAGCTTGGGGGAGTAAGAGAACTTGGGGGAGGAAGAAAGCTTGGGGGAGAAAGAGAGCTTGGGGGAGTAACAGAGCTTGGGGGAGTAGGAGAGCTTGGGGGAGTAGGAGAGCTTGGGGGAGTAGGAGTGTTTGGGGGAGTAGGAGAGCTTGGGGGAGTCGCGGAGCTTGGGGGAGTAGGAGAACTTGGCAGAGTAGGAGAGCTTGGGGGAGGAAGAAAGCTTGGGGAGTAAGAGAGCTTGGGGGAGTAAGAGAGCTTGAAGGAGTAAGAGAGCTTGGGGGAGTAAGAGAGCTTGCGGGTGTAAGAGAGCTTGGGCAGTAGGAGAGCTTGGGGGAGTAGGGGAGCTTGGGGGAGTAGCAGACCTTGGGCTAGTAGGAGAGCTTGGGGGAGTAAGAGAGCTTGGGGGAGTAAGATAGCTTGGGGGAGTAAGATAGCTTGGGGGAGTAGGAGAGCTTGGGGAACAGGTGAGCTTGTGGGAAATGGAGAGCTTGGGGGAGTACGAGCATTGCGGTTGTAGGAGAGCTTGAGGGAGAAGGAGAACTTGTCAGAGTAGGAGAGCTTGGGGGAGTAAGAGAGCTTGGGGGAGTACGAGAGCTTGGTGGAGAAAGAGAGCTTGGGGGAGTAAGAGAGCTTGGGGGAGTAAGAGAGCTTGGGGGAGTAAGAGAGTTTGGGGGAGTAAGAGAGCTTGGGGGTGTAAGTGAGCTTGGGGGAGTAGGAGAAATTGGCAGAGTAGGAGAGCTTGGGGGAGTTAGAGAGCTTGGGGGAGTAAGAGAGCTTGGGGGAGTAAGAGAGCTTGGGGGAGTAGGAGAGCTTGGGGGAGTAGGAGAGCTTTGTGGAGTAGGAGAGCTTGGGGGAGTAGGAGAGTTTGGGGAATAGGAGAGCTTGGGGTAGTAGGAGATCTTGGGGGAGTAGTAGAGCTTGGGGGATTAGGAGAGCTTGGGGGAGTAGGAGAGCTTGGGGGAGTAGGAGAGCTTGGGAGAGTAGTAGAGCTTGGCAGAGTAGGAGAACTTGGGGCAGTAGGAGAGCTTAGGGGAGTAGGAGAGCTTGGGGGAGTCGGAGAGCTTGGGGGAGTAGGAGAGCTTGGGGGAGTCGGAGAGCTTGGGGGAGTAGGAGAGCTTGAGATGGTAGGAGAGCTTGGGGGCGTATGAGAGCTTGGGTCGTACGAGAGCTTGGGGGAGTGTGAGAGCTTGGGGTGTATGAGAGCTTGGGGAAGTAGGCGAGCTTGGGGGAGTAGTAAAGCTTGTGGGAGTGGGAGAGCTTGGGCGATTAGGAGAGCTTGGGGGAGTAAGAGAGCTTGGGGGAGGAAGAAATCTTGGGGGAGAAAGAGAGCTTGGGGGACTAAGAGAGCTTGGCGGAGTAGGAGAGCTTGGGGGAGTAGGAGAACTTGGGGGAGTAGGAGAGCTTGGGGAGTAGGAGAGCTTGGGAGAGTAGGAGAGCTTTGGGGAGTAGGAGATCTTGGGGGAGTAGGAGACTTTGGGGGAGTAGGAGAGCTTGGGGGAGTAGGAGAGCTTGGGGGAGGTGGAAAGCTTGGGGGAGTAGGAGAGCTTGGGAGAGTAGGAGAGCTTTGGGGATTAGGAGAGCTTGTGAGAGTAGGAGAGCTTGGGGGAGTAGGAGAGCTTGGGGGAGTAGGAGAGATTGGGGGAGTAGGAGAGCTTGGGGGAGTAGGAGAGCTTGGGGGAGTAGGAGAGCTTGGGGTTGTAGGAGATCTTGCGGGGGTAGGAGAGCTTGGGGGATTAGGAGAGTTTGGGGAAGTATGAGAGCTTGGGGGAGTAGGAGAGCTTGGGGGATTAGGAGAGCTTGGGGGAGTCAGAGAGCTTGGGGCAGTAGGAGAACTCTGGGGAGTGGGAGATCTTGGGGTAGTAGGAGAGCTTGGGCGAGTAGGACAGCTTGGGGGAGTAAGAGAGCTTGGTGGAGTAAGAGAGCTTGGGGAGTAAGAGAGCTTGAGGAGTAAGAGAGCTTGGGGGAGTGGGAGAGCTTGGGGGAGTAGGAGAGCTAGGGGGAGTAGGAGCGCTTGGGGGAGTAGGAGAGCTTGGGGGATTAGGAGAGCTTGGGGGAGTAGGAGATCTTGGGGGAGTAGGAGAGCTTGGGTGAGTAGGAGAGCTGGAGGGAGTAGGAGGGTTTGGGGGAGTAGGAGAGCTTGGGGGAGTAGGAGAGCTTGGGGGAGTAGGAGAGCTTGGGGGAGTAGGAGAGCTTGGGGGAGTAGGAGAGCTTGGGGGAGAAGGAGAGCTTGGGGTAGTAGGAGATCTTGGGGGAGTAGGAGAGCTTGGGGGATTAGGAGAGCTTGGGGGAGTAGGAGAGCTTCGGGGAGTAGGAGAGCTTGGGAGAGTAGGAGAGCTTGGCAGAGTAGGAGAACTTGGGGCAGGAGGAGAGCTTAGGGGAGTAGGAGAGCTTGGGGGAGTAGGAGAGCTTGGGGGAGTAGTAGAGCTTGGGGGAGTCGGAGAGCTTGGGGGAGCAGGAGAGCTTGGGAGGGTAGGAGAGCTTGGGGGCGTATGAGAGCTTGGGTCGTATGAGAGCTTGGGGGAGTGTGAGAGCTTGGGGTGTATGAGAGCTTGGGGAAGTAGGCGAGCTTGGGGGAGTAGAGAGCTTGTGGGAGTGGGAGAGGTTGGGCGAGTAGGAGAGCTTGGGGGAGTAAGAGAGCTTGGGGGAGGAAGAAAGCTTGGGGAGAAAGAGAGCTTGGGGGAGTAAGAGAGCTTGGAGGAGTAGGAGAGCTTGGGGGAGTAGGAGAGCTTGGGGGTTTAGGAGAGCTTGGGGGAGTAGGAGAGCTTGGGAGAGTAGGAGAGCTTGGGGGTGTAGGAGATCTTGGGGGAGTAGGAGAGTTTGGGGGAGTAGGAGAGCTTGGGGGAGTAGGAGAGCTTGGGGGAGCAGGAAAGCTTGGGGGAGTAGGAGAGCTTGGGAGAGTAGGAGAGCTTTCGGGAGTAGGAGAGCTTGTGGGAGTAGTTGAGCTTGGGGGAGTAGGAGAGCTTGGGGGAGTAGGAGAGATTGGGGGAGTAGGAGAGCTTGGGGGAGTAGGAGAGCTTCGGGGAGTAGGAGAGCTTGGGGTAGTAGGAGATCTTGGGGGAGTAGGAGAGCTTGGGGGATTAGTAGAGCTTGGGGGAGTGGGAGAGCTTGGGGGAGTAGGAGAGCTTGGGAGAGTAGGAGAGCTTGGCGGAGCTGGAGAACTTGGGGCAGTTGGAGAGCTTAGGGGAGTAGGAGAGCTTGGGGGAGCAGGAGAGCTTGGGGGAGTAGGAGAGATTGCGGGAGTCGGAGAGCTTTGGGGAGTAGGAGAGCTTGGGAGGGTAGGAGAGCTTGGGGGCGTATGAGAGCTTGGGGTGTATGAGAGCTTGGGGAAGTAGGCGAGCTTGGGGGAGTAGTAGAGCTTGTGGGAGTGGGAGAGCTTGGGCGAGTAGGAGAGCTTGGGGGAGTAAGAGAACTTGGGGGAGGAAGAAAGCTTGGGGGAGAAAGAGAGCTTGGGGGAGTAACAGAGCTTGGGGGAGTAGGAGAGCTTGGGGGAGTAGGAGAGCTTGGGGGAGTAGGAGTGTTTGGGGGAGTAGGAGAGCTTGGGGGAGTCGCGGAGCTTGGGGGAGTAGGAGAACTTGGCAGAGTAGGAGAGCTTGGGGGAGGAAGAAAGCTTGGGGAGTAAGAGAGCTTGGGGGAGTAAGAGAGCTTGAAGGAGTAAGAGAGCTTGGGGGAGTAAGAGAGCTTGCGGGTGTAAGAGAGCTTGGGGAGTAGGGGAGCTTGGGGGAGTAGCAGACCTTGGGCTAGTAGGAGAGCTTGGGGGAGTAAGAGAGCTTGGGGGATAAGATAGCTTGGGGGAGTAAGATAGCTTGGGGGAGTAGGAGAGCTTGGGGAACAGGTGAGCTTGTGGGAAATGGAGAGCTTGGGGGAGTACGAGCATTGCGGTTGTAGGAGAGCTTGAGGGAGAAGGAGAACTTGTCAGATTAGGAGAGCTTGGGGGAGTAAGAGAGCTTGGGAGAGAACGAGAGCTTGGTGGAGAAAGAGAGCTTGGGGGAGTAAGAGAGCTTGGGGGAGTAAGAGAGCTTGGGGGAGTAAGAGAGTTTGGGGGAGTAAGAGAGCTTGGGGGTGTAAGTGAGCTTGGGGGAGTAGGAGAAATTGGCAGAGTAGGAGAGCTTGGGGGAGTTAGAGAGCTTGGGGGAGTAAGAGAGCTTGGGGGAGTAAGAGAGCTTGGGGGAGTAGGAGAGCTTGGGGGAGCAGGAGTGCTTGGGGGAGTAGGAGAGTTGGGAGAGTAGGAGAACTTGGGGGAGTAGGAGATCTTGGGGGAGTAGGAGAGTTTGGGGGAGTAGGAGAGCTTGGGGGAGTAGGAGAGCTTGGGGGAGTAGGAGAGCGTTGTGGAGTAGGAGAGCTCGGGGGAGTAGGAGAGTTTGGGGAATAGGAGAGCTTGGGGTAGTAGGAGATCTTGGGGGAGTAGTAGAGCTTGGGGGATTAGGAGAGCTTGGGGGAGTAGGAGAGCTTGGGGGAGTAGGAGAGCTTGGGAGAGTAGTAGAGCTTGGCAGAGTAGGAGAACTTGGGGCAGTAGGAGAGCTTAGGGGAGTAGGAGAGCTTGGGGGAGTCGGAGAGCTTGGGGGAGTAGGAGAGCTTGGGGGAGTCGGAGAGCTTGGGGGAGTAGGAGAGCTTGGGATGGTAGGAGAGCTTGGGGGCGTATGAGAGCTTGGGTCGTATGAGAGCTTGGGGGAGTGTGAGAGCTTGGGGTGTATGAGAGCTTGGGGAAGTAGGCGAGCTTGGGGGAGTAGTAAAGCTTGTGGGAGTGGGAGAGCTTGGGCGATTAGGAGAGCTTGGGGGAGTAAGAGAGCTTGGGGGAGGAAGAAAGCTTGGGGGAGAAAGAGAGCTTGGGGGACTAAGAGAGCTTGGCGGAGTAGGAGAGCTTGGGGGAGTAGGAGAACTTGGGGGAGTAGGAGAGCTTGGGGAGTAGGAGAGCTTGGGAGAGTAGGAGAGCTTTGGGGAGTAGGAGATCTTGGGGGAGTAGGAGAATTTGGGGGAGTAGGAGAGCTTGGGGGAGTAGGAGAGCTTGGGGGAGGTGGAAAGCTTGGGGGAGTAGGAGAGCTTGGGAGAGTAGGAGAGCTTTGGGGATTAGGAGAGCTTGTGAGAGTAGGAGAGCTTGGGGGAGTAGGAGAGATTGGGGGAGTAGGAGAGCTTGGGGGAGTAGGAGAGCTTGGGGGAGTAGGAGAGCTTGGGGTTGTAGGAGATCTTGCGGGGGTAGGAGAGCTTGGGGGATTAGGAGAGTTTGGGGAAGTATGAGAGCTTGGGGGAGTAGGAGAGCTTGGGGGATTAGGAGAGCTTGGGGGAGTCAGAGAGCTTGGAGCAGTAGGAGAACTCTGGGGAGTAGGAGATCTTGGGGTAGTAGGAGAGCTTGGGCGAGTAGGACAGCTTGGGGGAGTAAGAGAGCTTGGTGGAGTAAGAGAGCTTGGGGAGTAAGAGAGCTTGAGGAGTAAGAGAGCTTGGGGGAGTGGGAGAGCTTGGGGGAGTAGGAGAGCTTGGGGGAGTAGGAGCGCTTGGGGGAGTAGGAGATCTTGGGGGAGTAGGAGAGCTTGGGTGAGTAGGAGAGCTGGAGGGAGTAGGAGGGTTTGGGGGAGTAGGAGAGCTTGGGGGAGTAGGAGAGCTTGGGGGAGTAGGAGAGCTTGGGGGAGTAGGAGAGCTTGGGGGAGTAGGAGAGATTGGGGGAGAAGGAGAGCTTGGGGTAGTAGGAGATCTTGGGGGAGTAGGAGAGCTTGGGGGATTAGGAGAGCTTGGGGGAGTAGGAGAGCTTCGGGGAATAGGAGAGCTTGGGAGAGTAGGAGAGCTTGGCAGAGTAGGAGAACTTGGGGCAGGAGGAGAGCTTAGGGGTGTAGGAGAGCTTGGGGGAGTAGGAGAGCTTGGGGGAGTAGTAGAGCTTGGGGGAGTCGGAGAGCTTGGGGGAGCAGGAGAGCTTGGGAGGGTAGGAGAGCTTGGGGGCGTATGAGAGCTTGGGTCGTATGAGAGCTTGGGGGAGTGTGAGAGCTTGGGGTGTATGAGAGCTTGGGGAAGTAGGCGAGCTTGGGGGAGTAGAGAGCTTGTGGGAGTGGGAGAGGTTGGGCGAGTAGGAGAGCTTGGGGGAGTAAGAGAGCTTGGGGGAGGAAGAAAGCTTGGGGAGAAAGAGAGCTTGGGGGAGTAAGAGAGCTTGGAGGAGTAGGAGAGCTTGGGGGAGTAGGAGAGCTTGGGGGTTTAGGAGAGCTTGGGGGAGTAGGAGAGCTTGGGAGAGTAGGAGAGCTTGGGGGTGTAGGAGATCTTGGGGGAGTAGGAGAGTTTGGGGGAGTAGGAGAGCTTGGGGGAGTAGGAGAGCTTGGGGGAGTAGGAAAGCTTGGGGGAGTAGGAGAGCATGGGAGAGTAGGAGAGCTTTAGGGAGTAGGAGAGCTTGTGGGAGTAGTTGAGCTTGGGGGAGTAGGAGAGCTTGGGGGAGTAGGAAAGATTGGGGGAGTAGGAGAGCTTGGGGGAGTAGGAGAGCTTCGGGGAGTAGGAGAGCTTGGGGTAGTAGGAGATCTTGGGGGAGTAGGAGAGCTTGGGGGATTAGGAGAGCTTGGGGGAGTAGGAGAGCTTGGGGGCGTAGGAGAGCTTGGGAGAGTAGGAGAGCTTGGCGGAGCTGGAGAACTTGGGGCAGTAGGAGAGCTTAGGGGAGTAGGAGAGCTTGGGGGAGTAGGAGAGCTTGGGGGAGTAGGAGAGATTGGGGGAGTCGGAGAGCTTTGGGGAGTAGGAGAGCTTGGGAGGGTAGGAGAGCTTGGGGGCGTATGAGAGCTTGGGATGTATGAGAGCTTGGGGAAGTAGGCGAGCTTGGGGGAGTAGTAGAGCTTGTGGGAGTGGGAGAGCTTGGGCGAGTAGGAGAGCTTAGGGGAGTAAGAGAACTTGGGGGAGGAAGAAAGCTTGGGGGAGAAAGAGAGCTTGGGGGAGTAACAGAGCTTGGGGGTGTAGGAGAGCTTGGGGGAGTAGGAGAGCTTGGGGGAGTAGGAGAGTTTGGGGGAGTAGGAGAGCTTGGGGGTGTCGCGGAGCTTGGGGGAGTAGGGGAACTTGGCAGAGTACGAGAGCTTGGGGGAGGAAGAAAGCTTGGGGAGTAAGAGAGCTTGGGGGAGTAAGAGAGCTTCAACGAGTAAGAGAGCTTGGGGGAGTAAGAGAGCTTGCGGGTGCAAGAGAGCTTGGGGAGTAGGAGAGCTTGGCGGAGTAGGGGAGCTTGGGGGAGTAGCAGACCTTGGGCTAGTAGGAGAGCTTGGGGGAGTAAGAGAGCTTGGGGGAGTAAGAGAGCTTGAGGGAGTAAGATAGCTTGGGGGAGTAGGAGAGCTTGGGGAACAGGTGAGCTTGTGGGAAAAAGAGAGCTTGGGGGAGTACGAGCATTGCGGGTGTAGGAGAGCTTGAGGGAGAAGGAGAACTTGTCAGAGTAGGAGAGCTTGGGGGAGTAAGAGAGCTTGGGGGAGTAAGAGAGCTTGGTGGAGAAAGAGAGCTTGGGGGAGTAAGAGAGCTTGGGGGAGTAAGAGAGCTTGGGGGAGTAAGAGAGTTTGGGGGAGTAAGAGAGTTTGGGGGTGTAAGTGAGCTTGGGGGAGTAGGATAAATTGGCAGAGTAGGAGACCTTGGGGGAGTTAGAGAGCTTGGGGGAGTAAGAGAGCTTGGGGGAGTAAGAGATCTTGGGGGAGTAGGAGAGCTTGGGGGAGCAGGAGTGCTTGGGGGAGTAGGAGAGTTTGTGGGAGTCGGAGAGCTTGGGGGAGTAGAAGAGTTTATGGAAGTAGGAGAGCTTGGTGGAGTAGGAGAGTTTGGGAGAGTAGGAGAACTTTGGGGAGTAGGGAAGCTTGTGGGAGTAGGAGAGCTTGGGGTGTAGGAGAGCTTGGGGGATTAGGAGAGCTTGGGGGAGTCAGAGAGCTTGGGGCAGTAGGAGAACTCTGGGGAGTAGGAGATCTTGGGGTAGTAGGAGAGCTTGGGCGAGTAAGAGAGCTTGGGGGAGTAAGAGAGCTTGGTGGAGTAAGAGAGCTTGGGGAGTAAGAGAGCTTGAGGAGTAAGAGAGCTTGGGGGAGTGGGAGTGCTTGGGGGAGTAGGAGAGCTTGGGGGAGTAGGAGCGCTTGGGGGAGTAGGAGAGCTTGGGGGATTAGGAGAGCTTGGGGGAGTAGGAGATCTTGGGGGAGTAGGAGAGCTTGGGTGAGTAGGAGAGCTTGAGGGAGTAGGAGAGTTTGGGGGAGTAGGAGAGCTTGGGGGAGTAGGAGAGCTTGGCGGAGTAGGAGAGCTTGGGGGAGTAGGAGAGCTTGGGGGAGTAGGAGAGCTTGGGGGAGAAGGAGAGCTTGGGGTAGTAGGAGATCTTGGGGGAGTAGGAGAGCTTGGGGGATTAGGAGAGCTTGGTGGAGTAGGAGAGCTTCGGGGAGTAGGAGAGCTTGGGAGAGTAGGAGAGCTTGGCAGAGTAGGAGAACTTGGGGCATTAGGAGAGCTTCGGGGAGTAGGAGAGCTTGGGGGAGTAAGAGCTTGGGGGAGTAGTAGAGCTTGGGGGAGTCGGAGAGCTTGGGGGAGTAGGAGAGCTTGGGAGGGTAGGAGAGCTTGGGGGCGTATGAGAGCTTGGGTCGTATGAGAGCTTGGGGGAGTGTGAGAGCTTGGGGTGTATCATAGCTTGGGGAAGTAGGCGAGCTTGGGGGAGTAGAGAGCTTGTGGGAGTGGGAGAGGTTGGGCGAGTAGGAGAGCTTGGGGGAGTAAGAGAGCTTGGGGGAGGAAGAAAGCTTGGGGAGAAAGAGAGCTTGGAGGAGTAAGAGAGCTTGGAGGAGTAGGAGAGCTTGGGGGAGTAGGAGAGCTTGGGGGAGTAGGAGAGCTTGGGGGAGTAGGAGAGCTTGGGAGAGTAGGAGAGCTTGGGGGAGTAGGAGATCTTGGGGGAGTAGGAGAGTTTGGGGGAGTAGGAGAGCTTGGGGGAGTAGGAGAGCTTGGGGGAGTAGGAAAGCTTGGGGGAGTAGGAGAGCTTGGGAGAGTAGGAGAGCTTTAGGGAGTAGGAGAGCTTGTGGGAGTAGTTGAGCTTGGTGGAGTAGGAGAGCTTGGGGGAGTAGGAGAGATTGGGGGAGTAGGAGAGCTTGGGGGAGTAGGAGAGCTTCGGCGAGTAGGAGAGCTTGGGGTAGTAGGAGATCTTGGGGGAGTAGGAGAGCTTGGGGGATTAGGAGAGCTTGGGGGAGTAGGAGAGCTTGGGGGAGTAGGAGAGCTTGGGAGAGTAGGAGAGCTTGGCGGAGCTGGAGAACTTGGGGCAGTAGGAGAGCTTAGGGGAGTAGGAGAGCTTGGGGGAGTAGGAGAGCTTGGGGGAGTAGGAGAGATTGCGGGAGTCGGAGAGCTTTGGGGAGTAGGAGAGCTTGGGAGGGTAGGAGAGCTTGGGGGCGTATGAGAGCTTGGGGTGTATGAGAGCTTGGGGAAGTAGGCGAGCTTGGGGGAGTAGTAGAGCTTGTGGGAGTGGGAGAGCTTGGGCGAGTAGGAGAGCTTGGGGGAGTAAGAGAACTTGGGGGAGGAAGAAAGCTTGGGGGAGAAAGAGAGCTTGGGGGAGTAACAGAGCTTGGGGGAGTAGGAGAGCTTGGGGGAGTAGGAGAGCTTGGGGGAGTAGGAGTGTTTGGGGGAGTAGGAGAGCTTGGGGGAGTCGCGGAGCTTGGGGGAGTAGGAGAACTTGGCAGAGTAGGAGAGCTTGGGGGAGGAAGAAAGCTTGGGGAGTAAGAGAGCTTGGGGGAGTAAGAGAGCTTGAAGGAGTAAGAGAGCTTGGGGGAGTAAGAGAGCTTGCGGGTGTAAGAGAGCTTGGGGAGTAGGAGAGCTTGGGGGAGTAGGGGAGCTTGGGGGAGTAGCAGACCTTGGGCTAGTAGGAGAGCTTGGGGGAGTAAGAGAGCTTGGGGGAGTAAGAGAGCTTCGGGGAGTAAGATAGCTTGGGGGAGTAGGAGAGCTTGGGGAACAGGTGAGCTTGTGGGAAAAGGAGAGTTGGGGGAGTACGAGCATTGCGGTTGTAGGAGAGCTTGAGGGAGAAGGAGAACTTGTCAGAGGAGGAGAGCTTGGGGGAGTAAGAGAGCTTGGGGGAGTAAGAGAGCTTGGGGGAGTTAGAGAGTTTGGGGGAGTAAGAGAGCTTGGGGGTGTAAGTGAGCTTGGGGGAGTAGGAGAAATTGGCAGAGTAGGAGACCTTGGGGGAGTTAGAGAGCTTGGGGGTGTAAGAGAGCTTGGGGGAGTAAGAGAGCTTGGGGGAGTAGGAGAGCTTGGGGGACCAGGATTGCTTGGGGGAGTAGGAGAGTTGGGAGAGTAGGAGAACTTGGAGGAGTAGGAGATCTTGGGGGAGTAGGAGATTTTGGGGGAGTAGGAGAGCTTGGGGGAGTAGGAGAGCTTGGGGGAGTAGGAGAGCTTTGTGGAGTAGGAGAGCTTGGGGGAGTAGGAGAGTTTGGGGAATAGGAGAGCTTGGGGTAGTAGGTGATCTTGGGGGAGTAGTAGAGCTTGGGGGATTAGGAGAGCTTGGGGGAGTAGGAGAGCTTGGGGGAGTAGGAGAGCTTGGGAGAGTAGTAGAGCTTGGCAGAGTAGGAGAACTTGGGGCAGTAGGAGAGCTTAGGGGAGTAGGGGAGCTTGGGGGAGTCGGAGAGCTTGGGGGAGTAGGAGAGCTTGGGGGAGTCGGAGAACTTGGGGGAGTAGGAGAGCTTGGGATGGTAGGAGAGCTTGGGGGCGTATGAGAGCTTGGGTCGTATGAGAGCTTGGGGGAGTGTGAGAGCTTGGGGAGTATGAGAGCTTGGGGAAGTAGGCGAGCTTGGGGGAGTAGTAGAGCTTGTGGGAGTGGGAGAGCTTGGGCGATTAGGAGAGCTTTGGGGAGTAAGAGAGCTTGGGGGAGGAAGAAAGCTTGGGGGAGAAAGAGAGCTTGGGGGAGTAAGAGAGCTTGGCGGAGTAGGAGAGCTTGGGGGAGTAGGAGAACTTGGGGGAGTAGGAGAGCTTGGGGAGTAGGAGAGCTTGGGAGAGTAGGAGAGCTTTGGGGAGTAGGAGATCTTGGAGGAGTAGGAGACTTTGGGGGAGTAGGAGAGCTTGGGGGAGTAGGAGAGCTTGGGGGAGGTGGAAAGCTTGGGGGAGTAGGAGAGCTTGGGAGAGTAGGATAGCTTTGGGGAGTAGGAGAGCTTGTGAGAGTAGGAGAGCTTGGGGGAGTAGGAGAGCTTGGGGAAGTAGGAGAGATTGGGGGAGTAGGAGAGCTTGGGGGAGTAGGAGAGCTTGGGGGAGTAGGAGAGCTTGGGGTTGTAGGAGATCTTGCGGGGGTAGGAGAGCTTGGGGGATTAGGAGAGTTTGGGGAAGTATGAGAGCTTGGGGGAGTAGGAGAGCTTGGGGGATTAGGAGAGCTTGGGGGAGTCAGAGAGCTTGGGGCAGTAGGAGAACTCTGGGGAGTAGGAGATCTTGGGGTAGTAGGAGAGCTTGGGCGAGTAGGACAGCATGGGGGAGTAAGAGAGCTTGGTGGAGTAAGAGAGCTTGGGGAGTAAGAGAGCTTGAGGAGTAAGAGAGCTTGGGGGAGTGGGAGAGCTTGGGGGAGTAGGAGAGCTTGGGGAAGTAGGAGCGCTTGGGGGAGTAGGAGAGCTTGGGGGATTAGGAGAGCTTGGGGGAGTAGGAGATCTTGGGGGAGTAGGAGAGCTTGGGTGAGTAGGAGAGCTGGAGGGAGTAGGAGAGTTTGGGGGAGTAGGAGAGCTTGGGGGAGTAGGAGAGCTTGGGGAGTAGGAGAGCTTGGGGGAGTAGGAGAGCTTGGGGGAGTAGGAGAGCTTGGGGGAGAAGGAGAGCTTGGGGTAGTAGGAGATCTTGGGGGAGTAGGAGAGCTTGGGGGATTAGGAGAGCTTGGGGGAGTAGGAGAGCTTCGGGGAGTAGGAGAGCTTGGGAGAGTAGGAGAGCTTGGCAGAGTAGGAGAACTTGGGGCAGTAGGAGAGCTTAGGGCAGTAGGAGAGCTTGGGGGAGTAGGAGAGCTTGGGGGAGTAGTAGAGCTTGGGGGAGTCGGAGAGCTTGGGGGAGTAGGAGAGCTTGGGAGGGTAGGAGAGCTTGGGGGCGTATGAGAGCTTGGGTCGTATGAGAGCTTGGGGGAGTGTGAGAGCTTGGGGTGTATGAGAGCTTGGGGAAGTAGGCGAGCTTGGGGGAGGATGAAAGCTTGGGGAGAAAGAGAGCTTGGGGGAGTAAGAGAGCTTGGGGGAGTAGGAGAGCTTGGGGGAGTAGGAGAGCTTGGGAGAGTAGGAGAGCTTGGGGGAGTAGGAGATCTTGAGGGAGTAGGAGAGTTTGGGGGAGTAGGAGAGCTTGGGGGAGTAGGAGAGCTTGGGGGAGTAGGAAAGCTTGTGGGAGTAGGAGAGCTTGGGAGAGTAGGAGAGCTTTAGGGAGTAGGAGAGCTTGTGGGAGTAGTTGAGCTTGGGGGAGTAGGAGAGCTTGGGGGAGTAGGAGAGATTGGGGGAGTAGGAGAGCTTGGGGGAGTAGGAGAGCTTCGGGGAGTAGGAGAGCTTGGGGTAGTAGGAGATCTTTGGGGAGTAGGAGAGCTTGGGGGATTAGGAGAGCTTGGGGGAGTAGGAGAGCTTGGGGGAGTAGGAGAGCTTGGGAGAGTAGGAGAGCTTGGCGGAGCTGGAGAACTTGGGGCAGTAGGAGAGCTTAGGGGAGTAGGAGAGCTTGGGGGAGTAGGAGAGCTTGGGGGTGTAGGAGAGATTGGGGGAGTCGGAGAGCTTTGGGGAGTAGGAGAGCTTGGGAGGGTAGGAGAGCTTGGGGGCGTATGAGAGCTTGGGTTGTATGAGAGCTTGGGGAAGTAGGCGAGCTTGGGGGAGTAGTAGGGCTTGTGGGAGTGGGAGAGCTTGGGCGAGTAGGAGAGCTTGGGGGAGTAAGAGAACTTGGGGGAGGAAGAAAGCTTGTGGAGAAAGAGAGCTTGGGGGAGTAACAGAGCTTGGGGGAGTAGGAGAGCTTGGGGGAGTAGGAGAGCTTGGGGGAGTAGGAGAGTTTGGGGGAGTAGGAGAGCTTGGGGGAGTCACGGAGCTTGGGGGAGTAGGAGAACTTGGCAGAGTAGGAGAGCTTGGGGGAGGAAGAAAGCTTGGGGAGTAAGAGAGCTTGGGGGAGTAAGAGAGCTTGAAGGAGTAAGAGAGCTTGGGGGAGTAAGAAAGCTTGCGGGAGTAAGAGAGCTTGGGGCGTAGGAGAGCTTGGGGGAGTAGGGGAGCTTGGGGGAGTAGCAGACCTTGGGCTAGTAGGAGAGCTTGGGGGAGTAAGAGAGCTTTGGGGAGTAAGAGAGCTTGGGGGAGTAAGATAGCTTGGGGGAGTAGGAGAGCTTGGGGAACAGGTGAGCTTGTGGGAAAAGGAGAGCTTGGGGGAGTACGAGCATTGCGGGTGTAGGAGAGCTTGAGGGAGAAGGAGAACTTGTCAGAGTAGGAGAGCTTGGGGGAGTAAGAGAGCTTGGGGGAGTAAGAGAGCTTGGTGGAGAAAGAGAGCTTGGGGGAGTAAGAGAGCTTGGGGGAGTAAGAGAACTTGGGGGAGTAAGAGAGTTTGGGGGAGTAAGAGATCTTGGGGGTGTAAGTGAGCTTGGGGGAGTAGGAGAAATTGGCAGAGTAGGAGAGCTTGGGGGAGTTAGAGAGCTTGGGGGAGTAAGAGAGCTTGGGGGAGTAAGAGAGCTTGGGGGAGTAGTAGAGCTTGGGGGAGCAGGAGTGCTTGGGGGAGTAGGAGAGTTGGGAGAGTAGGAGAACTTGGGGGAGTAGGAGATCTTGGGGGAGTAGGAGAGTTTGGGGGAGTAGGAGAGCTTGGGGGAGTAGGAGAGCTTGGGGGAGTAGGAGAGCTTTGTGGAGTAGGAGAGCTTGGGGGAGTAGGAGAGTTTGGGGAATAGGAGAGCTTGGGGTAGTAGGAGATCTTGGGGGAGTAGGAGAGCTTGGGGGATTCGGAGAGTTTGGGGGAGTAGGAGAGCTTGGGGGAAGAGGAGAGCTTGGGAGAGTAGTAGAGCTTGGCAGAGTAGGAGAACTTGGGGCAGTAGGAGAGCTTAGGGGAGTAGGAGAGCTTGGGGGAGTCGGAGAGCTTGGGGGAGTAGGAGAGCTTGGGGGAGTCGGAGAGCTTGGGGGAGTAGGAGAGCTTGGGATGGTAGGAGAGCTTGGGGGCGTATGAGAGCTTGGGTCGTATGAGAGCTTGGGGGAGTGTGATAGCTTGGGGTGTATGAGAGCTTGGGGAAGTAGGCGAGCTTGGGGGAGTAGTAGAGCTTGTGGGAGTGGGAGCGCTTGGGCGAGTAGGAGAGCTTGGGGGAGTAAGAGAGCTTGGGGGAGGAAGAAAGCTTGGGGGAGAAAGAGAGCTTGGGGGAGTAAGAGAGCTTGGCGGACTAGGAGAGCTTGGGGGAGTAGGAGAACTTGGGGGAGTAGGATAGCTTGGGGAGTAGGAGAGCTTGGGAGAGTAGGAGAGCTTTGGGGAGTAGGAGATCTTGGGGGAGTAGGAGACTTTGGGGGAGTAGGAGAGCTTGGGGGAGTAGGAGAGCGTGGGGGAGGTGGAAAGCTTGGGGGAGTAGGAGAGCTTGGGAGAGTAGGAGAGCTTTGGGGAGTAGGAGAGCTTGTGAGAGTAGGAGAGCTTGGGGGAGTAGGAGAGCTTGGGGGAGTGGGAGAGATTGGGGGAGTAGGAGAGCTTGGGGGAGTAGGAGAGCTTGGGGGAGTAGGAGAGCTTGGGGTTGTAGGAGATCTTGCGGCGGTAGGAGAGCTTGGGGGATTAGGAGAGTTTGGGGAAGTATGAGAGCTTGGGGGAGTAGGAGAGCTTGGGGGATTAGGAGAGCTTGGGGGAGTCAGAGAGCTTGGGGCAGTAGGAGAACTCTGGGGAGTAGGAGATCTTGGGGTAGTAGGAGAGCTTGGGCGAGTAGGAGAGCTTGGGGGAGTAAGAGAGCTTGGTGGAGTAAGAGAGCTTGGGGAGTAACAGAGCTTGAGGTGTAAGAGAGCTTGGGGGAGTGGGAGAGCTTGGGGGAGTAGGAGAGCTTGGGGGAGTAGGAGCGCTTGGGGGAGTAGGAGAGCTTGGGGGATTAGGAGAGCTTGGGGGAGTAGGAGATCTTGGGGGAGTAGGAGAGCTTGGGTGAGTAGGAGAGCTTGAGGGAGTAGGAGAGTTTGGGGGAGTAGGAGAGCTTGGGGGAGTAGGAGAGCTTGGGGGAGTAGGAGAGCTTGGGGGAGTAGGAGAGCTTGGGGGAGTAGGAGAGCTTGGGGGAGAAGGAGAGCTTGGGGTAGTAGGAGATCTTGGGGGAGTAGGAGAGTTTGGGGGATTAGGAGAGCTTGGGGGAGTAGGAGAGCTTCGGGGAGTAGGAGAGCTTGGGAGAGTAGGAGAGCTTGGCAGAGTAGGAGAACTTGGGGCAGTAGGAGAGCTTAGGGGAGTAGGAGAGCTTGGGGGAGTAGGAGAGCTTGGAGGAGTAGTAGAGCTTGGGGGAGTCGGAGAGCTTGGGGGAGTAGGAGAGCTTGGGAGGGTAGGAGAGCTTGGGGGCGTATGAGAGCTTGGTTCGTATGAGAGCTTGGGGGAGTGTGAGAGCTTGGGGTGTATGAGAGCTTGGGGAAGTAGGCGAGCTTGGGGGAGTAGAGAGCTTGTGGGAGTGGGAGAGGTTGGGCGAGTAGGAGAGCTTGGGGGAGTAATAGAGCTTGGGGGAGGAAGAAAGCTTTGGGAGAAAGAGCGCTTGGGGGAGTAAGAGAGCTTGGAGGAGTAGGAGAGCTTGGGGGAGCAGGAGAGCTTGGGGGAGTAGGAGAGCTTGGGGGAGTAGGAGAGCTTGGGAGAGTAGGAGAGCTTGGGGGAGTAGGAGATCTTGGGGGAGTAGGAGAGTTTGGGGGAGTAGGAGAGCTTGGGGGAATAGGAGAGCATGGGGGAGTAGGAAAGCTTGGGGGAGTAGGAGAGCTTGGGAGAGTAGGAGAGCTTTAGGGAGTAGGAGAGCTTGTGGGAGTAGTTGAGCTTGGGGGAGTAGGAGAGCTTGGGGGAGTAGGAGAGATTGGGGGAGTAGGAGAGCTTGGGGGAGTAGGAGAGCTTCGGGGAGTAGGAGAGCTTGGGGTAGTAGGAGATCTTGGGGGAGTAGGAGAGCTTGGGGGATTAGGAGAGCTTGGGGGAGTAGGAGAGCTTGGGGGAGTAGGAGAGCTTGGGAGAGTAGGAGAGATTGTGGGAGTCGGAGAGCTTTGGGGAGTAGGCGAGCTTGGGAGGGTAGGAGAGCTTGGGGGCGTATGAGAGCTTGGGGTGTATGAGAGCTTGGGGAAGTAGGCGAGCTTGGGGGAGTAGTAGAGCTTGTGGGAGTGGGAGAGCTTGGGCGAGTAGGAGAGCTTGGGGGAGTAAGAGAACTTGGGGGAGGAAGAAAGCTTGGGGGAGAAAGAGAGCTTGGGGGAGTAACAGAGCTTGGGGGAGTAGGAGAGCTTGGGGGAGTAGGAGAGCTTGGGGGAGTAGGAGAGTTTGGGGGAGTAGGAGAGCTTGGGGGAGTCGCGGAGCTTGGGGGATTAGGAGAACTTGGCAGAGTAGGAGAGCTTGGGGGAGGAAGAAAGCTTGGGGAGTAAGAGAGCTTGGGGGAGTAAGAGAGCTTGAAGGAGTAAGAGAGCTTGGGGGAGTAAGAGAGCTTGCGGGTGTAAGAGAGCTTGGGGAGTAGGAGAGCTTGGGGGAGTAGGGGAGCTTGGGGGAGTAGCAGACCTTGGGCTAGTAGGAGAGCTTGGGGGAGTAAGAGAGCTTGGGGGAGTAAGAGAGCTTGGGGGAGTAAGATAGCTTGGGGGAGTAGGAGAGCTTGGGGAACAGGTGAGCTTGTGGGAAAAGGAGAGCTTGAGGGAGTACGAGCATTGCAGGTGTAGGAGAGCTTGAGGGAGAAGGAGAACTTGTCAGAGTAGGAGAGCTTGGGGGAGTAAGAGAGCTTGGGGGAGTAAGAGAGCTTGGTGGAGAAAGGGATCTTGGGGGAGTAAGAGAGCTTGGGGGAGTAAGAGAGCTTGGGGGAGTAAGAGAGTTTGGGGGAGTAAGAGAGCTTGGGGGAGTAAGAGAGCTTGGTGGAGAAAGAGATCTTGGGGGAGTAAGAGAGTTTGGGGGAGTAAGAGAGCTTGGGGGAGTAAGAGAGTTTGGGGGAGTAAGAGCGCTTGGGCGTGTAAGTGAGCTTGGGGGAGTAGGAGAAATTGGCAGAGTAGGAGAGCTTGGGGGAGTTAGAGAGCTTGGGGGAGTAAGAGAGCTTGGGGGAGTAAGAGAGCTTGGGGGAGTAGGAGAGCTTGGGGGAGCAGGAGTGCTTGGGGGAGTAGGAGAGTTGGGAGAGTAGGAGAACTTGGGGGAGTAGGAGAGCTTGGGGGAGTAGGAGAGCTTGGGATGGTAGGAGAGCTTGGGGGCGTATGAGAGCTTGGGTCGTATGAGAGCTTGGGGGTGTGTGAGAGCTTGGGGTGTATGAGAGCTTGGGGAAGTAGGCGAGCTTGGGGGAGTAGTAGAGCTTGTGGTAGTGGGAGAGCTTGGGCGAGTAGGAGAGCTTGGGGGAGTAAGAGAGCTTGGGGGAGGAAGAAAGCTTGGGGGAGAAAGAGAGCTTGGGGGAGTAAGAGAGCTTGGCGGAGTAGGAGAGCTTGGGGGAGTAGGAGAACTTGGGGGAGTAGGAGAGCTTGGGGAGCAGGAGAGCTTGGGAGAGTAGGAGAGCTTTGGGGAGTAGGCAATCTTGGGGGAGTAGGAGACTTTGGGGGAGTAGGAGAGCTTGGGGGAGTAGGAGAGCTTGGGGGAGGTGGAAAGCTTGGGGGAGTAGGAGAGCTTGGGAGAGTAGGAGAGCTTTGGGGAGTAGGAGAGCTTGTGAGAGTAGGAGAGCTTGGGGGAGTAGGAGAGCTTGGGGTTGTAGGAGATCTTGCGGGGGTAGGAGAGCTTGGGGGATTAGGAGAGTTTGGGGAAGTATGAAAGCTTGGGGGAGTAGGAGAGCTTGGGAGAGTAGGAGAGCTTGGCGGAGCAGGAGAACTTGGGGCAGTAGGAGAGCTTAGGGGAGTAGGAGAGCTTGGGGGATTAAGAGAGCTTGGGGGAGTAGGAGAGCTTGGGAGAGTAGTAGAGCTTGGCAGAGTAGGAGAACTTGGGGCAGTAGGAGAGCTTAGGGGAGTAGGAGAGCTTGGGGGAGTCGGAGAGCTTGGGGGAGTAGGTGAGTTTGGGGGAGTCGGAGAGCTTGGGGGAGTAGGAGAGCTTGGGATGGTAGGAGAGCTAGGGGGCGTATGAGAGCTTGGGTCGTATGAGAGCTTGGGGGAGTGTGAGAGCTTGTGGTGTATGAGAGCTTGGGGAAGTAGGCGAGCTTGGGGGAGTAGTAGAGCTTGTGGGAGTGGGAGAGCTTGGGCGAGTAGGAGAGTTTGGGGGAGTAAGAGAGCTTGGGGGAGGAAGAAAGCTTGGGGGAGAAAGAGAGCTTGGGGGAGTAAGAGAGCTTGGCGGAGTAGGAGAGCTTGGGGGAGTAGGAGAACTTGGGGGAGTAGGAGAGCTTGGGGAGTAGGAGAGCTTGGGAGAGTAGGAGAGCTTTGGGGAGTAGGAGATCTTGGGGGAGTAGGAGACTTTGGCGGAGTAGGAGAGCTTGGGGGAGTAGGAGAGCTTGGCGGAGTAGGAAAGCTTGGGGGAGTAGGAGAGCTTGGGAGAGTAGGAGAGCTTTGGGGAGTAGGAGAGCTTGTGAGAGTAGGAGAGCTTGGGGGAGTAGGAGAGCTTTGTGGAGTAGGTGAGCTTGGGGGAGTAGGAGAGTTTGGGGAATAGGAGAGCTTGGGGTAGTAGGAGATCTTGGGGGAGTAGTAGAGCTTGGGGGATTAGGAGAGCTTGGGGGAGTAGGAGAGCTTGGGGGAGTAGGAGAGCTTGGGAGAGTAGTAGAGCTTGGCAGAGTAGGAGAACTTGGGGCAGTAGGAGAGCTTAGGGGAGTAGGAGAGCTTGGGGGAGTCGGAGAGCTTGGGGGAGTAGGAGAGCTTGGGGGAGTCGGAGAGCTTGGGGGAGTAGGAGAGCTTGGGATGGTAGGAGAGCTTGGGGGCGTATGAGAGCTTGGGTCGTATGAGAGCTTGGGGGAGTGTGAGAGCTTGGGGTGTATGAGAGCTTGGGGAAGTAGGCGAGCTTGGGGGAGTAGTAGAGCTTGTGGTAGTGGGAGAGCTTGGGCGAGTAGGAGAGCTTGGGGGAGTAAGAGAGCTTGGGGGAGGAAGAAAGCTTGGGGGAGAAAGAGAGCTTGGGGGAGTAAGAGAGCTTGGCGGAGTAGGAGAGCTTGGGGGAGTAGGAGAACTTGGGGGAGTAGGAGAGCTTGGGGAGCAGGAGAGCTTGGGAGAGTAGGAGAGCTTTGGCGGGTAGGCGATCTTGGGGGAGTAGGAGACTTTGGGGGAGTAGGAGAGCTTGGGGGAGTAGGAGAGCTTGGGGGAGGTGGAAAGCTTGGGGGAGTAGGAGAGCTTGGGAGAGTAGGAGAGCTTTGGGGAGCAGGAGAGCTTGTGAGAGTAGGAGAGCTTGGGGGAGTAGGAGAGCTTGGGGTTGTAGGAGATCTTGCGGGGGTAGGAGAGCTTGGGGGATTAGGAGAGTTTGGGGAAGTATGAGAGCTTGGGGGAGTAGGAGAGCTTGGGAGAGTAGGAGAGCTTGGCGGAGCAGGAGAACTTGGGGCAGTAGGAGAGCTTAGGGGAGTAGGAGAGCTTGGGGGAGTAGGAGAGCTTGCGGGAGTAGGAGAGCTTGGGAGAGAAGTAGAGCTTGGCAGAGTAGGAGAACTTGGGGCAGTAGGAGAGCTTAGGGGAGTAGGAGAGCTTGGGGGAGTCGGAGAGCTTGGGGGAGTAGGAGAGCTTGGGATGGTAGGAGAGCTTGGGGGCGTATGAGAGCTTGGGTCGTATGAGAGCTTGGGGGAGTGTGAGAGCTTGGGGTTGTAGGAGATCTTGCGGGGGTAGGAGAGCTTGGGGGATTAGGAGAGTTTGGGGAAGTATGAGAGCTTGGGGGAGGGAGTAGGAGAGCTTGGGACAGTAGGAGAGCTTGGCGGAGCAGGAGAACTTGGGGCAGTAGGAGAGCTTAGGGGAGTAGGAGAGCTTAGGGGAGTAGGAGAGCTTGGGGGAGTAGGAGATCTTGGGGGAGTCGGAGTGCTTGGGGGAGTAGGAGAGCTTGGGGGAGGTGGAAAGCTTGGGGGAGTAGGAGAGCTTGGGAGAGTAGGAGAGCTTTGGGGAGTAGGAGAGCTTGTGAGAGTAGGAGAGCTTGGGGGAGTAGGAGAGCTTGGGGGAGTAGGAGAGCTTGGGGAACAGGTGAGCTTGTGGGAAAAGGAGAGCTTGGGGGAGTACGAGCATTGCGGGTGTAGGAGAGCTTGAGGGAGAAGGAGAACTTGTCAGAGTAGGAGAGCTTGGGGGAGTAAGATAGCTTGGGGGAGTAAGAGAGCTTGGTGGAGAAAGAGAGCTTGGGGGAGTAAGAGAGCTTGGGGGAGTAAGAGAACTTGGGGGAGTAAGAGAGTTTGGGGGAGTAAGAGATCTTGGGGGTGTAAGTGAGCTTGGGGGAGTAGGAGAAATTGGCAGAGTAGGAGAGCTTGGGGGAGTTAGAGAGCTTGGGGGAGTAAGAGAGCTTGGGGGAGTAAGAGAGCTTGGGGGAGTAGGAGAGCTTGGGGGAGCAGGAGTGCTTGGGGGAGTAGGAGAGTTGGGAGAGTAGGAGAACTTGGGGGAGTAGGAGATCTTGGGGGAGTAGGAGAGTTTGGGGGAGTAGGAGAGCTTGGGGGAGTAGGAGAGCTTGGGGGAGTAGGAGAGCTTTGTGGAGTAGGAGAGCTTGGGGGAGTAGGAGAGTTTGGGGAATAGGAGAGCTTGGGGTAGTAGGAGATCTTGGGGGAGTAGGAGAGCTTGGGGGATTCGGAGAGTTTGGGGGAGTAGGAGAGCTTGGGGGAGTAGGAGAGCTTGGGAGAGTAGTAGAGCTTGGCAGAGTAGGAGAACTTGGGGCAGTAGGAGAGCTTAGGGGAGTAGGAGAGCTTGGGGGAGTCGGAGAGCTTGGGGGAGTAGGAGAGCTTGGGGGAGTCGGAGAGCTTGGGGGAGTAGGAGAGCTTGGGATGGTAGGAGAGCTTGGGGGCGTATGAGAGCTTGGGTCGTATGAGAGCTTGGGGGAGTGTGATAGCTTGGGGTGTATGAGAGCTTGGGGAAGTAGGTGAGCTTGGGGGAGTAGTAGAGCTTGTGGGAGTGGGAGCGCTTGGGCAAGTAGGAGAGCTTGGGGGAGTAAGAGAGCTTGGGGGAGGAAGAAAGCTTGGGGGAGAAAGAGAGCTTGGGGGAGTAAGAGAGCTTGGCGGAGTAGGAGAGCTTGGGGGAGTAGGAGAACTTGGGGGAGTAGGATAGCTTGGGGAGTAGGAGAGCTTGGGAGAGTAGGAGAGCTTTGGGGAGTAGGAGATCTTGGGGGAGTAGGAGACTTTGGGGGAGTAGGAGAGCTTGGGGGAGTAGGAGAGCGTGGGGGAGGTGGAAAGCTTGGGGGAGTAGGAGAGCTTGGGAGAGTAGGAGAGCTTTGGGGAGTAGGAGAGCTTGTGAGAGTAGGAGAGCTTGGGGGAGTAGGAGAGCTTGGGGGAGTGGGAGAGATTGGGGGAGTAGGAGAGCTTGGGGGAGTAGGAGAGCTTGGGGGAGTAGGAGAGCTTGGGGTTGTAGGAGATCTTGCGGCGGTAGGAGAGCTTGGGGGATTAGGAGAGTTTGGGGAAGTATGAGAGCTTGGGGGAGTAGGAGAGCTTGGGGGATTAGGAGAGCTTGGGGGAGTCAGAGAGCTTGGGGCAGTAGGAGAACTCTGGGGAGTAGGAGATCTTGGGGTAGTAGGAGAGCTTGGGCGAGTAGGAGAGCTTGGGGGAGTAAGAGAGCTTGGTGGAGTAAGAGAGCTTGGGGAGTAACAGAGCTTGAGGAGTAAGAGAGCTTGGGGGAGTGGGAGAGCTTGGGGGAGTAGGAGAGCTTGGGGGAGTAGGAGCGCTTGGGGGAGTAGGAGAGCTTGGGGGATTAGGAGAGCTTGGGGGAGTAGGAGATCTTGGGGGAGTAGGAGAGCTTGGGTGAGTAGGAGAGCTTGAGGGAGTAGGAGAGTTTGGGAGAGTAGGAGAGCTTGGCAGAGTAGGAGAACTTGGGGCAGTAGGAGAGCTTAGGGGAGTAGGAGAGCTTGGGGGAGTAGGAGAGCTTGGAGGAGCAGTAGAGCTTGGGGGAGTCGGAGAGCTTGGGGGAGTAGGAGAGCTTGGGAGGGTAGGAGAGCTTGGGGGCGTATGAGAGCTTGGTTCGTATGAGAGCTTGGGGGAGTGTGAGAGCTTGGGGTGTATGAGAGCTTGGGGAAGTAGGCGAGCTTGGGGGAGTAGAGAGCTTGTGGGAGTGGGAGAGGTTGGGCGAGTAGGAGAGCTTGGGGGAGTAATAGAGCTTGGGGGAGGAAGAAAGCTTGGGGAGAAAGAACGCTTGGGGGAGTAAGAGAGCTTGGAGGAGTAGGAGAGCTTGGGGGAGCAGGAGAGCTTGGGGGAGTAGGAGAGCTTGGGGGAGTAGGAGAGCTTGGGAGAGTAGGAGAGCTTGGGGGAGTAGGAGATCTTGGGGGAGTAGGAGAGTTTGGGGGAGTAGGAGAGCTTGGGGGAATAGGAGAGCATGGGGGAGTAGGAAAGCTTGGGGGAGTAGGAGAGCTTGGGAGAGTAGGAGTGCTTTAGGGAGTAGGAGAGCTTGTGGGAGTAGTTGAGCTTGGGGGAGTAGGAGAGCTTGGGGGAGTAGGAGAGATTGGGGGAGTAGGAGAGCTTGGGGGAGTAGGAGAGCTTCGGGGAGTAGGAGAGCTTGGGGTAGTAGGAGATCTTGGGGGAGTAGGAGAGCTTGGGGGATTAGGAGAGCTTGGGGGAGTAGGAGAGCTTGGGGGAGTAGGAGAGCTTGGGAGAGTAGGAGAGATTGTGGGAGTCGGAGAGCTTTGGGGAGTAGGCGAGCTTGGGAGGGTAGGAGAGCTTGGGGGCGTATGAGAGCTTGGGGTGTATGAGAGCTTGGGGAAGTAGGCGAGCTTGGGGGAGTAGTAGAGCTTGTGGGAGTGGGAGAGCTTGGGCGAGTAGGAGAGCTTGGGGGAGTAAGAGAACTTGGGGGAGGAAGAAAGCTTGGGGGAGAAAGAGAGCTTGGGGGAGTAACAGAGCTTGGGGGAGTAGGAGAGCTTGGGGGAGTAGGAGAGCTTGGGGGAGTAGGAGAGTTTGGGGGAGTAGGAGAGCTTGGGGGAGTCGCGGAGCTTGGGGGATTAGGAGAACTTGGCAGAGTAGGAGAGCTTGGGGGAGGAAGAAAGCTTGGGGAGTAAGAGAGCTTGGGGGAGTAAGAGAGCTTGAAGGAGTAAGAGAGCTTGGGGGAGTAAGAGAGCTTGCGGGTGTAAGAGAGCTTGGGGAGTAGGAGAGCTTGGGGGAGTAGGGGAGCTTGGGGGAGTAGCAGACCTTGGGCTAGTAGGAGAGCTTGGGGGAGTAAGAGAGCTTGGGGGAGTAAGAGAGCTTGGGGGAGTAAGATAGCTTGGGGGAGTAGGAGAGCTTGGGGAACAGGTGAGCTTGTGGGAAAAGGAGAGCTTGAGGGAGTACGAGCATTGCAGGTGTAGGAGAGCTTGAGGGAGAAGGAGAACTTGTCAGAGTAGGAGAGCTTGGGGGAGTAAGAGAGCTTGGGGGAGTAAGAGAGCTTGGTGGAGAAAGAGATCTTGGGGGAGTAAGAGAGCTTGGGGGAGTAAGAGAGCTTGGGGGAGTAAGAGAGTTTGGGGGAGTAAGAGAGCTTGGGGGAGTAAGAGAGCTTGGTGGAGAAAGAGATCTTGGGGGAGTAAGAGAGTTTGGGGGAGTAAGAGAGCTTGGGGGAGTAAGAGAGTTTGGGGGAGTAAGAGAGCTTGGGCGTGTAAGTGAGCTTGGGGGAATAGGAGAAATTGGCAGAGTAGGAGAGCTTGGGGGAGTTAGAGAGCTTGGGGGAGTAAGAGAGCTTGGGGGAGTAAGAGAGCTTGGGGGAGTAGGAGAGCTTGGGGGAGCAGGAGTGCTTGGGGGAGTAGGAGAGTTGGGAGAGTAGGAGAACTTGGGGGAGTAGGAGAGCTTGGGGGAGTAGGAGAGCTTGGGATGGTAGGAGAGCTTGGGGGCGTATGAGAGCTTGGGTCGTATGAGAGCTTGGGGGTGTGTGAGAGCTTGGGGTGTATGAGAGCTTGGGGAAGTAGGCGAGCTTGGGGGAGTAGTAGAGCTTGTGGTAGTGGGAGAGCTTGGGCGAGTAGGAGAGCTTGGGGGAGTAAGAGAGCTTGGGGGAGGAAGAAAGCTTGAGGGAGAAAGAGAGCTTGGGGGAGTAAGAGAGCTTGGCGGAGTAGGAGAGCTTGGGGGAGTAGGAGAACTTGGGGGAGTAGGAGAGCTTGGGGAGCAGGAGAGCTTGGGAGAGTAGGAGAGCTTTGGGGAGTAGGCAATCTTGGGGGAGTAGGAGACTTTGGGGGAGTAGGAGAGCTTGGGGGAGTAGGAGAGCTTGGGGGAGGTGGAAAGCTTGGGGGAGTAGGAGAGCTTGGGAGAGTAGGAGAGCTTTGGGGAGTAGGAGAGCTTGTGAGAGTAGGAGAGCTTGGGGGAGTAGGAGAGCTTGGGGTTGTAGGAGATCTTGCGGGGGTAGGAGAGCTTGGGGGATTAGGAGAGTTTGGGGAAGTATGAAAGCTTGGGGGAGTAGGAGAGCTTGGGAGAGTAGGAGAGCTTGGCGGAGCAGGAGAACTTGGGGCAGTAGGAGAGCTTAGGGGAGTAGGAGAGCTTGGGGGATTAAGAGAGCTTGGGGGAGTAGGAGAGCTTGGGAGAGTAGTAGAGCTTGGCAGAGTAGGAGAACTTGGGGCAGTAGGAGAGCTTAGGGGAGTAGGAGAGCTTGGGGGATTAAGAGAGCTTGGGGAGTAGGAGAGCTTGGGAGAGTAGGAGAGCTTTGGGGAGTAGGAGATCTTGGGGGAGTAGGAGACTTTGGCGGAGTAGGAGAGCTTGGGGGAGTAGGAGAGCTTGGCGGAGTAGGAAAGCTTGGGGGAGTAGGAGAGCTTGGGAGAGTAGGAGAGCTTTGGGGAGTAGGAGAGCTTGTGAGAGTAGGAGAGCTTGGGGGAGTAGGAGAGCTTTGTGGAGTAGGAGAGCTTGGGGGAGTAGGAGAGTTTGGGGAATAGGAGAACTTGGGGTAGTAGGAGATCTTGGGGGAGTAGTAGAGCTTGGGGGATTAGGAGAGCTTGGGGGAGTAGGAGAGCTTGGGGGAGTAGGAGAGCTTGGGAGAGTAGTAGAGCTTGGCAGAGTAGGAGAACTTGGGGCAGTAGGAGAGCTTAGGGGAGTAGGAGAGCTTGGGGGAGTCGGAGAGCTTGGGGGAGTAGGAGAGCTTGGGGGAGTCGGAGAGCTTGGGGGAGTAGGAGAGCTTGGGATGGTAGGAGAGCTTGGGGGCGTATGAGAGCTTGGGTCGTATGAGAGCTTGGGGGAGTGTGAGAGCTTGGGGTGTATGAGAGCTTGGGGAAGTAGGCGAGCTTGGGGGAGTAGTAGAGCTTGTGGTAGTGGGAGAGCTTCGGCGAGTAGGAGAGCTTGGGGGAGTAAGAGAGCTTGGGGGAGGAAGAAAGCTTGGGGGAGAAAGAGAGCTTGGGGGAGTAAGAGAGCTTGGCGGAGTAGGAGAGCTTGGGGGAGTAGGAGAACTTGGGGGAGTAGGAGAGCTTGGGGAGCAGGAGAGCTTGGGAGAGTAGGAGAGCTTTGGCGGTTAGGCGATCTTGGGGGTGTAGGAGACTTTGGGGGAGTAGGAGAGCTTGGGGGAGTAGGAGAGCTTGGGGGAGGTGGAAAGCTTGGGGGAGTAGGAGAGCTTGGGAGAGTAGGAGAGCTTTGGGGAGCAGGAGAGCTTGTGAGAGTAGGAGAGCTTGGGGGAGTAGGAGAGCTTGGGGTTGTAGGAGATCTTGCGGGGGTAGGAGAGCTTGGGGGATTAGGAGAGTTTGGGGAAGTATGAGAGCTTGGGGGAGTAGGAGAGCTTGGGAGAGTAGGAGAGCTTGGCGGAGAAGGAGAACTTGGGGCAGTAGGAGAGCTTAGGGGAGTAGGAGAGCTTGGGGGAGTAGGAGAGCTTGGGGGAGTAGGAGAGCTTGGGAGAGTAGTAGAGCTTGGCAGAGTAGGAGAACTTGGGGCAGTAGGAGAGCTTAGGGGAGTAGGAGAGCTTGGGGGAGTCGGAGAGCTTGGGGGAGTAGGAGAGCTTGGGATGGTAGGAGAGCTTGGGGGCGTATGAGAGCTTGGGTCGTATGAGAGCTTGGGGGAGTGTGAGAGCTTGGGGTTGTAGGAGATCTTGCGGGGGTAGGAGAGCTTGGGGGATTAGGAGAGTTTGGGAAAGTATGAGAGCTTGGGGGAGGGATTAGGAGAGCTTGGGAGAGTAGGAGAGCTTGGCGGAGCAGGAGAACTTGGGGCAGTAGGAGAGCTTAGGGGAGTAGGAGAGCTTAGGGGAGTAGGAGAGCTTGGGGGAGTAGGAGAGCTTGGGGGAGTCGGAGTGCTTGGGGGAGTAGGAGAGCTTGGGGAAGGTGGAAAGCTTGGGGGAGTAGGAGAGCTTGGGAGAGTAGGAGAGCTTTGGGGAGTAGGAGAGCTTGTGAGAGTAGGAGAGCTTGGGGGAGTAGGAGAGCTTGGGGGAGTAGGAGAGATTGGGGGAGTAGGAGAGCTTGGGGGAGTAGGAGAGCTTGGGGGAGTAGGAGAGCTTGGGGTTGTAGGAGATCTTGCGGGGGTAGGAGAGCTTGGGGGATTAGGAGAGTTTTGGGGAAGTATGAGAGCTTGGGGGAGTAGGAGAGCTTGGGGGATTAGGAGAGCTTGGGGGAGTCAGAGAGCTTGGGGCAGTAGGAGAACTCTGGGGAGTAGGAGATCTTGGGGTAGTAGGAGAGCTTGGGCGAGTAGGAGAGCTTGGGGGAGTAAGAGAGCTTGGTGGAGTAAGAGAGCTTGGGGAGTAAGAGAGCTTGAGGAGTAAGAGACCTTGGGGGAGTGGGAGAGCTTGGGGGAGTAGGAGAGCTTGGGGGAGTACGAGCGCTTGGGGGAGTAGGAGAGTTTGGGGGATTACGAGAGCCTGGGGGAGTAGGAGATCTTGGGGGAGTAGGAGAGCTTGGGTGAGTAGGAGAGCTTGAGGGAGTAGGAGAGTTTGGGGGAGTAGGAGTGCTTGGGGGAGTAGGAGAGCTTGGGGGAGTAGGAGAGCTTGGGGGAGTAGGAGAGCTTGGGGGAGAAGGAGAGCTTGGGGTAGTAGGAGATCTTGGGGGAGTAGGAGAGCTTGGGGGATTAGGAGAGCTTGGGGGAGTAGGAGAACTTCGGGGAGTAGGAGAGCTTGGGAGAGTAGGAGAGCTTGGCAGAGTAGGAGAACTTGGGGCAGTAGGAGAGCTTAGGGGAGTAGGAGAGCTTAGGGGAGTAGGAGAGCTTGGGGGAGTAGTAGAGCTTGGGGGAGTCGGAGAGCTTGGGGGAGTAGGACAGCTTGGGAGGGTAGGAGAGCTTGGGGGCGTATGAGAGCTTGGGTCGTATGAGAGCTTGGGGGAGTGTGAGAGCTTGGGGTGTATGAGAGCTTGGGGAAGTAGGCGAGCTTGGGGGAGTAGAGAGCTTGTGGGAGTGGGAGAGGTTGGGCGAGTAGGAGAGCTTGGGGGAGTAAGAGAGCTTGGGGGAGGAAGAAAGCTTGGGGAGAAAGAGCGCTTGGGGGAGTAAGAGAGCTTGGAGGAGTAGGAGAGCTTGGGGGAGTAGGAGAGCTTGGGGGAGTAGGTGAGGTTGGGGGAGTAGGAGAGCTTGGGAGAGTAGGAGAGCTTGGGGGAGTAGGAGATCTTGGGGGAGTAGGAGAGTTTGGGGGAGTAGGAGAGCTTGGGGGAGTAGGAGAGCTTGGGGGAGTAAGAAAGCTTGGGGGAGTAGGAGCGCTTGGGAGAGTCGGAGAGCGTTATGGAGTAGGAGAGCTTGTGGGAGTAGTTGAGCTTGGGGGAGTAGGAGAGCTTGGGGGAGTAGGAGAGATTGGGGGAGTAGGAGAGCTTGGGGGAGTAGGAGAGCTTCGGGGAGTAGGAGAGCTTGGGGTAGTAGGAGATCTTGGGGGAGTAGGAGAGCTTGGGGGATTAGGAGAGCTTGGGGGAGTAGGAGAGCTTGGGGGAGTAGGAGAGCTTGGGAGAGTAGGAGAGCTTGGCGGAGCTGGAGAACTTGGGGCAGTAGGAGAGCTTAGGGGAGTAGGAGAGCTTGGGGGAGTAGGAGAGCTTGGGGGAGTAGGAGAGATTGTGGGAGTCGGAGAGCTTTGGGGAGTAGGAGAGCTTGGGAGGGTAGGAGAGCTTGGGGGCGTATGAGAGCTTGGGGTGTATGAGAGCTTGGGGAAGTAGGCGAGCTTGGGGGAGTAGTAGAACTTGTGGGAGTGGGAGAGCTTGGGCGAGTAGGAGAGCTTGGGGGAGTAAGAGAACTTGGGGGAGGAAGAAAGCTTGGGGGAGAAAGAGAGCTTGGGGGAGTAACAGAGCTTGGGGGAGTAGGAGAGCTTGTGGGAGTAGGAGAGCTTGGGGGAGTAGGAGAGTTTGGGGGAGTAGGAGAGCTTGGGGGAGTCGCGGAGCTTGGGGGAGTAGGAGAACTTGGCAGAGTAGGAGAGCTTGGGGGAGGAAGAAAGCTTGGGGAGTAAGAGAGCTTGGGGGAGTAAGAGAGCTTGAAGGAGTAAGAGAGCTTGGGGGAGTAAGAGAGCTTGCGGGTTTAAGAGAGCTTGGGGAGTAGGAGAGCTTGGGGGAGTAGGGGAGCTTGGGGGAGTAGCAGACCTTGGGCTAGTAGGAGATCTTGGGGGAGTAAGAGAGCTTGGGGGAGTAAGAGAGCTTGGGGGAGTAAGATAGCTTGGGGGAGTAGGAGAGCTTGGGGAACAGGTGAGCTTGTGGGAAAAGGAGAGCTTGGGGGAGTACGAGCATTGCGGGTGTAGGAGAGCTTGAGGGAGAAGGAGAACTTGTCAGAGTAGGAGAGCTTGGGGGAGTAAGAGAGCTTGGTGGAGAAAGAGAGCTTGGGGGAGTAAGAGAGCTTGGGGGAGTAAGAGAGCTTGGGGGAGTAAGAGAGTTTGGGGGAGTAAGAGAGCTTGGGCGTGTAAGTGAGCTTGGGGGAGTAGGAGAAATTGGCAGAGTAGGAGAGCTTGGGGGAGTTAGAGAGCTTGGGGGAGTAAGAGAGCTTGGGGGAGTTAGAGAGCTTGGGGTAGTAGGAGATCTTGGGGGAGTAGGAGAGCTTGGGGGATTAGGAGAGCTTGGGGGAGTAGGAGAGCTTCGGGGAGTAGGAGAGCTTGGGAGAGTAGGAGAGCTTGGCAGAGTAGGAGAACTTGGGGCAGTAGGAGAGCTTAGGGGAGTAGGAGAGCTTGGGGGAGTAGGAGAGCTTGGGGGAGTAGTAGAGCTTGGGGGAGTCGGAGAGCTTGGGGGAGTAGGAGAGCTTGGGAGGGTAGGAGAGCTTGGGGGCGTATGAGAGCTTGGGTCGTATGAGAGCTTGGGGGAGTGTGAGAGCTTGGGGTGTATGAGAGCTTGGGGAAGTAGGCGAGCTTGGGGGAGTCGAGAGCTTGTGGGAGTGGGAGAGGTTGGGCGAGTAGGAGAGCTTGGGGGAGTAAGAGAGCTTGGGGGAGGAAGAAAGCTTGGGGAGAAAGAGCGCTTGGGGGAGTAAGAGAGCTTGGAGGAGTAGGAGAGCTTGGGGGAGTAGGAGAGCTTGGGGGAGCAGGAGAGCTTGGGGGAGTAGGAGAGCTTGGGAGAGTAGGAGAGCTTGGGGGAGTAGGAGATCTTGGGGGAGTCGGAGAGTTTGGGGGAGTAGGAGAGCTTGGGGGAGTAGGAGAGCTTGGGGGAGTAAGAAAGCTTGGGGGAGTAGGAGCGCTTGGGAGAGTAGGAGAGCGTTATGGAGTAGGAGAGCTTGTGGGAGTAGTTGAGCTTGGGGGAGTAGGAGAGCTTGGGGGAGTATAAGAGATTGGGGGAGTAGGAGAGCTTGGGGGAGTAGGAGAGCTTCGGGGAGTAGGAGAGCTTGGGGTAGTAGGAGATCTTGGGGGAGTAGGAGAGCTTGGGGGATTAGGAGAGCTTGGGGGAGTAGGAGAGCTTGGGGGAGTAGGAGAGCTTGGGAGAGTAGGAGAGCTTGGCGGAGCTGGAGAACTTGGGGCAGTAGGAGAGCTTAGGGGAGTAGGAGAGCTTGGGGGAGTAGGAGAGCTTGGGGGAGTAGGAGAGATTGTGGGAGTCGGAGAGATTTGGGGAGTAGGAGAGCTTGGGAGGGTAGGAGAGTTTGGCGGCGTATGAGAGCTTGGGGTGTATGAGAGCTTGGGGAAGTAGGCGACCTTGGGGGTGTAGTAGAGCTTGTGGGAGTGGGAGAGCTTGGGCGAGTAGGAGAGCTTGGGGGAGGAAGAGAACTTGGGGGAGTAAGAAAGCTTGGGGGAGAAAGAGAGCTTGGGGGAGTAACAGAGCTTGGGGGAGTAGGAGAGCTTGGGGGAGTAGGAGAGCTTGGGGGAGTAGGAGAGCTTGGGGGAGTAGGAGAGCTTGGGGGAGTCGCGGAGCTTGGGGGAGTAGGAGAACTTGGCAGAGTAGGAGAGCTTGGGGGAGGAAGAAAGCTTGGGGAGTAAGAGAGCTTGGGGGACTAAGAGAGCTTGAAGGAGTAAGAGAGCTTGGGGGAGTAAGAGAGCTTGCGGGTGTAAGAGAGCTTGGGGAGTAGGAGAGCTTGGGGGAGTAGGGGAGCTTGGGGGAGTAGCAGACCTTGGGCTAGTAGGAGATCTTGGGGGAGTAAGAGAGCTTGGGGGAGTAAGAGAGCTTGGGGGAGTAAGATAGCTTGGGGGAGTAGGAGAGCTTGGGGAACAGGTGAGCTTGTGGGAAAAGGAGAGCTTGGGGGAGTACGAGCATTGCGGGTGTAGGAGAGCTTGAGGGAGAAGGAGAACTTGTCAGAGTAGGAGAGCTTGGGGGAGTAAGAGAGCTTGGGGGAGTAAGAGAGCTTGGTGGAGAAAGAGAGCTTGGGGGAGTAAGAGAGCTTGGGGGAGTAAGAGAGCTTGGGGGAGTAAGAGAGTTTGGGGGAGTAAGAGAGCTTGGGCGTGTAAGTGAGCTTGGGGGAGTAGGAGAAATTGGCAGAGTAGGAGAGCTTGGGGGAGTTAGAGAGCTTGCGGGAGTAAGAGAGCTTGGGGGAGTAAGAGAGCTTGGGGGAGTAGGAGAGCTTGGGGGAGCAGGAGTGCTTGGGGGAGTAGGAGAGTTGGGAGAGTAGGAGAACTTGGGGGAGTAGGAGATCTTGGGGGAGTAGGAGAGTTTGGGGGAGTAGGAGAGCTTGGGGGAGTAGGAGAGCTTGGGGGAGTAGGAGAGCTTTGTGGAGTAGGAGAGCTTGGGGGAGTAGGAGAGTTTGGGGAATAGGAGAGCTTGGGGTAGTAGGAGATCTTGGGGGAGTAGTAGAGCTTGGGGGATTAGGAGAGCTTGGGGGAGTAGGAGAGCTTGGGCGAGTAGGAGAGCTTGGGAGAGTAGTAGAGCTTGGCAGAGTAGGAGAACTTGGGGCAGTAGGAGAGCTTAGGGGAGTAGGAGAGCTTGGGGGAGTCGGAGAGCTTGGGGGAGTAGGAGAGCTTGGGGGAGTCGGAGAGCTTGGGGGAGTAGGAGAGCTTGGGATGGTAGGAGAGCTTGGGGGCGTATGAGAGCTTGGGTCGTATGAGAGCTTGGGGCGTGTGAGAGCTTGGGGTGTATGAGAGCTTGGGGAAGTAGGCGAGCTTGGGGGAATAGTAGAGCTTGTGGTAGTGGGAGAGCTTGGGCGAGTAGGAGAGCTTGGGGGAGTAAGAGAGCTTGGGGGAGGAAGAAAGCTTGGGGGAGAAAGAGAGCTTGGGGGAATAAGAGAGCTTGGCGGAGTAGGAGAGCTTGGGGGAGTAGGAGAACTTGGGGGAGTAGGAGAGCTTGGGGAGAAGGAGAGCTTGGGAGAGTAGGAGAGCTTTGGGGAGTAGGAGATCTTGGGGGAGTAGTAGACTTTGGGGGAGTAGGAGAGCTTGGGGGAGTAGGAGAGCTTGGGGGAGGTGGAAAGCTTGGGGGAGTAGGAGAGCTTGGGAGAGTAGGAGAGCTTTGGGGAGTAGGAGAGCTTGTGAGAGTAGGAGAGCTTGGGGGAGTAGGAGAGCTTGGGGTTGTAGGAGATCTTGCGGGGGTAGGAGAGCTTGGGGGATTAGGAGAGTTTGGGGAAGTATGAGAGCTTGGGGGAGTAGGAGAGCTTGGGAGAGTAGGAGAGCTTGGCGGAGCAGGAGAACTTGGTGCAGTAGGAGAGCTTAGGGGAGTAGGAGAGCTTGGGGGAGTAGTAGAGCTTGGGGGAGTAGGAGAGCTTGGGAGAGTAGTAGAGCTTGGCAGAGTAGGAGAACTTGGGGCAGTAGGAGAGCTTAGGGGAGTAGGAGAGCTTGGGGGAGTCGGAGAGCTTGGGGGAGTAGGAGAGCTTGGGGGAGTCGGAGAGCTTGGGGGAGTAGGAGAGCTTGGGATGGTAGGAGAGCTTGGGGGCGTATGAGAGCTTGGGTCGTATGAGAGCTTGGGGGAGTGTGAGAGCTTGGGGTGTATGAGAGCTTGGGGAAGTAGGCGAGCTTGGGGGAGTAGTAGAGCTTGTGGGAGTGGGAGAGCTTGGGCGTGTAGGAGAGTTTGGGGAAGTAAGAGAGCTTGGGGGAGGAAGAAAGCTTGGGGGAGAAAGAGAGCTTGGGGAAGTAAGAGAGCTTGGCGGAGTAGGAGAGCTTGGGGGAGTAGGAGAACTTGGGGGAGTAGGAGAGCTTGGGGAGTAGGAGAGCTTGGGAGAGTAGGAGAGCTTTGGGGAGTAGGAGATCTTGGGGGAGTAGGAGACTTTGGCGGAGTAGGAGAGCTTGGGGGAGTAGGAGAGCTTGGGGGAGTAGGAAAGATTGGGGGAGTAGGAGAGCTTGGGAGAGTAGGAGAGCTTTGGGGAGTAGGAGAGCTTGTGAGAGTAGGAGAGCTTGGGGGAGTAGGAGAGCTTGGGGGAGTAGGAGAGATTGGGGGAGTAGGAGAGCTTGGGGGAGTAGGAGAGCTTGGGGGAGTAGGAGAGCTTGGGGTTGTAGGAGATCTTGCGGGGGTAGGAGAGCTTGGGGGATTAGGAGAGTTTGGGGAAGTATGAGAGCTTGGGGGAGTAGGAGAGCTTGGGAGAGTAGGAGAGCTTGGCGGAGCAGGAGAACTTGGGGCAGTAGGAGAGCTTAGGGGAGTAGGAGAGCTTAGGGGAGTAGGAGAGCTTGGGGGAGTAGGAGAGCTTGGGGGAGTCGGAGAGCTTGGGGGAGTAGGAGAGCTTGGGAGGGTAGGAGAGCTTGGGGGCGTATGAGAGCTTGGGGTGTATGAGAGCTTGGGGAAGTAGGCGAGCTTGGGGGAGTAGTCGAGCTTGTGGGAGTGGGAGAGCTTGGGCGAGTGGGAGAGCTTGGGGGAGTAAGGGAACTTGGGGGAGGAAGAAAGCTTGGGGGAGAAAGAGAGCTTGGGGGAGTAAGAGAGCTTGGGGGAGTAGGAGAACTTGGGGGAGTAGGAGAGCTTGGGGGAGTAGGATTGTTTGGGGGAGTAAGGGAGCTTGGGGGAGTAGGAGAGCTTGGCGGCGTATGAGAGCTTGGGTCGTATGAGAGATTGGCGAAGTAGGCGAGCTTAGGGGAGTAGTAGAGCTTGTGGGAGTGGGAGAGCTTGGGCGAGTAGGAGAGCTTGGGGGAGTAAGAGAGCTTGGGGGAGGAAGAAAGCGTGGGGGAGTAGGAGAGCTTGGGGGAGTAGGAGAGCTTGGGGGAGTAGGAGAGATTGGGGGAGTAGGAGAGCTTGGGTCGTATGAGAGCTTGGGGGAGTGTGAGAGCTTGGGGTGTATGAGAGCTTGGGGAAGTAGGCGAGCTTAGGGGAGTAGTAGAGCTTGTGGGAGTGGGACAGTTTGAGCGAGTAGGAGAGCTTGGGGGAGTAAGAGAGCTTGGGGGAGGAAGAAAGCGTCGGGGAGTAGGAGAGCTTGGGGGAGTAGGAGAGCTTGGGGGAGCAGGAGAGATTGGGGGAGTAGGAGAGCTTGGGGGAGTAGGAGAGCTTGGGGGAGTAGGAGAGCTTGGGGTTGTAGGAGATCTTGCGGGGGTAGGAGAGCTTGGGGGATTAGGAGAGTTTGGGGAAGTATGAGAGCTTGGGGGAGTAGGAGAGCTTGGGAGAGTAGGAGAGCTTGGCGGAGCAGGAGAACTTGGGGCAGTAGGAGAGCTTAGGGGAGTAGTAGAGCTTGGGGGAGTAGGAGAGCTTGGGGGAGTAGGAGAGCTTGGGGGAGTCGGAGAGCTTGGGGGAGTAGGAGAGCTTGGGTGGGTAGGAGAGCTTGGGGGCGTATGAGAGCTTGTGGTGTATGAGAGCTTGGGGTTGTAGGAGATCTTGCGGGGGTAGGAGAGCTTGGGGGATTAGGAGAGTTTGGGGAAGTATGA
Source organism: Pristiophorus japonicus (assembly GCF_044704955.1). Classification (NCBI taxonomy): domain Eukaryota; kingdom Metazoa; phylum Chordata; class Chondrichthyes; family Pristiophoridae; genus Pristiophorus; species Pristiophorus japonicus. The sequence continues at coordinate 332,233 of NW_027253477.1, forward strand.
GAGCTTGGGGGAGTAGGAGAGCTTGGGAGAGTAGGAGAGCTTGGCGGAGCAGGAGATCTTGGGGCAGTAGGAGAGCTTAGGGGAGTAGGAGAGCTTAGGGGAGTAGGAGAGCTTGGGGGAGTAGGAGAGCTTGGGGGAGTCGGAGAGCTTGGGGGAGTAGGAGAGCTTGGGAGGGTAGGAGAGCTTGGGGGCGTATGAGAGCTTGGGGTGTATGAGAGCTTGGGGAAGTAGGCGAGCTTGGGGGAGTAGTCGAGCTTGTGGGAGTGGGACAGCTTGGGCGAGTGGGAGAGCTTGGGGGAGTAAGGGAACTTGGGGGAGGAAGAAAGCTTGGGGGAGAAAGAGAGCTTGGGGGAGTAAGAGAGCTTGGGGGAGTAGGAGAACTTGGGGGAGTAGGAGAGCTTGGGGGAGTAGGATTGTTTGGGGGAGTAAGAGAGCTTGGGGGAGTAGGAGAGCTTGCGGCGTATGAGAGCTTGGGTCGTATGAGAGATTGGCGAAGTAGGCGAGCTTAGGGGAGTAGTAGAGCTTGTGGGAGTGGGAGTGCTTGGGCGAGTAGGAGAGCTTGGGGGAGTAAGAGAGCTTGGGGGAGGAAGAAAGCGTGGGGGAGTAGGAGAGCTTGGGGGAGTAGGAGAGCTTGGGGGAGTAGGAGAGATTGGGGGAGTAGGAGAGCTTGGGTCGTATGAGAGCTTGGGGGAGTGTGAGAGCTTGGGGTGTATGAGAGCTTTGGGAAGTAGGCGAGCTTAGGGGAGTAGTAGAGCTTGTGGGAGTGGGACAGTTTGGGCGAGTAGGAGAGCTTGGGGGAGTAAGAGAGCTTGGGGGAGGAAGAAAGCGTCGGGGAGTAGGAGAGCTTGGGGGAGTAGGAGAGCTTGGGGGAGTAGGAGAGATTGGGGGAGTAGGAGAGCTTGGGGGAGTAGGAGAGCTTGGGGGAGTAGGAGAGCTTGGGGTTGTAGGAGATCTTGCGGGGGTAGGAGAGCTTGGGGGATTAGGAGAGTTTGGGGAAGTATGAGAGCTTGGGGGAGTAGGAGAGCTTGGGAGAGTAGGAGAGCTTGGCGGAGCAGGAGAACTTGGGGCAGTAGGAGAGCTTAGGGGAGTAGTAGAGCTTGGGGGAGTAGGAGAGCTTGGGGGAGTAGGAGAGCTTGGGGGAGTCGGAGAGCTTGGGGGAGTAGGAGAGCTTGGGAGGGTAGGAGAGCTTGGGGGCGTATGAGAGCTTGTGGTGTATGAGAGCTTGGGGAAGTAGGCGAGCTTGGGGGAGTAGTCGAGCTTGTGGGAGTGGGAGAGCTTGGGCGAGTGGGAGAGCTTGGGGGAGTAAGGGAACTTGGGGGAGGAAGAAAGCTTGGGGGAGAAAGAGAGCTTGGGGGAGTAAGAGAGCTTGGGGGAGTAGGAGAACTTGGGGGAGTAGGAGAGCTTGGGGGAGTAGGATTGTTTGGGGGAGTAGGAAAGCTTGGGGGAGTCACGGAGCTTGGGGGAGTAGGAGAACTTGGCAGAGTAGGAGAGCTTGGGGGAGGAAGAGAGCTTGGGGGAGTAAGAGAGCTTGAAGGAGTAAGAGAGCTTGGGGGAGTAGGAGAGCTTGGCGGCGTATGAGAGCTTCGGTCGTATGAGAGCTTGGGGGAGTGTGAGAGCTTGGGGTGTATGAGAGCTTGGGGAAGTAGGCGAGCTTAGGGGAGTTGTAGAGCTTGTGGGAGTGGGAGAGCTTGGGCGAGTAGGAGAGCTTGGGGGAGTAAGAGAGCTTGGGGGAGGAAGAAAGCGTGGGGGAGTAGCAGAGCTTGGGAGAGTAGGAGAGCTTGGGGGAGTAGGAGATCTTGGGGGAGTAGGAGAGTTTGGGGGAGTAGGAGAGCTTGGGGAAGTAGGAGAGCTTGGGGGAGTAGGAAAGCTTGGGGGAGTAGGAGAGCTTGGGCAAGGACGAGAGCTTTGGGGAGTAGGAGAGCTTGTGGAGTAGGAGAGCTTGGGGGAGTAGGAGAGCTTGGGGGAGTAGGAGCGATTGGGGGAGTAGGAGAGCTTGGGGGAGTAGGAGAGCTTCGGGGAGTAGGAGAGCTTGGGGTAGTAGGAGATCTTGGGGGAGTAGGAGAGCTTGGGGGATTAGGAGAGCTTGGGGAAGTAGGAGAGCTTGGGGGAGTAGGAGAGCTTGGTAGAGTAGGAGAGCTTGGCGGAGCTGGAGAACTTGGGGCAGTAGGAGAGCTTAGGGGAGTAGGAGAGCTTGGGGGAGTAGGAGAGTTTGGGGGAGTAGGAGAGATTGGGGGAGTCGGAGAGCTTTGGGGAGTAGGAGAGCTTGGGAGGGTAAGAGAGCTTGGGGGCGTATGAGAGCTTGGGGTGTATGAGAGCTTGGGGAAGTAGGCGAGCTTGGGGGAGTAGTAGAGCTTGTGGAAGTGGGAGAGCTTGGGCGAGTAGGAGAGCTTGGGGGAGTAAGAGAACTTGGGGGAGGAAGAATGCTTGGGGGAGAAAGAGAGCTTGGGGGTGTAAGAGAGCTTGGGGGAGTAGGAGTGCTTGGGGGAGTAGGAGAGCTTTGGGGAGTAGGAGAGCTTGTGGAGTAGGAGAGCTTGGGGGAGTAGGAGAGCTTGGCGGAGTAGGAGAGATTGGGGGAGTAGGAGAGCTTGGGGGAGTAGGAGAGTTTGGGGGAGTAGGAGAGCTTGGGGGAGTAAGAGAGCTTGGGGGAGGAAGAAAGCGTGGGGGAGTAGGAGAGCTTGGGGGAGTAGGATAGCTTGGGGGAGTAGGAGAGCTTGGGAGAGTAGGAGAGCTTGGGGGAGTAGGAGATCTTGGGGGAGTAGGAGAGTTTGGGGGAGTAGGAGAGTTTGGGGAAGTAGGAGAGCTTGGGGGAGTAGGAAAGCTTGGGGGAGTAGGAGAGCTTGGGAATGTAGGAGAGCTTTGGGGAGTAGGAGAGCTTGTGGAGTAGGAGAGCTTGGGGGAGTAGGAGAGCTTGGGGGAGTAGGAGAGATTGGGGGAGTAGGAGAGCTTGGGGGAGTAGGAGAGCTTCGGGGAGTAGGAGAGCTTGGGGTAGTAGGAGATCTTGGGGGAGTAGGAGAGTTTGGGGGATTAGGAGAGCTTGGGGGAGTAGGAGAGCTTGGGGGGGTAGGAGAGCTTGGGAGAGTAGGAGAGCTTGGCGGAGCTGGAGAACTTGGGGCAGTAGGAGAGCTTAGGGGAGTAGGAGAGCTTGGGGGAGTAGGAGAGTTTGGGGCAGTAGGAGAGATTGGGGGAGTCGGAGAGCTTTGGGGAGTAGGAGAGCTTGGGAGGGTAGGAGAGCTTGGGGGCGTATGAGAGCTTGGGGTGTATGAGAGCTTGGGGAAGTAGGCGAGCTTGGGGGAGTAGTAGAGCTTGTGGAAGTGGGAGAGCTTGGGCGAGTAGGAGAGCTTGGGGGAGTAAGAGAACTTGGGGGAGGAAGAAAGCTTGGGGGAGAAAGAGAGCTTGGGGGAGTAAGAGAGCTTGGGGGAGTAGGAGTGCTTGGGTGAGTAGGAGAGCTTTGGGGAGTAGGAGAGTTTGGGGGAGTAGGAGAGCTTGGGGGAGTCTCGGAGCTTGGGGGAGTAGGAGAACTTTGCAGAGTAGGAGAGCTTGGGGGAGGAAGAGAGTTTGGGAAGTAAGAGAGCTTGGGGGAGTAACAGAGCTTGAAGGAGAAAGAGAGCTCGGGGAAGTAAGAGAGCTTGCGGGTGTAAGAGAGCTTGGGGAGTAGGAGAGCTTGGGGGAGTAGGAGAGCTTGGGGGAGTAGGAGACCTTGGGCTAGTAGGAGAATTTGGGGGAGGAAGAGAGCTTGGGGGAGTAAGAGAGCTTGGGGGAGTAAGATAGCTTGGGGGAGTAGGAGAGCTTGCGGGTGGAGGAGTGCTTGAGGGAGAAGGAGAACTTGGCAGAGTCGGAGAGCTTGGGGTAATAAGAGAGCTTGGGGGAGTAAGAGAGCTTGGTGGAGAAAGAGAGCTTGGGGGAGTAAGAGAGCTTGGGGGAGTAAGAGAGCTTGGGGGAGTAAGAGATTTTGGGGGAGTAAGAGAGCTTGGGGGTGTAAGTGAGCTTGGGGGAGTAGGATAAATTGGCAGAGTAGGAGAGCTTGGGGGAGTTAGAGAGCTTGGGGGAGTAAGAGAGCTTGGGGGAGTAAGAGAGCTTGGGGGAGTAGGAGATCTTGGGGGAGCAGGAGTTCTTGGGGGAGTAGGAGAGCTTGGGAGAGTAGGAGAGCTTGGGGGAGTGGGAGATCTTGGGGGAGTAGGAGAGTTTGGGGGAGTAGGAGAGCTTGGGGGAGTAGGAGAGCTTGGGGAGGGAATAGTAGAGCTTGGGGGAGCAGGAGGGTTTCCCGGAGTAGGAGAGCTTGGAGGAGTAGGAGAGCTTGGGGGAGTAGGAGAGCTTGGGGGAGTAGGAGAGCTTGGGCGATTAGGAGAGCTTGGGGGAGTAGGAGAGCTTGGGGGCGAAGGAGAGCTTGGGGGAGCAAGAGAGATTGGGAAGCAGGAGAGCTTGGGGGAGCAGGAGAGCTTGGGGTTGCAGGAGAGCTCGGGGAAGCAGGAGAGCTTGGGGGAGCAGGAGAGTTTACCGGAGTAGGATAGCTTACCAGAGTAGGACAGCTTACCGGAATAGGAGAGCTTACCGGATTAGGAGCGTTGGGGGAGTAGGAGAGCTTGGGGGAGTAGGAGAGCTTGGGGGAGCAGGAGAGCTTGGGGGAGAAGGAGGTCTTGGGGAAGCAAGAGAGATTGGGAAGCAGGAGAGCTTGGGGGAGCAGGAGAGCTTGGGGTTGCAGGAGAGCTTGGGGAAGAAGGAGAGCTTGGGGGAGCAGGAGAGCTTGGGGGAGCAGGAGAGCTTGGGGGAGCATGAGAGCTTGGGGGAGAAGGAGAGCTTGGAGGAGCAGAAGAGCTTGGGGGAGCAGGAGAGCTTGGGGGAGTAGGAGAGCTTCGGGGAGTAGGAGAGCTTGAGGGAGTAGGAGAGCTTGGGGGAGTAGGATAGGTCGGGCAGTAGGAGTGCTTGCGGGAGTAGGAAAGCATACAGGAGTCGGAGAGCTTGCGGGTGTAGGTAAGCTTACCGGAGTAGGAGAGCTTGGGGGAATAGGAGAGATTGGGGGAGTAGGATAGCTTAACGGAGCAGGAGAGCTTGGTGGAGTAGGAGAGCTTGGTGGAGTAGGAGAGCTTGGTGCAGTAGGAGATCTTGGGGGAGTAGGAAAACTTGGGAGAGCAAGAGAGCTTCGGAGAGAAAGAGAGCTTGGTGGTGTAGGAGAGCTTTGGGGTGTAGGAGAGCTTACCGGAATCGGAGAGGTTGGGGGAGTAGGAGAGCTTGGGGGTGTCGGAGAGCTTCCCGGAATAGGAGAGCTTGGGGGCGTAGGATAGGTCGGGGAGAAGGAGAGCTTGAGAGAGTAGTAGAGCTTTCAGGAGTGGGAGATCTGATCGGATTAGGAGAGCTTACCAGAGTCGGAGAGATTGGGGGAGGCAGAGAGCTTACCGGAGTAGTTGAGCTTGGGGGAGTAGTTGATCATGGGGGAGTAGGAGAGCTTGGGGGAGTAAGAGAGCTTGGGGGAGTAGTAGAGCTTTGGGCAGTATGAGAGCTTGGGTAATTGGGAGAGCTGACCGGAGTAGGAGAGCTGACCGGTGTAGGAGAGCTGACCGGAGTAGGAGAGCTGACCGGAGTAGGAGAGCTTACCCGAGTAGGAGAGCTTACCCGAGTAGGAGAGCTGACCGGAGTAGGAGAGCTTACCGGAGTAGGAGAGCTGACCGGAGTAGGAGAGCTGACAGGAGTAGGAGAGCTGACCAGAGTAGGAGAGCTGACCGGAGTAGGAGAGCTGACCGGAGTAGGAGAGTTTGGGGGAGTATGAGAGATTGGGGGAGTCGGATAGCTTGGCGGAGTAGGGTAGCTTGGGGGAGTAGGAGAGCTTACTGGAGTAGGATAGCTTTGTGGAGCAGGAGAAGTGGGGGAATTATAGAGCTTGGGCGAGTAGGAGAGCATACTGGAGTTGGAGAGCTTGAGGGTGTAGGTAAGCTTATCGGAGTAGGAGACTTTGGCTGAGACGGAGAGCTTGGGGGAGTATGAGAGCTTGGGGGATTATGAGAGCTTGGGGGAGTAGCAGAGCTTGAGTGAGTAGGAGAGCTTGGGGATTAGGAGAGCTTGGGGAAGTAGGAGAGCTTGGGGCAGTAGGAAAGTTTGGGGGAGTAGGAGAGCTTGGGGAAGTAGGAGAGCTTGGGGGAGTAGGAGAGCTTGGGGGAGTAGGAGAGCTTTTGGGAGTAGGAGAGCTTGGGGCAGTAGGAGAGCTTTGGGGAGTAGGAGAGCTTGTGGGAGTAGGGGAGCTTGGGGGAGTAGGAGAGCTTGGGGGAGTAGGAGAGCTTGGGGGAGTAGGAGAGCTTGGGGGAGTAGAGAGCTTGCGGGAGTAGGAGAGCTTACCAGAGTAGGAGAGCTTACCGGAATAGGAGAGCTTGCGGGAGTAGTAGAGCTTGGGTGAGCAGGGTAGCTTGGTGGAGTAGGAGAGCTTACCGGATGAGGAGCGCTTGGGGGAGTAGGAGAGCTTGGGGGAGTAGGAGAGCTTGGGGGAGTAGGAGAGCTTGGGGGAGTAGGAGAGCTTGGGGGAGTCAGAGAGCTTAACGGAGTCGGAGAGCTTGCCGAAGTAGGAGAGCTTGGGGGTTTATGAGAGCTTGGGGGAGTTGGGTAGCTTGGGGAATGAGGACAGCTTACCGGATTCGCAGAGCTTGGGGGAGTAGTAGAGCTTACCGGAGTAGGAGAGCATACCTGAGATGGAGAGCTTACTGCAGTAGAAGAGCTTAGCAGAGTTTGATAGCTTACCGGAGTAGGAGAGCTTACTGGAGAAGGAGAGCTTTCAGGATTAGGAGAACTTGGGGGAGCAGGAGAGCTTGGGGAAGCAGGAGATCTTGGGGGAGCAGGAGAGCTTGGGGGAGCAGGAGAATTTGGGTGAGCAGGAGAGCTTGGGGGAGCAGGAGTGCTTGGGGGAGCAGGAGAGCTTGGAGGAGAAGGAGTGCTTGCGGGAGCAGAAGAGCTTGGGGAGCAGGAGAGCTTGGGGGAGTAGGAGAGCTTGGAGTAGTAGGACACCTTGGGGGAGTAGAAGAGCTTGTGGGAGTAGGAGAACTTTGGGGAGTAGGAGTGCTTGAGGTAGTAGGATAGGTTGGGGAGTAGGAGAGCTTTCGGGAGTAAGAAAGCATACACTTGTCGGAGAGCTTGCGGGTATAGGTAAGCTTACCGGAGTAGGAGAGCTTGGGGGAATACGAGAGATTGAGGGAGTAGGATAGCTTAGCGGAACAGGATAGCTTGGTGGAGCAAGAGAGCTTGGGGGAGTAGGAGAGCTTTGGGGAGTCGGAGAGCTTCCCGGAATAGGAGAGCTTGGGGGAGTAGTAGAGCTTTGGGGAGTAGGAGAGCTTGGGGAAGTAGGAGAGCTGACCGGAGTAGGAGAGCTGACCGGAGTAGGAGAGCTGACCGGAGTAGGAGAGCTGACCGGAGTAGGAGAGCTTACCCGAGTAGGAGAGCTTACCGGAGTAGGAGAGCTTACCGGAGTAGGAGAGCTGACCGGAGTAGGAGAGCTGACAGGAGTAGGAGAGCTGACCGGAGTAGGAGAGCTGACCGGAGTAGGAGAGCTTACCCGAGTAGGAGAGCTTACCGGAGTAGGAGAGCTTACCGGAGTAGGAGAGCTGACCGGAGTAGGAGAGCTGACCGGAGTAGTAGAGCTTACCAGAGTCGGAGAGCTTACCGGATTAGGAGAGCTTACCGGAGTAGGAGAGCTGACCGGAGTAGGAGAGCTGACAGGAGTAGGAGAGCTGACCGGAGTAGGAGAGCTGACCAGAGTAGGAGAGCTGACCGGAGTAGGAGAGCTTGGGGGAGTATGAGAGATTGGGGGAGTCGGATAGCTTGGCGGAGTAGGGTAGCTTGGGGGAGTAGGAGATCTTACCGGAGTAGGATAGCTTGGAGGAGCAGGATAGGTGGAAGTGTTGGAGAGCTTGGGGGAGTTGGAGAGCTGGGGGAGTAGGAGAGCATACTGGAGTTGGAGAGCTTGAGGGTGTAGGTAAGCTTATCGGAGTAGGAGAGCTTGGCTGAGACGGAGAGCTTGGAGGAGTATGACAGGTTGCGGGGGGAAGGAGAACTTCCCGGAAGAGGAGAGCTTCGGAGAGTAGGATAGGTGGGTGAGTACGGGAGCTGGGGTAGTAGGAGAGCTTGGGGTAGGAGGAGAGCTTGTGAGAGTAGGAGAAATTGAGGGAGTAGGAGAGCTTGGGGGAGTAGGAGAGCTTACCTGAGATGGAGAGCTTACTGCAGTAGAAGAGCTTCGCAGAGTTTGATAGCTTACCGGAGTAGGAGAGCTTACTGGAGAAGGAGAGCTTTCAGGATTAGGAGAACTTGGGGGAGCAGGAGAGCTTGGGGGAGCAGGAGATCTTGGGGGAGCAGGAGAGCTTGGGGGAGCAGGAGAATTTGGGTGAGCAGGAGAGCTTGAGGGAGCAGGAGTGCTTGGGGGAGCAGGAGAGCTTGGAGGAGAAGGAGTGCTTGTGGGAGCAGAAGAGCTTGGGGAGCAGGAGAGCTTGGGGGAGTAGGAGAGCTTGGGGTAGTAGGACACCTTGGGGGAGTAGGAGAGCTTGTGGGAGTAGGAGAACTTTGGGGAGTAGGAGTGCTTGAGGTAGTAGGATAGGTTGGGGAGTAGGAGCGCTTGCGGGAGTAAGAAAGCATACACTAGTCGGAGAGCTTGCGGGTATAGGTAAGCTTACAGGAGTAGGAGAGCTTGGGGGAATACGAGAGATTGAGGGAGTAGGATAGCTTAGCGGAACAGGATAGCTTGGTGGAGAAAGAGAGCTTGGGGGAGTAGGAGAGCTTTGGGGAGTCGGAGAGCTTCCCGGAATAGGAGAGCTTGGGGGAGTAGTAGAGCTTTGGGGAGTAGGAGAGCTTGGGGAAGTAGGAGAGCTGACCGGAGTAGGAGAGCTGACCGGAGTAGGAGAGCTGACCGGAGTAGGAGAGCTGACCGGAGTAGGAGAGCTTACCCGAGTAGGAGAGCTTACCGGAGTAGGAGAGCTTACCGGAGTAGGAGAGCTGACCGGAGTAGGAGAGCTGACAGGAGTAGGAGAGCTGACCGGAGTAGGAGAGCTGACCGGAGTAGGAGAGCTTACCCGAGTAGGAGAGCTTACCGGAGTAGGAGAGCTTACCGGAGTAGGAGAGCTGACCGGAGTAGGAGAGCTGACCGGAGTAGTAGAGCTTACCAGAGTCGGAGAGCTTACCGGATTAGGAGAACTTACCGGAGTAGGAGAGCTGACCGGAGTAGGAGAGCTGACAGGAGTAGGAGAGCTGACCGGAGTAGGAGAGCTGACCAGAGTAGGAGAGCTGACCGGAGTAGGAGAGCTTGGGGGAGTATGAGAGATTGGGGGAGTCGGATAGCTTGGCGGAGTAGGGTAGCTTGGGGGAGTAGGAGATCTTACCGGAGTAGGATAGCTTGGAGGAGCAGGATAGGTGGGAGAGTTGGAGAGCTTGGGGGAGTTGGAGAGCTGGGGGAGTAGGAGAGCATACTGGAGTTGGAGAGCTTGAGGGTGTAGGTAAGCTTATCGGAGTAGGAGAGCTTGGCTGAGACGGAGAGCTTGGAGGAGTATGACAGGTTGCGGGGGGAAGGAGAACTTCCCGGAAGAGGAGAGCTTCGGAGAGTAGGATAGCTGGGTGAGTAGGGGAGCTGGGGTAGTAGGAGAGCTTGGGGTAGGAGGAGAGCTTGTGAGAGTAGGAGAACTTGGGGGAGTAGGAGAGCTTGGGGGAGTAGGAGAGCTTGGGGGAGTAGGAGAGCTTGGGGGAGTAGGAGAGCTTGGGGAGTAGGAGAGCTTTGGGGAGTTGGAGAGCTTGGGGGAGCAGGAGAGCTTGCGGGAGTCGGAGAGCTTGCTGGATTAGGAGAGCTTGCCATATTTGGAGAACTTACCTGAGTAGAAGAGCTTACCGGAGTAGGAGAGATTGAGGGAGTAGGAAAGCTTGGGAGAGTAGGAAAGTTTGGGGGAGTAGGAGAAGTTTGGGGAGTAGGGTAGCTTACCGGAGTCAGAGAGCTTACCGCAGTAAGAGAGATTACCAGAGAAGGAGAACTGACCGAAGTAGAAGAGCTTAACGGAGTAGGAGAGCTTGGGAGAGTAGGAGAGCTTACCGGAGTATGAGAGGTTGGGGGAGTAGGATAGCTGGGGGGAGTAGGTGAGCTTGAGGGAGTAGGAGAGCTTGGGGGAGTAGGAGAGCTTGGGGGAGTAGGAGAGCTTTGGGGAGTAGGAGAGCTTGGGGGAGTAGGAGAGCTTGGGGGAGGAGGAGAGCTTATCGCAGCAGGAGAGCTTGGTGGAGTAGGAGAGCTTGGTGGAGTAGGATAGCTTACCGGAGTAGGAGAGCTTGGGGGAGTTGGAGAGCTGGCCGGAGTAGGAGAGCTTACCGGAGTCGGAGAGCTTGGGGCAATAGGAAAGCTTCCATAAATATGAGAGTTTGGCGGAGTAGGAGAGCTCGCCGGAGTAGGAGAGTTAACCGGAGTAAAGAGAGCTAGAGGGAGTGGGAGAGTTTGGGGGAGTAGGAGAGCTAGGGGAGTAGGAGACCTTGGGGAAGTAGGAGAGTTTGGGCGAGTAGGAGTGCTTGGGGGATTAGGAGATCTTGGGGGATGAGGAGAGCTTATCGCAGCAGGAGAGCTTGGTGGAGTAGGAGAGTTTGGTGGATTAGGAGAGCTTGGTGGAGTAGGAGAGCTTGGTGGATTATGAGTGCTTGGTGGAGTAGGAGATCTTCCCGGAATAGGACAGCTTGGGGGAGTAGGATAGGTGGGGGTGTAGGAGAGCTTGGAGGAGACGGAGAGCTTTCTGGAGTGGGAGAGCTGACCGGAAAAGGAGAGCGAACCAGAGTATGAGAGCTTGGGGGAGTATGAGAGCTTGCGGGAGTAGGATAGCTTGGGGGAGTAGGAGAGGTTACCGGAGTCGGAGAGCTTGAGGCAGTCGGACAGCTTGGGGGAGTAGGAATGCTTTCTGGACTAGGAGTGCTTGTGGGAGTAGGTGTGCTTCCATGAATATGAGAGTTTGTGGGAGTCCGAGAGTTTGGGGGAGTCGGAGAGCTTGAGGGAGTCGGAGAGCTTCGTGGAGTCGGAGAGCTTGGGGGAGTCGGAGAGCTTGGGGTAGTCGGAGAGCTTGGGGGTGTAGGAGAGCTTGTGGGAGTAGGAGAGCTTGGGGGAGTAGGAGAGCTTGGGGGAGTAGGAGAACTTGGGGGAGTAGGAGAGCTTGGGGGAGTTGGAGAGCTTGTGGGAGCAGGGTAGCTTACCGGAGTAGGAGAGCTTGATGGAAGCAGGAGAGCTTCCATAAATATGAGAGCTTGGGGGAGTAGGAGAGCTCGCCGGAGTCGGAGAGTTAACCGGAGTAAAGAGAGCTTGAGGGAGTGGGAGAGCTTGGGGGAGTAGGAGAGCTTGGGTGTTAGGAGAGCTTGGGGCAGTAGGAGAGCTTGGGCGAGTAGGAGAGCTTGGGGGAGTAGGTGAGCTTGGGGGAGTCGGAGAGCTTGCGGGAGTAGGAGAGATTGGGGGAGTAGGAATGCTTGGGGGAGTAGGAGAGCTTGGGTCATTAGGAGAGCTTAGGGAGTAGGAGATTGGGGGAGTAGGAGAGCTTGGGGGATGAGGAGAGCTTATCGCAGCAGGAGAGCTTGTTGGAGTTGGAGAGCTTGGTGGAGTAGGAGAGCTTGGTGGAGTAGGAGAGTTTGGTGGAGTAGGAGAGCTTGGTGGAGTAGGAGTGCTTGGTGGAGTAGGAGATCTTCCCCGAATAGGACAGCTTGGGGCAGTAGGATAGGTGGGGGTGTAGGAGAGCTTGGAGGAGACGGAGAGCTTTCTGGAGTGGCAGAGCTCACCGGAACAGGAGAGCTTACAGAAGTAGGAGAGCATGGGGGAGAAGGAGAGCTAACCGGAGTATGAGAGCTTGGGGAATATTTGAGCTTGGGGGAGTAGGATAGCTTGGGGGAGTAGGAGAGGTTACCGTAGTCGGAGAGCTTGAGGCAGTCGGAGAGCTTGGGGGAGTAGGAATGCTTACTGGAGTAGGAGTGCTTGGGAGAGTAGGAGAGCTTCCATGAATATGAGAGCTTGGGGGAGTAGGAGAGCTTGGGGGAGCCGGAGAGCCTGGGGGAGTCGGAGAGCTTCATGGAGTCGGAGAGCTTGGGGGAGTCGGAGAGCTTGGGGTAGTCGGAGAGCTTGGGGGAGTAGGAGAGCTTGGGGGAATAGGAGAACTTGGGGGAGTAAGAGAGCTAGGGGGAGTTGGAGAGCTTGTTGGAGCAGGATAGCTTGCGGGAGTAGGAGAGCTTGTGGGTGTAGGAGAGCTTGCGGGAGTAGGAGAGCTTGCGGGAGTAGGAGAGCTTGCCAGATTAGGAGAGCTTGCCGGATTTTGGAGCTTACAGAAAGAGAAGAGCTGACCGGAGTAGGAGCGCTAGAGGGAGTAGGAGAGCTTGGGAGAGTACGAAAGCTTTGGGGAGTAGTAGAAGTTTGGGGGAGTAGGAGAGCTTACCGCAGTAAGAGAGATTACCAGAGAAGGAGAGCTTCCGGGAGTAGAAGAGCTTATCAGAGTAGGAGAGCTTAGAGGAGGAGAAGTACTTACCGGATAAGAGAGCTTGGGGGAGTAGGAGAGCTGGCCGGAGTAGGAGAGGTTACCGGAGTCGGAGAGCTTGGGGGAGTAGGAGAGCTTCCATGAATATGAGAGCTTGGGGAATAGGAGAGCTGGCAGGAGTCGGAGAGTTAACCGTTGTAAAGAGATCTTGAGGGATTGGGAGATATTGGGGGAGTAGGAGAGCTTGGGGAGTTGAAGAGCTTGGGGTAGTAGGAGAGCTTGGGGGAGTAGGAGAGCTTGGGGGAGTAGGAGAGCTTGGGGGAGTAAGAGAGGTTGGGGGAGTAGGAGAGCTTGGGGGATGAGGAGAGCTTGGGGAAGTCGGAGAGCTTGGGGGAGTAGGAGAGATTAGGGTAGTAGGAGAGCTTGGGGAAGTAGGAGAGCTTGGGGGAGTAGGAGAGCGTGGGGGATGAGGAGAGCTTATCGCAGGAGGAGAGCTTGGTGGAGTAGGAGAGCTTAGTGGAGTAGGAGAGCTTGGTGGAGTAGGAAAGCTTGGTGGAGTAGGAGAGCTTGGTGAAGTAGGAGTGCTTGGTGGAGTAGGAGATCTTCCCGGAATAGGACAGCTTGGGGGAGTAGGGTAGGTGCGGGTGTAGGATAGCTTGGGAAATAGGACAGCTTGCGGGAGTAGGAGATCTTGGGCGAGTAGGAGAGCTTGGGCGAGTAGGAAAGCTTGGGGGTGTAAGAGAGCTTGAAGGAATAAGAGAGCTTGGGAGAGTAGGAGAGCTTACCGGAGTATGAGAGGTTGGGGGAGTAGGATAGCTGGGGGGAGTAGGTGAGCTTGAGGGAGTAGGAGAGCTTGGGGGAGTAGGAGAGCTTGCGGGAGTAGGAGAGCTTGGGGGAGTAGGAGAGCTTGGGGGAGTAGGAGAGCTTGGGGGAGGAGGAGAGCTTATCGCAGCAGGAGAGCTTGGGGCAATAGGAAAGCTTCCATAAATATGAGAGCTTGGGGGAGTAGGAGAGCTCGCCGGAGTAGGAGAGTTAACCGGAATAAAGAGAGCTTGAGGGAGTGGGAGAGTTTGGGGGAGTAGGAGAGCTAGGGGAGTAGGAGAGCTTGGGGGAGTAGGAGAGCTTGGGCGAGTAGGAGAGCTTGGGGGATTAGGAGAGCTTGGGGGATGAGGAGAGCTTATCGCAGCAGGAGAGCTTGGTGGAGTAGGAGAGTTTGGTGGATTAGGAGAGCTTGGTGGAGTAGGAGAGCTTGGAGGATTAGGAGTGCTTGGTGGAGTAGGAGATCTTCCCGGAATAGGACAGCTTGGGGGAGTAGGATAGGTGGGGGTGTAGGAGAGCTTGGAGGAGACGGAGAGCTTTCTGGAGTGGGAGAGCTGACCGGAACAGGGGAGCTTACCGGAGTAGGAGAGCATGGGGGAGAAGGAGAGCTAACCAGAGTATGAGAGCTTGGGGGAGTATGAGAGCTTGCGGGAGTAGGATAGCTTGGGGGAGTAGGAGAGGTTACCGGAGTCGGAGAGCTTGAGGCAGTCGGACAGCTTGGGGGAGTAGGAATGCTTTCTGGACTAGGAGTGCTTGGGGGAGTAGGTGTGCTTCCATGAATATGAGAGTTTGTGGGATTCGGAGAGTTTGGGGGAGTCGGAGAGCTTGGGGGAGTCGGAGAGCTTCGTGGAGTCGGAGAGATTGGGGGAGTCGGAGAGCTTGGGGTAGTCGGAGAGCTTGGGGGTGTAGGAGAGCTTGTGTGAGTAGGAGAGCTTGGGGGAGTAGGAGAGCTTGGGGGAGTAGGAGAACTTGGGGGAGTAGATGAGCTTGGGGGTGTTGGAGAGCTTGTGGGAGCAGGGTAGCTTACCGGAGTAGGAGAGCTTGCGGGAAGCAGGAGAGCTTCCATAAATATGAGAGCTTGGGGGAGTAGGAGAGCTCGCCGGAGTCGGAGAGTTAACCGGAGTAAAGAGAGCTTGAGGGAGTGGGAGAGCTTGGGGGAGTAGGAGAGCTTGGGGGTTAGGAGAGCTTGGCGGAGTAGGAGAGCTTACCGGAGTATGAGAGGTTGGGGGAGTAGGATAGCTGGGTGGAGTAGGTGAGCTTGAGGGAGTAGGAGAGCTTGGGGGAGTAGAAGAGCTTGGGGGAGTAGGAGAGCTTGGGGAGTAGGAGAGCTTGGGGGAGTAGGAGAGCTTGGGGGAGGAGGAGAGCTTATCGCAGCAGGAGAGCTTGGTGGAGTAGGAGAGCTTGGTGGAGTAGGATAGCTTACCGGAGTAGGAGAGCATGGGGGAGTTGGAGAGCTGGCCGGAGTAGGAGAGCTTACCGGAGTCGGAGAGCTTGGGGCAATAGGAAAGCTTCCATAAATATGAGAGCTTGGGGGAGTAGGAGAGCTCGCCGGAGTAGGAGAGTTAACCGGAATAAAGAGAGCTTGAGGGAGTGGGAGAGTTTAGGGGAGTAGGAGAGCTAGGGGAGTAGGAGAGCTTGGGGGAGTAGGAGAGCTTGGGCGAGTAGGAGACCTTGGGGGATTAGGAGAGCTTGGGGGATGAGGAGAGATTATCGCAGCAGGAGAGCTTGGTGGAGTAGGAGAGTTTGGTGGATTAGGAGAGCTTGGTGGAGTAGGAGAGCTTGGTGGATTAGGAGTGCTTGGTGGAGTAGGAGATCTTCCCGGAATAGGACAGCTTGGGGGAGTAGGGTAGGTGCGGGTGTAGGATAGCTTGGGAAATAGGACAGCTTGCGGGAGTAGGAGATCTTGGGCGAGTAGGAGAGCTTGGGCGAGTAGGAAAGCTTGGGGGTGTAAGAGAGCTTGAAGGAATAAGAGAGCTTGGGAGAGTAGGAGAGCTTACCGGAGTATGAGAGGTTGGGGGAGTAGGATAGCTGGGGGGAGTAGGTGAGCTTGAGGGAGTAGGAGAGCTTGGGGGAGTAGGAGAGCTTGCGGGAGTAGGAGAGCTTGGGGGAGTAGGAGAGCTTGGGGGAGTAGGAGAGCTTGGGGGAGGAGGAGAGCTTATCGCAGCAGGAGAGCTTGGGGCAATAGGAAAGCTTCCATAAATATGAGAGCTTGGGGGAGTAGGAGAGCTCGCCGGAGTAGGAGAGTTAACCGGAATAAAGAGAGCTTGAGGGAGTGGGAGAGTTTGGGGGAGTAGGAGAGCTAGGGGAGTAGGAGAGCTTGGGGGAGTAGGAGAGCTTGGGCGAGTAGGAGAGCTTGGGGGATTAGGAGAGCTTGGGGGATGAGGAGAGCTTATCGCAGCAGGAGAGCTTGGTGGAGTAGGAGAGTTTGGTGGATTAGGAGAGCTTGGTGGAGTAGGAGAGCTTGGAGGATTAGGAGTGCTTGGTGGAGTAGGAGATCTTCCCGGAATAGGACAGCTTGGGGGAGTAGGATAGGTGGGGGTGTAGGAGAGCTTGGAGGAGACGGAGAGCTTTCTGGAGTGGGAGAGCTGACCGGAACAGGGGAGCTTACCGGAGTAGGAGAGCATGGGGGAGAAGGAGAGCTAACCAGAGTATGAGAGCTTGGGGGAGTATGAGAGCTTGCGGGAGTAGGATAGCTTGGGGGAGTAGGAGAGGTTACCGGAGTCGGAGAGCTTGAGGCAGTCGGACAGCTTGGGGGAGTAGGAATGCTTTCTGGACTAGGAGTGCTTGGGGGAGTAGGTGTGCTTCCATGAATATGAGAGTTTGTGGGATTCGGAGAGTTTGGGGGAGTCGGAGAGCTTGGGGGAGTCGGAGAGCTTCGTGGAGTCGGAGAGATTGGGGGAGTCGGAGAGCTTGGGGTAGTCGGAGAGCTTGGGGGTGTAGGAGAGCTTGTGTGAGTAGGAGAGCTTGGGGGAGTAGGAGAGCTTGGGGGAGTAGGAGAACTTGGGGGAGTAGATGAGCTTGGGGGTGTTGGAGAGCTTGTGGGAGCAGGGTAGCTTACCGGAGTAGGAGAGCTTGCGGGAAGCAGGAGAGCTTCCATAAATATGAGAGCTTGGGGGAGTAGGAGAGCTCGCCGGAGTCGGAGAGTTAACCGGAGTAAAGAGAGCTTGAGGGAGTGGGAGAGCTTGGGGGAGTAGGAGAGCTTGGGGGTTAGGAGAGCTTGGCGGAGTAGGAGAGCTTACCGGAGTATGAGAGGTTGGGGGAGTAGGATAGCTGGGTGGAGTAGGTGAGCTTGAGGGAGTAGGAGAGCTTGGGGGAGTAGAAGAGCTTGGGGGAGTAGGAGAGCTTGGGGAGTAGGAGAGCTTGGGGGAGTAGGAGAGCTTGGGGGAGGAGGAGAGCTTATCGCAGCAGGAGAGCTTGGTGGAGTAGGAGAGCTTGGTGGAGTAGGATAGCTTACCGGAGTAGGAGAGCATGGGGGAGTTGGAGAGCTGGCCGGAGTAGGAGAGCTTACCGGAGTCGGAGAGCTTGGGGCAATAGGAAAGCTTCCATAAATATGAGAGCTTGGGGGAGTAGGAGAGCTCGCCGGAGTAGGAGAGTTAACCGGAATAAAGAGAGCTTGAGGGAGTGGGAGAGTTTAGGGGAGTAGGAGAGCTAGGGGAGTAGGAGAGCTTGGGGGAGTAGGAGAGCTTGGGCGAGTAGGAGACCTTGGGGGATTAGGAGAGCTTGGGGGATGAGGAGAGATTATCGCAGCAGGAGAGCTTGGTGGAGTAGGAGAGTTTGGTGGATTAGGAGAGCTTGGTGGAGTAGGAGAGCTTGGTGGATTAGGAGTGCTTGGTGGAGTAGGAGATCTTCCCGGAATAGGACAGCTTGGGGGAGTAGGATAGGTGGGGGTGTAGGAGAGCTTGGAGGAGACGGAGAGCTTTCTGGAGTGCGAGAGCTGACCGGAACAGGGGAGCTTACCGGAGTAGGAGAGCATGGGGGAGAAGGAGAGCTAACCAGAGTATGAGAGCTTGGGGGAGTATGAGAGCTTGGGGGAGTATGAGAGGTTGGGGGAGTAGGATAGCTGGGGGGAGTAGGTGAGCTTGAGGGAGTAGGAGAGCTTGGGGGAGTAGGAGAGCTTGGGGGAGTAGGAGAGCTTGGGGGAGTAGGAGAGCTTGGGGGAGTAGGAGAGCTTACCGGAGTATGAGAGGTTGGGGGAGTAGGATAGCTGGGGGGAGTAGGTGAGCTTGAGGGAGTAGGAGAGCTTGGGGGAGTAGGAGAGCTTGGGGGAGTAGGAGAGCTTGGGGGAGTAGGAGAGCTTGGGGGAGTAGGAGAGCTTGGGGGAGGAGGAGAGCTTATCGCAGCAGGAGAGCTTGGTGGAGTAGGAGAGCTTGGTGGAGTAGGATAGCTTACCGGAGTAGGAGAGCTTGGGGGAGTTGGAGAGCTGGCCGGAGTAGGAGAGCTTACCGGAGTCGGAGAGCTTGGGGCAATAGGAAAGCTTCCATAAATATGAGAGCTTGGGGGAGTAGGAGAGCTCGCCGGAGTAGGAGAGTTAACCGGAATAAAGAGAGCTTGAGGGAGTGGGAGAGTTTGGGGGAGTAGGAGAGCTAGGGGAGCAGGAGAGCTTGGGGGAGTAGGAGAGCTTGGGCGAGTAGGAGAGCTTGGGGGATTAGGAGAGCTTGGGGGATGAGGAGAGCTTATCGCAGCAGGAGAGCTTGGTGGAGTAGGAGATTTTGGTGGATTAGGAGAGCTTGGTGGAGTAGGAGAGCTTGGTGGATTAGGAGTGCTTGGTGGAGTAGGAGATCTTCCCGGAATAGGACAGCTTGGGGGAGTAGGATAGGTGTGGGTGTAGGAGAGCTTGGAGGAGACGGAGAGCTTTCTGGAGTGGGAGAGCTGACCGGAACAGGGGAGCTTACCGGAGTAGGAGAGCATGGGGGAGAAGGAGAGCTAACCAGAGTATGAGAGCTTGGGGGAGTATGAGAGCTTGCGGGAGTAGGATAGCTTGGGGGAGTAGGAGAGGTTACCGGAGTCGGAGAGCTTGAGGCAGTCGGACAGCTTGGGGGAGTAGGAATGCTTTCTGGACTAGGAGTGCTTGGGGGAGTAGGTGTGCTTCCATGAATATGAGAGTTCGTGGGAGTCGGAGAGTTTGGGGGAGTCGGAGAGCTTGGGGGAGTCGGAGAGCTTCGTGGAGTCGGAGAGCTTGGGGGAGTCGGAGAGCTTGGGGTAGTCGGAGAGCTTGGGGGTGTAGGAGAGATTGTGTGAGTAGGAGAGCTTGGGGGAGTAGGAGAGCTTGGGGGAGTAGGAGAACTTGGGGGAGTAGAAGAGCTTGGGGGAGTTGGAGAGCTTGTGGGAGCAGGGTAGCTTACCGGAGTAGGAGAGCTTGCGGGAAGCAGGAGAGCTTCCATAAATATGAGAGCTTGGGGGAGTAGGAGAGCTCGCCGGAGTCGGAGAGTTAACCGGAGTAAAGAGAGCTTGAGGGAGTGGGAGAGCTTGGGGGAGTAGGAGAGCTTGGGGGTTAGGAGAGCTTGGGGGAGAAGGAGAGCTTGGGCGAGTAGGAGAGCTTGGGGGAGTAGGTGAGCTTGGGGGAGTCGGAGAGCTTGGGCGAGTAGGAAAGTTTGGGGGAGTAAGAGAGCTTGGTGGAGTAAGAGAGCTTGGGGAGTAAGGGAGCTTGGGGGAGTAAGAGAGCTTGGGGGTGTGGGAGAGCTTGGGGGAGTAGGAGAGCTTGGGGGAGTAGGAGCGCTTGGGGGATTAGGAGAGCTTGGGGGAGTAGGTGAGCTTGGGGGAATAGGAGAGCTTGGGGGAGTAGGAGAGTTTGGAGAGTAGGAGAGTTTGGGGGAGTAGGAGAGCTTGGCGGAGTAGGAGAACTTGGGGCAGTAGGAGAGCTTAGGGGATTAGGAGAGCTTGGGGGAGTAGGAGAGCTTGGGGGAGTAGGGGAGCTTGGGGGAGTAGGAGACCTTGGGCGAGTAGGAGAGCTTGGGGGAGGAAGAGAGCTTGGGGGAGTAAGAGAGCTTGGGGGAGTAAGAGAGCTTGGGGGTGTAAGAGAGCTTGGGGGAGTAGGAGAAC
This sequence comes from Pristiophorus japonicus, assembly GCF_044704955.1. Classification (NCBI taxonomy): domain Eukaryota; kingdom Metazoa; phylum Chordata; class Chondrichthyes; family Pristiophoridae; genus Pristiophorus; species Pristiophorus japonicus. The sequence goes on from NW_027253477.1 coordinate 351,522, forward strand.
TTGGCAGAGTAGGAGAGCTTGGGGGAGTTAGAGAGCTTGGGGGAGTAAGAGAACTTGGGGAGTAAGAGAGCTTGGGGGAGTAGGAGAGCTTGGGGGAGTAGGAGAGCTTGGGGGAGTAAGAGAGCTTGGGGGAGTAGGAGAGCTTGGGGGAGTAGGAGAGCTTGGGGCAGTAGGAGCGCTTGGGGGAGTAGGAGAGCTTGGGGGAGAAGGAGAGCTTGGGGGAGTAGGAGAACTTGGCAGAGTAGGAGAGCTTGGAGGAGTAAGAGAGCTTGGGGGAGTCAGAGAGCTTGGGGGACTAAGAGAGCTTGGGGAATACGAGAGATTGCGGGAGTAGGAGAGCTTCGGCGAGTAGGGGAGCTTGGGGGAGTAGGAGAACTTGGGGGATTCGGGGAGCTTGGGGGAGTAGGAGAACTTGGCACAGTAGGAGAGCTTGGGGGAGTAAGAGAGCTTGGGGGAGTAAAAGAGCTTGGGGGAGTGAGAGAGCTTGGGGGAGTAAGAGAGCTTGGGGGAGTAAGAGAGCTTGGGGGAGTAAGAGAGCTTGGGGCAGTAGGAGATCTTGGGGGAGTAGGAGACCTTGCGGGAATAGGAGAGCTTGGGCGAGTAGGAGAGCTTAGGGGAGTAAGAGAGCTTGGAGGAGTAAGAGAGCTTGGGGAGTAAGAGAGCTTGGGGGAGTAAGAGAGATTGGGGGAGTGGGAGAGCTTGGGGGAGTAGGAGAGCTTGTGGGAGTAGGAGCGCTTGGGGGAGTAGGAGAGCTTGCGGGATTAGGAGTGCTTGGGGAAGTAGGAGAGCTTGGGGGAGTAGGAGAGCTTGGGAGAGTAGGAGAGCTTGGGGGAGCAGGAGATCTTGGGGGAGTAGGAGATCTTGGGGGATAGGAGAGTTTGGGGGAGTAGGAGAACTTGGGGGAGTAGGAGAGCTTGGGGGAGCAGGAGAGCTTGGGGGAGTAGGAGAGCTTTGCAGAGTAGGAGAGCTTTGGGGAGTAGGGGAGCTTGTGGGAGTAGGAGAGCTTGGGGGAGTAGGAGAGCTTGGGGGATTAGGAGAGCTTGGGGGAGTCAGAGAGCTTGGGGCAGTAGGAGAGCTTTGGGGAGTAGGAGATCTTGAGGGAGTAGGAGAGCTTGGGCGAGTAGGAGAGCTTGGGGGAGTAAGAGAACTTGGTGGAGTAAGAGAGCTTGGGGAGTAAGAGAGCTTGGGGAGTAAGAGAGCTTGGTGGAGTGGGAGAGCTTGGGGGAGTAGGAGAGCTTGGGGGAGTAGGAGCGCTTGGGGGAGTAGGAGAGCTTGGGGGAGAAGGAGAGCTTGGGGGTGTAGGAGAGCTTGGGGGAGTAGGAGAGCTTGGGAGAGTTGGAGAGCTTGGGGGAGTAGGAGATCTTGGGGGAGTAGGAGAGCTTGCGGGAGTCGGAGAGCTTGCTGGATTAGGAGAGCTTGCCATATTTGGAGAGCTTACCGGAGTAGAAGAGCTTACCGGAGTAGGAGAGCTTGAGGGAGTAGGAAAGCTTGGGAGAGTAGGAAAGTTTGGGGGAGTTGATGAAGTTTGGGGAGTAGGGTAGCTTACCGGAGTAAGAGAGCTTACCGCAGTAAGAGAGATTACCAGAGAAGGAGAGCTGACCGAAGTAGAAGAGCTTAACGGAGTAGGAGAGCTTGGGAGAGTAGGAGAGCTTACCGGAGTATGAGAGGTTGGGGGAGTAGGATAGCTGGGGGGAGTAGGTGAGCTTGAGGGAGTAGGAGAGCTTGGGGGAGTAGGAGAGCTTGGGGGAGTAGGAGAGCTTGGGGGAGTAGGAGAGCTTGGGGGAGGAGGAGAGCTTATCGCAGCAGGAGAGCTTGGGGCAATAGGAAAGCTTCCATAAATATGAGAGCTTGGGGGAGTAGGAGAGCTCGCCGGAGTAGGAGAGTTAACCGGAATAAAGAGAGCTTGAGGGAGTGGGAGAGTTTGGGGGAGTAGGAGAGCTAGGGGAGTAGGAGAGCTTGGGGGAGTAGGAGAGCTTGGGCGAGTAGGAGAGCTTGGGGGATTAGGAGAGCTTGGGGGATGAGGAGAGCTTATCGCAGCAGGAGAGCTTGGTGGAGTAGGAGAGTGTGGTGGATTAGGAGAGCTTGGTGGAGTAGGAGAGCTTGGTGGATTAGGAGTGCTTGGTGGAGTAGGAGATCTTCCCGGAATAGGACAGCTTGGGGGAGTAGGATAGGTGGGGGTGTAGGAGAGCTTGGAGGAGACGGAGAGCTTTCTGGAGTGGGAGAGCTGACCGGAACAGGGGAGCTTACCGGAGTAGGAGAGCATGGGGTATAGAAGGAGAGCTAACCAGAGTATGAGAGCTTGGGGGAGTATGAGAGCTTGCGGGAGTAGGATAGCTTGGGGGAGTAGGAGAGGTTACCGGAGTCGGAGTGCTTGAGGCAGTCGGACAGCTTGGGGGAGTAGTAATGCTTTCTGGACTAGGAGTGCTTGGGGGAGTAGATATGCTTCCATGAATATGAGAGTTTGTGGGAGTCGGAGAGTTTGGGGGAGTCGGAGAGCTTGGTCTAGTCGGAGAGCTTCGTGGAGTCGGAGAGCTTGGGGGAGTCGGAGAGCTTGGGGTAGTCGGAGAGCTTGGGGGTGTAGGAGAGCTTGTGTGAGTAGGAGAGCTTGGGGGAGTAGGAGAGCTTGGGGGAGTAGGAGAACTTGGGGGAGTAGAAGAGCTTGGGGGAGTTGGAGAGCTTGTGGGAGCAGGGTAGCTTACCGGAGTAGGAGAGCTTGCGGGAAGCAGGAGAGCTTCCATAAATATGAGAGCTTGGGGGAGAGCTTGGGGGTTAGGAGAGCTTGGGGGAGTAGGAGAGCATGGGCGATTAGGAGAGTTTGGGGGAGTAGGTGAGCTTGGGGGAGTCGGAGAGCTTGCGGGAGTAGGAGAGCTTGGGGGAGTAGGAATGCTTGGGGGAGTAGGAGAGCTTGGGTCATTAGGAGAGCTTAGGGAGTAGGAGATTGGGGGAGTAGGAGAGCTTGGGGGATCAGGAGAGCTTATCGCAGCAGGAGAGCTTGTTGGAGTTGGAGAGCTTGGTGGAGTAGGAGAGCTTGGTGGAGTAGGAGAGCTTGGTGGAGTAGGAGAGCTTGGTGGAGTAGGAGTGCTTGGTGGATTAGGAGATCTTCCCCGAATAGGACAGCTTGGGGCAGTGGGATAGGTGGGGGTGTAGGAGAGCTTGGAGGAGACGGAGAGCTTTCTGGAGTGGGAGAGCTCACCGGAACAGGAGAGCTTACAGAAGTAGGAGAGCATGGGGGAGAAGGAGAGCTAACCGGGGTATGAGAGCTTGGGGAATATATGAGCTTGGGGGAGTAGGATAGCTTGGGGGAATAGGAGAGGTTACCGGAGTCGGAGAGCTTGAGGCAGTCGGAGAGCTTGGGGGAGTAGGAATGCTTACTGGAGTAGGAGTGCTTGGGAGAGTAGGAGAGCTTCCATGAATATGAGAGCTTGGGGGAGTAGGAGAGTTTGGGGGAGCCGGAGAGCCTGGGGGAGTCGGAGAGCTTCATGGAGTCGGAGAGCTTGGGGGAGTCGGAGAGCTTGGGATAGTCGGAGAGCTTGGGGGAGTAGGAGAGCTTGGGGGAATAGGAGAACTTGGGGGAGTAGGAGAGCTAGGGGGAGTTGGAGAGCTTGTTGGAGCAGGATAGCTTGCGGGAGTAGGAGAGCTTGCGGGAGTAGGAGAGCTTGCGGGAGTAGGAGAGCTTGCGGGAGTAGGAGAGCTTGCCAGATTGGGAGAGCTTGCCGGATTTTGAGAGCTTACAGAAAGAGAAGAGCTGACCGTTGTAGGATCGCTAGAGGGAGTAGGAGAGCTTGGGAGAGTACGAAAGCTTTGGGGAGTAGTAGAAGTTTGGGGGAGTAGGAGAGCTTACCGCAGTAAGAGAGATTACCAGAGAAGGAGAGCTTCCGGGAGTAGAAGAGCTTATCAGAGTAGGAGAGCTTAGAGGAGGAGAAGTACTTACCGGATAAGAGAGCTTGGGGGAGTAGGAGAGCTCGCCGGAGTAGGAGAGCTTACCGGAGTCGGAGAGCTTGGGGGAGTAGGAGAGCTTCCATGAATATGAGAGCTTGGGGAATAGGAGAGCTGGCAGGAGTCGGAGAGTTAACCGTTGTAAAGAGATCTTGAGGGAGGGGGAGACATTGGGGGAGTAGGAGAGCTTGGGGAGTTGAAGAGCTTGGGGTAGTAGGAGAGCTTGGGGGAGTAGGAGAGCTTGGGGGAGTAGGAGAGCTTGGGGGAGTAGGAGATCTTGGGGGAGTAAGAGAGGTTGGGGGAGTAGGAGAGCTTGGGGGAGTAGGAGAGCTTGGGGAAGTAGGAGAGCTTGGGGGAGTAGGAGAGCTTAGGGTAGTAGGAGAGCTTGGGGAAGTAGGAGAGCTTGGGGGAGTAGGAGAGCTTGGGGGATGAGGAGAGCTTATCGCAGGAGGAGAGCTTGGTGGAGTAGGAGAGCTTAGTGGAGTAGGAGAGCTTGGTGGAGTAGGAAAGCTTGGTGGAGTAGGAGAGCTTGGTGGAGTAGGAGTGCTTGGTGGAGTAGGATATCTTCCCGGAATAGGACAGCTTGGGGGAGTAGGGTAGGTGCGGGTGTAGGATAGCTTGGGAAGTAGGACAGCTTGCGGGAGTAGGAGATCTTGGGCGAGTAGGAGAGCTTGGGCGAGTAGGAAAGCTTGGGGGAGTAAGAGAGCTTGAAGGAGTAAGAGAGCTTGGGGGAGTAAGAGAGCTTGCGGGTGTAAGAGAGCTTGGGGAGTAGGACAGCTTGGGGGAGTAGGAGATCTTGGGGGAGTAGGAGAGCTTGGGCGAGTAGGAAAGCTTGGGGGAGTAAGAGAGCTTGGTGGAGTAAGAGAGCTTGGGGAGTAAGAGAGCTTGGGGGAGTAGGAGAGCTTGGCGGAGTAGGAGAACTTGGGGCAGTAGGAGAGCTTAGGGGAGTAGGAGAGCTTGGGGGAGTAGGAGAGCTTGGGGGAGTAGGAGAGCTTGGGGGAGTCGGAGAGCTTGGGGGAGTAGGAGAGCTTGGGAGGGTAGGAGAGCTTGGGGGCGTATGAGAGCTTGGGAGCGTATGAGAGCTTGGGGATGTATGAGAGCTTGGGGTGTATGAGAGCTTGGGGAAGTAGGCGAGCTTGGGGGAGTAGGAGAGCTTGGGGGAGTAGGAGAGCTTGTGGGAGTAGGAGAGTTTGGGGGAGTAGGAGAGCTTGTGGGTGTCGCGGAGCTTGGGGGAGCAGGAGAACTTGGCAGAGTAGGAGAGCTTGGGGGAGTAACAGAGCTTGGGGAGTAAGAGAGCTTGGGGGAGCAAGAGAGCTTGAGGGAGTAAGAGAGCTTGGGGGAGTAAGAGAGCTTGCGGGTGAAAGAGAGCTTGGGGAGTAGGAGAGCTTCGGGGAGTAGGGCAGCTTGGGGGAGTAGGAGACCTTGGGCGAGTAGGAGAGCTTGGGGGAGGAAGAGAGCTTGGGGGAGTAAGAGAGCTTGGGGAAGTAAGATAGCTTGGGGGAGTAGGAGAGCTTGGGGGAGTAGGGGAGCTTGGGTGAGTAGGAGAACTTGGGGGATTCGGGGTGCTTGGGGGAGTAGGAGAACTTGGCACAGTAGGAGAGCTTGGGGGAGTAAGAGAGCTTGGGGGAGTAAGAAAGCTTGGGGGAGTAAGAGAGCTTGGGGGAGTGGGAGAGCTTGGGGGAGTAGGAGAGCTTGGGGGAGTAGGAGAGCTTGGGGGAGTAGGAGAGCTTGGGGGAGTTGGAGAGCTTGGGGGAGTAGGAGAGCTTGGGGGAGTAGGAGAGCTTGGGAGAGTAGAAGAGCTTGGGGGAGTAGGAGGGCTTGGGAGAGTAGGAGAGCTTCCATGAATATGAGAGCTTGGGGGAGTAGGATAGTTTGGGGTGCCGGAGAGCCTGGGGGAGTCGGAGAGCTTCATGGAGTCGGAGAGCTTGGGGGAGTCGGAGAGCTTGGGGTGGTCGGAGAGCTTGGGGGAGTAGGAGAGCTTGGGGGAATAGGAGAACTTGGGGGAGTAGGAGAGCTAGGGGGAGTTGGAGAGCTTGTTGGAGCAGGATAGCTTGCGGGAGTAGGAGAGCTTGCGGGAGTAGGAGAGCTTGCGGGAGTAGGAGAGCTTGCGGGAGTAGGAGAGCTTGCCAGATTAGGAGAGCTTGCCGGATTTTGAGTGCTTACAGAAAGAGAAGAGCTGACCGGAGTAGGAGCGCTAGAGGGAGTAGGAGAGCTTGGGAGAGTACGAAAGCTTTGGGGAGTAGTAGAAGTTTGGGGGAGTAGGAGAGCTTACCGCAGTAATAGAGATTACCAGAGAAGGAGAGCTTCCGGGAGTAGAAGAGCTTATCAGAGTAGGAGAGCTTAGAGGAGGAGAAGTACTTACCGGATAAGAGAGCTTGGGGGAGTAGGAGAGCTCGCCGGAGTAGGAGAGCTTACCGGAGTCGGAGAGCTTGGGGGAGTAGGAGAGCTTCCATGAATATGAGAGCTTGGGGAATAGGAGAGCTGGCAGGAGTCGGAGAGTTAACCGTTGTAAAGAGATCTTGAGGGAGGGGGAGACATTGGGGGAGTAGGAGAGCTTGGGGAGTTGAAGAGCTTGGGGTAGTAGGAGAGCTTGGGGGAGTAGGAGAGCTTGGGGGAGTAGGAGAGCTTGGGGGAGTAGGAGATCTTGGGGGAGTAAGAGAGGTTGGGGGAGTAGGAGTGCTTGGGGGAGTAGGAGAGCTTGGGGAAGTAGGAGAGCTTGGGGGAGTAGGAGAGCTTAGGGTAGTAGGAGAGATTGGGGAAGTAGGAGAGCTTGTGGGAGTAGGAGAGCTTGGGGGATGAGGAGAGCTTATCGCAGGAGGAGAGCTTGGTGGAGTAGGACAGCTTAGTGGAGTAGGAGAGCTTGGTGGAATAGGAAAGCTTGGTGGAGTAGGACAGCTTGGTGGAGTAGGAGTGCTTGGTGGAGTAGGAGATCTTACCGGAATAGGACAGCTTGGGGGAGTAGGGTAGGTGCGGGTGTAGGATAGCTTGGGAAGTAGGACAGCTTCCGGGAGTAGGAGATCTTGGGCGAGTAGGAGAGCTTGGGCGAGTAGGAAAGCTTGGGGGAGTAAGAGAGCTTGAAGGAGTAAGAGAGCTTGGGGGAGTAAGAGAGCTTGCGGGTGTAAGAGAGCTTGGGGAGTAGGACAGCTTGGGGGAGTAGGAGATCTTGGGGGAGTAGGAGAGCTTGGGCGAGTAGGAAAGCTTGGGGGAGTAAGAGAGCTTGGTGGAGTAAGAGAGCTTGGGGAGTAAGAGAGCTTGGGGGAGTAAGAGAGCTTGGGGGAGTGGGAGAGATTGGGGGCGTAGGAGAGCTTGGGGGAGTAGGAGCGCTTGGGGGAGTAGTAGAGCTTGGGGGAGTAGGAGAGCTTGGGGGAATTGGAGAGCTTGGGGGAGTAGTAGAGTTTGGAGAGTAGGAGAGCTGGAAGGAGTAGGAGAGCTTGGCGGAGTAGGAGAACTTGGGGCAGTAGGAGAGCTTAGGGCAGTAGGAGAGCTTGGGGGAGTAGGAGAGCTTGGGGGAGTAGGAGAGCTTGGGGGAGTCGGAGAGCTTGGGGGAGTAGGAGAGCTTGGGAGGGTAGGAGAGCTTGGGGGCGTCTGAGAGCTTGGGGGCGTATGAGAGCTTGGGGATGTATGAGAGCTTGGGGTGTATGAGAGCTTGGGGAAGTAGGCGAGCTTGGGGGAGTAGGAGAGCTTGTGGTGTAGGAGAGTTTGTGGGAGTAGGAGAGTTTGGGGGATTAGGAGAGCTTGGGGGTGTCGCGGAGCTTGGGGGAGTAGGAGAACTTGGCAGAGTAGGAGATCTTGGGGGAGTAACAGAGCTTGGGGAGTAAGAGAGCTTGGGGGAGCAAGAGAGCTTGAGGGAGTAAGAGAGCTTGGCGGAGTAAGAGAGCTTGCGGGTGAAAGAGAGCTTGGGGAGTAGGAGAGCTTCGGGGAGTAGGGCAGCTTGGGGGAGTAGGAGACCTTGGGCGAGTAGGAGAGCTTGGGGGAGGAAGAGAGCTTGGGGGAGTAAGAGAGCTTGGGTAAGTAAGATAGCTTGGGGGAGTAGGAGAGCTTGGGGGAGTAGGGGAGCTTGGGTGAGTAGGAGAACTTGGGGGATTCGGGGTGCTTGGGGGAGTAGGAGAACTTGGCACAGTAGGAGAGCTTGGGGGAGTAAGAGAGCTTGGGGGAGTAAGAAAGCTTGGGGAGTAAGAGAGCTTGGGGGAGTGGGAGAGCTTGGGGGAGTAGGAGAGCTTGGGGGAGTAGGAGAGCTTGGGGGAGTAGGAGAGCTTGGGGGAGTTGGAGAGCTTGGGGGAGTAGGAGAGCTTGGGGGAGTAGGAGAGCTTGGGAGAGTAGAAGAGCTTGGGGGAGTAGGAGGGCTTGGGAGAGTAGGAGAGCTTCCATGAATATGAGAGCTTGGGGGAGTAGGAGAGTTTGGGGTGCCGGAGAGCCTGGGGGAGTCGGAGAGCTTCATGGAGTCGGAGAGCTTGGGGGAGTCGGAGAGCTTGGGGTGGTCGGAGAGCTTGGGGGAGTAGGAGAGCTTGGGGGAATAGGAGAACTTGGGGGAGTAGGAGAGCTAGGGGGAGTTGGAGAGCTTGTTGGAGCAGGATAGCTTGCGGGAGTAGGAGAGCTTGCGGGAGTAGGAGAGCTTGCGGGAGTAGGAGAGCTTGCGGGAGTAGGAGAGCTTGCCAGATTAGGAGAGCTTGCCGGATTTTGAGTGCTTACAGAAAGAGAAGAGCTGACCGGAGTAGGAGCGCTAGAGGGAGTAGGAGAGCTTGGGAGAGTACGAAAGCTTTGGGGAGTAGTAGAAGTTTGGGGGAGTAGGAGAGCTTACCGCAGTAATAGAGATTACCAGAGAAGGAGAGCTTCCGGGAGTAGAAGAGCTTATCAGAGTAGGAGAGCTTAGAGGAGGAGAAGTACTTACCGGATAAGAGAGCTTGGGGGAGTAGGAGAGCTCGCCGGAGTAGGAGAGCTTACCGGAGTCGGAGAGCTTGGGGGAGTAGGAGAGCTTCCATGAATATGAGAGCTTGGGGAATAGGAGAGCTGGCAGGAGTCGGAGAGTTAACCGTTGTAAAGAGATCTTGAGGGAGGGGGAGACATTGGGGGAGTAGGAGAGCTTGGGGAGTTGAAGAGCTTGGGGTAGTAGGAGAGCTTGGGGGAGTAGGAGAGCTTGGGGGAGTAGGAGAGCTTGGGGGAGTAGGAGATCTTGGGGGAGTAAGAGAGGTTGGGGGAGTAGGAGTGCTTGGGGGAGTAGGAGAGCTTGGGGAAGTAGGAGAGCTTGGGGGAGTAGGAGAGCTTAGGGTAGTAGGAGAGATTGGGGAAGTAGGAGAGCTTGTGGGAGTAGGAGAGCTTGGGGGATGAGGAGAGCTTATCGCAGGAGGAGAGCTTGGTGGAGTAGGACAGCTTAGTGGAGTAGGAGAGCTTGGTGGAATAGGAAAGCTTGGTGGAGTAGGACAGCTTGGTGGAGTAGGAGTGCTTGGTGGAGTAGGAGATCTTACCGGAATAGGACAGCTTGGGGGAGTAGGGTAGGTGCGGGTGTAGGATAGCTTGGGAAGTAGGACAGCTTCCGGGAGTAGGAGATCTTGGGCGAGTAGGAGAGCTTGGGCGAGTAGGAAAGCTTGGGGGAGTAAGAGAGCTTGAAGGAGTAAGAGAGCTTGGGGGAGTAAGAGAGCTTGCGGGTGTAAGAGAGCTTGGGGAGTAGGACAGCTTGGGGGAGTAGGAGATCTTGGGGGAGTAGGAGAGCTTGGGCGAGTAGGAAAGCTTGGGGGAGTAAGAGAGCTTGGTGGAGTAAGAGAGCTTGGGGAGTAAGAGAGCTTGGGGGAGTAAGAGAGCTTGGGGGAGTGGGAGAGATTGGGGGCGTAGGAGAGCTTGGGGGAGTAGGAGCGCTTGGGGGAGTAGTAGAGCTTGGGGGAGTAGGAGAGCTTGGGGGAATTGGAGAGCTTGGGGGAGTAGTAGAGTTTGGAGAGTAGGAGAGCTGGAAGGAGTAGGAGAGCTTGGCGGAGTAGGAGAACTTGGGGCAGTAGGAGAGCTTAGGGGAGTAGGAGAGCTTGGGGGAGTAGGAGAGCTTGGGGGAGTAGGAGAGCTTGGGGGAGTCGGAGAGCTTGGGGGAGTAGGAGAGCTTGGGAGGGTAGGAGAGCTTGGGGGCGTATGAGAGCTTGGGGGCGTATGAGAGCTTGGGGATGTATGAGAGCTATGGGTTGTATGAGAGCTTGGGGAAGTAGGCGAGCTTCGGGGAGTAGGAGAGCTTGTGGTGTAGGAGAGTTTGTGGGAGTAGGAGAGTTTGGGGGAGTAGGAGAGCTTGGGGGTGTCGCGGAGCTTGGGGGAGTAGGAGAACTTGGCAGAGTAGGAGAGCTTGGGGGAGTAACAGAGCTTGGGGAGTAAGAGAGCTTGGGGGAGCAAGAGAGCTTGAGGGAGTAAGAGAGCTTGGCGGAGTAAGAGAGCTTGCGGGTGAAAGAGAGCTTGGGGAGTAGGAGAGCTTCGGGGAGTAGGGCAGCTTGGGGGAGTAGGAGACCTTGGGCGAGTAGGAGAGCTTGGGGGAGGAAGAGAGCTTGGGGGAGTAAGAGAGCTTGGGTAAGTAAGATAGCTTGGGGGAGTAGGAGAGCTTGGGGGAGTAGGGGAGCTTGGGTGAGTAGGAGAACTTGGGGGATTCGGGGTGCTTGGGGGAGTAGGAGAACTTGGCACAGTAGGAGAGCTTGGGGGAGTAAGAGAGCTTGGGGGAGTAAGAAAGCTTGGGGGAGTAAGAGAGCTTGGGGGAGTGGGAGAGCTTGGGGGAGTAGGAGAGCTTGGGGGAGTAGGAGAGCTTGGGGGAGTAGGAGAGCTTGGGGGAGTTGGAGAGCTTGGGGGAGTAGGAGAGCTTGGGGGAGTAGGAGAGCTTGGGAGAGTAGAAGAGCTTGGGGGAGTAGGAGGGCTTGGGAGAGTAGGAGAGCTTTGGGGAGTAGGGGAGCTTGTGGGAGTAGGAGAGCTTGGGGGAGCAGGAGAGCTTGGGGGATTAGGAGAGCTTGGGGGTGTCAGAGAGCTTGGGTCAGTAGGACAGCTTGGGGGAGTAGGAGATCTTGGGGGAGTAGGAGAGCTTGGGCGAGTAGGAAAGTTTGGGGGAGTAAGAGAGCTTGGTGGAGTAAGAGAGCTTGGGGAGTAAGGGAGCTTGGGGGAGTAAGAGAGCTTGGGGGTGTGGGAGAGCTTGGGGGAGTAGGAGAGCTTGGGGGAGTAGGAGCGCTTGCGGGATTAGGAGAGCTTGGGAAGTAGATGAGCTTGGGGGAATAGGAGAGCTTGTGGGAGTAGGAGAGTTTGGAGAGTAGGAGAGTTTGGGGGAGTAGGAGAGCTTGCGGAGTAGGAGAACTTGGGGCAGTAGGAGAGCTTAGGGGAGTAGAAGAGCTTGGGGGAGTAGGAGAGCTTGGGGGAGTAGGGGAGCTTGGGGGAGTAGGAGACCTTGGGCGAGTAGGAGAGCTTGGGGGTGGAAGAGAGCTTGGGGGAGTAAGAGAGCTTGGGGGAGTAAGAGAGCTTGGGGGTGTAAGAGAGCTTGGGGGAGTAGGAGAACTTGGCAGAGTAGGAGAGCTTGGGGGAGTTAGAGAGCCTGGGGGAGTAAGAGAACTTGGGGAGTAAGAGAGCTTGGGGGAGTAGGAGAGCTTGGGGGAGTAGGAGAGCTTGGGGGAGTAAGAAAGCTTGGGGGAGTAGGAGAGCTTGGGGGAGTAGGAGAGCTTGGGGCAGTAGGAGCGCTTGGGGAAGTAGGAGAGCTTGGGGGAGAAGGAGAGCTTGGGGGAGTAGGAGAACTTGGCAGAGTAGGAGAGCTTGGAGGAGTAAGAGAGCTTGGGGGAGTAAGAGAGCTTGGGGGACTATGAGAGCTTGGGGAATACGAGAGATTGGGGGAGTAGGAGAGCTTGGGCAAGTAGGGGAGCTTGGGGGAGTAGGAGAACTTGTGGGATTCGGGGAGCTTGGGGGTGTAGGAGAACTTGGCACAGTAGGAGAGCTTGGGGGAATAAGAGAGCTTGGGGGAGTAAGAGAGCTTGGGGGAGTGAGAGAGCTTAGGGGAGTAAGAGAGCTTGGTGGAGTAAGAGAGCTTGGGGGAGTAAGAGAGCTTGGGGCAGTAGGATATCTTGGGGGATTAGGAGACCTTGCGGGAATAGGAGAGCTTGGGCGAGTAGGATAGCTTGGGGGAGTAACAGAGCTTGGGGAGTAAGAGAGCTTGGGGGAGCAAGAGACCTTGAGGGAGTAAGAGAGCTTGGGGGAGTAAGAGAGCTTGCGGGTGAAAGAGAGCTTGGGGAGTAGGAGAGCTTCGGGGAGTAGGGAAGCTTGGGGGAGTAGGAGACCTTGGGCGAGTAGGAGAGCTTGAGGGAGGAAGAGAGCTTGGGGGAGTAAGAGAGCTTGGGGAAGTAAGATAGCTTGGGGGAGTAGGAGAGCTTGGGGGAGTAGGGGAGCTTGGGTGAGTAGGAGAACTTGGGGGATTCGGGTTGCTTGGGGGAGTAGGAGAATTGGCACAGTAGGAGAGCTTGGGGGAGTAAGAGAGCTTGGGGGAGTAAGGAAGCTTGGGGGGGTAAGAGAGCTTGGGGGAGTGGGAGAGCTTGGGGGAGTAGCAGAGCTTGGGGGAGTAGGAGAGCTTGGGGGAGTAGGAGAGCTTGGGAGAGTAGAAGAGCTTGGGGGAGTAGGAGGGCTTGGGAGAGTAGGAGAGCTTTGGGGAGTAGGGGAGCTTGTGGGAGTAGGAGAGCTTGGGGGAGCAGGAGAGCTTGGGGGATTAGGAGAGCTTGGGGGTGTCAGAGAGCTTGGGTCAGTAGGACAGCTTGGGGGAGTAGGGGATCTTGGGGGAGTAGGAGTGCTTGGGCGAGTAGGAAAGTTTGGGGGAGTAAGAGAGCTTGGTGGAGTAAGAGAGCTTGGGGAGTAAGGGAGCTTGGGGGAGTAAGAGAGCTTGGGGGTGTGGGAGAGCTTGGGGGAGTAGGAGAGCTTGGGGGAGTAGGAGCGCTTGGGGGATTAGGAGAGCTTGGGGAAGTAGATGAGCTTGGGGGAATAGGAGAGCTTGGGGGAGTAGGAGAGTTTGGAGAGTAGGAGAGTTTGGGGGAGTAGGAGAGCTTGGCGGAGTAGGAGAACTTGGGGCAGTAGGAGAGCTTAGGGGAGTAGGAGAGCTTGGGGGAGTAGGAGAGCTTGGGGGAGTAGGGGAGCTTGGGGGAGTAGGAGACCTTGGGCGAGTAGGAGAGCTTGGGGGAGGAAGAGAGCTTGGGGGAGTAAGAGAGCTTGGGGGAGTAAGAGAGCTTGGGGGTGTAAGAGAGCTTGGGGGACTAAGAGAGCTTGGGGAATACGAGAGATTGGGGGAGTAGGAGAGCTTGGGCGAGTAGGGGAGCTTGGGGGAGTAGGAGAACTTGGGGGATTCGGGGAGCTTGGGGGTGTAGGAGAACTTGGCACAGTAGGAGAGCTTGGGGGAGTAAGAGAGCTTGGGGGAGTAAGAGAGCTTGGGGGAGTAAGAGAGCTTGGGGGAGTAAGAGAGCTTGGGGCAGTAGGAGATCTTGGGGGATTAGGAGACCTTGCGGGAATAGGAGAGCTTGGGCGAGTAGGAGAGCTTGGGGGAGTAAGAGAGCTTGGTGGAGTAAGAGAGCTTGGGGAGTAAGAGAGCTTGGGGGAGTAAGAGAGATTGGGGGAGTGGGAGAGCTTGGGGGAGTAGGAGAGCTTGTGGGAGTAGGAGCGCTTGGGGGAGTAGGAGAGCTTGGCGGAGTAGGAGTGCTTGGGGAAGTAGGAGAGCTTGGGGGAGTAGGAGAGCTTGGGAGAGTAGGAGAGCTTGGGGGAGCAGGAGATCTTGGGGGATAGGAGATCTTGGGGGAGTAGGAGAGTTTGGGGGAGTAGGAAAACTTGGGGGTGTAGGAGAGCTTGGGGGAGTAGGAGAGCTTGGGGGAGTAGGAGAGCTTTGGAGAGTAGGAGAGCTTGGTGGAGTAAGAGAGCTTGGGGATTAAGAGAGCTTGGGGAGTAAGAGAGCTTGGTGGAGTGGGAGAGCTTTGGGGAGTAGGAGAGCTTGGGGGAGTAGGAGCGCTTGGGGGAGTAGGAGAGCTTGGGGGAGAAGGAGAGCTTGGGGGAGTAGGAGAGCTTGGGGGAGTAGGAGAGCTTGGGGGAGTAGGAGAGCTTGGGGGATTAGGAGAGCTTGGGGGAGTACGGGAGCTTGGGGGAGTAGGAGAGCTTGGGAGAGCTTGGGGGAGTAGGAGAGCTAGGGGGATTCGGAGAGCTTGGGAGGGTAGGAGAGCTTGGGAGCGTATGAGAGCTTGGGGGCGTATGAGAGCTTGGGGGAGGAAGAATGCTTGGGGGAGAAAGAGAGCTTGGGAGAGCTTGGGGGAGTAGGAGAGCTAGGGGGAGTCGGAGAGCTTGGGAGGGTAGGAGAGCTTGGGAGCGTATGAGAGCTTGGGGGCGTATGAGAGCTTGGGGGAGGAAGAATGCTTGGGGGAGAAAGAGAGCTTGGGGGATTAAGAGAGCTTGGAGGGGTAGGAGAGCTTGAGGGAGTGGGAGAGCTTGGGAGAGTAGGAGAGGTTGGGGAGAAGGAGAACTTCGGGAGAAGGAGAGCAAGGGGGAGAAGGAGAGCAAGGGGGAGAAGGAGAGCTTGGGGGAGAAGGAGAGCTTGGGGAGTAGGAGAGATTGGGGGCGTTAGAGAGCTTGGAGGAGGAGGAGGAGGAGAGCTTACCATAGTAGGACAGCTTGGGGGAGTAGGGGAGTTTGGGGAAGCAAGAGAGCTTACCGGAGTAGGAAAGGTTAGTGGAGTAGTAGAGCTTGGGGGAGTAGGAGAGCTTGGGGGAGTAGGAGAGCTTGGGGGAGTAGGACAGCTTGGGGGAGTAGGAGAGCTTGGGGGAGTAGGAGAGCTTGGGAGAGTAGGAGAGGTTGGGGAGAAGGAGAACTTCGGGAGAAGGAGAGCAAGGGGGAGAAGGAGAGCAAGGGGGAGAAGGAGAGCTTGGGGGAGAAGGAGAGCTTGGGGGAGAAGGAGAGCTTGTGGGAAAAGGAGAGCTTGGGGGAGTAGGATAGCTTGCGGGAGTACGTGAGCTTCGGGGAATAGGAGAAGTTGGGGGAGTGGGAGAGCTTGTTTGAGTGGGATAGCTAGGGGGAGTAGGAGAGCTTGGGGAGTAGGAGAGCCTGGGGGAGTAGGAGAGCCTGGGGGTGTATGCGAGCCTGGGGGAGTATGAGAGGCTGGAGGAGTATGAGAGGCTGGGGGAGTATGAAAGGCTGGGGGAGTATGAGAGGCTGTGGGAGTATGAGAGGCTTGGGGAGTATGAGAGCCTGGGGGAGTATGAGAGACTGGGGGAGTATGAGATCCTGGGGGAGTATGAGAGCCTGGGGGAGTATTAGAGCCTGGGGGAGTATCAGAGCCTGGGAGAGTATGAGAGGCTGGGGGAGTATGAGAGGCTGGGGGAGTATGAGAGCCTGGGGGAGAATGAGAGCCTGGGGGAGTATGAGAGCTTGGGGGAGTAGGAGAGCTTGGGGGAGTAGGAGAGCTTGGGGTAGTAGGAGAGCTTGGGGGATTAGGAGACCTTGGGGGAGTAGGAGATCTTGGGGGAGTAGGAGAGCTTGGGGGTTTAGGAGATCTTGGGGAGTAGGAGAGCTTGGGGGAGTAGGAGAGCTTGGGAGAGTAGGAGAGCTCGGCGGAGTAGGAGAACTTGGGGCAGTAGGAGAGCTAAGGGGAGTAGGAGAGCTTGGGGGAGTATGAGAGATTGGGAGGGTAGGAGAGCTTGGGGGAGTCGGAGAGATTGGGGGAGTAGGAGAGCTTGGGAGGGTAGGAGAGCTTGGGGGCGTATGACAGCTTGGGGGCGTATGAGAGCTTGGGGGTGTATGAGAGCTTGGGGAAGTAGGAGAGCTTGGGGAAGTAGTAGAGCTTGGGGGAGTGGGAGAGCTTGGGCGATTAGGAGAGCTTGGGGGAGTAAGAGAGCTTGGGGGAGGAAGAGAGCTTGGGGGATAAAGCGAGCTTGCGGGAGTAAGAGAGTTTGGGAGAGTAGGAGAGCTTTGCGGAGTAGGAGAGTTTGGGGGAGTAGGAGAGCTTGGGGGAGTAAGAGAGCTTGGGGGAGTAGGAGAGCTTGGGGGAGTAGGACAGCTTGGGGGAGTAGGAGAGCTTGGGGGAGTAGGAGAGCTTGGGAGAGTAGGAGAGGTTGCGGAGAAGGAGAACTTCGGGAGAAGGAGAGCAAGGGGGAGAAGGAGAGCAAGGGGGAGAAGGAGAGCTTGGGGGAGAAGGATAGCTTGGGGGAGAAGGAGAGCTTGTGGGAGAAGGAGAGCTTGGGGGAGTATGAGAGCTTTGGGGAGTAGGAGAGCTTGGGGCAGTAGGAGCGCTTGGGGGAGTAGGAGAGCTTGGGGGAGTAAGAGAGCTTCGGGGAGTAAGAGAGCTTGGGGGAGTAGGAGAGCTTGGAGGAATAGAAGAACTTGGGGGAGTGGGAGAGCTTGTTTGAGTAGGATAGCTTGGGGGAGTAGGAGAGCTTGGGGGAGTAGGAGAGCCTGGGGGAGGAGGAGAGCCTGGGGGTGTATGAGATCCTGGGGGAGTATGAGAGGCTGGAGGAGTATGTCAGGCTGGGGGAGTATGAGAGGCTGGGGGAGTATGAGAGGCTGTGGGAGTATGAGAGGCTTGGGGAGTATGAGAGCCTGGGGGAGTATGAGAGACTGGGGGAGTATGAGATCCTGGGGGAGTATGAGAGCCTGGGGGAGTAGGAGAGCTTGGAGGAGTAGGAGAGCTTGGGGGAGTAGGAGAGCTTGTGGGAGTAGGAGAGCTTGAGGGAGTAGGAGAGCTTGGGGGAGTAGGATATCTTGGGGGAGTAGGAGAGCTTGGGGGTTTAGGAGAGCTTGGGGAAGGAGGAGAGCTTGGGGGAGTAGGAGAGCTTGGGAGAGTAGGAGAGCTTGGGAGGGTAGGAGAGCTTGGTGGAGTCGGAGAGATTGGGAGAGTAGGAGAGCTTGGGGTCGTATGAGAGCTTGGGGGCGTATGAGAGCTTGGGGGAGTATGAGAGCTTGGGGATGTAGGAGAGCTTGGGGAAGAAGTAGAGCTTGGGGGAGTGGGAGAGCTTGGGCGAGTAGGAGAGCTTGGGGGAGTAAGAGAGCTTGGGGGAGGAAGAGAGCTTGGGGGAGAAAGAGTGCTTGGGGGAGTAAGAGAGCTTGGCGGAGTAGGAGAGCTTCGGGGAGTAGGAGAGCTTGGGGGAGTAGGAGAGCTTGGGGGAGTAGGAGAATTTGTCAGAGTAGGAGAACTTGGAGGAGTAAGAGAGCTTGGGAGAGTAGCAGAGCTTTGGGGAGTAGGAGAGTTTGTGGGAGTAGGAGAGCTTGGGGGAGTAAGAGAGCTTAGGGGAGTAAGAGAGCTTGGGGGAGTAGGAGAGCTTGGGGGAGTAGGAGAGCTTGGGGCAGTAGGAGCGCTTGGGGGAGTAGGAGAGCTTGGGGGAGAAGGAGAGCTTGGGGGAGTAGGAGAACATGGCAGAGTAGGAGAGCTTGGAGGAGTCAGAGAACTTGGGCAAGTAAGAGAGCTTGTGGGAGTAAGAGAGCTTGGGGGAAGACGAGAGCTTGGGGGAGTAGGTGAGCTTGGGGGAGTAGGGGAGCTTGGGGGAGTAGGAGAAATTGGGGGATTAGGGGAGCTTGGGGGAGTAGGAGAACTTGGCACAGTAGGAGAGCTTGGGGGAGTAAGATAGCTTGGGGGAGTAAGAGAGCTTGGGGGAGTTAGAGAGCTTGGGACAGTAGGACATCTTGGGGGAGTAGG
This sequence comes from Pristiophorus japonicus, assembly GCF_044704955.1. NCBI lineage: Eukaryota > Metazoa > Chordata > Chondrichthyes > Pristiophoridae > Pristiophorus > Pristiophorus japonicus. The sequence continues at coordinate 369,094 of NW_027253477.1, forward strand.
AGATCTTGGGGGAGTAAGAGAGCTTGGGCGAGTAGGAGAGCTTGGGGGAGTAAGAGAGCTTGGTGGAGTAAGAGAGCTTTGGAAGTAAGAGAGCTTGGTGGAGTAAGAGAGCATGGGGGAGGGGGAGAGCTTGGGGGAGTAGGAGAGCTTGGGGGAGTAGGAGCGCTTGGGGGAGTAGGAGAGCTTGGGGGAGTAGGAGAGCTTGGGGGAGTAGGAGAGCTTGGGGGAGTAGGAGAGCTTGGGAGAGTAGGAGAGCCTGGGAGAGTAGGAGATGTTGGGGGAGTAGGAGATCTTGGGGGAGTAGGAGAGTTTGGGGGAGGAGGAGAGCTTGGGGGAGTAGAAGAGGTTATGGGAGTAGGAGAGCTTGATGGAGTAGGAGAGCTTGGGAGAGTAGGAGAGCTTTGGGGAGTAGGGAAGCTTGTGGGAGTAGGAGAGCTTGGGGGAGTAGGAGAGCTTGGGGGATTTGGAGAGCTTGGGAGAGTCAGAGAGCTTGGGGCAGTAGGAGAGCTTGATGCGTAAGAGAGCTTGGGGGAGTGGGAGAGCTTGGGGGAGTAGGAGAGCTTGGGGGAGTACGAGCGCTTGGGGGAGTAGGAGAGCTTGGGGGATTAGGAGAGCTTGGGGGAGTAGGAGATCTTGGGGGAGTAGGAGAGCTTGGGTGAGTAGGAGAGCTTGGGGGAGTAGGAGAGCTTGGGGGAGTAGGAGAATGTGTCAGAGTAGGAGAGCTTGGGGGAGTAAGAGAGCTTAGGGGAGTAAGAGAGCTTGGGGGAGTAGGAGTGCTTGGGGGAGTAGGAGAGCTTGGGGCAGTAGGAGAGCTTGGGGGAGTAGGAGATCTTCGGGGAGCAGGAGAGTTTGGGGGAGTAGGAGAGCTTGGGGGAGTAGGAGAGCTTGGGGGAGTAGGAAAGCTTGGGGGAGTAGGAGAGCTTGGGAGAGTAGGAGAGCTTTAGGGAGTAGGAGAGCTTGTGGGAGTAGGAGAGCTTGGGGGAGTAGGAGAGCTTGGGGGAGTAGGAGAGATTGGGGGAGTAGGAGAGCTTGGGGGAGTAGGAGAGCTTCGGGGAGTAGGAGAGCTTGGGGTAGTAGGAGATCTTGGGGGAGTAGGAGAGCTTGGGGGAGTAGGAGAGATTGGCGGAGCAGGAGAACTTGGGGAAGTAGGCGACCTTGGGGGAGTAGTCGAGCTTGTGGGAGTGGGAGAGCTTGGGCGAGTAGGAGAGCTTGGGGGAGTAGGAGAGATTGGGGGAGGAAGAAAGCTTGGGGGAGAAAGAGAGCTTGGGGGAGTAAGAGAGCTTGGGGGAGTAGGAGAACTTGGGGGAGTAGGAGAGCTTGGGGGAGTTGGAGAGTTTGGAGGAGTAGGAAAGCTTGGGGGAGTCGCGGAGCTTGGGGGAGTAGGAGAACTTGGCAGAGTAGGAGAGCTTGGGGGAGGAAGAGAGCTTAGGGAGTAAGAGAGCTTGGGGGAGTAAGAGAGCTTGAAGGAGTAAGAGAGCTTGAGGGAGTAGGAGAGCTTGGCGGCGTATGAGAGCTTGGGTCGTATGAGAGCTTGGGGGAGTGTGAGAGCTTGGGGTGTATGAGAGCTTGGGGAAGTAGGCGAGCTTGGGGGAGTAGTATAGCTTGTGGGAGTGGGAGAGCTTGGGCGAGTAGGAGAGCTTGGGGGAGTAAGAGAGCTTGGGGGAGGAAGAAAGCGTAGGGGAGTAGGAGAGCTTGGGGGAGTAGGAGAGCTTGGGGGAGGAGGAGAGCTTGGGAGATTAGGAGAGCTTGGGGGAGTAGGAGATCTTGGGGGAGTAGGAGAGCTTGGTGGAGTAGGAGTGCTTGGTGGAGTAGGAGATCTTCCCGGAATAGGACAGCTTGGGGGAGTAGGGTAGGTGCGGGTGTAGGATAGCTTGGGAAGTAGGACAGCTTGCTGGAGTAGGAGATCTTGGGAGAGTAGGAGAGCTTGGGCGAGTAGGAAAGCTTGGGGGAGTAAGAGAGCTTGAAGGAGTAAGAGAGCTTGGGGGAGTAAGAGAGCTTGCGGGTGTAAGAGAGCTTGGGGAGTAGGACAGCTTGGGGGAGTAGGAGATCTTGGGGGAGTAGGAGAGCTTGGGCGAGTAGGAAAGCTTGGGGGAGTAAGAGAGCTTGGTGGAGTAAGAGAGCTTGGGGAGTAAGAGAGCTTGGGGGAGTAAGAGAGCTTGGGGGAGTGGGAGAGATTGGGGGAGTAGGAGAGCTTGGGGGAGTAGGAGCGCTTGGGGGAGTAGTAGAGCTTGGGGGAGTAGGAGAGCTTGGGGGAATTGGAGAGCTTGGGGGAGTAGTAGAGTTTGGAGAGTAGGAGAGCTTGGGGGAGTAGGAGAGCTTGGCGGAGGAGGAGAACTTGGGGCAGTAGGAGAGATTAGGGGAGTAGGAGAGCTTGGGGGAGTAGGAGAGCTTGGGGGAGTAGGAGAGCTTGGGGGAGTCGGAGAGCTTGGGGGAGTAGGAGAGCTTGGGAGGGTAGGAGAGCTTGGGGGCGTATGAGAGCTTGGGGGCGGATGAGAGCTTGGGGATGTATGAGAGCTTGGGGTGTATGAGAGCTTGGGGAAGTAGGCGAGCTTGGGGGAGTAGGAGAGCTTGGGGGAGTAGGAGAGCTTGTGGGAGTAGGAGAGTTTGGGGGAGTAGGAGAGCTTGGGGGTGTCGCGGAGCTTGGGGGAGTAGGAGAACTTGGCAGAGTAGGAGAGCTTGGGCGAGTAACAGAGCTTGGGGAGTAAGAGAGCTTGGGGGAGCAAGAGAGCTTGAGGGAGTAAGAGAGCTTGGGGGAGTAAGAGAGCTTGCGGGTGAAAGAGAGCTTGGGGAGTAGGAGAGCTTCGGGGAGTAGGGCAGCTTGGGGGAGTAGGAGACCTTGGGCGAGTAGGAGAGCTTGGGGGAGGAAGAGAGCTTGGGGGAGTAAGAGAGCTTGGGGAAGTAAGAGAGCTTGGGGGAGTGGGAGAGCTTGGGGGAGTAGGAGAGCTTGGGGGAGTAGGAGAGCTTGGGGGAGTAGGAGAGCTTGGGGGAGTTGGAGAGCTTGGGGGAGTAGGAGAGCTTGGGGGAGTAGGAGAGCTTGGGGGAGTAGGAGAGCTTGGGAGAGTAGAAGAGCTTGGGGGAGTAGGAGGGCTTGGGAGAGTAGGAGAGCTTTGGGGAGTAGGGGAGCTTGTGGGAATGGGAGAGCTTGGGTGAGTAGGAGAACTTGGGGGATTCGGGGTGCTTTGGGGAGTAGGAGAATTGGCACAGTAGGAGAGCTTGGGGGAGTAAGAGAGCTTGGGGGAGTAAGAAAGCTTGGGGGAGTAAGAGAGCTTGGGGGAGTGGGAGAGCTTGGGGGAGTAGGAGAGCTTGGGGGAGTAGGAGAGCTTGGGGGAGTAGGAGAGCTTGGGGGAGTTGGAGAACTTGGGGGAGTAGGAGAACTTGGGGGAGTAGGAGAGCTTGGGAGAGTAGTAGAGCTTGGGGGAGTAGGAGGGCTTGGGAGAGTAGGAGAGCTTTGGGGAGTAGGGGAGCTTGTGGGAGTAGGAGAGCTTGGGGGAGCAGGAGAGCTTGGGGGATTAGGAGAGCTTGGGGGTGTCAGAGAGCTTGGGTCAGTAGGACAGCTTGGGGGAGTAGGAGATCTTGGGGGAGTAGGAGAGCATGGGCGAGTAGGAAAGTTTGGGGGAGTAAGAGAGCTTGGTGGAGTAAGAGAGCTTGGGGAGTAAGGGAGCTTGGGGGAGTAAGAGAGCTTGGGGATGTGGGAGAGCTTGGGGGAGTGGGAGAGCTTGGGGGAGTAGGAGAGCTTGTGGGAGTAGGAGCGCTTGGGGGAGTAGGAGAGCTTGGCGGAGTAGGAGTGCTTGGGGAAGTAGGAGAGCTTGGGGGAGTAGGAGCGCTTGGGGGATTAGGAGAGCTTGGGGGAGTAGATGAGCTTGGGGGAATAGGAGAGCTTGGGGGAGTAGGAGAGTTTTGAGAGTAGGAGAGTTTGGGGGAGTAGGAGAGCTTGGCGGAGTAGGAGAACTTGGGGCAGTAGGAGAGCTTAGGGGAGTAGGAGAGCTTGGGGGAGTAGGAGAGCTTGGGGGAGTAGGGGAGCTTGGGGGAGTAGGAGACCTTGGGCGAGTAGGAGAGCTTGGGGGAGGAAGAGAGCTTGGGGGAGTAAGAGAGCTTGGGGGAGTAAGAGAGCTTGGGGGTGTAAGAGAGCTTGGGGGAGTAGGAGAACTTGGCAGAGTAGGAAAGCTTGGGGGAGTTAGAGAGCTTGGGGGAGTAAGAGAACTTGGGGAGTAAGAGAGCTTGGGGGAGTAGGAGAGCTTGGGGGAGTAGGAGAGCTTGGGGGAGTAAGAAAGCTTGGGGGAGTAGGAGAGCTTGGGGGAGTAGGAGAGCTTGGGGCAGTAGGAGCGCTTGGGGAAGTAGGAAAGCTTGGGGGAGAAGGAGAGCTTGGGGGAGTAGGAGAACTTGGCAGAGTAGGAGAGCTTGGAGGAGTAAGAGAGCTTGGGGGAGTAAGAGAGCTTGGGGGACTAAGAGAGCTCTGGGAATACGAGAGATTGGGGGAGTAGGAGAGCGTGGGCGAGTAGGGGAACTTGGGGGAGTAGGAGAACTTGGGGGATTCGGGGAGCTTGGGGGTGTAGGAGAACTTGGCACAGTAGGAGAGCTTGGGGGAGTAAGAGAGCTTGGGGGAGTAAGAGAGCTTGGGGGAGTGAGAGAGCTTGGGGGAGTAAGAGAGCTTGGGGGAGTAAGAGAGCTTGGGGGAGTAAGAGAGCTTGGGGCAGTAGGAGATCTTGGGGGATTAGGAGACCTTGCGGGAATAGGAGAGCTTGGGCGAGTAGGAGAGCTTGGGGTGTAAGAGAGCTTGGTGGAGTAAGAGAGCTTGGGGAGTAAGAGAGCTTGGGGGAGTAAGAGAGATTGGGGGAGTGGGAGAGCTTGGGGGAGTAGGAGAGCTTGTGGGAGTAGGAGCGCTTGGGGGAGTAGGAGAGCTTGGCGGATTAGGAGTGCTTGGGGAAGTAGGAGAGCTTGGGGGAGTAGGAGAGCTAGGGAGAGTAGGAGAGCTTGGGGGAGCAGGAGATCTTGGGGGATAGGAGATCTTGGGGGAGTAGTAGAGTTTGGGGGAGTATGAAAACTTGGGGGAGTAGGAGAGCTTGGGGGAGTAGGAGAGCTTGGGGGAGTAGTAGAGCTTTGGAGAGTAGGAGAGCTTTGGGGAGTAGGGGAGCTTGTGGGAGTAGGAGAGCTTGGGGGAGCAGGAGAGCTTGGGGGATTAGGAGAGCTTGGGGGAGTCAGAGAGCTTGGGGCAGTAGGAGAGCTTTGGGGAGTAGGAGATCTTGGGGGAGTAGGAGAGCTTGGGGGGGTAAGAGAACTTGGGGGAGTAAGAGAGCTTGGGGATTAAGAGAGCTTGGGGAGTAAGAGAGCTTGGTGGAGTGGGAGAGCTTGGGGGAGTAGGAGAGCTTGGGGGAGTAGGAGCGCTGGGGGGAGTAGGAGAGCTTGGGGGAGAAGGAGAGCTTGGGGGTGTAGGAGAGCTTGGGGGAGTAGGAGAGCTTGGGAGAGTTGGAGAGCTTGGGGGAGTAGGAGATCTTGGGGGAGTAGGAAATCTTGGGGGAGTAGGAGAGTTTGGGGGAGTAGGAGAGCTTGGGGAGTAGGAGAGCTTTGGGGAGTAAGAGAGCTTGGGGGAGTAGGAGAGCTTGGGCGAGTAGGAGAGCGTTGGGGAGTAGGAGAGCTTGTGGGAGTAAGAGAGCTTGGGGGAGTAGGAGAGCTTGGGGTGTAGGAGAGCTTGGGAGAGCTTGGGGGAGTAGGAGAGCTAGGGGGAGTCGGAGAGCTTGGGAGGGTAGGAGAGCTTGGGAGCGTATGAGAGCTTGGGGGCGTATGAGAGCTTGGGGGAGGAAGAATGCTTGGGGGAGAAAGAGAGCTTGGGGGATTAAGAGAGCTTGGAGGGGTAGGAGAGCTTGAGGGAGTGGGAGAGCTTGGGGGAGTAGGAGAGATTGGGGAGTAGGAGAACTTGGGGGAGTCGCGGAGCTTGGGGGAGTAGGAGAACTTGGCAGAGTAGGAGAGCTTGGGGGAGTAAGAGAGCTTGGGGAAATAAGAGAGCTTAGTGGAGAAAGAGTGCTTGGGGGAGTAAGATAGATTGGGGGAGTAAGAGAGCTTGGGGAAATAAGAGAGCTTAGTGGAGAAAGAGTGATTGGGAGAGTAAGATAGCTTGGGGGAGTAAGAGAGCTTGGGGGAGTAAGAGAGATTGGGGGAGTAAGAGAGCTTGGGGGTGTAAGAGAGCTTGGGGGAGTAGGAGAGCTTGGGGGAGTAGGAGAGCTTGGGGGAGTAGGAGTTCTTTGGGGAGTAGGAGAACTTGGGCGAGGAGGAGAGCTTGGGGGAGTAAGAGAGCTTAGGGGAGTAAGAGAGTTTGGGGGAGCAGTAGAACTTGGTGGAGTAGGAGAGCTTGGGGCAGTAGTAGCGCTTGGGGAAGTAGGAGAGATTGGGGGAGAAGGAGAGCTTGGGGGAGTAGGAGAACTTGGCAGAGTAGGAGAGCGTGGAGGAGTAAGAGAGCTTGGGGGTGTAAGAGAGCTTGGGTGAGTAAGAGAGCTTAGGGGAATACGAGAGCTTGGGGGAGTAGGAGAGCTTGGGGGAGTAGGGGAGCTTGGGGGAGTAGGAGAAATTGGGGTATTCGGGGAGCTTGCGGGAGTAGGAGAATTGGCAAAGTAGGAGAGCTTGGGGGAGTAAGAGCGCTTGGGGGAGTAAGAGAGCTTGGGGTAGTAAGAGAGCTTGGGGGAGTAAGAGAGCTTGGGGAAATAAGAGAGCTTAGTGGAGAAAGTGTGCTTGGGGGAGTAAGATAGCTTGGGGGAGTAAGAGAGCTTGGGGGAGTAAGAGAGATTGGGGGAGTAAGAGAGCTTGGGGGTGTAAGAGAGCTTGGGGGAGTAGGAGAGCTTGGGGGAGTAGGAGAGCTTGGGGGAGTAGGAGTTCTTTGGGGTGTAGGAGAACTTGGGCGAGGAGGAGAGCTTGGGGGAGTAAGAGAGCTTAGGGGAGTAAGAGAGTTTGGGGGAGCAGTAGAACTTGGTGGAGTTGGAGAGCTTGGGGCAGTAGTAGCGCTTGGGGGAGTAGGAGAGCTTGGGGGAGTAGGAGAGCTTGGGGGAGTAGGAGAACTTGGCAGAGTAGGAGAGCGTGGAGGATAAGAGAGCTTGGGGGTGTAAGAGAGCTTGGGTGAGTAAGAGAGCTTAGGGGAATACGAGAGCTTGGGGGAGTAGGAGGGCTTGGGGGAGTAGGGGAGCTTGGGGGAGTAGGAGAAATTGGGGTATTCGGGGAGCTTGGGGGAGTAGGAGAATTGGCAAAGTAGGAGAGCTTGGGGGAGTAAGAGCGCTTGGGGGAGTAAGAGAGCTTGGGGGAGTAAGAGAGCTTGGGGGAGTTAGAGAGCTTAGGGGAGTAGGAGAGCATCCTGGAATAGGATAGGTGGGGGAGTAGGAGAGCTTGGAGGAGTAGGAGAGCTTGGGGGAGAAGGGGAGCATGGGGGAGTAGGAGAGCTTGCGGGAGTAGGAGAGCTTGGGGAGTAGGAGAGATTGGGGGCGTTAGAGAGCTTGGAGGAGGAGGAGGAGGAGAGCTTACCATAGTAGGACAGCTTGGGGGAGTAGGGGAGCTTGGGGAAGCAGGAGAGCTTACCGGAGTAGGAAAGATTAGTGGAGTAGTAGAGCTTGGGGGAGTAGGAGAGCTTGGGGGAGTAGGAGAGCTTGGGGGAGTAGGACAGCTTGGGGGAGTAGGAGAGCTTGGGAGAGTAGGAGAGGTTGGGGAGAAGGAGAACTTCGGGAGAAGGAGAGCAAGGGGGAGAAGGAGAGCAAGGGGGAGAAGGAGAGCTTGGGGGAGAAGGAGAGCTTGGGGGAGAAGGAGAGCTTGTGGGAAAAGGAGAGCTTGGGGGAGTAGGAGAGCTTGCGGGAGTAGGTGAGCTTCGGGGAATAGGAGAAGTTGGGGGAGTGGGAGAGCTTGTTTGAGTGGGATAGCTAGGGGGAGTAGGAGAGCTTGGGGAGTAGGAGAGCCTGGGGGAGTAGGAGAGCCTGGGGGTGTATGCGAGCCTGGGGGAGTAGGAGAGGCTGGAGGAGTATGAGAGGCTGGGGGAGTATGAAAGGCTGGTGGAGTATGAGAGGCTGTGGGAGTATGAGAGGCTTGGGGAGTATGAGAGCCTGGGGGAGTATGAGAGACTGGGGGAGTATGAGATCCTGGGGGAGTATGAGAGCCTGGGGGAGTATCAGAGCCTGGGGGAGTATCAGAGCCTGGGAGAGTATGAGAGGCTGGGGGAGAATGAGAGGCTCGGGGAGTATGAGAGCCTGGGGGAGAATGAGAGCCTGGGGGAGTATGAGAGCTTGGGGGAGTAGGAGAGCTTGGGGGAGTAGGAGAGCTTGGGGTAGTAGGAGAGCTTGGGGGATTAGGAGACCTTGGGGGAGTAGGAGATCTTGGGGGAGTAGGAGAGCTTGGGGGTTTAGGAGAGCTTGGGGAGTAGGAGAGCTTGGGGGAGTAGGAGAGCTTGGGAGAGTAGGAGAGCTTGGCGGAGTAGGAGAACTTGGGGCAGTAGGAGAGCTAAGGGGAGTAGGAGAGCTTGGGGGAGTAGGAGAGATTGGGAGGGTAGGAGAGCTTGGGGGTGTCGGAGAGATTGGGGGAGTAGGAGAGCTTGGGAGGGTAGGAGAGCTTGGGGGCGTATGACAGCTTGGGGGCGTATGAGAGCTTGGGGGTGTATGAGAGCTTGGGGAAGTAGGAGAGCTTGGGGAAGTAGTAGAGCTTGGGGGAGTGGGAGAGCTTGGGCGAGTAGGAGAGCTTTGCGGAGTAGGAGAGTTTGTGGGCGTAGGAGAGCTTGGGGGAGTAAGAGAGCTTGGGGGAGTAGGAGAGCTTGGGGGAGAAGGACAGCTTGGGGGAGTAGGAGAGATTGTGGGTGTAGGAGAGCTTGGGAGAGTAGGAGAGGTTGCGGAGAAGGAGAACTTCGGGAGAAGGAGAGCAAGGGGGAGAAGGAGAGCAAGGGGGAGAAGGAGAGCTTGGGGGAGAAGGATAGCTTGGGGGAGAAGGAGAGCTTGTGGGAGAAGGAGAGCTTGGGGGAGTATGAGAGCTTTGGGGAGTAGGAGAGCTTGGGGCAGTAGGAGCGCTTGGGGGAGTAGGAGAGCTTGGGGGAGTAAGAGAGCTTCGGGGAGTAAGAGAGCTTGGGGGAGTAGGAGAGCTTGGAGGAATAGGAGAACTTGGGGGAGTGGGAGAGCTTGTTTGAGTAGGATAGCTTGGGGGAGTAGGAGAGCTTGGGGGAGTAGGAGAGCCTGGGGGAGTAGGAGAGCCTGGGGGTGTATGAGATCCTGGGGGAGTATGAGTGGCTGGAGGAGTATGTCAGGCTGGGGGAGTATGAGAGGCTGGGGGAGTATGAGAGGCTGTGGGAGTATGAGAGGCTTGGGGAGTATGAGAGCCTGGGGGAGTATGAGAGACTGGGGGAGTATGAGATCCTGGGGGAGTATGAGCGCCTGGGGGAGTATCTGAGCCTGGGGGAGTATGAGAGCCTGGGAGAGTATGAGAGGCTGGGGAGTATGAGAGGCTGGGGGAGTATGAGAGCCTGGGGGAGAATGAGAGCCTGGGGGAGTAGGAGAGCTTGGAGGAGTAGGAGAGCTTGGGGGAGTAGGAGAGCTTGTGGGAGTAGGAGAGCTTGGGGGAGTAGGAGAGCTTGGGGGAGTAGGATATCTTGGGGGAGTAGGAAAGCTTGGGGGTTTAGGAGAGCTTGGGGAAGGAGGAGAGCTTGGGGGAGTAGGAGAGCTTGGGAGAGTAGGAGAGCTTGGGAGGGTAGGAGAGCTTGGTGGAGTCGGAGAGATTGGGAGAGTAGGAGAGCTTGGGGTCGTATGAGAGCTTGGGGGCGTATGAGAGCTTGGGGGAGTATGAGAGCTTGGGGATGTAGGAGAGCTTGGGGAAGAAGTAGAGCTTGGGGGAGTGGGAGAGCTTGGGCGAGTAGGAGAGCTTGGGGGAGTAAGAGAGCTTGGGGGAGGAAGAGAGCTTGGGGGAGAAAGAGTGCTTGGGGGAGTAAGAGAGCTTGGCGGAGTAGGAGAGCTTCGGGGAGTAGGAGAGCTTGGGGGAGCAGGAGAGCTTGGGGGAGTAGGAGAATTTGTCAGAGTAGGAGAACTTGGAGGAGTAAGGGAGCTTGGGAGAGTAGGAGAGCTTTGGGGAGTAGGAGAGTTTGTGGGAGTAGGAGAGCTTGGGGGAGTAAGAGAGCTTAGGGGAGTAAGAGAGCTTGGGGGAGTAGGAGAGCTTGGGGGAGTAGGAGAGCTTGGGGCAGTAGGAGCGCTTGGGGGAGTAGGAGAGCTTGGGGGAGAAGGAGAGCTTGGGGGAGTAGGAGAACATGGCAGAGTAGGAGAGCTTGGAGGAGTCAGAGAACTTGGGCAAGTAAGAGAGTTGGGGGAGTAAGAGAGCTTGGGGGAATACGAGAGCTTGGGGGAGTAGGTGAGCTTGGGGGAGTAGGGGAGCTTGGGGGAGTAGGAGAAATTGGGGGATTAGGGGAGCTTGGGGGAGTAGGAGAACTTGGCACAGTAGGAGAGCTTGGGGGAGTAAGAGAGCTTGGGGGAGTAAGAGAGCTTGGGGGAGTTAGAGAGCTTGGGACAGTTGGACATCTTGGGGGAGTAGGAGATCTTGGGGGAGTAAGAGAGCTTGGGCGAGTAGGAGAGCTTGGGGGAGTAAGAGAGCTTGGTGGAGTAAGAGAGCTTTGGAAGTAAGAGAGCTTGGTGGAGTAAGAGAGCATGGGGGAGGGGGAGAGCTTGGGGGAGTAGGAGAGCTTGGGGGAGTAGGAGCGCTTGGGGGAGTAGGAGAGCTTGGGGGAGTAGGAGAGCTTGGGGGAGTAGGAGAGCTTGGGGGAGTAGGAGAGCTTGGGAGAGTAGGAGAGCCTGGGAGAGTAGGAGATGTTGGGGGAGTAGGAGATCTTGGTGGAGTAGGAGAGTTTGGGGGAGTAGGAGAGCTTGGGGGAGTAGAAGAGGTTATGGGAGTAGGAGAGCTTGATGGAGTAGGAGAGCTTGGGAGAGTAGGAGAGCTTTGGGGAGTAGGGAAGCTTGTGGGACTAGGAGAGCTTGGGGGAGTAGGAGAGCTTGGGGGATTTGGAGAGCTTGGGGGAGTCAGAGAGCTTGGGGCAGTAGGAGAGCTTTATGCGTAAGAGAGCTTGGGGGAGTGGGAGAGCTTGGGGGAGTAGGAGAGCTTGGGGGAGTACGAGCGCTTGGGGGAGTAGGAGAGCTTGGGGGATTAGGAGAGCTTGGGGGAGTAGGAGATCTTGGGGGAGTAGGAGAGCTTGGGTGAGTAGGAGAGCTTGAGGGAGTAGGAGAGTTTGGGGGAGTAGGAGAGCTTGGGGGAGTAGGAGAGCTTGGGGGAGTAGGAGAGCTTGGGAGAGTAGGAGAGCTTGGCGGAGTAGGAGAATTTGGGGCAGTAGTAGAGCTAAAGGGAGTAAGAGAGCTTTGGGGAGTAGGACAGCTTGGGAGTGAAGGAGAGCTTGGGGGAGTCGGAGAGATTGGGAGAGTAGGAGAGCTTGGGGGCGTATGAGAGCTTGGGGGCATATAAGAGCTTGGGGGAGTATTAGAGCTTGGGGAAGTAGGAGAGCTTGGGGAAGTAGTAGAGCTTGGGGGAGTGGGAGAGCTTGGGCGAGTAGGAGAGCTTGGGGGAGGAAGAGAGCTTGCGGGAGGAAGAGAGCTTGGGGGAGAAAGAGTGCTTGGGGGAGTAAGAGAGCTTGGCGGAGTAGGAGAGCTTGGGGGAGTAGGAGAGCTTGGGGGAGTAGGAGAGCTTGGGGGAGTAGGAGAATTTGTCAGAGGAGGAGAACTTGGAGGAGTAAGAGAGCTTTGGGGAGTAGGAGAGTTTGTGGGAGTAGGAGAGCTTGGGGCAGTAGGAGAGCTTGGGGGAGTAGGAGATCTTGGGGGAGCAGGAGAGTTTGGGGGAGTAGGAGAGCTTGGGGGAGTAGGAGAGCTTGGAGGAGTAGGAAAGCTTGGGGGAGTAGGAGAGCTTGGGAGAGTAGGAGAGCTTTAGGGAGTAGGAGAGCTTGTGGGAGTAGGAGAGCTTGGGGGAGTAGGAGAGCTTGGGGGAGTAGGAGAGATTGGGGGAGTAGGAGAGCTTGGGGGAGTAGGAGAGCTTCGGGGAGTAGGAGAGCTTGGGGTAGCAGGAGATCTTGGGGGAGTAGGAGAGCTTGGGGGAGTAGGAGAGATTGGCGGAGCAGGAGAACTTGGGGAAGTAGGCGAGCTTGGGGGAGTAGTCGAGCTTGTGGGAGTGAGAGAGCTTGGGCGAGTAGGAGAGCTTGGGGGAGTAAGGGAACATGGGGGAGGAAGAAAGCTTGGGGGAGAAAGAGAGCTTGGGGGAGTAAGAGAGCTAGGGGAGTAGGAGAACTTGGGGGAGTAGGAGAGCTTGGGGGAGTTGGAGAGTTTGGAGGAGTAGGAAAGCTTGGGGGAGTCGCGGAGCTTGGGGGAGTAGGAGAACTTGGCAGAGTAGGAGAGCTTGGGGGAGGAAGAGAGCTTAGGGAGTAAGAGAGCTTGGGGGAGTAAGAGAGCTTGAAGGAGTAAGAGAGCTTGAGGGAGTAGGAGAGCTTGGCGGCGTATGAGAGCTTGGGTCGTATGAGAGCTTGGGGGAGTTTGAGAGCTTGGGGTGTATGAGAGCTTGGGGAAGTAGGCGAGCTTGGGGGAGTAGTAGAGCTTGTGGGAGTGGGAGAGCTTGGGCGAGTATGAGAGCTTGGGGGAGTAAGAGAGCTTGGGGGAGGAAGAAAGCGTGGGGGAGTAGGAGAGCTTGGGGGAGTAGGAGAGCTTGGGGGAGGAGGAGAGCTTGGGAGATTAGGAGAGCTTGGGGGAGTAGGAGATCTTGGGGGAGTAGGAGAGCTTGGTGGAGTAGGAGTGCTTGGTGGAGTAGGAGATCTTCCCGGAATAGGACAGCTTGGGGGAGTAGGGTAGGTGCGGGTGTAGGATAGCTTGGGAAGTAGGACAGCTTGCGGGAGTAGGAGATCTTGCGAGAGTAGGAGAGCTTGGGCGAGTAGGAAAGCTTGGGGGAGTAAGAGAGCTTGAAGGAGTAAGAGAGCTTGGGGGAGTAAGAGAGCTTGCGGGTGTAAGAGAGCTTGGGGAGTAGGACAGCTTGGGGGAGTAGGAGATCTTGGGGGAGTAGGAGAGCTTGGGCGAGTAGGAAAGCTTGGGGGAGTAAGAGAGCTTGGTGGAGTAAGAGAGCTTGGGGAGTAAGAGAGCTTGGGGGAGTAAGAGAGCTTGGGGGAGTGGGAGAGATTGGGGGAGTAGGAGAGCTTGGGGGAGTAGGAGCGCTTGGGGGAGTAGTAGAGCTTGGGGGAGTAGGAGAGCTTGGGGGAATTGGAGAGCTTGGGGGAGTAGTAGAGTTTGGAGAGTAGGAGAGCTTGGGGGAGTAGGAGAGCTTGGCGGAGGAGGAGAACTTGGGGCAGTAGGAGAGCTTATGGGAGTAGGAGAGCTTGGGGGAGTAGGAGAGCTTGGGGGAGTAGGAGAGCTTGGGGGAGTCGGAGAGCTTGGGGGAGTAGGAGAGCTTGGGAGGGTAGGAGAGCTTGGGGGCGTATGAGAGCTTGGGGGCGGATGAGTGCTTGGGGATGTATGAGAGCTTGGGGTGTATGAGAGCTTGGGGAAGTAGGCGAGCTTGGGGGAGTAGGAGAGCTTGGGGGAGTAGGAGAGCTTGTGGGAGTAGGAGAGTTTGGGGGAGTAGGAGAGCTTGGGGGTGTCGCGGAGCTTGGGGGAGTAGGAGAACTTGGCAGAGTAGGAGAGCTTGGGGGAGTAACAGAGCTTGGGGAGTAAGAGAGCTTGGGGGAGCAAGAGAGCTTGAGGGAGTAAGAGAGCTTGGGGGAGTAAGAGAGCTTGCGGGTGAAAGAGAGCTTGGGGAGTAGGAGAGCTTCGGGGAGTAGGGCAGCTTGGGGGAGTAGGAGACCTTGGGCGAGTAGGAGAGCTTGGGGGAGGAAGAGAGCTTGGGGGAGTAAGAGAGCTTGGGTAAGTAAGATAGCTTGGGGGAGTAGGAGAGCTTGGGGGAGTAGGGGAGCTTGGGTGAGTAGGAGAACTTGGGGGATTCGGGGTGCTTGGGGGAGTAGGAGAATTGGCACAGTAGGAGAGCTTGGGGGAGTAAGAGAGCTTGGGGGAGTAAGAAAGCTTGTGGGAGTAAGAGAGCTTGGGGGAGTGGGAGAGCTTGGGGGAGTAGGAGAGCTTGGGGGAGTAGGAGAGCTTGGGGGAGTAGGAGAGCTTGGGGGAGTTGGAGAGCTTGCGGGAGTAGGAGAGCTTGGGGGAGTAGGAGAGCTTGGGAGAGTAGAAGAGCTTGGGGGAGTAGGAGGGCTTGGGAGAGTAGGAGAGCTTTGGGGAGTAGGGGAGCTTGTGGGAGTAGGAGAGCTTGGGGGAGCAGGAGAGCTTGGGGGATTAGGAGAGCTTGGGGGTGTCAGAGAGCTTGGGTCAGTAGGACAGCTTGGGGGAGTAGGAGATCTTGGGGGAGTAGGAGAGCTTGGGCGAGTAGGAAAGTTTGGGGGAGTAAGAGAGCTTGGTGGAGTAAGAGAGCTTGGGGAGTAAGGGAGATTGGGGGAGTAAGAGAGCTTGGGGGTGTGGGAGAGCTTGGGGGAGTGGGAGAGCTTGGGGGAGTAGGAGCGCTTGGGGGAGTAGGAGAGCTTTGCGGAGTAGGAGTGCTTGGGGAAGTAGGAGAGCTTGGGGGAGTAGGAGCGCTTGGGGGATTAGGAGAGCTTGGGGAGTAGATGAGCTTGGGGTAATAGGAGAGCTTGGGGGAGCAGGAGAGTTTTGAGAGTAGGAGAGTTTGGGGGAGTAGGAGAGCTTGGCGGAGTAGGAGAACTTGGGGCAGTAGGAGAGCTTAGGGGAGTAGGAGAGCTTGGGGGAGTAGGAGAGCTTGGGGGAGTAGGGGAGCTTGGGGGAGTAGGAGACCTTGGGCGAGCAGTAGAGCTTGGGGGAGGAAGAGAGCTTGGGGGAGTAAGAGAGCTTGGGGGAGTAAGCCAGCTTGGGGGTGTAAGAGAGCTTGGGGGAGTAGGAGAACTTGGCAGAGTAGGAGAGCTTGGGGGAGTTAGAGAGCTTGGGGGGGTAAGAGAATTGGGGAGTAAGAGAGCTTGGGGGAGTAGGAGAGCTTGGGGGAGTAGGAGAGCTTGGGGGAGTAAGAAAGCTTGGGGGAGTAGGAGAGCTTGGGGGAGTAGGAGAGCTTGGGGCAGTAGGAGCGCTTGGGGAAGTAGGAAAGCTTGGGGGAGAAGGAGAGCTTGGGGGAGTAGGAGAACTTGGCAGAGTAGGAGAGCTTGGAGGAGTAAGAGAGCTTGGGGGAGTAAGAGAGCTTGGGGGACTAAGAGAGCTTGGGGAATACGAGAGATTGGGGGAGTAAGAGAGCTTGGGGGAGTAAGAGAGCTTGGGGCAGTAGGAGATCTTGGGGGAATTAGGAGACCTTGCGGGAATAGGAGAGCTTGGGCGAGTAGGGGAACTTGGGGGAGTAGGAGAACTTGGGGGATTCGTGGAGCTTGGGGGTGTAGGAGAACTTGGCACAGTAGGAGAGCATGGGGGAGTAAGAGAGCTTGGGGGAGTAAGAGAGCTTGGGGGAGTGAGAGAGCTTGGGGGAGTAAGAGAGCTTGGGGGAGTAAGAGAGCTTGGGGGAGTAAGAGAGCTTGGGGCAGTAGGAGATCTTGGGGGATTAGGAGACCTTGCGGGAATAGGAGAGCTTGGGCGAGTAGGAGAGCTTGGGGGAGGAAGAGAGCTTGGTGGAGTAAGAGAGCTTGGGGAGTAAGAGAGCTTGGGGGAGTAAGAGAGATTGGGGGAGTGGGAGAGCTTGGGGGAGTAGGAGAGCTTGTGGGAGTAGGAGCGCTTGGGGGAGTAGGAGAGCTTGGCGGAGTAGGAGTGCTTGGGGAAGTAGGAGAGCTTGGGGGAGTAGGAGAGCTAGGGAGAGTAGGATAGCTTGGGGGAGCAGGAGATCTTGGGGGATAGGAGATCTTGGGGGAGTAGGACAGTTTGGGGGAGTAGGAAAACTTGGGGGAGTAGGAGAGCTTGGGGGAGTAGGAGAGCTTGGGGGAGTAGGAGAGCTTTGGAGAGTAGGAGAGCTTTGGGGAGCAGGGGAGCTTGTGGGAGTAGGAGAGCTTGGGGGAGTAAGAGAGCTTGGGGGATTAGGAGAGCTTGGGGGAGTCAGAGAGCTTGGGGCAGTAGGAGAGCTTTGGGGAGTAGGAGATCTTGGGGGAGTAGGAGAGCTTGGGGGGGTAAGAGAACTTGGTGGAGTAAGAGAGCTTGGGGATTAAGAGAGCTTGGGGAGTAAGAGAGCTTGGTGGAGTGGGAGAGCTTGGGGGAGTAGGAGAGCTTTTGGGAGTAGGAGCGCTTGGGGGAGTAGGAGAGCTTGGGGGAGAAGGAGAGCTTGGGGGTGTAGGAGAGCTTGGGGGAGTAGGAGAGCTTGGGAGAGTTGGAGAGCTTGGGGGAGTAGGAGATCTTGGGGGAGTAGGAAATCTTGGGGGAGTAGGAGAGTTTGGGGGAGTAGGAGAGCTTGGGGAGTAGGAGGGCTTGGGGGAGTAAGAGAGCTTGGGGGAGTAGGAGAGCTTGGGCGAGTAGGAGAGCGTTGGGGAGTAGGAGAGCTTGTGGGAGTAAGAGAGCTTGGGGGAGTAGGAGAGCTTGGGGGAGTAGGAGAGCTTGGGGGAGTAGGAGAGCTTGGGGGAGTAGGAGAGCTTGGGAGAGTAGGAGAGCTTGGGGGATTAGGAGAGCTTGGGGGAGTAGGAGAGCTTGGGGGAGTAGGAGAGCTTGGGAGAGCTTGGGGGAGTAGGAGAGCTAGGGGCAGTCGGAGAGCTTGGGAGGATAGGAGAGCTTGGGAGCGTATGAGAGCTTGGGGGCGTATGAGAGCTTGGGGGAGGAAGAATGCTTGAGGGAGAAAGAGAGCTTGGGGGATTAAGAGAGCTTGGAGGAGTAGGAGAGCTTGAGGGAGTGGGAGAGCTTGGGGGAGTAGGAGAGATTGGGGAGTAGGAGAACTTGGGGGAGTCGCGGAGCTTGGGGGAGTAGGAGAACTTGGCAGAGTAGGAGAGCTTGGGGGAGTAAGAGAGCTTGGGGAAATAAGAGAGCTTAGTGGAGAAAGAGTGCTTGGGGGAGTAAGATAGCTTGGGGGAGTAAGAGAGCTTGGGGAAATAAGAGAGCTTAGTGGAGAAAGAGTGCTTGGGGGAGTAAGATAGCTTGGGGGAGTAAGAGAGCTTGGGGGAGTAAGAGAGATTGGGGGAGTAAGAGAGCTTGGGGGTGTAAGAGAGCTTGGGGGAGTAGGAGAGCTTGGGGGAGTAGGAGAGCTTGGGGGAGTAGGAGTTCTTTGGGGAGTAGGAGAACTTGGGCGAGGAGGAGAGCTTGGGGGAGTAAGAGAGCTTAGGGGAGTAAGATAGTTTGGGGGAGCAGTAGAACTTGGTGGAGTAGGAGAGCTTGGGGCAGTAGTAGCGCTTGGGGGAGTAGGAGAGCTTGGGGGAGAAGGAGAGCTTGGGGGAGTAGGAGAACTTGGCAGAGTAGGAGAGCGTGGAGGAGTAAGAGAGCTTGGGGGTGTAAGAGAGCTTGGGTGAGTAAGAGAGCTTAGGGGAATACGAGAGCTTGGGGGAGTAGGAGAGCTTGGGGGAGTAGGGGAGCTTGGGGGAGTAGGAGAAATTGGGGTATTCGGGGAGCTTGGGGGAGTAGGAGAATTGGCAAAGTAGGAGAGCTTGGGGGAGTAAGAGCGCTTGGGGAAATAAGAGAGCTTAGTGTAGAAAGAGTGCTTGGGGGAGTAAGATAGCTTGGGGGAGTAAGAGAGCTTGGGGGAGTAAGAGAGATTGGGGGAGTAAGAGAGCTTGGGGGTGTAAGAGAGCTTGGGGGAGTAGGAGAGCTTGGGGGAGTAGGAGAGCTTGGGGGAGTAGGAGTTCTTTGGGGAGTAGGAGAACTTGGGCGAGGAGGAGAGCTTGGGGGAGTAAGAGAGCTTAGGGGAGTAAGAGAGTTTGGGGGAGCAGTAGAACTTGGTGGAGTAGGAGAGCTTGGGGCAGTAGTAGCGCTTGGGGGAGTAGGAGAGCTTGGGGGAGAAGGAGAGCTTGGGGGAGTAGGAGAACTTGGCAGAGTAGGAGAGCGTGGAGGATAAGAGAGCTTGGGGGTGTAAGAGAGCTTGGGTGAGTAAGAGAGCTTAGGGGAATACGAGAGCTTGGGGGAGTAGGAGGGCTTGGGGGAGTAGGGGAGCTTGGGGGAGTAGGAGAAATTGGGGTATTCGGGGAGCTTGGGGGAGTAGGAGAATTGGCAAAGTAGGAGAGCTTGGGGGAGTAAGAGCGCTTGGGGGAGTAAGAGAGCTTGGGGGAGTAAGAGAGCTTGGGGGAGTTAGAGAGCTTAGGGGAGTAGGAGAGCATCCTGGAATAGGATAGGTGGGGGAGTAGGAGAGCTTGGAGGAGTAGGAGAGCTTGGGGGAGAAGGGGAGCATGGGGGAGTAGGAGAGCTTGCGGGAGTAGGAGAGCTTGGGGAGTAGGAGAGATTGGGGGCGTTAGAGAGCTTGGAGGAGGAGGAGGAGGAGAGCTTACCATAGTAGGACAGCTTGGGGGAGTAGGGGAGCTTGGGGAAGCAGGAGAGCTTACCGGAGTAGGAAAGATTAGTGGAGTAGTAGAGCTTGGGGGAGTAGGAGAGCTTGGGGGAGTAGGAGAGCTTGGGGGAGTAGGACAGCTTGGGGGAGTAGGAGAGCTTGGGAGAGTAGGAGAGGTTGGGGAGAAGGAGAACTTCGGGAGAAGGAGAGCAAGGGGGAGAAGGAGAGCAAGGGGGAGAAGGAGAGCTTGGGGGAGAAGGAGAGCTTGGGGGAGAAGGAGAGCTTGTGGGAAAAGGAGAGCTTGGGGGAGTAGGAGAGCTTGCGGGAGAAGGTGAGCTTCGGGGAATAGGAGAAGTTGGGGGAGTGGGAGAGCTTGTTTGAGTGGGATAGCTAGGGGGAGTAGGAGAGCTTGGGGAGTAGGAGAGCCTGGGGGAGTAGGAGAGCCTGGGGGTGTATGCGAGCCTGGGGGAGTATGAGAGGCTGGAGGAGTATGAGAGGCTGGGGGAGTATGAAAGGCTGGGGGAGTATGAGAGGCTGTGGGAGTATGAGAGGCTTGGGGAGTATGAGAGCCTGGGGGAGTATGAAAGACTGGGGGAGTATGAGATCCTGGGGGAGTATGAGAGCCTGGGGGAGTATCAGAGCCTGGGGGAGTATCAGAGCCTGGGAGAGTATGAGAGGCTGGGGGAGTATGAGAGGCTGGGGGAGTATGAGAGCCTGGGGGAGAATGAGAGCCTGGGGGAGTATGAGAGATTGGGGGAGTAGGAGAGCTTGGGGGAGTAGGAGAGCTTGGGGTAGTAGGAGAGCTTGGGGGATTAGGAGACCTTGGGGGAGTAGGAGATCTTGGGGGAGTAGGAGAGCTTGGGGGTTTAGGAGAGCTTGGCGGAGTAGGAGAGCTTGGGGGAGTAGGAGAGCTTGGGATAGTAGGAGAGCTTGGCGGAGTAGGAGAACTTGGGGCAGTAGGAGAGCTAAGGGGAGTAGGAGAGCTTGGGGGAGTAGGAGAGATTGGGAGGGTAGGAGAGCTTTGGGGAGTCGGAGAGATTGGGGGAGTAGGAGAGCTTGGGAGGGTAGGAGAGCTTGGGGGCGTATGACAGCTTGGGGGCGTATGAGAGCTTGCGGGTGTATGAAAGCTTGGGGAAGTAGGAGAGCTTGGGGAAGTAGTAGAGCTTGGGGGAGTGGGAGAGCTTGGGCGAGTAGGAGAGCTTTGCGGAGTAGGAGAGTTTGTGGGCGTAGGAGAGCTTGGGGGAGTAAGAGAGCTTGGGGGAGTAGGAGAGCTTGGGGGAGTAGGACAGCTTGGGGGAGTAGGAGAGATTGGGGGAGTAGGAGAGCTTGGGAGAGTAGGAGAGGTTGCGGAGAAGGAGAACTTCGGGAGATGGAGAGCAAGGGGGAGAAGGAGAGCAAGGGGGAGAAGGAGAGCTTGGGGGAGAAGGATAGCTTGGGGGAGAAGGAGAGCTTGTGGGAGAAGGAAAGCTTGGGGGAGTATGAGAGCTTTGGGGAGTAGGAGAGCTTGGGGCAGTAGGAGCACTTGGGGGAGTAGGAGAGCTTGGGGGAGTAAGAGAGCTTGGGGGAGTAGGATAGCTTGGGGGAGTAGGAGAGCTTGGGGGAGTAGGAGAGCCTGGGGGAGTAGGAGAGCCTGGGGGTGTATGAGATCCTGGGGGAGTATGAGAGGCTGGAGGAGTATGTCAGGCTGGGGGAGTATGAGAGGCTGGGGGAGTATGAGAGGCTGTGGGAGTATGAGAGGCTGGGGGAGTATGAGAGCCTGGGGAGTATGAGAGACTGGGGGAGTATGAGATCCTGGGGGAGTATGAGCGCCTGGGGGAGTATCTGAGCCTGGGGGAGTATGAGAGCCTGGGAGAGTATGAGAGGCTGGTGGAGTATGAGAGGCTGGGGGAGTATGAGAGCCTGGGGGAGAATGAGAGCCTGGGGGAGTAGGAGAGCTTGGAGGAGTAGGAGAGCTTGGGGGAGTAGGAGAGCTTGTGGGAGTAGGAGAGCTTGGGGGAGTAGGAGAGCTTGGGGGAGTAGGATATCTTGGGGGAGTAGGAGAGCTTGGGGGTTTAGGAGAGCTTGGGGAAGGAGGAGAGCTTGGGGGAGTAGGAGAGCTTGGGAGAGTAGGAGAGCTTGGGAGGGTAGGAGAGCTTGGTGGAGTCGGAGAGATTGGGAGAGTAGGAGAGCTTGGGGGCGTATGAGAGCTTGGGGGCGTATGAGAGCTTGGGGGAGTATGAGAGCTTGGGGATGTAGGAGAGCTTGGGGAAGAGGTAGAGTTTGGGGGAGTGGGAGAGCTTGGGCGAGTAGGAGAGCTTGGGGGAGTAAGAGAGCTTGGGGGAGGAAGAGAGCTTGGGGGAGAAAGAGTGCTTGGGGGAGTAAGAGAGCTTGGCGGAGTAGGAGAGCTTCGGGGAGTAGGAGAGCTTGGGGGAGTAGGAGAGCTTGGGGGAGTAGGAGAATTTGTCAGAGTAGGAGAACTTGGAGAAGTAAGAGAGCTTGGGAGAGTAGGAGAGCTTTGGGGAGTAGGAGAGTTTGTGGGAGTAGGAGAGCTTGGGGGAGTAAGAGAGCTTAGGGGAGTAAGAGAGCTTGGGGGAGTAGGAGAGCTTGGGGGAGTAGGAGAGCTTGGGGCAGTAGGAGCGCTTGGGGGAGTAGGAGAGCTTGGGGGAGAAGGAGAGCTTGGGGGAGTAGGAGAACATGGCAGAGTAGGAGAGCTTGGAGGAGTCAGAGAACTTGGGCAAGTAAGAGAGCTTGGGGGAGTAAGAGAGCTTGGGGGAATACGAGAGCTTGGGGGAGTAGGTGAGCTTGGGGGAGTAGGGGAGCTTGGGGGAGTAGGAGAAATTGGGGGATTAGGGGAGCTTGGGGGAGTAGGAGAACTTGGCACAGTAGGAGAGCTTGGGGGAGTAAGAGAGCTTGGGGGAGTAAGAGAGCTTGGGGGAGTTAGACAGCTTGGGGCAGTTGGACATCTTGGGGGAGTAGGAGATCTTGGGGGAGTAAGAGAATTTGGGCGAGTAGGAGAGCTTGGGGGAGTAAAAGAGCTTGGTGGAGTAAGAGAGCTTTGGAAGTAAGAGAGCTTGGTGGAGTAAGAGAGCATGGGGGAGGGGGAGAGCTTGGGGGAGTAGGAGAACTTGGGGGATTCGTGGAGCTTGGGGGTGTAGGAGAACTTGGCACAGTAGGAGAGCATGGGGGAGTAAGAGAGCTTGGGGGAGTAAGAGAGCTTGGGGGAGTGAGAGAGCTTGGGGGAGTAAGAGAGCTTGGGGGAGTAAGAGAGCTTGGGGGAGTAAGAGAGCTTGGGGCAGTAGGAGATCTTGGGGGATTAGGAGACCTTGCGGGAATAGGAGAGCTTGGGCGAGTAGGAGAGCTTGGGGGAGGAAGAGAGCTTGGTGGAGTAAGAGAGCTTGGGGAGTAAGAGAGCTTGGGGGAGTAAGAGAGATTGGGGGAGTGGGAGAGCTTGGGGGAGTAGGAGAGCTTGTGGGAGTAGGAGCGCTTGGGGGAGTAGGAGAGCTTGGCGGAGTAGGAGTGCTTGGGGAAGTAGGAGAGCTTGGGGGAGTAGGAGAGCTAGGGAGAGTAGGATAGCTTGGGGGAGCAGGAGATCTTGGGGGATAGGAGATCTTGGGGGAGTAGGACAGTTTGGGGGAGTAGGAAAACTTGGGGGAGTAGGAGAGCTTGGGGGAGTAGGAGAGCTTGGGGGAGTAGGAGAGCTTTGGAGAGTAGGAGAGCTTTGGGGAGCAGGGGAGCTTGTGGGAGTAGGAGAGCTTGGGGGAGTAAGAGAGCTTGGGGGATTAGGAGAGCTTGGGGGAGTCAGAGAGCTTGGGGCAGTAGGAGAGCTTTGGGGAGTAGGAGATCTTGGGGGAGTAGGAGAGCTTGGGGGGGTAAGAGAACTTGGTGGAGTAAGAGAGCTTGGGGATTAAGAGAGCTTGGGGAGTAAGAGAGCTTGGTGGAGTGGGAGAGCTTGGGGGAGTAGGAGAGCTTTTGGGAGTAGGAGCGCTTGGGGGAGTAGGAGAGCTTGGGGGAGAAGGAGAGCTTGGGGGTGTAGGAGAGCTTGGGGGAGTAGGAGAGCTTGGGAGAGTTGGAGAGCTTGGGGGAGTAGGAGATCTTGGGGGAGTAGGAAATCTTGGGGGAGTAGGAGAGTTTGGGGGAGTAGGAGAGCTTGGGGAGTAGGAGGGCTTGGGGGAGTAAGAGAGCTTGGGGGAGTAGGAGAGCTTGGGCGAGTAGGAGAGCGTTGGGGAGTAGGAGAGCTTGTGGGAGTAAGAGAGCTTGGGGGAGTAGGAGAGCTTGGGGGAGTAGGAGAGCTTGGGGGAGTAGGAGAGCTTGGGGGAGTAGGAGAGCTTGGGAGAGTAGGAGAGCTTGGGGGATTAGGAGAGCTTGGGGGAGTAGGAGAGCTTGGGGGAGTAGGAGAGCTTGGGAGAGCTTGGGGGAGTAGGAGAGCTAGGGGCAGTCGGAGAGCTTGGGAGGATAGGAGAGCTTGGGAGCGTATGAGAGCTTGGGGGCGTATGAGAGCTTGGGGGAGGAAGAATGCTTGAGGGAGAAAGAGAGCTTGGGGGATTAAGAGAGCTTGGAGGAGTAGGAGAGCTTGAGGGAGTGGGAGAGCTTGGGGGAGTAGGAGAGATTGGGGAGTAGGAGAACTTGGGGGAGTCGCGGAGCTTGGGGGAGTAGGAGAACTTGGCAGAGTAGGAGAGCTTGGGGGAGTAAGAGAGCTTGGGGAAATAAGAGAGCTTAGTGGAGAAAGAGTGCTTGGGGGAGTAAGATAGCTTGGGGGAGTAAGAGAGCTTGGGGAAATAAGAGAGCTTAGTGGAGAAAGAGTGCTTGGGGGAGTAAGATAGCTTGGGGGAGTAAGAGAGCTTGGGGGAGTAAGAGAGATTGGGGGAGTAAGAGAGCTTGGGGGTGTAAGAGAGCTTGGGGGAGTAGGAGAGCTTGGGGGAGTAGGAGAGCTTGGGGGAGTAGGAGTTCTTTGGGGAGTAGGAGAACTTGGGCGAGGAGGAGAGCTTGGGGGAGTAAGAGAGCTTAGGGGAGTAAGATAGTTTGGGGGAGCAGTAGAACTTGGTGGAGTAGGAGAGCTTGGGGCAGTAGTAGCGCTTGGGGGAGTAGGAGAGCTTGGGGGAGAAGGAGAGCTTGGGGGAGTAGGAGAACTTGGCAGAGTAGGAGAGCGTGGAGGAGTAAGAGAGCTTGGGGGTGTAAGAGAGCTTGGGTGAGTAAGAGAGCTTAGGGGAATACGAGAGCTTGGGGGAGTAGGAGAGCTTGGGGGAGTAGGGGAGCTTGGGGGAGTAGGAGAAATTGGGGTATTCGGGGAGCTTGGGGGAGTAGGAGAATTGGCAAAGTAGGAGAGCTTGGGGGAGTAAGAGCGCTTGGGGAAATAAGAGAGCTTAGTGTAGAAAGAGTGCTTGGGGGAGTAAGATAGCTTGGGGGAGTAAGAGAGCTTGGGGGAGTAAGAGAGATTGGGGGAGTAAGAGAGCTTGGGGGTGTAAGAGAGCTTGGGGGAGTAGGAGAGCTTGGGGGAGTAGGAGAGCTTGGGGGAGTAGGAGTTCTTTGGGGAGTAGGAGAACTTGGGCGAGGAGGAGAGCTTGGGGGAGTAAGAGAGCTTAGGGGAGTAAGAGAGTTTGGGGGAGCAGTAGAACTTGGTGGAGTAGGAGAGCTTGGGGCAGTAGTAGCGCTTGGGGGAGTAGGAGAGCTTGGGGGAGAAGGAGAGCTTGGGGGAGTAGGAGAACTTGGCAGAGTAGGAGAGCGTGGAGGATAAGAGAGCTTGGGGGTGTAAGAGAGCTTGGGTGAGTAAGAGAGCTTAGGGGAATACGAGAGCTTGGGGGAGTAGGAGGGCTTGGGGGAGTAGGGGAGCTTGGGGGAGTAGGAGAAATTGGGGTATTCGGGGAGCTTGGGGGAGTAGGAGAATTGGCAAAGTAGGAGAGCTTGGGGGAGTAAGAGCGCTTGGGGGAGTAAGAGAGCTTGGGGGAGTAAGAGAGCTTGGGGGAGTTAGAGAGCTTAGGGGAGTAGGAGAGCATCCTGGAATAGGATAGGTGGGGGAGTAGGAGAGCTTGGAGGAGTAGGAGAGCTTGGGGGAGAAGGGGAGCATGGGGGAGTAGGAGAGCTTGCGGGAGTAGGAGAGCTTGGGGAGTAGGAGAGATTGGGGGCGTTAGAGAGCTTGGAGGAGGAGGAGGAGGAGAGCTTACCATAGTAGGACAGCTTGGGGGAGTAGGGGAGCTTGGGGAAGCAGGAGAGCTTACCGGAGTAGGAAAGATTAGTGGAGTAGTAGAGCTTGGGGGAGTAGGAGAGCTTGGGGGAGTAGGAGAGCTTGGGGGAGTAGGACAGCTTGGGGGAGTAGGAGAGCTTGGGAGAGTAGGAGAGGTTGGGGAGAAGGAGAACTTCGGGAGAAGGAGAGCAAGGGGGAGAAGGAGAGCAAGGGGGAGAAGGAGAGCTTGGGGGAGAAGGAGAGCTTGGGGGAGAAGGAGAGCTTGTGGGAAAAGGAGAGCTTGGGGGAGTAGGAGAGCTTGCGGGAGAAGGTGAGCTTCGGGGAATAGGAGAAGTTGGGGGAGTGGGAGAGCTTGTTTGAGTGGGATAGCTAGGGGGAGTAGGAGAGCTTGGGGAGTAGGAGAGCCTGGGGGAGTAGGAGAGCCTGGGGGTGTATGCGAGCCTGGGGGAGTATGAGAGGCTGGAGGAGTATGAGAGGCTGGGGGAGTATGAAAGGCTGGGGGAGTATGAGAGGCTGTGGGAGTATGAGAGGCTTGGGGAGTATGAGAGCCTGGGGGAGTATGAAAGACTGGGGGAGTATGAGATCCTGGGGGAGTATGAGAGCCTGGGGGAGTATCAGAGCCTGGGGGAGTATCAGAGCCTGGGAGAGTATGAGAGGCTGGGGGAGTATGAGAGGCTGGGGGAGTATGAGAGCCTGGGGGAGAATGAGAGCCTGGGGGAGTATGAGAGCTTGGGGGAGTAGGAGAGCTTGGGGGAGTAGGAGAGCTTGGGGTAGTAGGAGAGCTTGGGGGATTAGGAGACCTTGGGGGAGTAGGAGATCTTGGGGGAGTAGGAGAGCTTGGGGGTTTAGGAGAGCTTGGCGGAGTAGGAGAGCTTGGGGGAGTAGGAGAGCTTGGGATAGTAGGAGAGCTTGGCGGAGTAGGAGAACTTGGGGCAGTAGGAGAGCTAAGGGGAGTAGGAGAGCTTGGGGGAGTAGGAGAGATTGGGAGGGTAGGAGAGCTTTGGGGAGTCGGAGAGATTGGGGGAGTAGGAGAGCTTGGGAGGGTAGGAGAGCTTGGGGGCGTATGACAGCTTGGGGGCGTATGAGAGCTTGCGGGTGTATGAAAGCTTGGGGAAGTAGGAGAGCTTGGGGAAGTAGTAGAGCTTGGGGGAGTGGGAGAGCTTGGGCGAGTAGGAGAGCTTTGCGGAGTAGGAGAGTTTGTGGGCGTAGGAGAGCTTGGGGGAGTAAGAGAGCTTGGGGGAGTAGGAGAGCTTGGGGGAGTAGGACAGCTTGGGGGAGTAGGAGAGATTGGGGGAGTAGGAGAGCTTGGGAGAGTAGGAGAGGTTGCGGAGAAGGAGAACTTCGGGAGATGGAGAGCAAGGGGGAGAAGGAGAGCAAGGGGGAGAAGGAGAGCTTGGGGGAGAAGGATAGCTTGGGGGAGAAGGAGAGCTTGTGGGAGAAGGAAAGCTTGGGGGAGTATGAGAGCTTTGGGGAGTAGGAGAGCTTGGGGCAGTAGGAGCACTTGGGGGAGTAGGAGAGCTTGGGGGAGTAAGAGAGCTTGGGGGAGTAGGATAGCTTGGGGGAGTAGGAGAGCTTGGGGGAGTAGGAGAGCCTGGGGGAGTAGGAGAGCCTGGGGGTGTATGAGATCCTGGGGGAGTATGAGAGGCTGGAGGAGTATGTCAGGCTGGGGGAGTATGAGAGGCTGGGGGAGTATGAGAGGCTGTGGGAGTATGAGAGGCTGGGGGAGTATGAGAGCCTGGGGAGTATGAGAGACTGGGGGAGTATGAGATCCTGGGGGAGTATGAGCGCCTGGGGGAGTATCTGAGCCTGGGGGAGTATGAGAGCCTGGGAGAGTATGAGAGGCTGGGGGAGTATGAGAGGCTGGGGGAGTATGAGAGCCTGGGGGAGAATGAGAGCCTGGGGGAGTAGGAGAGCTTGGAGGAGTAGGAGAGCTTGGGGGAGTAGGAGAGCTTGTGGGAGTAGGAGAGCTTGGGGGAGTAGGAGAGCTTGGGGGAGTAGGATATCTTGGGGGAGTAGGAGAGCTTGGGGGTTTAGGAGAGTTTGTGGGCGTAGGAGAGCTTGGGGGAGTAAGAGAGCTTGGGGGAGTAGGAGAGCTTGGGGGAGTAGGACAGCTTGGGGGAGTAGGAGAGATTGGGGGAGTAGGAGAGCTTGGGAGAGTAGGAGAGGTTGCGGAGAAGGAGAACTTCGGGAGATGGAGAGCAAGGGGGAGAAGGAGAGCAAGGGGGAGAAGGAGAGCTTGGGGGAGAAGGATAGCTTGGGGGAGAAGGAGAGCTTGTGGGAGAAGGAAAGCTTGGGGGAGTATGAGAGCTTTGGGGAGTAGGAGAGCTTGGGGCAGTAGGAGCACTTGGGGGAGTAGGAGAGCTTGGGGGAGTAAGAGAGCTTGGGGGAGTAGGATAGCTTGGGGGAGTAGGAGAGCTTGGGGGAGTAGGAGAGCCTGGGGGAGTAGGAGAGCCTGGGGGTGTATGAGATCCTGGGGGAGTATGAGAGGCTGGAGGAGTATGTCAGGCTGGGGGAGTATGAGAGGCTGGGGGAGTATGAGAGGCTGTGGGAGTATGAGAGGCTGGGGGAGTATGAGAGCCTGGGGAGTATGAGAGACTGGGGGAGTATGAGATCCTGGGGGAGTATGAGCGCCTGGGGGAGTATCTGAGCCTGGGGGAGTATGAGAGCCTGGGAGAGTATGAGAGGCTGGGGGAGTATGAGAGGCTGGGGGAGTATGAGAGCCTGGGGGAGAATGAGAGCCTGGGGGAGTAGGAGAGCTTGGAGGAGTAGGAGAGCTTGGGGGAGTAGGAGAGCTTGTGGGAGTAGGAGAGCTTGGGGGAGTAGGAGAGCTTGGGGGAGTAGGATATCTTGGGGGAGTAGGAGAGCTTGGGGGTTTAGGAGAGCTTGGGGAAGGAGGAGAGCTTGGGGGAGTAGGAGAGCTTGGGAGAGTAGGAGAGCTTGGGAGGGTAGGAGAGCTTGGTGGAGTCGGAGAGATTGGGAGAGTAGGAGAGCTTGGGGGCGTATGAGAGCTTGGGGGCGTATGAGAGCTTGGGGGAGTATGAGAGCTTGGGGATGTAGGAGAGCTTGGGGAAGAGGTAGAGTTTGGGGGAGTGGGAGAGCTTGGGCGAGTAGGAGAGCTTGGGGGAGTAAGAGAGCTTGGGGGAGGAAGAGAGCTTGGGGGAGAAAGAGTGCTTGGGGGAGTAAGAGAGCTTGGCGGAGTAGGAGAGCTTCGGGGAGTAGGAGAGCTTGGGGGAGTAGGAGAGCTTGGGGGAGTAGGAGAATTTGTCAGAGTAGGAGAACTTGGAGGAGTAAGAGAGCTTGGGAGAGTAGGAGAGCTTTGGGGAGTAGGAGAGTTTGTGGGAGTAGGAGAGCTTGGGGGAGTAAGAGAGCTTAGGGGAGTAAGAGAGCTTGGGGGAGTAGGAGAGCTTGGGGGAGTAGGAGAGCTTGGGGCAGTAGGAGCGCTTGGGGGAGTAGGAGAGCTTGGGGGAGAAGGAGAGCTTGGGGGAGTAGGAGAACATGGCAGAGTAGGAGAGCTTGGAGGAGTCAGAGAACTTGGGCAAGTAAGAGAGCTTGGGGGAGTAAGAGAGCTTGGGGGAATACGAGAGCTTGGGGGAGTAGGTGAGCTTGGGGGAGTAGGGGAGCTTGGGGGAGTAGGAGAAATTGGGGGATTAGGGGAGCTTGGGGGAGTAGGAGAACTTGGCACAGTAGGAGAGCTTGGGGGAGTAAGAGAGCTTGGGGGAGTAAGAGAGCTTGGGGGAGTTAGACAGCTTGGGGCAGTTGGACATCTTGGGGGAGTAGGAGATCTTGGGGGAGTAAGAGAATTTGGGCGAGTAGGAGAGCTTGGGGGAGTAAAAGAGCTTGGTGGAGTAAGAGAGCTTTGGAAGTAAGAGAGCTTGGTGGAGTAAGAGAGCATGGGGGAGGGGGAGAGCTTGGGGGAGTAGGAGAGCTTGGGGGAGTAGGAGCGCTTGGGGGAGTAGGAGAGCTTGGGGGAGTAGGAGAGCTTGGGGGAGTAGGAGAGCTTGGGGGAGTAGGAGAGCTTGGGAGAGTAGGAGAGCCTGGGAGAGTAGGAGATGTTGGGGGAGTAGGAGATCTTGGGGGAGTAGGAGAGTTTGGGGGAGTAGGAGAGCTTGGGGGAGTAGAAGAGGTTATGGGAGTAGGAGAGCTTGATGGAGTGGGAGAGCTTGGGAGAGTAGGAGAGCTTTGGGGAGTAGGGAAGCTTGTGGGAGTAGGAGAGCTTGGGGGAGTAGGAGAGCTTGGGGGATTAGGAGAGCTTGGGGGAGTCAGAGAGCTTGGTGCAGTAGGAGAACCCTGGGGAGTATGAGATCTTGGGGTAGTAGGAGAGCTTGGGCGAGTAGGAGAGCTTGGGGGAGTAAGAGAGCTTGGTGGAGTAAGAGAGCTTGGGGAGTAAGAGAGCTTGATGCGTAAGAGATCTTGGGGGAGTGGGAGAGCTTGGGGGAGTAGGAGAGCTTGGGGGAGTACGAGCGCTTGGGGGAGTAGGAGAGCTTGGGGGATTAGGAGAGCTTGGGGGAGTAGGAGATCTTGGGGGAGTAGGAGAGCTTGGGTGAGTAGGAGAGCTTGAGGGTGTAGGAGAGTTTGGGGGAGTAGGAGAGCTTGGGGGAGTAGGAGAGCTTGGGGGAGTAGGAGAGCTTGGGAGAGTAGGAGAGCTTGGCGGAGTAGGAGAACTTGGGGCAGTAGTAGAGCTAAAGGGAGTAAGAGAGCTTTGGGGAGTAGGACAGCTTGGGAGTGAAGGAGAGCTTGGGGGAGTCGGAGAGATTGGGAGAGTAGAAGAGCTTGGAGGCGTATGAGAGCTTGGGGGCGTATGAGAGCTTGGGGGAGTATTAGAGCTTGGGGAAGTAGGAGAGCTTGGGGAAGTAGTAGAGCTTGGGGGAGTGGGAGAGCTTGGGCGAGTAGGAGAGCTTGGGGGAGTAAGAGAGCTTGCGGGAGGAAGAGAGCTTGGGGGAGAAAGAGTGCTTGGGGGAGTAAGAGAGCTTGGCGGAGTAGGAGAGCTTGGGGGAGTAGGAGAGCATGGGAGAGTAGGAGAGCTTGGGGGAGTAGGAGAATTTGTCAGAGTAGGAGAACTTGGAGTAGTAAGAGAGCTTTGGGGAGTAGGAGATCTTCGGGGAGCAGGAGAGTTTGGGGGAGTAGGAGAGCTTGGGGGAGTAGGAGAGCTTGGGGGAGTAGGAAAGCTTGGGGGAGTAGGAGAGCTTGGGAGAGTAGGAGAGCTTTAGGGAGTAGGAGAGCTTGTGGGAGTAGGAGAGCTTGGGGGAGTAGGAGAGCTTGGGGGAGTAGGAGAGATTGGGGGAGTAGGAGAGCTTGGGGGAGTAGGAGAGCTTCGGGGAGTAGAAGAGCTTGGGGTAGTAGGAGATCTTGGGGGAGTAGGAGAGCTTGGGGGAGTAGGAGAGATTGGCGGAGCAGGAGAACTTGGGGAAGTAAGCGAGCTTGGGGGAGTAGTCGAGCTTGTGGGAGTGGGAGAGCTTGGGCGAGTAGGAGAGCTTGGGGGAGTAAGGGAACATGGGGGAGGAAGAAAGCTTGGGGGAGAAAGAGAGCTTGGGGGAGTAAGAGAGCTTGGGGGAGTAGGAGAACTTGGGGGAGCAGGAGAGCTTGGGGGAGTTGGAGAGTTTGGGGGAGTAGGAAAGCTTGGGGGAGTCGCGGAGCTTGGGGGAGTAGGAGAACTTGGCAGAGTAGGAGAGCTTGGGGGAGGAAGAGAGCTTAGGGAGTAAGAGAGCTTGGGGGAGTAAGAGAGCTTGAAGGAGTAAGAGAGCTTGAGGGAGTAGGAGAGCTTGGCGGCGTATGAGAGCTTGGGTCGTATGAGAGCTTGGGGGAGTGTGAGAGCTTGGGGTGTATGAGAGCTTGGGGAAGTAGGCGAGCTTGGGGGAGTAGTAGAGCTTGTGGGAGTGGGAGAGCTTGGGCGAGTAGGAGAGCTTGGGGGAGTAAGAGAGCTTGGGGGAGGAAGAAAGCGTGGGGGAGTAGGAGAGCTTGGGGGAGTAGGAGAGCTTGGGGGAGTAGGAGAGCTTGGGCGATTAGGAGAGCTTGGAGGAGTAGGAGATCTTGGGGGAGTAGGAGAGTTTGGGGGAGTAGGAGAGCTTGGGGGAGTAGGAGAGCTTGGGGGAGTAGGAGAATTTGTCAGAGTAGGAGAACTTGGAGGAGTAAGAGAGCTTTGGGGAGTAGGAGAGTTTGTGGGAGTAGGAGAGATTGGGAGGGTAGGCGAGCTTGGGGGAGTCGGAGAGATTGGGGGAGTAGGAGAGCTTGGGAGGGTAGGAGAGCTAGGGGGCGTATGACAGCTTGGGGGCGTATGAGAGCTTGGGGGTGTATGAGAGCTTGGGGAAGTAGGAGAGCTTGGGGAAGTAGTAGAGCTTGGGGGAGTGGGAGAGCTTGGGCGAGTAGGAGAGCTTGGGGGAGTAAGAGAGCTTGGGGGAGGAAGAGAGCTTGGGGGAGAAAGAGAGCTTGCGGGAGTAAGAGAGTTTGGGAGAGTAGGAGAGCTTTGCGGAGTAGGAGAGTTTGTGGGAGTAGGAGAGCTTGGGGGAGTAAGAGAGCTTGGGGGAGTAGGGGAGCTTGGGGGAGTAGGACAGCTTGGGGAAGTAGGAGAGCTTGGGGGAGTAGGAGAGCTTGGGAGAGTAGGAGAGGTTGCGGAGAAGGAGAACTTCGGGAGAAGGAGAGCAAGGGGGAGAAGGAGAGCAAGGGGGAGAAGGAGAGCTTGGGGGAGAAGGATAGCTTGGGGGAGAAGGAGAGCTTGTGGGAGAACGAGAGCTTGGGGGAGTAGGAGAGCTTTGGGGAGTAGGAGAGCTTGGGGGAATAGGAGAACTTGGGGGAGTGGGAGAGCTTGTTTGAGTAGGATAGATTGGGGGAGGAGGAGAGCTTGGGGGAGTATGAGAGGCTGGAGGAGTATGAGAGGCTGGGGAGTATGAGAGGCTGGGGGAGTATGAGAGGCTGAGGGAGTATGAGAGGCTTGGGGAGTATGAGAGCCTGGGGGAATATGAGAGCTTGGGGGAGTAGGAGAGCTTGGGGGAGTAGGAGAGCTTGGGGGAGTAGCAGAGCTTGGGGGAGTAGGAGATCTTGGGGGAGTATGAGAGCTTGGGGGTTTAGGAGAGCTTGGGGGAGTAGGAGAGATTGGGAGGGTAGGAGAGCTTGGGGGAGTCGGAGAGATTGGGGGAGTAGGAGAGCTTGGGAGGGTAGGAGAGCTTGGGGGCGTATGACAGCTTGTGGGCGTATGAGAGCTTGGGGGTGTATGAGAGCTTGGGGAAGTAGGAGAGCTTGGGGAAGTAGTAGAGCTTGGGGGAGTGGGAGAGCTTGGGCGAGTAGGAGAGCTTTGCGGAGTAGGAGAGTTTGTGGGCGTAGGAGAGCTTGGGGGAGTAAGAGAGCTTGGGGGAGTAGGAGAGCTTGGGGGAGTAGGACAGCTTGGGGGAGTAGGAGAGATTGGGGGAGTAGGAGAGCTTGGGAGAGTAGGAGAGGTTGCGGAGAAGGAGAACTTCGGGAGATGGAGAGCAAGGGGGCGAAGGAGAGCAAGGGGGAGAAGGAGAGCTTGGGGGAGAAGGATAGCTTGGGGGAGAAGGAGAGCTTGTGGGAGAAGGAGAGCTTGGGGGAGTATGAGAGCTTTGGGGAGTAGGAAAGCTTGGGGCAGTAGGAGCGCTTGGGGGAGTAGGAGAGCTTGGGGGAGTAAGAGAGCTTCGGGGAGTAAGAGAGCTTGGGGGAGTAGGAGAGCTTGGAGGAATAGGAGAACTTGGGGGAGTGGGAGAGCTTGTTTGAGTAGGATAGCTTGGGGGAGTAGGAGAGCTTGGGGGGGTAGGAGAGCCTGGGGGAGTAGGAGAGCCTGGGGGTGTATGAGATCCTGGGGGAGTATGAGAGGCTGGAGGAGTATGTCAGGCTGGGGGAGTATGAGAGGCTGGGGGAGTATGAGAGGCTGTGGGAGTATGAGAGGCTGGGGGAGTATGAGAGCCTGGGGGAGTATGAGAGACTGGGGGAGTATGAGATCCTGGGGGAGTATGAGCGCCTGGGGGAGTATCTGAGCCTGGGGGAGTATGAGAGCCTGGGAGAGTATGAGAGGCTGGGGGAGTATGAGAGGCTGGGGGAGTATGAGAGCCTGGGGGAGAATGAGAGCCTGGGGGAGTAGGAGAGCTTGGAGGAGTAGGAGAGCTTGGGGGAGTAGGAGAGCTTGTGGGAGTAGGAGAGCTTGGGGGAGTAGGAGAGCTTGGGGGAGTAGGATATCTTGGGGGAGTAGCAGAGCTTGGGGGTTTAGGAGAGCTTGGGGAAGGAGGAGAGCTTGGGGGAATAGGAGAGCTTGGGAGAGTAGGAGAGCTTGGGAGGGTAGGAGAGCTTGGTGGAGTCGGAGAGATTGGGAGAGTAGGAGAGCTTGGGGGCGTATGAGAGCTTGGGGGCGTATGAGAGCTTGGGGGAGTATGAGAGCTTGGGGATGTAGGAGAGCTTGGGGAAGAAGTAGAGCTTGGGGGAGTGGGAGAGCTTGGGCGAGTAGGAGAGCTTGGGGGAGTAAGAGAGCTTGGGGGAGGAAGAGAGCTTGGGGGAGAAAGAGTGCTTGGGGGAGTAAGAGAGCTTGGCGGAGTAGGAGAGCTTCGGGGAGTAGGAGAGCTTGGGGGAGTAGGAGAGCTTGGGGGAGTAGGAGAATTTGTCAGAGTAGGAGAACTTGGAGGAGTAAGAGAGCTTGGGAGAGTAGGAGAGCTTTGGGGAGTAGGAGAGTTTGTGGGAGTAGGAGAGCTTGGGGGAGTAAGAGAGCTTAGGGGAGTAAGAGAGCTTGGGGGAGTAGGAGAGCTTGGGGGAGTAGGAGAGCTTGGGGCAGTAGGAGCGCTTGGGGGAGTACGAGAGCTTGGGGGAGAAGGAGAGCTTGGGGGAGTAGGAGAACATGGCAGAGTAGGAGAGCTTGGAGGAGTCAGAGAACTTGGGCAAGTAAGAGAGCTTGGGGGAGTAAGAGAGCTTGGGGGAATACGAGAGCTTGGGGGAGTAGGTGAGCTTGGGGGAGTAGGGGAGCTTGGGGGAGTAGGAGAAATTGGGGGATTAGGGGAGCTTGGGGGAGTAGGAGAAATTGGCACAGTAGGAGAGCTTGGGGGAGTAAGAGAGCTTGGGGGAGTAAGAGAGCTTGGGGGAGTTAGAGAGCTTGGGGCAGTTGGACATCTTGGGGGAGTAGGAGATCTTGGGGGAGTAAGAGAATTTGGGCGAGTAGGAGAGGTTGGGGGAGTAAGAGAGCTTGGTGGAGTAAGAGAGCTTTGGAAGTAAGAGAGCTTGGTGGAGTAAGAGAGCATGGGGGAGGGGGAGAGCTTGGGGGAGTAGGAGAGCTTGGGGGAGTAGGAGCGCTTGGGGGAGTAGGAGAGCTTGGGGGAGTAGGAGAGCTTGGGGGAGTAGGAGAGCTTGGGGGAGTAGGAGAGCTTGGGAGAGTAGGAGAGCCTGGGAGAGTAGGAGATGTTGGGGGAGTAGGAGAACTTGGGGGAGTAGGAGAGTTTGGGGGTGTAGGAGAGCTTGGGGGAGTAGAAGAGGTTATGGGAGTAGGAGAGCTTGATGGAGTAGGAGAGCTTGGGAGAGTAGGAGAGCTTTGGGGAGTAGGGAAGCTTGTGGGAGTAGGAGAGCTTGGGGGAGTAGGAGAGCTTGGGGGATTAGGAGAGCTTGGGGGAGTCAGAGAGCTTGGGGCAGTAGGAGAACCCTGGGGAGTAGGAGATCTTGGGGTAGTAGGAGAGCTTGGGCGAGTAGGAGAGCTTGGGGGAGTAAGAGAGCTTGGTGGAGTAAGAGAGCTTGGGGAGTAAGAGAGCTTGATGCGTAAGAGATCTTGGGGGAGTGGGAGAGCTTGGGGGAGTAGGAGAGCTTGGGGGAGTACGAGCGCTTGGGGGAGTAGGAGAGCTTGGGGGATTAGGAGAGCTTGGGGGAGTAGGAGATCTTGGGGGAGTAGGAGAGCTTGGGTGAGTAGGAGAGCTTGAGGGAGTAGGAGAGTTTGGGGGACTAGGAGAGCTTGGGGGAGTAGGAGAGCTTGGGGGAGTAGGAGAGCTTGGGAGAGTCGGAGAGCTTGGCGGAGTAGGAGAACTTGGGGCAGTAGTAGAGCTAAAGGGAGTAAGAGAGCTTTGGGGAGTAGGACAGCTTGGGAGTGAAGGAGAGCTTGGGGGAGTCGGAGAGATTGGGAGAGTAGAAGAGCTTGGGGGCGTATGAGAGCTTGGGGGCGTATGAGAGCTTGGGGGAGTATTAGAGCTTGGGGAAGTAGGAGAGCTTGGGGAAGTAGTAGAGCTTGGGGGAGTGGGAGAGCTTGGGCGAGTAGGAGAGCTTGGGGGAGTAAGAGAGCTTGCGGGAGGAAGAGAGCTTGGGGGAGAAAGAGTGCTTGGGGGAGTAAGAGAGCTTGGCGGAGTAGGAGAGCTTGGGGGAGTAGGAGAGCATGGGGGAGTAGGAGAGCTTGGGGGAGTAGGAGAATTTGTCAGAGTAGGAGAACTTGGAGGAGTAAGAGAGCTTTGGGGAGTAGGAGAGTTTGTGGGCGTAGGAGAGCTTGGGGGAGTAAGAGAGCTTAGGGGAGTAAGAGAGCTTGGGGGAGTAGGAGAGCTTGGGGGAGTAGGAGAGCTTGGGGCAGTAGGAGAGCTTGGGGGAGTAGGAGATCTTGGTGGAGCAGGAGAGTTTAGGGAGTAGGAGAGCTTGGGGGAGTAGGAGAGCTTGGGGGAGTAGGAAAGCTTGGGGGAGTAGGAGAGCTTGGGAGAGTAGGAGAGCTTTAGGGAGTAGGAGAGCTTGTGGGAGTAGGAGAGCTTGGGGGAGTAGGAGAGCTTGGGGGAGTAGGAGAGATTGGAGGAGTAGGAGAGCTTGGGGGAGTAGGAGAGCTTCGGGGAGTAGGAGAGCTTGGGATAGTAGGAGATCTTGGGGGAGTAGGAGAGCTTGGGGGAGTAGGAGAGATTGGCGGAGCAGGAGAACTTGGGGAAGTAAGCGAGCTTGGGGGAGTAGTCGAGCTTGTGGGAGTGGGAGAGCTTGGGCGAGTAGGAGAGCTTGGGGGAGTAAGGGAACATGGGGGAGGAAGAAAGCTTGGGGGAGAAAGAGAGCTTGGGGGAGTAAGAGAGCTTGGGGGAGTAGGAGAACTTGGGGGTGTAGGAGAGCTTGGGGGAGTTGGAGAGTTTGGGGGAGTAGGAAAGCTTGGGGGAGTCGCGGAGCTTGGGGGAGTAGGAGAACTTGGCAGAGTAGGAGAGCTTGGGGGAGGAAGAGAGCTTAGGGAGTAAGAGAGCTTGGGGGAGTAAGAGAGCTTGAAGGAGTAAGAGAGCTTGAGGGAGTAGGAGAGCTTGGCGGCGTATGAGAGCTTGGGTCGTATGAGAGCTTGGGGGAGTGTGAGAGCTTGGGGTGTATGAGAGCTTGGGGAAGTAGGCGAGCTTGGGGGAGTAGTAGAGCTTGTGGGAGTGGGAGAGCTTGGGCGAGTAGGAGAGCTTGGGGGAGTAAGAGAGCTTGGGGGAGGAAGAAAGCGTGGGGGAGTAGGAGAGCTTGGGGGAGTAGGAGAGCTTGGGGGAGTCGGAGAGCTTGGGAGATTAGGAGGGCTTGGAGGAGTAGGAGATCTTGGGGGAGTAGGAGAGTTTGGGGGAGTAGGAGAGCTTGGGGGAGTAGGAGAGCTTGGGGGAGTAGGAGAATTTGTCAGAGTAGGAGAACTTGGAGGAGTAAGAGAGCTTTGGGGAGTAGGAGAGTTTGTGGGAGTAGGAGAGATTGGGAGGGTAGGCGAGCTTGGGGGAGTCGGAGAGATTGGGGGAGTAGGAGAGCTTGGGAGGGTAGGAGAGCTAGGGGGCGTATGACAGCTTGGGGGCGTATGAGAGCTTGGGGGTGTATGACAGCTTGGGGAAGTAGGAGAGCTTGGGGAAGTAGTAGAGCTTGGGGGAGTGGGAGAGCTTGGGCGAGTAGGAGAGCTTGGGGGAGTAAGAGAGCTTGGGGGAGGAAGAGAGCTTGGGGGAGAAAGAGAGCTTGCGGGAGTAAGAGAGTTTGGGAGAGTAGGAGAGCTTTGCGGAGTAGGAGAGTTTGTGGGAGTAGGAGAGCTTGGGGGAGTAAGAGAGCTTGGGGGAGTAGGGGAGCTTGGGGGAGTAGGACAGCTTGGGGAAGTAGGAGAGCTTGGGGGAGTAGGAGAGCTTGGGAGAGTAGGAGAGGTTGCGGAGAAGGAGAACTTCGGGAGAAGGAGAGCAAGGGGGAGAAGGAGAGCAAGGGGGAGAAGGAGAGCTTGGGGGAGAAGGATAGCTTGGGGGAGAAGGAGAGCTTGTGGGAGAAGGAGAGCTTGGGGGAGTAGGAGAGCTTTGGGGAGTAGGAGAGCTTGGGGGAATAGGAGAACTTGGGGGAGTGGGAGAGGCTGAGGGAGTATGAGAGGCTTGGGGAGTATGAGAGCCTGGGGGAATATGAGAGACTGGGGGAGTATGAGAGGCTGGGGGAGTATGAGAGGCTGGGGGAGTATGAGAGCCTGGGGGAGTATGAGAGCTTGGGGGAGTAGGAGAGCTTGGGGGAGTAGGAGAGCTTGGGGGAGTAGCAGAGCTTGGGGGAGTAGGAGATCTTGGGGGAGTATGAGAGCTTGGGGGTTTAGGAGAGCTTGGGGGAGTAGGAGATCTTGGGGGAGTATGAGAGCTTAGGGGTTTAGGAGAGCTTGGGGGAGTAGCAGAGCTTGGGGGAGTAGGAGAGCTTGATAGAGTAGGAGAGCTTGGCAGAGGAGGAGAACTTGGGGCAGTCGGAGAGCTAAGGGGAGTAGGAGAGCTTGGGGGAGTAGGAGAGCTTGGGAGGGTAGGGGAGCTTGGTGGAGTCGAAGAGATTGGGGGAGTAGGAGAGCTTGGGAGGGTAGGAGAGCTTGGGGGCGTATGAGAGCTTGGGGTCGTATGAGAGCTTGGGGGAGTATGAGAGCTTGGGAAGTAGGAGAGCTTGGGGAAGTAGTAGAGCTTGGGGGAGTGGGAGAGCTTGGGCGAGTAGGAGAGCTTGGAGGAGTAAGAGAGCTTGGGGGAGGAAGAGAGCTTGGGGGAGAAAGAGAGCTTGGCAGAGTAATAGAGCTTGGGGGAGTAGGAGAGCTTGGGGGAGTAGGAGCGCTTGGGGGAGTAGGATAGCTTGGGGGAGTAAGAGAGCTTCGGGGAGTAAAAGAGCTTGGGGGAGTCGGAGAGCTTGGGGGAATAGGAGAACTTGGGGGAGTGGGAGAGCTTGTCTGAGTAGGATAGCTTGGGGGAGTAGGAGAGCTTGGGGGAGTAGGAGAGTCTGGGGGAGTAGGAGAGCCTGGGGGTGTATGAGATTTCGGGGGAGTATGAGAGGCTGGAGGAGTATGTCAGGCTGGGGGAGTATGAGAGGCTGGGGGAGTATGAGAGGCTTGGGGAGTATGAGAGCCTGGGGGAGTATGAGAGACTGGGGGAGTATGAGATCCTGGGGGAGTATGAGCGCCGAGTGAGTATCAGAGCCTGGGGGAGTATGAGAGCCTGGGAGAGTATGAGAGGCTGGGGGAGTATGGGAGGCTGGGGGATTATGAGAGCCTGGGGGAGAATGAGAGCCTGGGGGTGTAGGAGAGCTTGGGGGAGTAGGAGAGCTTGGGGGAGTAGGAGAGCTTGTGGGAGTAGGAGAGCTTGGGGGAGTAGGAGAGCTTGGGGGAGTAGGATATCTTGGGGGAGTAGGAGAGCTTGGGTGTTTAGGAGAGCTTGGGGAAGGAGGAGAACTTGGGGGAGTAGGAGAGCTTGGGAGAGTAGGAGAGCTTGGGAGGGTAGGAGAGCTTGGTGGAGTCGGAGAGATTGGGAGAGTAGGAGAGCTTGGGGGCGTATGAGAGCTTGGGGGCGTATGAGAGCTAGGGGGAGTATTAGAGCTTGGGGGAGTGGGAGAGCTTGGGCGAGTAGGAGAGCTTGGGGGAGTAAGAGAGCTTGGGGGAGGAAGAGAGCTTGGGGGAGAAAGAGTGCTTGAGGGAGTAAGAGAGCTTGGCGCAGTAGGAGAGCTTCGGGGAGTAGGAGAGCTTGGGGGAGTAGGAGAGCTTGGGGGAGTAGGAGAATTTGTCAGAGTAGGAGAACTTGGAGGAGTAAGAGAGCTTGGGAGAGTAGGAGAGCTTTGGGGAGTAGGAGAGTTTGTGGGAGTAGGAGAGCTTGTGGGAGTAAGAGAGCGTAGGGGAGTAAGAGAGCTTGGGGGAGTAGGAGAGCTTGGGGGAGTAGGAGAGCTTGGGGCAGTAGGAGCGCTTGGGGGTGTAGGAGAGCTTGGGGGAGAAGGAGAGCTTGGGGGAGTAGGAGAACATGGCAGAGTAGGAGAGCTTGGAGGAGTCAGAGAACTTGGGCAAGTAAGAGAGCTTGGGGGAGTAAGAGAGCTTGGGGGAATACGAGAGCTTGGGGGAGTAGGTGAGCTTGGGGGAGTAGGGGAGCTTGGGGGAGTAGGAGAAATTGGGGGATTCGGGGAGCTAGGGGGAGTAGGAGAACTTGGCACAGTAGGAGAGCTTGGGGGAGTAAGAGAGCTTGGGGGAGTAAGAGAGCTTGGGGGAGTTAGAGAGCTTGGGGCAGTTGGACATCTTGGGGGAGTAGGAGATCTTGGGGGAGTAAGAGAGCTTGGGCGAGTAGGAGAGCTAGGGGGAGTAAGAGTGCTTGGTGGAGTAAGAGAGATTTGGAAGTAAGAGAGATTGGTGGAGTAAGAGAGCATGGGGGAGTGGGAGAGCTTGGGGGAGTAGGAGAGCTTGGGGGAGTAGGAGCGCTTGGGGGAGTAGGAGAGCTTGGGGGAGTAGGAGAGCTTGGGGGAGTAGGAGAGCTTGGGGGAGTAGGAGCGCTTGGGAGAGTAGGAGAGCTTGGGAGAGTAGGAGATGTTGGAGGAGTAGGAGATCTTGGGGGAGTAGGAGAGTTTGGGGGAGTAGGAGAGCTTGGGGGAGTAGAAGAGGTTATGGGAGTAGGAGAGCTTGATGGAGTAGGAGAGCTTGGGAGAGTAGGAGAGCTTTGGGGAGTGGGGAAGCTTGTGGGAGTAGGAGAGCATGGGGGAGTAGGAGAGCTTGGGGGAGTAAGAGAGATTGGGGGAGTAAGAGAGCTTGGGGGAGTGAGAGAGCTTGGGGGAGTAAGAGAGCTTGGGGGAGTAAGAGAGCTTGGGGGAGTAAGAGAGCTTGGGGCATTTGGACATCTTGGGGGAGTAGGAGATCTTGGGGGAGTAAGAGAGCTTGGGCGAGTAGGAGAGCTTGGGGGAGTAAGAGAGCTTGGTGGAGTAAGAGCTTTGGAAGTAAGAGAGCTTGGTGGAGTAAGAGAGCATGGGGGAGTGGGAGAGCTTGGGGGAGTGGGAGAGCTTGGGGGAGTAGGAGAGCTTGGGGGAGTACGAGCGCTTGGGGGAGTAGGAGAGCTTGGGGGATTAGGAGAACTTGGTGGAGTAGGAGAGCTTGGGGGAGTAGGAGAGCTTGGGGGAGAAGGAGAGCTTGGGGGAGAAGGAGAGCTTGGGGTAGTAGGAGATCTTGGGGGAGTAGGAGAGATTGGGGGAGTAGGAGAGCTTGGGGGAGTAGGAGAGCTTGGGGGAGTCGGGGAGCTTGGGGGAGTAGGAGAGCTTGGGAGGGTCGGGGAGCTTGGGGCGTATGAGAGCTTGGGTCGTATGAGAGCTTGGGGGAGTGTGAGAGCTTGGGGTGTATGAGAGCTTGGGGAAGTAGGCGAGCTTGGGGGAGTAGAGAGCTTGTGGGAGTGGGAGAGCTTGGGCGAGTAGGAGAGCTTGGGGGAGTAAGAGAGCTTGGGGGAGGAAGAAAGCTTGGGGGAGAAAGAGAGCTTGGGGAGTAGGAGATCTTGGGGGAGTAGGAGAGCTTGGGGGAGTAGGAAAGCTTGGGGGAGTAGGAGAGTTTGGGAGAGTAGGAGAGCTTTAGGGAGTAGGAGAGCTTGTGGGAGTAGGAGAGCTTGGGGGAGTAGGAGAGCTTGGGGGAGTAGGAGAGATTGGGGGAGTAGGAGAGCTTGGGGGAGTAGGAGTGCTTCGGGGAGTAGGAGAGCTTGGGGTAGTAGGAGATCTTGGGGGAGTAGGATAGCTTGGGGGATTAGGAGAGCTTGG
The DNA here is from genome assembly GCF_044704955.1 of Pristiophorus japonicus. NCBI lineage: Eukaryota > Metazoa > Chordata > Chondrichthyes > Pristiophoridae > Pristiophorus > Pristiophorus japonicus. Next base: position 409,523 of record NW_027253477.1, read on the forward strand.
CGGAGCAGGAGAACTTGGGGAAGTAGGCGAGCTTGGGGGAGTAGTCGAGCTTGTGGGAGTGGGAGAGCTTGGGCGAGTAGGAGAGCTTGGGGGAGTAAGGGAACATGGGGGAGGAAGAAAGCTTGGGGGAGAAAGAGAGCTTGGGGGAGTAAGAGAGCTTGGGGGAGTAGGAGAATTTGGGGGAGTAGGAGAGCTTGGGGGAGTTGGAGAGTTTGGGGGAGTAGGAAAGCTTGGGGGAGTCGCGGAGCTTGGGGGAGTAGGAGAATTTGGCAGAGTAGGAGAGCTTGGGGGAGGAAGAGAGCTTGGGGAGAAAGAGAGCTTGGGGGAGTAAGAGAGCTTGAAGGAGTAAGAGAGCTTGGGGGAGTAGGAGAGCTTGGCGGCGTATGAGAGCTTGGGTCGTATGAGAGCTTGGGGGAGTGTGAGAGCTTGGGGTGTATGAGAGCTTGGTGAAGTAGGCGAGCTTGGGGGAGTAGTAGAGCTTGTGGGAGTGGGAGAGCTTGGGCGAGTAGGAGAGCTTGGGGGAGTAAGAGAGCTTGGGGGAGGAAGAAAGCGTGGGGGAGTAGGAGAGCTTGGGGGAGTAGGAGAGCTTGGGGGAGTAGGAGAGCTTGGGAGAGTAGGAGAGCTTGGGGGAGTAGGAGATCTTGGGGGAGTAGGAGAGTTTGGGGGAGTAGGAGAGCTTGGGGGAGTAGGAGAGCTTGTGCGAGTAGGAAAGCTTGGGGGAGTAGGAGAGCTTGGGAGAGTAGGAGAGCTTTGGGGAGTAGGAGAGCTTGTGGGAGTAGGAGAGCTTGGGGGAGTAGGAGAGCTTGGGGGAGTAGGAGAGATTGGGGGAGTAGGAGAGCTTGGGGGAGTATGAGAGCTTCGGGGAGTAGGAGAGTTTGGGGTAGTAGGAGATCTTGGGGGAGTAGGAGAGCTTGTGGGATTAGGAGAGCTTGGGGGAGTAGGAGAGCTTGGGGGAGTAGGAGAGCTTGGGAGAGTAGGAGAGCTTGGCGGAGCTGGAGAACTTGGGGCAGTAGGTGAGCTTAGGGGAGTAGGAGAGCTTGGGAGAGTAGGAAAGCTTGGGGGAGTAGGAGAGCTTGGGAGAGCAGGAGAGCTTTATATAGTAGGAGAGCTTGTGGGAGTAGGAGAGCTTGGGGGAGTAGGAGAGCTTGGGGGAGTAGGAGAGATTGGGGGAGTAGGAGAGCTTGGGGGAGTAGGAGTGCTTCGGGGAGTAGGAGAGCTTGGGGTAGTAGGAGATCTTGGGGGAGTAGGAGAGCTTGGGGGATTAGGAGAGCTTGGGGCAGTAGGAGCGCTTGGGTGAGTAGGAGAGCTTGGGGGAGAAGGAGAGCTTGGGGGAGTAGGTGAACATGGCAGAGTAGGAGAGCTTGGAGGAGTAAGAGAACTTGGGCGAGTAAGAGAGCTTGGGGGAGTAAGAGAGCTTGGGGGAATACGAGATCTTGGGGGAGTAGGTGAGCTTGGGGAAGTAGGGGAGCTTTGGGGAGTAGGAGAAATTGGGGGATTCGGGGAGCTTGGGGGAGTAGGAGAACTTGGCACAGTAGGATAGCTTGGGGGAGTAAGAGAGATTGGGGGAGTAAGAGAGCTTGGGGGAGTGAGAGAGCTTGGGGGAGTAAGAGAGCTTGGGGGAGTAAGAGAGCTTGGGGGAGTAAGAGAGCTTGGGGCAGTTGGACATCTTTGGGGAGTAGGAGATCTTGGGGGAGTAAGAGAGCTTGGGCGAGTAGGAGAGCTTGGGGGAGTAAGAGAGCTTGGTGGAGTAAGAGCTTTGGAAGTAAGAGAGCTTGGTGGAGTAAGAGAGCATGGGGGAGTGGGAGAGCTTGGGGGAGTGGGAGAGCTTGGGGGAGTAGGAGAGCTTGGGGGAGTACGAGCGCTTGGGGGAGTAGGAGAGCTTGGGGGATTAGGAGAGCTTGGTGGAGTAGGAGAGCTTGGGGGAGTAGGAGAGCTTGGGGGAGAAGGAGAGCTTGGGGGAGAAGGAGAGCTTGGGGTAGTAGGAGATCTTGGGGGAGTAGGAGAGCTTGGGGGAGTAGGAGAGCTTGGGGGAGTAGGAGAGCTTGGGGGAGTCGGGGAGCTTGGGGGAGTAGGAGAGCTTGGGAGGGTCGGAGAGCTTGGGGCGTATGAGAGCTTGGGTCGTATGAGAGCTTTGGGGAGTGTGAGAGCTTGGGGTGTATGAGAGCTTGGGGAAGTAGGCGAGCTTGGGGGAGTAGAGAGCTTGTGGGAGTGGGAGAGCTTGGGCGAGTAGGAGAGCTTGGGGGAGTAAGAGAGCTTGGGGGAGGAAGAAAGCTTGGGGGAGAAAGAGAGCTTGGGGAGTAGGAGATCTTGGGGGAGTAGGAGAGCTTGGGGGAGTAGGAAAGCTTGGGGGAGTAGGAGAGCTTGGGAGAGTAGGAGAGCTTTAGGGAGTAGGAGAGCTTGTGGGAGTAGGAGAGCTTGGGGGAGTAGGAGAGCTTGGGGGAGTAGGAGAGATTGGGGGAGTAGGAGAGCTTGTGGGAGTAGGAGTGCTTCGGGGAGTAGGAGAGCTTGGGGTAGTAGGAGATCTTGGGGGAGTAGGAGAGCTTGGGGGATTAGGAGAGCTTGGCGGAGCAGGAGAACTTGGGGAAGTAGGCGAGCTTGGGGGAGTAGTCGAGCTTGTGGGAGTGGGAGAGCTTGGGCGAGTAGGAGAGCTTGGGGGAGTAAGGGAACATGGGGGAGGAAGAAAGCTTGGCGGAGAAAGAGAGCTTGGGGGAGTAAGAGAGCTTGGGGGAGTAGGAGAACTTGGGAGAGTAGGAGAGCTTGGGGGAGTTGGAGAGTTTGGGGGAGTAGGAAAGCTTGGGGAAGTCGCGGAGCTTGGGGGAGTAGGAGAACTTGGCAGAGTAGGAGAGCTTGGGGGAGGAAGAGAGCTTGGGGAGTAAGAGAGCTTGGGGGAGTAAGAGAGCTTGAAGGAGTAAGAGAGCTTGGGGGAGTAGGAGAGCTTGGCGGCGTATGAGAGCTTGGGTCGTATGAGAGCTTGGGGGAGTGTGAGAGCTTGGGGTGTATGAGAGCTTGGGGAAGTAGGCGAGCTTGGGGGAGTAGTAGAGCTTGTGGGAGTGGGAGAGCTTGGGCGAGTAGGAGAGCTTGGGGGAGTAAGAGAGCTTGGGGGAGGAAGAAAGCGTGGGGGAGTAGGAGAGCTTGGGGGAGTAGGAGAGCTTGGGGGAGTAGGAGAGCTTGGGAGAGTAGGAGAGCTTGGGGGAGTAGGAGATCTTGGGGGAGTAGGAGAGTTTGGGGGAGTAGGAGAGCTTGGGGGAGTAGGAGAGCTTGTGGGAGTAGGAAAGCTTGGGGGAGTAGGAGAGCTTGGGAGAGTAGGAGAGCTTTGGGGAGTAGGAGAGCTTGTGGGAGTAGGAGAGCTTGGGGGAGTAGGAGAGCTTGGGGGAGTAGGAGAGATTGGGGGAGTAGGAGAGCTTGGGGGAGTATGAGAGCTTCGGGGAGTAGGAGAGCTTGGGGTAGTAGGAGATCTTGGGGGAGTAGGAGAGCTTGGGGGATTAGGAGAGCTTGGGGGAGTAGGAGAGCTTGGGGGAGTATGAGAGCTTGGGAGAGTAGGAGAGCTTGGCGGAGCTGGAGAACTTGGGGCAGTAGGTGAGCTTAGGGGAGTAGGAGAGCTTGGGAGAGTAGGAAAGCTTGGGGGAGTAGGAGAGCTTGGGAGAGCAGGAGAGCTTTAGGGAGTAGGAGAGCTTGTGGGAGTAGGAGAGCTTGGGGGAGTAGGAGAGCTTGGGGGAGTAGGAGAGATTGGGGGAGTAGGAGAGCTTGGGGGAGTAGGAGTGCTTCGGGGAGTAGGAGAGCTTGGGGTAGTAGGAGATCTTGGGGGAGTAGGAGAGCTTCGGGGATTAGGAGAGCTTGGCGGAGCAGGAGAACTTGGGGAAGTAGGCGAGCTTGGGGGAGTAGTCGAGCTTGTGGGAGTGGGAGAGCTTGGGCGAGTAGGAGAGCTTGGGGGAGTAAGGGAACATGGGGGAGGAAGAAAGCTTGGGGGAGAAAGAGAGCTTGGGGGAGTAAGAGAGCTTGGGGGAGTAGGAGAACTTGGGAGAGTAGGAGAGCTTGGGGGAGTTGGAGAGTTTGCGGGAGTAGGAAAGCTTGGGGAAGTCTCGGAGCTTGGGGGAGTAGGAGAACTTGGCAGAGTAGGAGAGCTTGGGGGAGGAAGAGAGCTTGGGGAGTAAGAGAGCTTGGGGGAGTAAGAGAGCTTGAAGGAGTAAGAGAGCTTGGGGGAGTAGGAGAGCTTGGCGGCGTATGAGAGCTTGGGTCGTATGAGAGCTTGGGGGAGTGTGAGAGCTTGGGGTGTATGAGAGCTTGGGGAAGTAGGCGAGCTTGGGGGAGTAGTAGAGCTTGTGGGAGTGGGAGAGCTTGGGCGAGTAGGAGAGCTTGGGGGAGTAAGAGAGCTTGGGGGAGGAAGAAAGCGTGGGGGAGTAGGAGAGCTTGGGGGAGTAGGAGAGCTTGGGGGAGTAGGAGAGCTTGGGAGAGTAGGAGAGCTTGGGGGAGTAGGAGATCTTGGGGGAGTAGGAGAGCTTGGGGGAGTAAGGGAACATGGGGGAGGAAGAAAGCTTGGGGGAGAAAGAGAGCTTGGGGGAGTAAGAGAGCTTGGGGGAGTAGGAGAACTTGGGAGAGTAGGAGAGCTTGGGGGAGTTGGAGAGTTTGGGGGAGTAGGAAAGCTTGGGGAAGTCTCGGAGCTTGGGGGAGTAGGAGAACTTGGCAGAGTAGGAGAGCTTGGGGGAGGAAGAGAGCTTGGGGAGTAAGAGAGTTTGGGGGAGTAAGAGAGCTTGAAGGAGTAAGAGAGCTTGGGGGAGTAGGAGAGCTTGGCGGCGTATGAGAGCTTGGGTCGTATGAGAGCTTGGGGGAGTGTGAGAGCTTGGGGTGTATGAGAGCTTGGGGAAGTAGGCGAGCTTGGGGGAGTAGTAGAGCTTGTGGGAGTGGGAGAGCTTGGGCGAGTAGGAGAGCTTGGGGGAGTAAGAGAGCTTGGGGGAGGAAGAAAGCGTGGGGGAGTAGGAGAGCTTGGGGGAGTAGGAGAGCTTGGGGGAGTAGGAGAGCTTGGGAGAGTAGGAGAGCTTGGGGGAGTAGGAGATCTTGGGGGAGTAGGAGAGTTTGGGGGAGTAGGAGAGCTTGGGGGAGTAGGAGAGCTTGTGGGAGTAGGAAAGCTTGGGGGAGTAGGAGAGCTTGGGAGAGTAGGAGAGCTTTGGGGAGTAGGAGAGCTTGTGGGAGTAGGAGAGCTTGGGGGAGTAGGAGAGCTTGGGGGAGTAGGAGAGATTGGGGGAGTAGGAGAGCTTGGGGGAGTATGAGAGCTTCGGGGAGTAGGAGAGATTGGGGTAGTAGGAGATCTTGGGGGAGTAGGAGAGCTTGAGGGATTAGGAGAGCTTGGGCTAGTAGTAGAGCTTGGGGGAGTAGGAGAGCTTGGGAGAGTAGGAGAGCTTGGCGGAGCTGGAGAACTTGGGGCAGTAGGAGAGCTTAGGGGAGTAGGAGAGCTTGGGGGAGTAGGAGAGATTGGGGGAGTCGGAGAGCTTTGGGGAGTAGGAGAGCTTGGGAGGGTAGGAGAGCTTGGGGGCGTATGAGAGCTTGGGGTGTATGAGAGCTTGGGGAAGTAGGCGAGCTTGGGGGAGTAGTAGAGCTTGTGGGAGTGGGAGAGCTTGGGCGAGTAGGAGAGCTCGGGGGAGTAAGAGAACTTGGGGGAGGAAGAAAGCTTGCGGGAGAAAGAGAGCTTGGGGGAGTAAGAGAGCTTGGGGGAGTAGGAGAGCTTGGGGGAGTAGGAGCGCTTGGGGGAGTAGGAGAGTTTGGGGGAGTAGGAGAGCTTGGGGGAGTCGCGGAGCTTGGGGGAGTAGGAGAACTTGGCAGAGTAGGAGAGCTTGGGGGAGGAAGAGAGCTTGGGGAGTAAGAGAGCTTGGGGGAGTAAGAGAGCTTGAAGGAGTAAAAGAGCTTGGGGGAGTAAGAGAGCTTGCGGGTGTAAGAGAGCTTGGGGAGTAGGAGAGCTTGGGGGAGTAGGGGAGCTTGGGGGAGTAGGAGACCTTGGGCTAGTAGGAGAGCTTGGGGGAGGAAGAGAGCTTGCGGGTGTAAGAGAGCTTGGGGAGTAGGAGAGCTTGAGGGAGAAGGAGAACTTGGCAGAGTAGGAGAGCTTGGGGGAGTAAGAGAGCTTGGTGGAGAAAGAGAGCTTGGGGGAGTAAGAGAGCTTGGGGGAGTAAGAGAGCTTGGGGGAGTAAGAGAGCTTGGGGGAGTAGGAGATCTTGGGGGAGTAGGAGAGCTTGGGGGATTAGGAGAGCTTGGCGGAGCAGGAGAACTTGGGGAAGTAGGCGAGCTTGGGGGAGTAGTCGAGCTTGTGGGAGTGGGAGAGCTTGGGCGAGTAGGAGAGCTTGGGGGAGTAAGGGAACATGGGGGAGGAAAAAAGCTTGGGGGAGAAAGAGAGCTTGGGGGAGTAAGAGAGCTTGGGGGAGTAGGAGAACTTGGGGGAGTAGGAGAGCTTGGGGGAGTTGGAGAGTTTGGGGGAGTAGGAAAGCTTGGGGGAGTCGCGGAGCTTGGGGGAGTAGGAGAACTTGGCAGAGTAGGAGAGCTTGGGGGAGGAAGAGAGCTTGGGGAGTAAGAAAGCTTGGGGGAGTAAGAGAGCTTGAAGGAGTAAGAGAGCTTGGGGGAGTAGGAGAGCTTGGCGGCGTATGAGAGCTTGGGTCGTATGAGAGCTTGGGGGAGTGTGAGAGCTTGGGGTGTATGAGAGCTTGGGGAAGTAGGCGAGCTTGGGTGAGTAGTAGAGCTTGTGGGAGTGGGAGAGCTTGGGCGAGTACGAGAGCTTGGGGGAGTAAGAGAGCTTGGGGGAGGAAGAAAGCGTGGGGGAGTAGGAGAGCTTGGGGGAGTAGGAGAGCTTGGGGGAGTAGGAGAGCTTGGGAGAGTAGGAGAGCTTGGGGGAGTAGGAGATCTTGGGGGAGTAGGAGAGTTTGGGGGAGTAGGAGAGCTTGGGGGAGTAGGAGAGCTTGGGGGAGTAGGAAAGCTTGGGGGAGTAGGAGAGCTTGGGAGAGTAGGAGAGCTTTGGGGAGTAGGAGAGCTTGTGGGAGTAGGAGAGCTTGGGGGAGTAGGAGAGCTTGGGGGAGTAGGAGAGATTGGGGGAGTAGGAGAGCTTGGGGGAGTATGAGAGCTTCGGGGAGTAGGAGAGCTTGGGGTAGTAGGAGATCTTGGGGGAGTAGGAGAGATTGGGGGATTAGGAGAGCTTGGGGGAGTAGGAGAGCTTGGGGGAGTAGGAGAGCTTGGGAGAGTAGGAGAGCTTGGGGGAGTAGGAGAGATTGGGGGCGTCGGAGAGCTTGGGTGCGTATGAGAGCTTGGGGTGTATGAGAGCTTGGGGAAGTAGGCGAGCTTTGGGGAGTAGTAGAGCTTGTGGGAGTGGGAGAGCTTGGGCGAGTAGGAGAGCTTGGGGGAGTAAGAGAACTTGGGGGAGGAAGAAAGCTTGCGGGAGAAAGAGAGCTGGGGGGAGTAAGAGAGCTTGGGGGAGTAGGAGAGCTTGGGGGAGTAGGAGTGCTTGGGGGAGTAGGAGAGTTTGGGGGAGTAGGAGAGCTTGGGGGAGTCGCGGAGCTTGGGGGAGTAGGAGAACTTGGCAGAGTAGGAGAGCTTGGGTGAGGAAGTGAGCTTGGGGAGTAAGAGAGCTTGGGGGAGTAAGAGAGCTTGAAGGAGTAAGAGAGCTTGAAGGAGTAAGAGAGCTTGCGGGTGTAAGAGAGCTTGGGGATTAGGAGAGCTTGGGGGAGTAGGGCAGCTTGGGGGTGTAGGAGACCTTGGGCTAGTAGGAGAGCTTGGGGGATGAAGAGAGCTTGGGGGAGTAAGAGAGCTTGGGGGAGTAAGATAGCTTGGGGGAGTAGGAGAGCTTGGGGAACAGGTGAGCTTGTGGGAAAAGGAGAGCTTAGGGGAGTACGAGCGCTTGCGGGTATAGGAGAGCTTGAGGGAGAAGGAGAACTTGGCAGAGTAGGAGAGCTTGGGGGAGTAAGAGAGCTTGGTGGAGAAAGAGAGCTTGGGGGAGTAAGAGAGCTTGGGGGAGTAAGAGAGCTTGGGGGAGTAAGAGAGTTTGGGGGAGTAAGAGAGCTTGGGGGTGTAAGTGAGCTTGGGGGAGTAGGAGAAATTGGCAGAGTAGGAGAGCTTGGGGGAGTTAGAGAGCTTGGGGGAGTAAGAGAGCTTGGGGGAGTAAGAGAGCTTGGGGGAGTAGGAGAGCTTGGGGGAGTAGGAGAGCTTGGGGGAGTGGGAGAGCTTGGGAGAGTAGGAGAGCTTGGCGGAGCTGGAGAACTTGGGGCAGTAGGAGAACTTAGGGGAGTAGGAGAGCTTGGGGGAGTAGGAGAGATTGGGGGAGTCGGAGAGCTTGGGTGCGTATGAGAGCTTGGGGTGTATGAGAGCTTGGGGAAGTAGGCGAGCTTTGGGGAGTAGTAGAGCTATTGGGAGTGGGAGAGCTTGGGCGAGTAGGAGAGCTTGGGGGAGTAAGAGAACTTGGGGGAGGAAGAAAGCTTGCGGGAGAAAGGGAGCTTGGGGGAGTAAGAGAGCTTGGGGGAGTAGGAGAGCTTGGGGGAGTAGGAGTGCTTGGGGGAGTAGGAGAGTTTGGGGGAGTAGGAGAGCTTGGGGGAGTCGCGGAGCTTGGGGGAGTAGGAGAACTTGGCAGAGTAGGAGAGCTTGGGGGAGGAAGTGAGCTTGGGGAGTAAGAGAGCTTGGGGGAGTAAGAGAGCTTGAAGGAGTAAGAGAGCTTGGGGGAGTAAGAGAGCTTGCGGGTGTAAGAGAGCTTGGGGAGTAGGAGAGCTTGGGGGAGTAGGGCAGCTTGGGGGAGGAAGAGAGCTTGGGGGAGTAAGAGAGCTTGGGGGAGTAAGATAGCTTGGGGGAGTAGGAGAGCTTGGGGAACAGGTGAGCTTGTGGGAAAAGGAGAGCTTGGGGGAGTACGAGCGCTTGCGGGTATAGGAGAGCTTCAGGGAGAAGGAGAACTTGGCAGAGTAGGAGAGCTTGGGGGAGTAAGAGAGCTTGGTGGAGAAAGAGAGCTTGGGGGAGTAAGAGAGCTTGGGGGAGTACGAGAGCTTGGGGGAGTAAGAGAGTTTGGGGGAGTAAGAGAGCTTGGGGGTGTAAGTGAGCTTGGGGGAGTAGGAGAAATTGGCAGAGTAGGAGAGCTTGGGGGAGTTAGAGAGCTTGGGGGAGTAAGAGAGCTTGGGGGAGTAAGAGAGCTTGGGGGAGTAGGAGAGCTTGGGGGAGTGGGACATCTTGGGGGAGTAGGAGAGTTTGGGGGAGTAGGAGAGCTTGGGGGAGTAGGAGAGCTTGGGGGAGTAGGCGAGCTTGGGGGAGTAGGAGAGTTTGGGGAATAGGAGAGCTTGTGGTAGTAGGAGATCTTGGGGGAGTAGGAGAGCTTGGGGGATTAGGAGAGCTTGGGGGAGTAGGAGAGCTTGGGGGAGTAGGAGAGCTTGGGAGAGTAGTAGAGCTTGGCAGAGTAGGAGAACTTGGTGCAGTAGGAGAGCTTAGGGGAGTAGGAGAGCTTGGGAGAGTAGGAGAGCTTGGGGGAGTAGGAGATCTTGGGGGAGTAGGAGAGTTTGGGGGAGTAGGTGAGCTTGTGGGAGTAGGAGAGCTTGTGGGAGTAGGAAAGCTTGGGGGAGTAGGAGAGCTTGGGAGAGTAGGAGAGCTTTGGGGAGTAGGAGAGCTTGTGGGAGTAGGAGAGCTTGGGGGAGTAGGAGAGCTTGGGGGAGTAGGAGAGATTGGGGGAGTAGGAGAGCTTGGGGGAGTATGAGAGCTTCGGGGAGTAGGAGAGCTTGGGGTAGTAGGAGATCTTGGGGGAGTAGGAGAGCTTGAGGGATTAGGAGAGCTTGGGGGAGTAGGAGAGCTTGGGGGAGTAGGAGAGCTTGGGAGAGTAGGAGAGCTTGGCGGAGCTGGAGAAATTGGGGCAGTAGGAGAGCTTAGGGGAGTAGGAGAGCTTGGGGGAGTAGGAGAGATTGGGGGAGTCGGAGAGCTTTGGGGAGTAGGAGAGCTTGGGAGGGTAGGAGAGCTTGGGGGCGTATGAGAGCTTGGGGTGTATGAGAGCTTGGCGAAGTAGGCGAGCTTGGGGGAGTAGTAGAGCTTGTGGGAGTGGGAGAGCTTGGGCGAGTAGGAGAGCTTGGGGGAGTAAGAGAACTTGGGGGAGGAAGAAAGCTTTCGGGAGAAAGAGAGCTTGGGGGAGTAAGAGAGCTTGGGGGAGTAGGAGAGCTTGGGGGAGTAGGAGTGCTTGGGGGAGTAGGAGAGTTTGGGGGAGTAGGAGATCTTGGGGGATTCGCGGAGCTTGGGGGAGTAGGAGAACTTGGCAGAGTAGGAGAGCTTGGGGGAGGAAGAGAGCTTGGGGAGTAAGAGAGCTTGGGGGAGTAAGAGAGCTTGAAGGAGTAAGAGAGCTTGGGGGAGTAAGAGAGCTTGCGGGTGTAAGAGAGCTTGGGGAGTAGGAGAGCTTGGGGGAGTAGGGGAGCTTGGGGGAGTAGGAGACCTTGGGCTAGTAGTAGAGCTTGGGGGAGTAGGAGAGCTTGGGAGAGTAGGAGAGCTTGGCGGAGCTGGAGAACTTGGGGCAGTAGGAGAGCTTAGGGGAGTAGGAGAGCTTGGGGGAGTAGGGGAGCTTGGGGGAGTAGGAGACCTTGGGCTAGTAGGAGAGCTTGGGGGAGGAAGAGAGCTTGCGGGTGTAAGAGAGCTTGGGGAGTAGGAGAGCTTGAGGGAGAAGGAGAACTTGGCAGAGTAGGAGAGCTTGGGGGAGTAAGAGAGCTTGGTGGAGAAAGAGAGCTTGGGGGAGTAAGAGAGCTTGGGGGAGTAAGAGAGCTTGGGGGAGTAAGAGAGCTTGGGGGAGTAGGAGATCTTGGGGGAGTAGGAGAGCTTGGGGGATTAGGAGAGCTTGGCGGAGCAGGAGAACTTGGGGAAGTAGGCGAGCTTGGGGGAGTAGTCGAGCTTGTGGGAGTGGGAGAGCTTGGGCGAGTAGGAGAGCTTGGGGGAGTAAGGGAACATGGGGGAGGAAAAAAGCTTGGGGGAGAAAGAGAGCTTGGGGGAGTAAGAGAGCTTGGGGGAGTAGGAGAACTTGGGGGAGTAGGAGAGCTTGGGGGAGTTGGAGAGTTTGGGGGAGTAGGAAAGCTTGGGGGAGTCGCGGAGCTTGGGGGAGTAGGAGAACTTGGCAGAGTAGGAGAGCTTGGGGGAGGAAGAGAGCTTGGGGAGTAAGAAAGCTTGGGGGAGTAAGAGAGCTTGAAGGAGTAAGAGAGCTTGGGGGAGTAGGAGAGCTTGGCGGCGTATGAGAGCTTGGGTCGTATGAGAGCTTGGGGGAGTGTGAGAGCTTGGGGTGTATGAGAGCTTGGGGAAGTAGGCGAGCTTGGGTGAGTAGTAGAGCTTGTGGGAGTGGGAGAGCTTGGGCGAGTACGAGAGCTTGGGGGAGTAAGAGAGCTTGGGGGAGGAAGAAAGCGTGGGGGAGTAGGAGAGCTTGGGGGAGTAGGAGAGCTTGGGGGAGTAGGAGAGCTTGGGAGAGTAGGAGAGCTTGGGGGAGTAGGAGATCTTGGGGGAGTAGGAGAGTTTGGGGGAGTAGGAGAGCTTGGGGGAGTAGGAGAGCTTGGGGGAGTAGGAAAGCTTGGGGGAGTAGGAGAGCTTGGGAGAGTAGGAGAGCTTTGGGGAGTAGGAGAGCTTGTGGGAGTAGGAGAGCTTGGGGGAGTAGGAGAGCTTGGGGGAGTAGGAGAGATTGGGGGAGTAGGAGAGCTTGGGGGAGTATGAGAGCTTCGGGGAGTAGGAGAGCTTGGGGTAGTAGGAGATCTTGGGGGAGTAGGAGAGATTGGGGGATTAGGAGAGCTTGGGGGAGTAGGAGAGCTTGGGGGAGTAGGAGAGCTTGGGAGAGTAGGAGAGCTTGGGGGAGTAGGAGAGATTGGGGGCGTCGGAGAGCTTGGGTGCGTATGAGAGCTTGGGGTGTATGAGAGCTTGGGGAAGTAGGCGAGCTTTGGGGAGTAGTAGAGCTTGTGGGAGTGGGAGAGCTTGGGCGAGTAGGAGAGCTTGGGGGAGTAAGAGAACTTGGGGGAGGAAGAAAGCTTGCGGGAGAAAGAGAGCTGGGGGGAGTAAGAGAGCTTGGGGGAGTAGGAGAGCTTGGGGGAGTAGGAGTGCTTGGGGGAGTAGGAGAGTTTGGGGGAGTAGGAGAGCTTGGGGGAGTCGCGGAGCTTGGGGGAGTAGGAGAACTTGGCAGAGTAGGAGAGCTTGGGTGAGGAAGTGAGCTTGGGGAGTAAGAGAGCTTGGGGGAGTAAGAGAGCTTGAAGGAGTAAGAGAGCTTGAAGGAGTAAGAGAGCTTGCGGGTGTAAGAGAGCTTGGGGATTAGGAGAGCTTGGGGGAGTAGGGCAGCTTGGGGGTGTAGGAGACCTTGGGCTAGTAGGAGAGCTTGGGGGATGAAGAGAGCTTGGGGGAGTAAGAGAGCTTGGGGGAGTAAGATAGCTTGGGGGAGTAGGAGAGCTTGGGGAACAGGTGAGCTTGTGGGAAAAGGAGAGCTTAGGGGAGTACGAGCGCTTGCGGGTATAGGAGAGCTTGAGGGAGAAGGAGAACTTGGCAGAGTAGGAGAGCTTGGGGGAGTAAGAGAGCTTGGTGGAGAAAGAGAGCTTGGGGGAGTAAGAGAGCTTGGGGGAGTAAGAGAGCTTGGGGGAGTAAGAGAGTTTGGGGGAGTAAGAGAGCTTGGGGGTGTAAGTGAGCTTGGGGGAGTAGGAGAAATTGGCAGAGTAGGAGAGCTTGGGGGAGTTAGAGAGCTTGGGGGAGTAAGAGAGCTTGGGGGAGTAAGAGAGCTTGGGGGAGTAGGAGAGCTTGGGGGAGTAGGAGAGCTTGGGGGAGTGGGAGAGCTTGGGAGAGTAGGAGAGCTTGGCGGAGCTGGAGAACTTGGGGCAGTAGGAGAACTTAGGGGAGTAGGAGAGCTTGGGGGAGTAGGAGAGATTGGGGGAGTCGGAGAGCTTGGGTGCGTATGAGAGCTTGGGGTGTATGAGAGCTTGGGGAAGTAGGCGAGCTTTGGGGAGTAGTAGAGCTATTGGGAGTGGGAGAGCTTGGGCGAGTAGGAGAGCTTGGGGGAGTAAGAGAACTTGGGGGAGGAAGAAAGCTTGCGGGAGAAAGGGAGCTTGGGGGAGTAAGAGAGCTTGGGGGAGTAGGAGAGCTTGGGGGAGTAGGAGTGCTTGGGGGAGTAGGAGAGTTTGGGGGAGTAGGAGAGCTTGGGGGAGTCGCGGAGCTTGGGGGAGTAGGAGAACTTGGCAGAGTAGGAGAGCTTGGGGGAGGAAGTGAGCTTGGGGAGTAAGAGAGCTTGGGGGAGTAAGAGAGCTTGAAGGAGTAAGAGAGCTTGGGGGAGTAAGAGAGCTTGCGGGTGTAAGAGAGCTTGGGGAGTAGGAGAGCTTGGGGGAGTAGGGCAGCTTGGGGGAGGAAGAGAGCTTGGGGGAGTAAGAGAGCTTGGGGGAGTAAGATAGCTTGGGGGAGTAGGAGAGCTTGGGGAACAGGTGAGCTTGTGGGAAAAGGAGAGCTTGGGGGAGTACGAGCGCTTGCGGGTATAGGAGAGCTTCAGGGAGAAGGAGAACTTGGCAGAGTAGGAGAGCTTGGGGGAGTAAGAGAGCTTGGTGGAGAAAGAGAGCTTGGGGGAGTAAGAGAGCTTGGGGGAGTACGAGAGCTTGGGGGAGTAAGAGAGTTTGGGGGAGTAAGAGAGCTTGGGGGTGTAAGTGAGCTTGGGGGAGTAGGAGAAATTGGCAGAGTAGGAGAGCTTGGGGGAGTTAGAGAGCTTGGGGGAGTAAGAGAGCTTGGGGGAGTAAGAGAGCTTGGGGGAGTAGGAGAGCTTGGGGGAGTGGGACATCTTGGGGGAGTAGGAGAGTTTGGGGGAGTAGGAGAGCTTGGGGGAGTAGGAGAGCTTGGGGGAGTAGGCGAGCTTGGGGGAGTAGGAGAGTTTGGGGAATAGGAGAGCTTGTGGTAGTAGGAGATCTTGGGGGAGTAGGAGAGCTTGGGGGATTAGGAGAGCTTGGGGGAGTAGGAGAGCTTGGGGGAGTAGGAGAGCTTGGGAGAGTAGTAGAGCTTGGCAGAGTAGGAGAACTTGGTGCAGTAGGAGAGCTTAGGGGAGTAGGAGAGCTTGGGAGAGTAGGAGAGCTTGGGGGAGTAGGAGATCTTGGGGGAGTAGGAGAGTTTGGGGGAGTAGGTGAGCTTGTGGGAGTAGGAGAGCTTGTGGGAGTAGGAAAGCTTGGGGGAGTAGGAGAGCTTGGGAGAGTAGGAGAGCTTTGGGGAGTAGGAGAGCTTGTGGGAGTAGGAGAGCTTGGGGGAGTAGGAGAGCTTGGGGGAGTAGGAGAGATTGGGGGAGTAGGAGAGCTTGGGGGAGTATGAGAGCTTCGGGGAGTAGGAGAGCTTGGGGTAGTAGGAGATCTTGGGGGAGTAGGAGAGCTTGAGGGATTAGGAGAGCTTGGGGGAGTAGGAGAGCTTGGGGGAGTAGGAGAGCTTGGGAGAGTAGGAGAGCTTGGCGGAGCTGGAGAAATTGGGGCAGTAGGAGAGCTTAGGGGAGTAGGAGAGCTTGGGGGAGTAGGAGAGATTGGGGGAGTCGGAGAGCTTTGGGGAGTAGGAGAGCTTGGGAGGGTAGGAGAGCTTGGGGGCGTATGAGAGCTTGGGGTGTATGAGAGCTTGGCGAAGTAGGCGAGCTTGGGGGAGTAGTAGAGCTTGTGGGAGTGGGAGAGCTTGGGCGAGTAGGAGAGCTTGGGGGAGTAAGAGAACTTGGGGGAGGAAGAAAGCTTTCGGGAGAAAGAGAGCTTGGGGGAGTAAGAGAGCTTGGGGGAGTAGGAGAGCTTGGGGGAGTAGGAGTGCTTGGGGGAGTAGGAGAGTTTGGGGGAGTAGGAGATCTTGGGGGATTCGCGGAGCTTGGGGGAGTAGGAGAACTTGGCAGAGTAGGAGAGCTTGGGGGAGGAAGAGAGCTTGGGGAGTAAGAGAGCTTGGGGGAGTAAGAGAGCTTGAAGGAGTAAGAGAGCTTGGGGGAGTAAGAGAGCTTGCGGGTGTAAGAGAGCTTGGGGAGTAGGAGAGCTTGGGGGAGTAGGGGAGCTTGGGGGAGTAGGAGACCTTGGGCTAGTAGTAGAGCTTGGGGGAGTAGGAGAGCTTGGGAGAGTAGGAGAGCTTGGCGGAGCTGGAGAACTTGGGGCAGTAGGAGAGCTTAGGGGAGTAGGAGAGCTTGGGGGAGTAGGAGAGATTGGGGGAGTCGGAGAGCTTTGGGGAGTAGGAGAGCTTGGGAGGGTAGGAGAGCTTGGGGGCGTATGAGAGCTTGGGGTGTATGAGAGCTTGGGGAAGTAGGCGAGCTTGGGGGAGTAGTAGAGCTTGTGGGAGTGGGAGAGCTTGGGCGAGTAGGAGAGCTCGGGGGAGTAAGAGAACTTGGGGGAGGAAGAAAGCTTGCGGGAGAAAGAGAGCTTGGGGGAGTAAGAGAGCTTGGGGGAGTAGGAGAGCTTGGGGGAGTAGGAGCGCTTGGGGGAGCAGGAGAGTTTGGGGGAGTAGGAGAGCTTGGGGGAGTCGCGGAGCTTGGGGGAGTAGGAGAACTTGGCAGAGTAGGAGAGCTTGGGGGAGGAAGAGAGCTTGGGGAGTAAGAGAGCTTGGGGGAGTAAGAGAGCTTGAAGGAGTAAAAGAGCTTGGGGGAGTAAGAGAGCTTGCGGGTGTAAGAGAGCTTGGGGAGTAGGAGAGCTTGGGGGAGTAGGGGAGCTTGGGGGAGTAGGAGACCTTGGGCTAGTAGGAGAGCTTGGGGGAGGAAGAGAGCTTGGGGGAGTAAGAGAGCTTGGGGGAGTAAGATAGCTTGGGGGAGTAGGAGAGCTTGGGGAACATGTGAGCTTGTGGGAAAAGGAGAGCTTGGGGGAGTACGAGCGCTTGCGGGTATAGGAGAGCTTGAGGGAGAAGGAGAACTTGGCAGAGTAGGAGAGCTTGGGGGAGTAAGAGAGCTTGGTGGAGAAAGAGAGCTTGGGGGAGTAAGAGAGCTTGGGGGAGTAAGAGTGCTTGGGGGAGTAAGAGAGCTTGGGGGAGTAGGAGATCTTGGGGGAGTAGGAGAGCTTGGGGGATTAGGAGAGCTTGGCGGAGCAGGAGAACTTGGGGAAGTAGGCGAGATTGGGGGAGTAGTCGAGCTTGTGGGAGTGGGAGAGCTTGGGCGAGTAGGAGAGTTTGGGGGAGTAAGGGAACATGGGGGAGGAAAAAAGCTTGGGGGAGAAAGAGAGCTTGGGGGAGTAAGAGAGCTTGGGGGAGTAGGTGAACTTGGGGGAGTAGGAGAGCTTGGGGGAGTTGGAGAGTTTGGGGGAGTAGGAAAGCTTGGGGGAGTCGCGGAGCTTGGGGGAGTAGGAGAACTTGGCAGAGTAGGAGAGCTTGGGGGAGGAAGAGAGCTTGTGGAGTAAGAGAGCTTGGGGGAGTAAGAGAGCTTGAAGGAGTAAGGGAGCTTGGGGGAGTAGGAGAGCTTGGCGGCGTATGAGAGCTTGGGTCGTATGAGAGCTTGGGGGAGTGTGAGAGCTTGGGGTGTATGAGAGCTTGGGGAAGTAGGCGAGCTTGGGTGAGTAGTAGAGCTTGTGGGAGTGGGAGAGCTTGGGCGAGTAGGAGAGCTTGGGGGAGTAAGAGAGCTTGGGGGAGGAAGAAAGCGTGGGGGAGTAGGAGAGCTTGGGGGAGTAGGAGAGCTTGGGGGAGTAGGAGAGCTTGGGAGAGTAGGAGAGCTTGGGGGAGTAGGAGATCTTGGGGGATTAGGAGAGCTTGGGGGAGTAGGAGAGCTTGGGGGAGTAGGAGAGCTTGGGAGAGTAGGAGAGCTTGGCGGAGCTGGAGAACTTGGGGCAGTAGGAGAGCTTAGGGGAGTAGGAGAGCTTGGGGGAGTAGGAGAGATTGGGGGAGTCGGAGAGCTTGGGTGCGTATGAGAGCTTGGGGTGTATGAGAGCTTGGGGAAGTAGGCGAGCTTTGGGGAGTAGTAGAGCTTGTGGGAGTGGGAGAGCTTGGGCGAGTAGGAGAGCTTGGGGGAGTAAGAGAACTTGGGGGAGGAAGAAAGCTTGCGGGAGAAAGAGAGATGGGGGAATAAGAGAGCTTGGGGGAGTAGGAGGGCTTGGGGGAGTAGGAGTGCTTGGGGGAGTAGGAGAGTTTGGGGGAGTAGGAGAGCTTGGGGGAGTCGCGGAGCTTGGGGGAGTAGGAGAACTTGGCAGAGTAGGAGAGCTTGGGGGATGAAGTGAGCTTGGGGAGTAAGAGAGCTTGGGGGAGTAAGAGAGCTTGAAGGAGTAAGAGAGCTTGGGGGAGTAAGAGAGCTTGCGGGTGTAAGAGAGCTTGGGGAGTAGGAGAGCTTGGGGGAGTAGGGCAGCTTGGGGGTGTAGGAGACCTTGGGCTAGTAGGAGAGCTTGGGGGAGGAAGAGAGCTTGGGGGAGTATGAGAGCTTGGGGGAGTAAGATAGCTTGGGGGAGTAGGAGAGCTTGGGGAACAGGTGAGCTTGTGGGAAAAGGAGAGCTTGGGGGAGTACGAGCACTTGCGGGTATAGGAGAGCTTGAGGGAGAAGGAGAACTTGGCAGAGTAGGAGAGCTTGGGGGAGTAAGAGAGCTTGGTGGAGAAAGAGAGCTTGGGGGAGTAAGAGAGCTTGGGGGAGTAAGAGAGCTTGGGGGAGTAAGAGAGTTTGGGGGAGTAAGAGAGCTTGGGGGTGTAAGTGAGCTTGGGGGAGTAGGAGAAATTGGCAGAGTAGGAGAGCTTGGGGGAGTTAGAGAGCTTGGGGGAGTAAGAGAGCTTGGGGGAGTAGGAGAGCTTGGGGGAGTAGGAGAGCTTGGGGGAGTGGGACATCTTGGGGGAGTAGGAGAGTTTGGGGGAGTAGGAGAGCTTGGGGGAGTAGGAGAGCTTGGGGGAGTAGGAGAGCTTGGGGGAGTAGGAGAGTTTGGGGAATAGGAGAGCTTGTGTTAGTAGGAGATCTTGGGGGAGTAGGAGAGCTTGGGGGATTAGGAGAGCTTGGGGGAGTAGGAGAGCTTGGGGGAGTAGGAGAGCTTGGGAGAGTAGTAGAGCTTGGCAGAGTAGGAGAACTTGGTGCAGTAGGAGAGCTTAGGGGAGTAGGAGAGCTTGGGAGAGTAGGAGAGCTTGGGGGAGTAGGAGATCTTGGGGGAGTAGGAGAGTTTGGGGGAGTAGGTGAGCTTGTGGGAGTAGGAGAGCTTGTGGGAGTAGGAAAGCTTGGGGGAGTAGGAGAGCTTGGGAGATTAGGAGAGCTTTGGGGAGTAGGAGAGCTTGTGGGAGTAGGAGAGCTTGGGGGAGTAGTTGAGCTTGGGGGAGTAGGAGAGATTGGGGGAGTAGGAGAGCTTGGGGGAGTAGGAGAGCTTGAGGGATTAGGAGAGCTTGGGGGAGTAGGAGAGCTTGGTGGAGTAGGAGAGCTTGGGAGAGTAGGAGAGCTTGGCGGAGCTGGAGAAATTGGGGCAGTAGGAGAGCTTTGGGGAGTAGGAGAGCTTGGGGGAGTAGGAGAGATTGGGGGAGTCGGAGAGCTTTGGGGAGTAGGAGAGCTTGGGAGGGTAGGAGAGCTTGGGGGCGTATGAGAGCTTGGGGTGTATGAGAGCTTGGGGAAGTAGGCGAGCTTGGGGGAGTAGTAGAGCTTGTGGGAGTGGGAGAGCTTGGGCGAGTAGGAGAGCTTGGGGGAGTAAGAGAACTTGGGGGAGGAAGAAAGCTTTCGGGAGAAAGAGAGCTTGGGGGAGTAAGAGAGCTTGGGGGAGTAGGAGAGCTTGGGGGAGTAGGAGTGCTTGGGGGAGTAGGAGAGTTTGGGGGAGTAGGAGAGCTTGGGGGAGTCGCGGAGCTTGGGGGAGTAGGAGAACTTGGCAGAGTAGGAGAGCTTGGGGGAGGAAGAGAGCTTGGGGAGTAAGAGAGCTTGGGGGAGCAAGAGAGCTTGAAGGAGTAAGAGAGCTTCGGGGAGTAAGAGAGCTTGCGGGTGTAAGAGAGCTTGGGGAGTAGGAGAGCTTGGGGGAGTAGGGGAGCTTGGGGGAGTAGGAGACCTTGGGCTAGTAGGAGAGCTTGGGGGAGTAGGAGAGCTTGGGAGAGTAGGAGAGCTTGGCGGAGCTGGAGAACTTGGGGCAGTAGGAGAGCTTAGGGGAGTATGAGAGCTTGGGGGAGTAGGAGAAATTGGGGGAGTCGGAGAGCTTTGGGGAGTAGGAGAGCTTGGGAGGGTAGGAGAGCTTGGGGGCGTATGAGAGCTTGGGGTGTATGAGAGCTTGGGGAAGTAGGCGAGCTTGGGGGAGTAGTAGAGCTTGTGGGAGTGGGAGAGCTTGGGCGAGTAGGAGAGCTTGGGGGAGTAAGAGAACTTGGGGGAGGAAGAAAGCTTTCGGGAGAAAGAGAGCTTGGGGGAGTAAGAGAGCTTGGGGGAGTAGGAGAGCTTGGGGGAGTAGGAGTGCTTGGGGGAGTAGGAGAGTTTGGGGGAGTAGGAGAGCTTGGGGGAGTCGCGGAGCTTGGGGGAGTAGGAGAACTTGGCAGAGTAGGAGAGCTTGGGGGAGGAAGAGAGCTTGGGGAGTAAGAGAGCTTGGGGGAGTAAGAGAGCTTGAAGGAGTAAGAGAGCTTGGGGGAGTAAGAGAGCTTGCGGGTGTAAGAGAGCTTGGGGAGTAGGAGAGCTTGGGGGAGTAGGGGAGCTTGCGGGAGTAGGAGACCTTGGGCTAGTAGGAGAGCTTGGGGGAGGAAGAGAGCTTGGGGGAGTAAGAAAGCTTGGGGGAGTAAGATAGCTTGGGTTAGTAGGAGAGCTTGGGGAACATGTGAGCTTGTGGGAAAAGGAGAGCTTGGGGCAGTACGAGCGCTTGCGGGTATAGGAGAGCTTGAGGGAGAAGGATAACTTGGCAGAGTAGGAGAGCTTGGGGGAGTAAGAGAGCTTGGTGGAGAAAGAGAGCTTGGGGAAGTAAGAGAGCTTGGGGGAGTAAGAGAGCTTAGGGGAGTAAGAGAGCTTGGTCGAGTAAGAGAGCTTGGGGGAGTGGGAGTGCTTGGGGGAGTAGGAGATCTTGGGGGAGTAGGAGAGCTTGGGGGATTAGGAGAGCTTGGCGGAGCAGGAGAACTTGGGGAAGTAGGCGAGCTTGGGGGAGTAGTCGAGCTTGTGGGAGTGGGAGAGCTTGGGCGAGTAGGAGAGCTTGGGGGAGTAAGGGAACATGGGGGAGGAAGAAAGCTTGGGGGAGAAAGAGAGCTTGGGGGAGTAAGAGAGCTTGGGGGAGTAGGAGAACTTGGGGGAGTAGGAGAGCTTGGGGGAGTTGGAGAGTTTGGGGGAGTAGGAAAGCTTGGGGGAGTCGCGGAGCTTGGGGGAGTAGGAGAACTTGGCAGAGTAGGAGAGCTTCGGGGAGGAAGAGAGCTTGGGGAGTAAGAGAGCTTGGGGGAGTAGGAGAGATTGGGAGAGTAGGAGAGCTTGGGGGAGTAGGAGTGCTTCGGGGAGTAGGAGAGCTTGGGGTAGTAGGAGATCTTGGGGGAGTAGGAGAGCTTGGGGGATTAGGAGAGCTTGGCGGAGCAGGAGAACTTGGGGAAGTAGGCGAGCTTGGGGGAGTAGTCGAGCTTGTGGGAGTGGGAGAGCTTGGGCGAGTAGGAGAGCTTGGGGGAGTAAGGGAACATGGGGGAGGAAGAAAGCTTGGGGGAGAAAGAGAGCTTGGGGGAGTAAGAGAGCTTGGGGGAGTAGGAGAACTTGGGAGAGTAGGAGAGCTTGGGGGAGTTGGAGAGTTTGGGGGAGTAGGAAAGCTTGGGGAAGTCGCGGAGCTTGGGGGAGTAGGAGAACTTGGCAGAGTAGGAGAGCTTGGGGGAGGAAGAGAGCTTGGGGAGTAAGAGAGCTTGGGGGAGTAAGAGAGCTTGAAGGAGTAAGAGAGCTTGGGGGAGTAGGAGAGCTTGGCGGCGTATGAGAGCTTGGGTCGTATGAGAGCTTGGGGGAGTGTGAGAGCTTGGGGTGTATGAGAGCTTGGGGAAGTAGGCGAGCTTGGGGGAGTAGTAGAGCTTGTGGGAGTGGGAGAGATTGGGCGAGTAGGAGAGCTTGGGGGAGTAAGAGAGCTTGGGGGAGGAAGAAAGCGTGGGGGAGTAGGAGAGCTTGGGGGAGTAGGAGAGCTTGGAGGAGTAGGAGAGCTTGGGAGAGTAGGAGAGCTTGGGGGAGTAGGAGATCTTGGGGGAGTAGGAGAGTTTGGGGGAGTAGGAGAGCTTGGGGGAGTAGGAGAGCTTGTGGGAGTAGGAAAGCTTGGGGGAGTAGGAGAGCTTGGGAGAGTAGGAGAGCTTTGGGGAGTAGGAGAGCTTGTGGGAGTAGGAGAGCTTGGGGGAGTAGGAGAGCTTGGGGGAGTAGGAGAGATTGGGGGAGTAGGAGAGCTTGGGGGAGTATGAGAGCTTCGGGGAGTAGGAGAGCTTGGGGTAGTAGGAGATCTTGGGGGAGTAGGAGAGCTTGGGGGATTAGGAGAGCTTGGGGGAGTAGGAGAGCTTGGGGGAGTATGAGAGCTTGGGAGAGTAGGAGAGCTTGGCGGAGCTGGAGAACTTGGGGCAGTAGGTGAGCTTAGGGGAGTAGGAGAGCTTGGGAGAGTAGGAAAGCTTGGGGGAGTAGGAGAGCTTGGGAGAGCAGGAGAGCTTTAGGGAGTAGGAGAGCTTGTGGGAGTAGGAGAGCTTGGGGGAGTAGGAGAGCTTGGGGGAGTAGGAGAGATTGGGGGAGTAGGAGAGCTTGGGGGAGTAGGAGTGCTTCGGGGAGTAGGAGAGCTTGGGGTAGTAGGAGATCTTGGGGGAGTAGGAGAGCTTGGGGGATTAGGAGAGCTTGGCGGAGCAGGAGAACTTGGGGAAGTAGGCGAGCTTGGGGGAGTAGTCGAGCTTGTGGGAGTGGGAGAGCTTGGGCGAGTAGGAGAGCTTGGGGGAGTAAGGGAACATGGGGGAGGAAGAAAGCTTGGGGGAGAAAGAGAGCTTGGGGGAGTAAGAGAGCTTGGGGGAGTAGGAGAACTTGGGAGAGTAGGAGAGCTTGGGGGAGTTGGAGAGTTTGGGGGAGTAGGAAAGCTTGGGGAAGTCGCGGAGCTTGGGGGAGTAGGAGAACTTGGCAGAGTAGGAGAGCTTGGGGGAGGAAGAGAGCTTGGGGAGTAAGAGAGCTTGGGGGAGTAAGAGAGCTTGAAGGAGTAAGAGAGCTTGGGGGAGTAGGAGAGCTTGGCGGCGTATGAGAGCTTGGGTCGTATGAGAGCTTGGGGGAGTGTGAGAGCTTGGGGTGTATGAGAGCTTGGGGAAGTAGGCGAGCTTGGGGGAGTAGTAGAGCTTGTGGGAGTGGGAGAGCTTGGGCGAGTAGGAGAGCTTGGGGGAGTAAGAGAGCTTGGGGGAGGAAGAAAGCGTGGGGGAGTAGGAGAGCTTGGGGGAGTAGGAGAGCTTGGGGGAGTAGGAGAGCTTGGGAGAGTAGGAGAGCTTGGGGGAGTAGGAGATCTTGGGGGAGTAGGAGAGTTTGGGGGAGTAGGAGAGCTTGGGGGAGTAGGAGAGCTTGTGGGAGTAGGAAAGCTTGGGGGAGTAGGAGAGCTTGGGAGAGTAGGAGAGCTTTGGGGAGTAGGAGAGCTTGTGGGAGTAGGAGAGCTTGGGGGAGTAGGAGAGCTTGGGGGAGTAGGAGAGATTGGGGGAGTAGGAGAGCTTGGGGGAGTATGAGAGCTTCGGGGAGTAGGAGAGCTTGGGGTAGTAGGAGATCTTGGGGGAGTAGGAGAGCTTGGGGGATTAGGAGAGCTTGGGCTAGTAGTAGAGCTTGGGGGAGTAGGAGAGCTTGGGAGAGTAGGAGAGCTTGGCGGAGCTGGAGAACTTGGGGCAGTAGGAGAGCTTAGGGGAGTAGGAGAGCTTGGGGGAGTAGGAGAGATTGGGGGAGTCGGAGAGCTTTGGGGAGTAGGAGAGCTTGGGAGGGTAGGAGAGCTTGGGGGCGTATGAGAGCTTGGGGTGTATGAGAGCTTGGGGAAGTAGGCGAGCTTGGGGGAGTAGTAGAGCTTGTGGGAGTGGGAGAGCTTGGGCGAGTAGGAGAGCTCGGGGGAGTAAGAGAACTTGGGGGAGGAAGAAAGCTTGCGGGAGAAAGAGAGCTTGGGGGAGTAAGAGAGCTTGGGGGAGTAGGAGAGCTTGGGGGAGTAGGAGCGCTTGGGGGAGTAGGAGAGTTTGGGGGAGTAGGAGAGCTTGGGGGAGTCGCGGAGCTTGGGGGAGTAGGAGAACTTGGCAGAGTAGGAGAGCTTGGGGGAGGAAGAGAGCTTGGGGAGTAAGAGAGCTTGGGGGAGTAAGAGAGCTTGAAGGAGTAAAAGAGCTTGGGGGAGTAAGAGAGCTTGCGGGTGTAAGAGAGCTTGGGGAGTAGGAGAGCTTGGGGGAGTAGGGGAGCTTGGGGGAGTAGGAGACCTTGGGCTAGTAGGAGAGCTTTGGGGAGGAGGAGAGCTTGGGGGAGTAAGAGAGCTTGGGGAAGTAAGATAGCTTGGGGGAGTAGGAGAGCTTGGGGAACATGTGAGCTTGTGGGAAAAGGAGAGCTTGGGGGAGTACGAGCGCTTGCGGGTATAGGAGAGCTTGAGGGAGAAGGAGAACTTGGCAGAGTAGGAGAGCTTGGGGGAGTAAGAGAGCTTGGTGGAGAAAGAGAGCTTGGGGGAGTAAGAGAGCTTGGGGGAGTAAGAGAGCTTGGGGGAGTAAGAGAGCTTGGGGGAGTAGGAGATCTTGGGGGAGTAGGAGAGCTTGGGGGATTAGGAGAGCTTGGCGGAGCAGGAGAACTTGGGGAAGTAGGCGAGCTTGGGGGAGTATTCGAGCTTGTGGGAGTGGGAGAGCTTGGGCGAGTAGGAGAGCTTGGGGGAGTAAGGGAACATGGGGGAGGAAAAAAGCTTGGGGGAGAAAGAGAGCTTGGGGGAGTAAGAGAGCTTGGGGGAGTAGTAGAACTTGGGGGAGTAGGAGAGCTTGGGGGAGTTGGAGAGTTTGGGGGAGTAGGAAAGCTTGGGGGAGTCGCGGAGCTTGGGGGAGTAGGAGAACTTGGCAGAGTAGGAGAGCTTGGGGGAGGAAGAGAGCTTGGGGAGTAAGAGAGCTTGGGGGAGTAAGAGAGCTTGAAGGAGTAAGAGAGCTTGGGGGAGTAGGAGAGCTTGGCGGCGTATGAGAGCTTGGGTCGTATGAGAGCTTGGGGGAGTGTGAGAGCTTGGGGTGTATGAGAGCTTGGGGAAGTAGGCGAGCTTGGGTGAGTAGTAGAGCTTGTGGGAGTGGGAGAGCTTGGGCGAGTAGGAGAGCTTGGGGGAGTAAGAGAGCTTGGGGGAGGAAGAAAGCGTGGGGGAGTAGGAGAGCTTGGGGGAGTAGGAGAGCTTGGGGGAGTAGGAGAGCTTGGGAGAGTAGGAGAGCTTGGGGGAGTAGGAGATCTTGGGGGAGTAGGAGAGTTTGGGGGAGTAGGAGAGCTTGGGGGAGTAGGAGAGCTTGGGGGAGTAGGAAAGCTTGGGGGAGTAGGAGAGCTTGGGAGAGAAGGAGAGCTTTGGGGAGTAGGAGAGCTTGTGGGAGTAGGAGAGCTTGGGGGAGTAGGAGAGCTTGGGGGAGTAGGAGAGATTGGGGGAGTAGGAGAGCTTGGGGGAGTATGAGAGCTTCGGGGAGTAGGAGAGCTTGGGGTAGTAGGAGATCTTGGGGGAGTAGGAGAGATTGGGGGATTAGGAGCGCTTGGGGGAGTAGGAGAGCTTGGGGGAGTAGGAGAGCTTGGGAGAGTAGGAGAGCTTGGGGGAGTAGGAGAGATTGGGGGAGTCGGAGAGCTTGGGTGCGTATGAGAGCTTGGGGTGTATGAGAGCTTGGGGAAGTAGGCGAGCTTTGGGGAGTAGTGGAGCTTGTGGGAGTGGGAGAGCTTGGGCGAGTAGGAGAGCTTGGGGGAGTAAGAGAACTTGGGGGAGGAAGAAAGCTTGCGGGAGAAAGAGAGCTGGGGGGAGTAAGAGAGCTTGGGGGAGTAGGAGAGCTTGGGGGAGTAGGAGTGCTTGGGGGAGTAGGAGAGTTTGGGGGAGTAGGAGAGCTTCGGGGAGTCGCGGAGCTTGGGGGAGTAGGAGAACTTGGCAGAGTAGGAGAGCTTGGGGGAGGAAGTGAGTTTGGGGAGTAAGAGAGCTTGGGGGAGTAAGAGAGCTTGAAGGAGTAAGAGAGCTTGGGGGAGTAAGAGAGCTTGCGGGTGTAAGAGAGCTTGGGGAGTAGGAGAGCTTGGGGGAGTAGGGCAGCTTGGGGGTGTAGGAGACCTTGGGCTAGTAGGAGAGCTTGGGGGAGGAAGAGAGCTTGGGGGAGTAAGAGAGCTTGGGGGAGTAAGATAGCTTGGGGGAGTAGGAGAGCTTGGGGAACAGGTGAGCTTGTGGGAAAAGGAGAGCTTGGGGGAGTACGAGCGCTTGCGGGTATAGGAGAGCTTGAGGGAGAAGGAAAACTTGGCAGAGTAGGAGAGCTTGGGGGAGTAAGAGAGCTTGGTGGAGAAAGAGAGCTTGGGGGAGTAAGAGAGCTTGGGGGAGTAAGAGAGCTTGGGGGAGTAAGAGAGTTTGGGGGAGTAAGAGAGCTTGGGGGTGTAAGTGAGCTTGGGGGAGTAGGAGAAATTGGCAGAGTAGGAGAGCTTGGGGGAGTTAGAGAGCTTGGGGGAGTAAGAGAGCTTGGGGGAGTAAGAGAGCTTGGGGGAGTAGGAGAGCTTGGGGGAGTAGGAGAGCTTGGGGGAGTGGGACATCTTGGGGGAGTAGGAGAGTTTGGGGGAGTAGGAGAGCTTGGGGGAGTAGGAGAGCTTGGGGGAGTAGGAGAGTTTGGGGAATAGGAGAGCTTGTGGTAGTAGGAGATCTTGGGGGAGTAGGAGAGCTTGGGGGATTAGGAGAGCTTGGGGGAGTAGGAGAGCTTGGGGGAGTAGGAGAGCTTGGGAGAGTAGTAGAGCTTGGCAGAGTAGGAGAACTTTGGGGAGTAGGAGAGCTTGTGGGAGTAGGAGAGCTTGGGGGAGTAGGAGAGCTTGGGGGAGTAGGAGAGATTGGGGGAGTAGGAGAGCTTGGGGGAGTATGAGAGCTTCGGGGAGTAGGAGAGCTTGGGGTAGTAGGAGATCTTGGGGGAGTAGGAGAGCTTGAGGGATTAGGAGAGCTTGGGGGAGTAGGAGAGCTTGGGGGAGTAGGAGAGCTTGGGAGAGTAGGAGAGCTTGGCGGAGCTGGAGAAATTGGGGCAGTAGGAGAGCTTAGGGGAGTAGGAGAGCTTGGGGGAGTAGGAGAGATTGGGGGAGTCGGAGAGCTTTGGGGAGTAGGAGAGCTTGGGAGGGTAGGAGAGCTTGGGGGCGTATGAGAGCTTGGGGTGTATGAGAGCTTGGCGAAGTAGGCGAGCTTGGGGGAGTAGCAGAGCTTGTGGGAGTGGGAGAGCTTGGGCGAGTAGGAGAGCTTGGGGGAGTAAGGGAACTTGGGGGAGGAAGAAAGCTTTCGGGAGAAAGAGAGCTTGGGGGAGTAAGAGAGCTTGGGGGAGTAGGAGAGCTTGGGGGAGTAGGAGTGCTTGGGGGAGTAGGAGAGTTTGGGGGAGTAGGAGAGTTTGGGGGAGTCGCGGAGCTTGGGGGAGTAGGAGAACTTGGCAGAGTAGGAGAGCTTGGGGGAGGAGGAGAGCTTGGGGAGTAAGAGAGCTTGGGGGAGTAAGAGAGCTTGAAGGAGTAAGAGAGCTTGGGGGAGTAAGAGAGCTTGCGGGTGTAAGAGAGCTTGGGGAGTAGGAGAGCTTGGGGGAGTAGGGGAGCTTGGGGGAGTAGGAGACCTTGGGCTAGTAGTAGAGCTTGGGGGAGTAGGAGAGCTTGGGAGAGTAGGAGAGCTTGGCGGAGCTGGAGAACTTGGGGCAGTAGGAGAGCTTAAGGGAGTAGGAGAGCTTGGGGTAGTAGGAGAGATTGGGGGAGTCGGAGAGCTTTGGGGAGTAGGAGAGCTTGGGAGGGTAGGAGAGCTTGGGGGCGTATGAGAGCTTGGGGTGTATGAGAGCTTGGGGAAGTCGGCGAGCTTGGGGGAGTAGTAGAGCTTGTGGGAGTGGGAGAGCTTGGGCGAGTAGGAGAGCTCGGGGGAGTAAGAGAACTTGGGGGAGGAAGAAAGCTTGCGGGAGAAAGAGAGCTTGGGGGAGTAAGAGAGCTTGGGGGAGTAGGAGAGCTTGGGGGAGTAGGAGCGCTTGGGGGAGTAGGAGAGTTTGGGGGAGTAGGAGAGCTTGGGGGAGTCGCGGAGCTTGGGGGAGTAGGAGAACTTGGCAGAGTAGGAGAGATTGGGGGAGGAAGAGAGCTTGGGGAGTAAGAGTGCTTGGGGGAGTAAGAGAGCTTGAAGGAGTAAAAGAGCTTGGGGGAGTAAGTTAGCTTGCGGGTGTAAGAGAGCTTGGGGAGTAGGAGAGCTTGGGGGAGTAGGGGAGCTTGGGGGAGTAGGAGACCTTGGGCTAGTAGGAGAGCTTGGGGGAGGAAGAGAGCTTGGGGGAGTAAGAGAGCTTGGGGGAGTAAGATAGCTTGGGGGAGTAGGAGAGCTTGGGGAACATGTGAGCTTGTGGGAAAAGGAGAGCTTGGGGGAGTACGAGCGCTTGCGGGTATAGGAGAGCTTGAGGGAGAAGGAGAACTTGGCAGAGTAGGAGAGCTTGGGGGAGTAAGAGAGCTTGGTGGAGAAAGAGAGCTTGGGGGAGTAAGAGAGCTTGGGGGAGTAAGAGAGCTTGGGGGAGTAAGAGAGCTTGGGGGAGTAGGAGATCTTGGGGGAGTAGGAGAGCTTGGGGGATTAGGAGAGCTTGGCGGAGCAGGAGAACTTGGGGAAGTAGGCGAGCTTGGGGGAGTAGTCGAGCTTGTGGGAGTGGGAGAGCTTGGGCGAGTAGGAGAGCTTGGGGGAGTAAGGGAACATGGGGGAGGAAAAAAGCTTGGGGGAGAAAGAGAGCTTGGGGGAGTAAGAGAGCTTGGGGGAGTAGGAGAACTTGGGGGAGTAGGAGAGCTTGGGGGAGTTGGAGAGTTTGGGGGAGTAGGAAAGCGTGGGGGAGTCGCGGAGCTTGGCGGAGTAGGATAACTTGGCAGAGTAGGAGAGCTTGGGGGAGGAAGAGAGCTTGGGGAGTAAGAGAGCTTGGGGGAGTAAGAGAGCTTGAAGGAGTAAGAGAGCTTGGGGGAGTAGGAGAGCTTGGCGGCGTATGAGAGCTTGGGTCGTATGAGAGCTTGGGGGAGTGTGAGAGCTTGGGGTGTATGAGAGCTTGGGGAAGTAGGCGAGCTTGGGTGAGTAGTAGAGCTTGTGGGAGTGGGAGAGCTTGGGCGAGTAGGAGAGCTTGGGGGAGTAAGAGAGCTTGGGGGAGGAAGAAAGCGTGGGGGAGTAGGAGAGCTTGGGGGAGTAGGAGAGCTTGGGGGAGTAGGAGAGCTTGGGAGAGTAGGAGAGCTTGGGGGAGTAGGAGATCTTGGGGGAGTAGGAGAGTTTGGGGGAGTAGGAGAGCTTGGGGGAGTAGGAGAGCTTGGGGGAGTAGGAAAGCTTGGGGGAGTAGGAGAGCTTGGGAGAGTAGGAGAGCTTTGGGGAGTAGGAGAGCTTGTGGGAGTAGGAGATCTTGGGGGAGTAGGAGAGCTTGGGGGAGTAGGAGAGATTGGGGGAGTAGGAGAGCTTGGGGGAGTATGAGAGCTTCGGGGAGTAGGAGAGCTTGGGGTAGTAGGAGATCTTGGGGGAGTAGGAGAGATTGGGGGATTAGGAGAGCTTGGGGGAGTAGGAGAGCTTGGGGGAGTAGGAGAGCTTAGGAGAGTAGGAGAGCTTGGCGGAGCTGGAGAACTTGGGGCAGTAGGAGAGCTTAGGGGAGTAGGAGAGCTTGGGGGAGTAGGAGAGATTGGGGGAGTCGGAGAGCTTGGGTGCGTATGAGAGCTTGGGGTGTATGAGAGCTTGGGGAAGTAGGCGAGCTTTGGGGAGTAGTAGAGCTTGTGGGAGTGGGAGAGCTTGGGCGAGTAGGAGAGCTTGGGGGAGTAAGAGAACTTGGGGGAGGAAGAAAGCTTGCGGGAGAAAGAGAGCTTGGGGGAGTAAGAGAGCTTGGGGGAGTAGGAGAGCTTGGGGGAGTAGGAGTGCTTGGGGGAGTAGGAGAGTTTGGGGGAGTAGGAGAGCTTGGGGGAGTCGCGGAGCTTGGGGGAGTAGGAGAACTTGGCAGAGTAGGAGAGCTTGGGGGAGGAAGTGAGCTTGGGGAGTAAGAGAGCTTGGGGGAGTAAGAGAGCTTGAAGGAGTAAGAGAGCTTGGGGGAGTAAGAGAGTTTGCGGGTGTAAGAGAGCTTGGGGAGTAGGAGAGCTTGGGGGAGTAGGGCAGCTTGGGGGAGGAAGAGAGCTTGGGGGAGTAAGAGAGCTTGGGGGAGTAAGATAGCTTGGGGGAGTAGGAGAGCTTGGGGAACAGGTGAGCTTGTGGGAAAAGGAGAGCTTGGGGGAGTACGAGCGCTTGCGGGTATAGGAGAGCTTGAGGGAGAAGGAGAACTTGGCAGAGTAGGAGAGCTTGGGGGAGTAAGAGAGCTTGGTGGAGAAAGAGAGCTTGGGGGAGTAAGAGAGCTTGGGGGAGTACGAGAGCTTGGGGGAGTAAGAGAGTTTGGGGGAGTAAGAGAGCTTGGGGGTGTAAGTGAGCTTGGGGGAGTAGGAGAAATTGGCAGAGTAGGAGAGCTTGGGGGAGTTAGAGAGCTTGGGGGAGTAAGAGAGCTTGGGGGAGTAAGAGAGCTTGGGGGAGTAGGAGAGCTTGGGGGAGTAGGAGAGCTTGGGGGAGTGGGACATCTTGGGGGAGTAGGAGAGTTTGGGGGAGTAGGAGAGCTTGGGGGAGTAGGAGAGCTTGGGGGAGTAGGAGAGCTTGGGGGAGTAGGAGAGTTTGGGGAATAGGAGAGCTTGTGGTAGTAGGAGATCTTGGGGGAGTAGGAGAGCTTGGGGGATTAGGAGAGCTTGGGGGAGTAGGAGAGCTTGGGGGAGTAGGAGAGCTTGGGAGAGTAGTAGAGCTTGGCAGAGTAGGAGAACTTGGTGCAGTAGGAGAGCTTAGGGGAGTAGGAGAGCTTGGGAGAGTAGGAGAGCTTGGGGGAGTAGGAGATCTTGGGGGAGTAGGAGAGTTTGGGGGAGTAGGTGAGCTTGTGGGAGTAGGAGAGCTTGTGGGAGTAGGAAAGCTTGGGGGAGTAGGAGAGCTTGGGAGAGTAGGAGAGCTTTGGGGAGTAGGAGAGCTTGTGGGAGTAGGAGAGCTTGGGGGAGTAGGAGAGCTTGGGGGAGTAGGAGAGATTGGGGGAGTAGGAGAGCTTGGGGGAGTATGAGAGCTTCGGGGAGTAGGAGAGCTTGGGGTAGTAGGAGATCTTGGGGGAGTAGGAGAGCTTGAGGGATTAGGAGAGCTTGGGGGAGTAGGAGAGCTTGGGGGAGTAGGAGAGCTTGGGAGAGTAGGAGAGCTTGGCGGAGCTGGAGAAATTGGGGCAGTAGGAGAGCTTAGGGGAGTAGGAGAGCTTGGGGGAGTAGGAGAGATTGGGGGAGTCGGAGAGCTTTGGGGAGTAGGAGAGCTTGGGAGGGTAGGAGAGCTTGGGGGCGTATGAGAGCTTGGGGTGTATGAGAGCTTGGCGAAGTAGGCGAGCTTGGGGGAGTAGTAGAGCTTGTGGGAGTGGGAGAGCTTGGGCGAGTAGGAGAGCTTGGGGGAGTAAGAGAACTTGGGGGAGGAAGAAAGCTTTCGGGAGAAAGAGAGCTTGGGGGAGTAAGAGAGCTTGGGGGAGTAGGAGAGCTTGGGGGAGTAGGAGTGCTTGGGGGAGTAGGAGAGTTTGGGGGAGTAGGAGAGCTTGGGGGAGTCGCGGAGCTTGGGGGAGTAGGAGAACTTGGCAGAGTAGGAGTGCTTGGGGGAGGAAGAGAGCTTGGGGAGTAAGAGAGCTTGGGGGAGTAAGAGAGCTTGAAGGAGTAAGAGAGCTTGGGGAGTAAGAGAGCTTGCGGGTGTAAGAGAGCTTGGGGAGTAGGAGAGCTTGGGGGAGTAGGGGAGCTTGGGGGAGTAGGAGACCTTGGGCTAGTAGTAGAGCTTGGGGGAGTAGGAGAACTTGGGAGAGTAGGAGAGCTTGGCGGAGCTGAAGAACTTGGGGCAGTAGGAGAGCTTAGGGGAGTAGGAGAGCTTGGGGGAGTAGGAGAGATTGGGGGAGTCGGAGAGCTTTGGAGAGTAGGAGAGCTTGGGAGGGTAGGAGAGCTTGGGGGCGTATGAGAGCTTGGGGTGTATGAGAGCTTGGGGAAGTAGGCGAGCTTGGGGGAGTAGTAGAGCTTGTGGGAGTGGGAGAGCTTGGGCGAGTAGGAGAGCTCGGGGGAGTAAGAGAACTTGGGGGAGGAAGAAAGCTTGCGGGAGAAAGAGAGCTTGGGGGAGTAAGAGAGCTTGGGGGAGTAGGAGAGCTTGGGGGAGTAGGAGCGCTTGGGGGAGTAGGAGAGTTTGGGGGAGTAGGAGAGCTTGGGGGAGTCGCGGAGCTTGGGGGAGTAGGAGAACTTGGCAGAGTAGGAGAGCTTGGGGGAGGAAGAGAGCTTGGGGAGTAAGAGAGCTTGGGGGAGTAAGAGAGCTTGAAGGAGTAAAAGAGCTTGGGGGAGTAAGAGAGCATGCGGGTGTAAGAGAGCTTGGGGAGTAGGAGAGCTTGGGGGAGTAGGGGAGCTTGGGGGAGTAGGAGACCTTGGGCTAGTAGGAGAGCTTGGGGGAGGAAGAGAGCTTGGGGGAGTAAGAGAGCTTGGGGGAGTAAGATAGCTTGGGGGAGTAGGAGAGCTTGGGGAACATGTGAGCTTGTGGGAAAAGGAGAGCTTGGGGGAGTACGAGCGCTTGCGGGTATAGGAGAGCTTGAGGGAGAAGGAGAACTTGGCAGAGTAGGAGAGCTTGGGGGAGTAAGAGAGCTTGGTGGAGAAAGAGAGCTTGGGGGAGTAAGAGAGCTTGGGGGAGTAAGAGAGCTTGGGGGAGTAAGAGAGCTTGGGGGAGTAGGAGATCTTGGGGGAGTAGGAGAGCTTGGGGGATTAGGAGAGCTTGGCGGAGCAGGAGAACTTGGGGAAGTAGGCGAGCTTGGGGGAGTAGTCGAGCTTGTGGGAGTGGGAGAGCTTGGGCGAGTAGGAGAGCTTGGGGGAGTAAGGGAACATGGGGGAGGAAAAAAGCTTGGGGGAGAAAGAGAACTTGGGGGAGTAAGAGAGCTTGGGGGAGTAGGTGAACTTGGGGGAGTAGGAGAGCTTGGGGGAGTTGGAGAGTTTGGGGGAGTAGGAAAGCTTGGGGGAGTCGCGGAGCTTGGGGGAGTAGGAGAACTTGGCAGAGTAGGAGAGCTTGGGGGAGGAAGAGAGCTTGTGGAGTAAGAGAGCTTGGGGGAGTAAGAGAGCTTGAAGGAGTAAGGGAGCTTGGGGGAGTAAGAGAGCTTGGCGGCGTATGAGAGCTTGGGTCGTATGAGAGCTTGGGGGAGTGTGAGAGCTTGGGGTGTATGAGAGCTTGGGGAAGTAGGCGAGCTTGGGTGAGTAGTAGAGC
Organism: Pristiophorus japonicus; assembly: GCF_044704955.1. Lineage (NCBI taxonomy): Eukaryota > Metazoa > Chordata > Chondrichthyes > Pristiophoridae > Pristiophorus > Pristiophorus japonicus. The sequence goes on from NW_027253477.1 coordinate 441,727, forward strand.
TTGTGGGAGTGGGAGAGCTTGGGCGAGTAGGAGAGCTTGGGGGAGTAAGAGAGCTTGGGGGAGGAAGAAAGCGTGGGGGAGTAGGAGAGCTTGGGGGAGTAGGAGAGCTTGGGGGAGTAGGAGAGCTTGGGAGAGTAGGAGAGCTTGGGGGAGTAGGAGATCTTTGGGGAGTAGGAGAGTTTGGGGGAGTAGGAGAGCTTGGGGGAGTAGGAGAGCTTGGGGGAGTAGGAAAGCTTGGGGGAGTAGGAGAGCTTGGGAGAGTACGAGAGCTTTGGGGAGTAGGAGAGCTTGTGGGAGTAGGAGAGCTTGGGGGAGTAGGAGAGCTTGGGGGAGTAGGAGAGATTGGGGGAGTAGGAGAGCTTGGGGGAGTATGAGAGCTTCGGGAAGTAGGAGAGCTTGGGGTAGTAGGAGATCTTGGGGGAGTAGGAGAGATTGGGGGATTAGGAGAGCTTGGGGGAGTAGGAGAGCTTGGGGGAGTAGGAGAGCTTGGGAGAGTAGGAGAGCTTGGCGGAGCTGGAGAACTTGGGGCAGTAGGAGAGCTTAGGGGAGTAGGAGAGCTTCGGGGAGTAGGAGAGATTGGGGGAGTCGGAGAGCTTGGGTGCGTATGAGAGCTTGGGGTGTATGAGAGCTTGGGGAAGTAGGCGAGCTTTGGGGAGTAGTAGAGCTTGTGGGAGTGGGAGAGCTTGGGCGAGTAGGAGAGCTTGGGGGAGTAAGAGAACTTGGGGGAGGAAGAAAGCTGCGGGAGAAAGAGAGCTTGGGGGAGTAAGAGAGCTTGGGGGAGTAGGAGAGCTTGGGGGAGTAGGAGTGCTTGGGGGAGTAGGAGAGTTTGGGGGAGTAGGAGAGCTTGGGGGAGTAGGAGAGCTTGGGGGAGTAGGAGAGCTTGGGGGAGTGGGACATCTTGGGGGAGTAGGACATCTTGGGGGAGTAGGAGAGTTTGGGGGAGTAGGAGAGCTTGGGGGAGTAGGAGAACTTGGCAGAGTAGGAGAGCTTGGGGGAGTTAGAGAGCTTGGGGGAGTAAGAGAGCTTGGGGGAGTAAGAGAGCTTGGGGGAGTAGGAGAGCTTGGGGGAGTAGGAGAGCTTGGGGGAGTGGGACATCTTGGGGGAGTAGGAGAGTTTGGGGGAGTAGGAGAGCTTGGGGGAGTAGGAGAGCTTGGGGGAGTAGGAGAGCTTGGGGGAGTAGGAGAGTTTGGGGAATAGGAGAGCTTGTGGTAGTAGGAGATCTTGGGGGAGTAGGAGAGCTTGGGGGATTAGGAGAGCTTGGGGGAGTAGGAGAGCTTGGGGGAGTAGGAGAGCTTGGGAGAGTAGTAGAGTTTGGCAGAGTAGGAGAACTTGGTGCAGTAGGAGAGCTTAGGGGAGTAGGAGAGCTTGGGAGAGTAGGAGAGCTTGGGGGAGTAGGAGATCTTGGGGGAGTAGGAGAGTTTGGGGGAGTAGGTGAGCTTGTGGGAGTAGGAGAGCTTGTGGGAGTAGGAAAGCTTGGGGGAGTAGGAGAGCTTGGGAGAGTAGGAGAGCTTTGGGGAGTAGGAGAGCTTGTGGGAGTAGGAGAGCTTGGGGGAGTAGGAGAGCTTGGGGGAGTAGGAGAGATTGGGGGAGTAGGAGAGCTTGGGGGAGTAGGAGAGCTTGAGGGATTAGGAGAGCTTGGGGGAGTAGGAGAGCTTGGTGGAGTAGGAGAGCTTGGGAGAGTAGGAGAGCTTGGCGGAGCTGGAGAAATTGGGGCAGTAGGAGAGCTTAGGGGAGTAGGAGAGCTTGGGGGAGTAGGAGAGATTGGGGGAGTCGGATAGCTTTGGGGAGTAGGAGAGCTTGGGAGGGTAGGAGAGCTTGGGGGCGTATGAGAGCTTGGGGTGTATGAGAGCTTGGGGAAGTAGGCGAGCTTGGGGGAGTAGTAGAGCTTGTGGGAGTGGGAGAGCTTGGGCGAGTAGGAGAGCTTGGGGGAGTAAGAGAACTTGGGGGAGGAAGAAAGCTTTCGGGAGAAAGAGAGCTTGGGGGAGTAAGAGAGCTTGGGGGAGTAGGAGAGCTTGGGGGAGTAGGAGTGCTTGGGGGAGTAGGAGAGTTTGGGGGAGTAGGAGAGCTTGGGGGAGTCGCGGAGCTTGGGGGAGTAGGAGAACTTGGCAGAGTAGGAGAGATTGGGGGAGGAAGAGAGCTTGGGGAGTAAGAGAGCTTGGGGGAGTAAGAGAGCTTGAAGGAGTAAGAGAGCTTGGGGGAGTAAGAGAGCTTGCGGGTGTAAGAGAGCTTGGGGAGTAGGAGAGCTTGGGGGAGTAGGGGAGCTTGGGGGAGTAGGAGACCTTGGGCTAGTAGGAGAGCTTGGGGGAGTAGGAGAGCTTGGGAGAGTAGGAGAGCTTGGCGGAGCTGGAGAACTTGGGGCAGTAGGAGAGCTTAGGGGAGTATGAGAGCTTGGGGGAGTAGGAGAAATTGGGGGAGTCGGAGAGCTTTGGGGAGTAGGAGAGCTTGGGAGGGTAGGAGAGCTTGGGGGCGTATGAGAGCTTGGGGTGTATGAGAGCTTGGGGAAGTAGGCGAGCTTGGGGGAGTAGTAGAGCTTGTGGGAGTGGGAGAGCTTGGGCGAGTAGGAGAGCTTGGGGGAGTAAGAGAACTTGGGGGAGGAAGAAAGCTTTCGGGAGAAAGAGAGCTTGGGGGAGTAAGAGAGCTTGGGGGAGTAGGAGAGCTTGGGGGAGTAGGAGTGCTTGGGGGAGTAGGAGAGTTTGGGGGAGTAGGAGAGCTTGGGGGAGTCGCGGAGCTTGGGGGAGTAGGAGAACTTGGCAGAATAGGAGAGCTTGGGGGAGGAAGAGAGCTTGGGGAGTAAGAGAGCTTGGGGGAGTAAGAGAGCTTGAAGGAGTAAGAGAGCTTGGGGGAGTAAGAGAGCTTGCGGGTGTAAGAGAGCTTGGGGAGTAGGAGAGCTTGGGGGAGTAGGGGAGCTTGCGGGAGTAGGAGACCTTGGGCTAGTAGGAGAGCTTGGGGGAGGAAGAGAGCTTGGGCGAGTAAGAGAGCTTGGGGGAGTAAGATAGCTTGGGGGAGTAGGAGAGCTTGGGGAACATGTGAGCTTGTGGGAAAAGGAGAGCTTGGGGCAGTACGAGCGCTTGCGGGTATAGGAGAGCTTGAAGGAGAAGGAGAACTTGGTAGAGTAGGAGAGCTTGGGGGAGTAAGAGAGCTTGGTGGAGAAAGAGAGCTTGGGGAAGTAAGAGAGCTTGGGGGAGTAAGAGAGCTTAGGGGAGTAAGAGAGCTTGGTCGAGTAAGAGAGCTTGGGGGAGTGGGAGTGCTTGGGGGAGTAGGAGATCTTGGGGGAGTAGGAGAGCTTGGGGGATTAGGAGAGCTTGGCGGAGCAGGAGAACTTGGGGAAGTAGGCGAGCTTGGGGGAGTAGTCGAGCTTGTGGGAGTGGGAGAGCTTGGGCGAGTAGGAGAGCTTGGGGGAGTAAGGGAACATGGGGGAGGAAGAAAGCTTGGGGGAGAAAGAGAGCTTGGGGGAGTAAGAGAGCTTGGGGGAGTAGGAGAACTTGGGGGAGTAGGAGAGCTTGGGGGAGTTGGAGAGTTTGGGGGAGTAGGAAAGCTTGGGGGAGTCGCGGAGCTTGGGGGAGTAGGAGAACTTGGCAGAGTAGGAGAGCTTCGGGGAGGAAGAGAGCTTGGGGAGTAAGAGAGCTTGGGGGAGTAAGAGAGCTTGAAGGAATAAGAGAGCTTGGGGGAGTAGGAGAGCTTGGCGGCGTATGAGAGCTTGGGTCGTATGAGAGCTTGGGGGAGTGTGAGAGCTTGGGGTGTATGAGAGCTTGGGGAAGTAGGCGAGCTTGGGGGAGTAGTAGAGCTTGTGGGAGTGGGAGAGCTTGGGCGAGTAGGAGAGCTTGGGGGAGTAAGAGAGCTTGGGGGAGGAAGAAAGCGTGGAGGAGTAGGAGAGATTGGGGGAGTAGGAGAGCTTGGGGGAGTAGGAGAGCTTGGGAGAGTAGGAGAGCTTGGGGGAGTAGGAGATCTTGGGGGAGTAGGAGAGTTTGGGGGAGTAGGAGAGCTTGGCGGAGCTGGAGAACTTGGGGCAGTAGGAGAGCTTAGGGGAGTAGGAGAGCTTGGGGGAGTAGGAGAGATTGGGGGAGTCGGAGAGCTTTGGGGAGTAGGAGAGCTTGGGAGGGTAGGAGAGCTTGGGGGCGTTTGAGAGCTTGGGGTGCATGAGAGCTTGGGGAAGTAGGCGAGCTTGGGGGAGTAGTAGAGCTTGTGGGAGTGGGAGAGCTGGGCGAGTAGGAGAGCTTGGGGGAGTAAGAGAACTTGGGGGAGGAAGAAAGCTTGCGGGAGAAAGAGAGCTTGGGGGAGTAAGAGAGCTTGGGGGAGTAGGAGTGCTTGGGGGAGTAGGAGTGCTTGGGGGAGTAAGAGAGTTTGGGGGAGTAGGAGAGCTTGGGGGAGTAGCGGAGCTTGGGGGAGTAGGAGACCTTGGCAGAGTAGGAGAGCTTGGGGGAGGAAGTGAGCTTGGGGAGTAAGAGAGCTTGGGGGAGTAAGAGAGCTTGAAGGAGTAAGAGAGCTTGGGGGAGTAAGAGAGCTTGCGGGTGTAAGAGAGCTTGGGGAGTAGGAGAGCTTGGCGGAGTAGGGGAGCTTGGGGGTGTAGGAGACCTTGGGCTAGTAGGAGAGCTTGGGGGAGGAAGAGAGCTTGGGGGAGTAAGAGAGCTAGGGGGAGTAAGATAGCTTGGAGGAGTAGGAGAGCTTGGGGAACATGTGAGCTTGTGGGAAAAGGAGAGCTTGGGGGAGTACGAGCGCTTGCGGGTATAGGAGAGTTTGAGGGAGAAGGAGAACTTGGCAGAGTAGGAGAGCTTGGGGGAGTCGGAGAGCTTTGGGGAGTAGGAGAGCTTGGGAGGTTAGGAGAGCTTCGGGGCGTATGAGAGCTTGGGGTGTATGAGAGCTTGGGGAAGTAGGCGAGCTTGGGGGAATAGTAGAGCTTGTGGGAGTGGGAGAGCTTGGGCGAGTAGGAGAACTTGGGGGAGTAAGAGAACTTGGGGGAGGACGAAAGCTTGGGGGAGAAAGAGAGCTTGGGGGAGTAAGAGAGCTTGGGGGAGTAGGAGAGCTTGGGGGAGTAGGAGAGCTTGGGGGAGTAGGAGAGTTTGGGGGAGTAGGAGAGCTTGGGGGAGTCGCGGAGCTTGGGGGAGTAGGAGAACTTGGCAGAGTTGGAGAGCTTGGGGGAGGAAGAGAGCTTGGGGAGTAAGAGAGCTTGGGGGAGTGTGGAAATGTATTTTTATCTCAGCTGATACCATACGGTATTTGTGTGCCTTTTGATTAAAATGGAGCCCTGGCCCTTCCAGAACTTTCTGCATTTTTGCAGCCAGCTTATTATGAACAGCTAAACCTGCTGTTAGATGGCTGATGGTTATCAGACAGCTCGGAGACAAGTCATGCTGAGACAAATAACCCCCCATGGTGCTCTCCTATTGTCTACACTACAGGAGTTCCATGTCACCCCACCCTTATCTTCTAGCCATTGTCTCTTTCCTTTACCTCATCCATTTGAAGCAAACAGGTAAACTGACCAGGAAATTGGATAATCCTGATACAATACAAGACAGGTGATAGCCCATTACCTATGACTCATGGAGTAATGGCCGTTTGGCTTTCTGATAACCCTGACAAAAGGAAATATCTTGACACCATTTCAGGACCAGGATATAGTAATTAACTCTTTATCTGTATTCACTGACTGTGAGACAGAGCAATACAAAGGGAGAGGCCACAACTTGGGTTTTACTATATAAATATCTTGTGAAGCTGTACCATTGCGGAGGTTTCATTTAGCCCTTGACTGAGTGAAACCTACCCCTTGCGAGCAAGTAAATTAAAAGGGAAACTTCCATCAGAGCTGTAAGTGTCGGAGTCATTCTTTTCTGAGGACGAGATTTCGACAGGAGTAAGAGAGCTTGAAGGAGTAAGAGAGCTTGGGGGAGTAAGAGAGCTTGCGGGTGTAAGAGAGCTTGGGGAGTAGGAGAGCTTGGGGGAGTAGGGGAGCTTGGGGGAGTAGGAGACCTTGGGCTAGTAGGAGAGCTTGGGGGAGGAAGAGAGCTTGGGGGAGTAAGAGAGCTTGGGGGAGTAAGATAGCTTGGGGGAGTAGGAGAGCTTGGGGAAAAGGTGAGCTTGTGGGAAAAGGAGAGCTGGGGGAGTACGAGCGCTTGCGGGTGTAGGAGAGCTTGAGGGAGAAGGAGAACGTGGCAGAGTAGGAGAGCTTGGGGGAGTAAGAAAGCTTGGGGGAGTAAGAGAGCTTGGTGGAGAAAGAGAGCTTGGGGGAGTAAGAGAGCTTGGGGGAGTAAGAGAGCTTGGGGGTGTAAGTGAGCCTGGGGGAGTAGGAGAAATTGGCAGAGTAGGAGAGCTTGGGGGAGTTAGAGAGCTTGGGGGAGTAAAAGAGCTTGGGGGAGTAAGAGAGCTTGGGGGAGTAGGAGAGCTTGGGGGAGCAGGAGTGCTTGGGGGAGTAGGAGAGCTTGGGAGAGTAGGAGAGCTTGGGGGAGTAGGAGATCTTGGGGGAGTAGGAGAGTTTGGGGGAGTAGGAGAGCTTGGGGGAGTAGGAGAGCTTGGGGGAGTAGGAGAGCTTGGCGGAGTAGGAGAGGTTGGGGGAGTAGGAGAGTTTGGGGAATAGGAGAGCTTGGGGTAGTAGGAGATCTTGGGGGAGTAGGAGAGCTTGGGGGATTAGGAGAGATTGGGGGAGTAGGAGAGCTTGGGCGAGTAGGAGAGCTTGGGAGAGTAGTAGAGCTTGGCAGAGTAGGAAAACTTGGGGCAGTAGGAGAGCTTAGGGGATTAGGAGAGCTTGGGGGAGTCGGAGAGCTTGGGGGAGTAGGAGAGCTTGGGGGAGTCGGAGAGCTTGGGAGGTTAGGAGAGCTTCGGGGCGTATGAGAGCTTGGGGTGTATGAGAGCTTTTAGAAGTAGGCGAGCTTGGGGGAATAGTAGAGCTTGTGGGAGTGGGAGAGCTTGGGCGAGTAGGAGAACTTGGGGGAGTAAGAGAACTTGGGGGAGGACGAAAGCTTGGGGGAGAAAGAGAGCTTGGGGGAGTAAGAGAGCTTGGGGGAGTAGGAGAGCTTGGGGGAGTAGGAGAGCTTGGGGGAGTAGGAGAGTTTGGGGGAGTAGGAGAGCTTGGGGGAGTCGCGGAGCTTGGGGGAGTAGGAGAACTTGGCAGAGTTGGAGAGCTTGGGGGAGGAAGAGAGCTTGGGGAGTAAGAGAGCTTGGGGGAGTGTGGAAATGTATTTTTATCTCAGCTGATACCATACGGTATTTGTGTGCCTTTTGATTAAAATGGAGCCCTGGCCCTTCCAGAACTTTCTGCATTTTTGCAGCCAGCTTATTATGAACAGCTAAACCTGCTGTTAGATGGCTGATGGTTATCAGACAGCTCGGAGACAAGTCATGCTGAGACAAATAACCCCCCATGGTGCTCTCCTATTGTCTACACTACAGGAGTTCCATGTCACCCCACCCTTATCTTCTAGCCATTGTCTCTTTCCTTTACCTCATCCATTTGAAGCAAACAGGTAAACTGACCAGGAAATTGGATAATCCTGATACAATACAAGACAGGTGATAGCCCATTACCTATGACTCATGGAGTAATGGCCGTTTGGCTTTCTGATAACCCTGACAAAAGGAAATATCTTGACACCATTTCAGGACCAGGATATAGTAATTAACTCTTTATCTGTATTCACTGACTGTGAGACAGAGCAATACAAAGGGAGAGGCCAGAACTTGGGTTTTACTATATAAATATCTTGTGAAGCTGTACCATTGCGGAGGTTTCATTTAGCCCTTGACTGAGTGAAACCTACCCCTTGCGAGCAAGTAAATTAAAAGGGAAACTTCCATCGGAGCTGTAAGTGTCGGAGTCATTCTTTTCTGAGGACGAGATTTCGACAGGAGTAAGAGAGCTTGAAGGAGTAAGAGAGCTTGGGGGAGTAAGAGAGCTTGCGGGTGCAAGAGAGCTTGGGGAGTAGGAGAGCTTGGGGGAGTAGGGGAGCTTGGGGGAGTAGGAGACCTTGGGCTAGTAGGAGAGCTTGGGGGAGGAAGAGAGCTTGGGGGAGTAAGAGAGCTTGGGGGAGTAAGATAGCTTGGGGGAGTAGGAGAGCTTGGGGAACAGGTGAGCTTGTGGGAAAAGGAGAGCTGGGGGAGTACGAGCGCTTGCGGGTGTAGGAGAGCTTGAGGGAGAAGGAGAACGTGGCAGAGTAGGAGAGCTTGGGGGAGTAAGAGAGCTTGGGGGAGTAAGAGAGCTTGGTGGAGAAAGAGAGCTTGGGGGAGTAAGAGAGCTTGGGGGAGTAAGAGAGCTTGGGGGTGTAAGTGAGCCTGGGGGAGTAGGAGAAATTGGCAGAGTAGGAGAGCTTGGGGGAGTTAGAGAGCTTGGGGGAGTAAGAGAGCTTGGGGGAGTAAGAGAGCTTGGGGGAGTAGGACAGCTTGGGGGAGCAGGAGTGCTTGGGGGAGTAGGAGAGCTTGGGAGAGTAGGAGAGCTTGGGGGAGTAGGAGATCTTGGGGGAGTAGGAGAGTTTGGGGGAGTAGGAGAGCTTGGGGGAGTAGGAGAGCTTGGGGGAGTAGGAGAGCTTGGCGGAGTAGGAGAGGTTGGGGGAGTAGGAGAGTTTGGGGAATAGGAGAGCTTGGGGTAGTAGGAGATCTTGGGGGAGTAGGAGAGCTTGGGGGATTAGGAGAGATTGGGGGAGTAGGAGAGCTTGGGCGAGTAGGAGAGCTTGGGAGAGTAGTAGAGCTTGGCAGAGTAGGAAAACTTGGGGCAGTAGGAGAGCTTAGGGGATTAGGAGAGCTTGAGGGAGTCGGAGAGCTTGGGGGAGTAGGAGAGCTTGGGGGAGTCGGAGAGCTTGGGGGAGTAGGAGAGCTTGGGAGGGTAGGAGAGCTTGGGGGCGTATGAGAGCTTGGGTCGTATGAGAGCTTGGGGGAGTGTGAGAGCTTGGGGTGTATGAGAGCTTGGGGAAGTAGGCGAGCTTGGGGGAGTAGTAGAGCTTGTGGGAGTGGGAGAGCTTGGGCGAGTAGGAGAGCTTGGGCGACTAAGAGAGCTTGGGGGAGGAAGAAAGCTTGGGGGAGAAAGTAAGCTTGGGGGAGTAGGAGAGCTTGGCGGAGTAGGAGAGCTTGGGGGAGTCGGAGAACTTGGGGGTGAATGAGAGCTTGGGGGAGTAGGAGAGCTTGGGAGAGTAGGAGAGCTTGGGGGAGTAGGAGATCTTGGGGGAGTAGGAGACTTTGGGGGAGTAGGAGAGCTTGGGGGAGTAGGAGAGCTTGGGGGAGTAGGAAAGCTTGGGGGAGTAGGAGAGCTTGGGAGAGTAGGAGAGCTTTGGGGAGTAGGAGAGCTTGTGGGAGTAGGAGAGCTTGGGGGAGTAGGAGAGCTTGGAGGAGTAGGAGAGATTGGGGGAGTAGGAGAGCTTGGGGGAGTAGGAGAGCTTGGGGGAGTAGGAGAGCTTGGGGTAGTAGGAGATCTTGCGGGGGTAGGAGAGCTTGGGGGATTAGGAGAGCTTGGGGGAGTAGGAGAGCTTGGGGGAGTAGGAGAGCTTGGGAGAGTAGGAGAGCTTGGCGGAGCAGGAGAACTTGGGGCAGTAGGAGAGCTTCAGGGAGTAGGAGAGCTTGGGGGAGTAGGAGAGCTTGGGGGAGTAGGAGAGCTTGTTGGAGTCGGAGAGCTTGGGGGAGTAGGAGAGCTTGGGAGGGTAGGAGAGCTTGGGGCGTATGAGAGCTTGGGGTGTATGAGAGCTTGGTGAAGTAGGCGAGCTTGGGGGAGTAGTCGACCTTGTGGGAGTGGGAGAGCTTGGGCGAGTAGGGGAGTTTGGGGGAGTAAGGGAACATGGGGTGGAAGAAAGCTTGAGGGAGAAAGAGAGTTTGGGGGAGTAAGAGAGCTTGGGGGAGTAGGAGAACTTGGGGGAGTAGGAGAGCTTGGGCGAGTTGGAGAGTTTTGGGGAGTAGGAAAGCTTGGGAGAGTCCCGGAGCTTGGGGGAGTAGAAGAAACTGGCAGAGTAGTAGAGCTTGGGGGAGGAAGAGAGCTTGGGGAGTAAGAGAGTTTGGGGGAGTAAGAGAGCTTGAAGGAGTAAGAGAGCTTGGGGGAGTAGGAGAGCTTGGCGGCGTATGAGAGCTTGGGTCGTATGAGAGCTTGGGGGAGTGTGAGTGCTTGGGGTGTATGAGAGCTTGGGGAAGTAGGCGAGCTTGGGGGAGTAGTAGAGCTTGTGGGAGTGGGAGAGCTTGGGAGAGTAGGAGAGCTTGGGGGAATAAGAGAGCTTGGGGGAGGAAGAAAGCGTGGGGCAGTAGGAGAGCTTGGGGGAGTAGGAGAGCTTGGGGGAGTAGGAGAGCTTGGGAGAGTAGGAGAGCTTGGGGGAGTAGGAGATCTTGGGGGAGTAGGAGAGTTTGGGGGAGTAGGAGAGCTTGGGGGAGTAGGAGAGCTTGTGGGAGTAGGAGAGCTTGGGGGTGTAGGAGAGCTTGGGGGAGTAGGAGAGATTGGGGGAGTAGCAGAGCTTGGGGGAGTAGGAGAGCTTCGGGGAGTAGGAGAGCTTGGGGTGGTAGGAGATCTTGGGGGAGTAGGAGAGCTTGGGGGATTAGGAGAGCTTGGGGGAGTAGGAGAGCTTGGGGGAGTAGGAGAGCTTGGGATAGTAGGAGAGCTTGGGGGTGGACGAAAGCTTGCGGGAGAAAGAGAGCTTGGGGGAGTAAGAGAGCTTGGGGGAGTAGGAGAGCTTGGGGGAGTAGGAGAGCTTAGGGGAGTAGGAGAGCTTGGGGGAGTAGGAGATCTTGGGGGAGTAGGAGAGATTGAGGGAGTCGGAGAGCTTTGGGGAGTAGGAGAGCTTGGGAGGGTAGGAGAGCTTGGGGGCGTATGAGAGCTTGGGGTGTATGAGAGCTTGGGGGAGTAAGAGAGCTTGAGGGAGTAAGAGAGCTTGAGGGTGTAAGTTAGCTTGGGGGAGTAGGAGGAATTGGCAGAGTAGGAGAGCTTGGGGGAGTTAGAGAGCTTGGGGGAGTAAGAGAGCTTGGGGGAGTAAGAGAGCTTGGGGGAGTAGGAGAGCTTGGGGGAGCAGGAGTGCTTGGGGGAGTAGGAGAGCTTGGGAGAGTAGGAGAGCTTGGGGGAGTGGGAGATCTTGGGGGAGTAGGAGAGTTTGGGGGAGTAGCAGAGCTTGGGGGAGTAGGAGAGCTTGGGGGAGTAGGAGAGCTTGGCGGAGTAGGAGAGCTTGGGGGAGTAGGAGAGTTTGGGGAATAGGAGAGCTTCGGGTAGTAGGAGATCTTGGGGGAGTAGGAGAGCTTGGGGGATTAGGAGAGCTGGGGGACTAGGAGAGCTTGGGGGAGTAGGAGAGCTTGGGAGAGTAGGAGAGCTTGGGTGCGTATGAGAGCTTGGGTCGTATGAGAGCTTGGGGGAGTGTGAGAGCTTGGGGTGTATGAGAGCTTGGGGAAGTAGGCGAGCTTGGGGGAATAGTAGAGCTTGTGGGAGTGGGAGAGCTTGGGCGAGTAGGAGAGCTTGGGGGAGTAAGAGAGCTTGGGGGAGGAAGAAAGCTTGGTGGAGAAAGAGAGCTTGGGGGAGTAAGAGACCTTGGCGGCGTAGGAGAGCTTGGGGGAGTAGGATAACTTGGGGGAGTAGGAGAGCTTGGGGGAGTAGGAGAGCTTGGGAGAGTAGGAGAGCTTGGGGGAGTAGGAGATCTTGGGGGAGTAGGAGACTTTGGGGGAGTACGAGAGTTTGGGGGAGTAGGAGAGCTTGGGGGAGTAGGAAAGCTTGGGGGAGTAGGAGAGCTTGGGAGAGTAGGAGAGCTTTGGGGAGTAGGAGAGCTTGTGGGAGTAGGAGAGCTTGGGGGAGTAGGAGAGGTTGGGGGAGTAGGAGAGATTGGGGGAGTAGCAGAGCTTGGGGGAGTAGGAGAGCTTGGGGGAGTAGGACAGCTTGGGGTAGTAGGAGATCTTGCGGGGGTAGGAGAGCTTGGGGGATTAGGAGAGCTTGGGGGAGTAGGAGAGCTTGGGGGAGTAGGAGAGCTTGGGAGAGTAGGAGAGCTTGGCGGAGCAGGAGAACTTGGGGCAGTAGGAGAGCTCAGGGGAGTAGGAGAGCTTGGGGGAGTAGGAGAGCTTGGGGGAGTAGGAGAGCTTGGGGGAGTCGGAGAGCTTTGGGGAGTAGGAGAGCTTGGGAGGGTAGGAGAGCTTGGGGGCGTATGAGAGCTTGGGGTGTATGAGAGCTTGGGGAAGTAGGCGAGCTTGGGGGAGTAGTCGAGCTTGTGGGAGTGGGAGAGCTTGGGCGAGTAGGAGAGCTTGGGGGAGTAAGGGAACTTGGGGGAGGAAGAAAGCTTGGGGGAGAAAGAGAGCTTGGGGGAGTAAGAGAGCTTGGGGGAGTAGGAGAACTTGGGGGAGTAGGAGAGCTTGGGGGAGTAGGAGAGTTTGGGGGAGTAGAAAAGCTTGGGGGAGTCGCGGAGCTTGGGGGAGTAGGAGAACTTGGCAGAGTAGGAGAGCTTGGGGGAGGAAGAGAGCTTGGGGAGTAAGAGAGCTTGGGGGAGTAAGAGAGCTTGAAGGAGTAAGAGAGCTTGGGGGAGTAAGAGAGCTTGCGGGTGTAAGAGAGCTTGGAGAGTAGGAGAGCTTGGGGGAGTAGGGGAGCTTGGGGGAGTAGGAGACCTTGGGCTAGTAGGAGAGCTTGGGGGAGGAAGAAAGCTTGGGGGAGTAAGAGAGCTTGGGGGAGTAAGATAGCTTGGGGGAGTAGGAGAGCTTGGGGAACAGGTGAGCTTGTGGGAAAAGGAGAGCTTGGGGGAGTACGAGCGCTTGCGGGTGTAGGAGAGCTTGAGGGAGAAGGAGAACTTGGCAGAGTAGGAGAGCTTGGGGGAGTAAGAGAGCTTGGGGGAGTAAGAGAGCTTGGTGGAGAAAGAGAGCTTGGGGGAGTAAGATAGCTTGGGGGAGTAGGAGAACTTGGGGGAGTAGGAGAGCTTGGGGGAGTAGGAGAGTTTGGGGGAGTAGAAAAGCTTGGGGGAGACGCGGAGCTTGGGGGAGTAGGAGAACTTGGCAGAGTAGGAGAGCTTGGGGGAGGAAGAGAGCTTGGGGAGTAAGAGAGCTTGGGGGAGTAAGAGAGCTTGAAGGAGTAAGAGAGCTTGGGGGAGTAAGAGAGCTTGCGGGTGTAAGAGAGCTTGGGGAGTAGGAGAGCTTGGGGGAGTAGGGGAGCTTGGGGGAGTAGGAGACCTTGGGCTAGTAGGAGAGCTTGGGGAACATGTGAGCTTGTGGGAAAAGGAGAGCTTGGGGGAGTACGAGCGCTTGCGGGTATAGGAGAGCTTGAGGGAGAACGAGAACTTGGCAGAGTAGGAGAGCTTGGGGGAGTAAGAGATCTTGGGGGAGTAAGAGAGCTTGGTGGAGAAGGAGAGCTTGGGGGAGTAAGAGAGCTTGGGGGAGTAAGAGAGCTTGGGGGAGTAAGAGAGTTTGGGGGAGTAAGAGAGCTTGGGTGTGTAAGTGAGCTTGGGGGAGTAGGAGAAATTGGCAGAGTAGGAGAGCTTGGGGGAGTTAGAGAGCTTGGGAGAGTAAGAGAGCTTGGGGGAGTAAGAGAGCTTGGGGGAGTAGGAGAGCTTGGGGGAGCAGGAGTGCTTGGGGGAGTAGGAGAGCTTGGGAGAGTAGGAGAGCTTGGGGGAGTGGGAGATCTTGGGGGAGTAGGAGAGTTTGGGGGAGTAGGAGAGCTTGGGGGATTAGGAGAGCTTGGGTGAGTAGGAGAGCTTGGGGGAGTAGGAGAGTTTGGGGAATAGGAGAGCTTGTGGTAGTAGGAGATCTTGGGGGAGTAGGAGAGCTTGGGGGATTAGGAGAGCTTGGGGGAGTAGGAGAGCTTGGGGGAGTAGGAGAGCTTGGGGGAGTCGGAGAGCATGGGGGAGTAGGAGAGCTTGGGGAGTCGGAGAGCTTGGGGGAGTAGGAGAGCTTGGGAGGGTAGGAGAGCTTGGGGGCGTATGAGAGCTTGGGTCGTATGAGAGCTTGGGGGAGTGTGAGAGCTTGGGGTGTATGAGAGCTTGGCGAAGTAGGCGAGCTTGGGGGAGTAGTAGAGCTTGGGGGAGTAAGAGAGCTTGGCGGAGTAGGAGAGCTTGGGGGAGTAGGAGAAATTGGTGGAGTAGGAGAGCTTGGGGGAGTAGGAGAGCTTGGGAGAGTAGGAGAGATTGGGGGAGTCGGAGAGCTTTGGGGAGTAGGAGAGCTTGGGAGGGTAGGAGAGCTTGGGGGCGTATGAGAGCTTGGGGTGTATGAGAGCTTGGGGACGTAGGCGAGCTTGGGGGAATAGTAGAGCTTGTGGGAGTGGGAGAGCTTGGGCGAGTAGGAGAACTTGGGGGAGTAAGAGAACTTGGGGGAGGAAGAAAGCTTGGGGGAGAAAGAGTGCTTGGGGGAGTAAGAGAGCTTGGGGGAGTAGGAGAGCTTGGGGGAGTAGGAGAGCTTGGGGGAGTAGGAGAGTTTGGGGGAGTAGGAGAGCTTGGGGGAGTCGCGGAGCTTGGGGGAGTAGGAGAACTTGGCAGAGTAGGAGAGCTTGGGGGAGGAAGAAAGCTTGGGGAGTAAGAGAGCTTGGGGGAGTAAGAGAGCTTGAAGGAGTAAGAGAGCTTGGGGGAGTAAGAGAGCTTGCAGGTGTAAGAGAGCTTGGGGAGTAGGAGAGCTTGGGGGAGTAGGGTAGCTTGGGGGAGTAGGAGACCTTGGGCTAGTAGGAGAGCTTGGGGGAGGAAGAGAGCTTGGGGGAGTAAGAGAGCTTGGGGGAGTAAGATAGCATGGGGGAGTAGGAGAGCTTGGGGAACAGGTGAGCTTGTGGGAAAAGGAGAGCTTGGGGGAGTACGAGCGTTTGCGGGTGTAGGAGAGCTTGAGGGAGAAGGAGAACTTGGCAGAGTAGGAGAGCTTGGGGGAGTAAGAGAGCTTGGGGGAGTAAGAGAGCTTGGTGGAGAAAGAGAGCTTGGGGGAGTAGGAGAGCTTGGGGGAGCAGGAGTGCTTGGGGGAGTAGGAGAGCTTGGGAGAGTAGGAGAGCTTGGGGGAGTAGGAGATCTTGGGGGAGTAGGAGAGCTTGGGGGAGTAGGAGAGCTTGGGGGAGTAGGAGAGCTTGGGGGAGTAGGAGAGCTTGGGGGATTCGGAGAGCTTGGGGGATTAGGAGAGCTTGGGAGAGTAGTAGAGCTTGGCAGAGTAGGAGAACTTGGGGCAGTAGGAGAGCTTAGGGGAGTAGGAGAGCTTGGGGGAGTCCGAGAGCTTGGGGGAATAGGAGAGCTTGGGGGAGTCGGAGAGCTTGGGGGAGTAGGAGAGCTTGGGAGGGTAGGAGAGCTTGGGGTCGGATGAGAGCTTGGGTCGTATGAGAGCTTGGGGGAGTGTGAGAGCTTAGGGTGTATGAGAGCTTGGGGAAGTAGGCGAGCTTGGGGGAGTAGGAGAGCTTGGGGGAGTAAGAGAGCTTGGGGGAGGAAGAAAGCTTTGGGGAGAAAGAGAGCTTGGGGGAGTAAGAGAGCTTGGCGGAGTAGGAGAGCTTGGGGGAGTAGGAGAAATTGGTGGAGTAGGAGAGCTTGGGGGAGTAGGAGAGCTTGGGAGAGTAGGAGAGATTGGGGGAGTCGGAGAGCTTTGGGGAGTAGGAGAGCTTGGGAGGGTAGGAGAGATTGGGTGCGTATGAGAGCTTGGGGTGTATGAGAGCTTGGGGAAGTAGGCGAGCTTGGGGGAATAGTAGAGCTTGTGGGAGTGGGAGAGCTTGGGCGAGTAGGAGAACTTGGGGGTGTATGAGAACTTGGGGGAGGAAGAAAGCTTGGGGGAGAAAGAGAGCTTGGGGGAGTAAGAGAGCTTGGGGGAGTAGGAGAGCTTGGGGGAGTAGGAGAGCTTGGGGGAGTAGGAGAGTTTGGGGGAGTAGGAGAGCTTGGGGGAGTCGCGGAGCTTGGGGGAGTAGGAGAACTTGGCAGAGTAGGAGAGCTTGGGGGTGGAAGAGAGCTTGGGGAGTAAGAGAGCTTGGGGGAGTAAGAGAGCTTGAAGGAGTAAGAGAGCTTGGGGGAGTAAGAGAGCTTGCAGGTGTAAGAGAGCTTGGGGAGTAGGAGAGCTTGGGGGAGTAGGGTAGCTTAGGGGAGTAGGAGACCTTGGGCTAGTAGGAGAGCTTGGGGGAGGAAGAGAGTTTGGGTGAATAAGAGAGCTTGGGGGGGTAAGATAGCATGGGGAGTAGGAGAGCTTGGGGAACAGGTGAGCTTGTGGGAAAAGGAGAGCTTGGGGGAGTACGAGCGCTTGCGGGTGTAGGAGAGCTTGAGGGAGAAGGAGAACTTGGCAGAGTAGGAGAGCTTGGGGGAGTAAGAGAGCTTGGGGGAGTAAGAGAGCTTGGTGGAGAAAGAGAGCTTGGGGGAGTAAGAGAGCTTGGGGGAGCAGGAGTGCTTGGGGGAGTAGGAGAGCTTGGGAGAGTAGGAGAGCTTGGGGGAGTAGGAGATCTTGGGGGAGTAGGAGAGTTTGGGGGAGTAGGAGAGCTTGGGGGAGTAGGAGAGCTTGGGGGAGTAGGAGAGCTTGGGGGATTAGGAGAGCTTGGGGGATTAGGAGAGCTTGGGGGATTAGGAGAGCTTGGGGGAGTAGGAGAGCTTGGGAGAGTAGTAGAGCTTGGCCGAGTAGGAGAACTTGGGGCAGTAGGAGAGCTTAGGGGAGTAGGAGAGCTTGAGGGAGTCCGAGAGCTTGGGGGAATAGGAGAGCTTGGGGGAGTCGGAGAGCTTGGGGGAGTAGGAGAGCTTGGGAGGGTAGGAGAGCTTGGGGTCGTATGAGAGCTTGGGTCGCATGAGAGCTTGGGGAGGTGTGAGAGCTTGGGGTGTATGAGAGCTTGGGGAAGTAGGCGAGCTTGGGGGAGTAGGAGAGCTTGGGGGAGTAAGAGAGCTTGGGGGAGGAAGAAAGCTTGGGGGAGAAAGAGAGCTTGGGGGAGTAAGAGAGCTTGGCGGAGTAGGAGAGCTTGGGGGAGTAGGAGAACTTGGGGGAGTAGGAGAGCTTGGGGGAGTAGGAGAGCTTGGGAGAGTAGGAGAGCTTGGGGGAGAAGGAGATCTTGGGGGAGTAGGAGACTTTGGGGGAGTAGGAGAGCTTGGGGGAGTAGGAGAGCTTGGGGGAGTAGGAAAGCTTGGGGGAGTAGGAGAGCTTGGGAGAGTAGGAGAGCTTTGGGGAGTAGGAGAGCTTGGGGGAGTAGGAGAGCTTGGGGGAGTAGGAGAGTTTGGGGTTTGGAGAGCTTGGTGGATTGGAGAGCTTGGGGATTGGAGAGCTGCGGCGATTGGAGAGCTTGGGGGAGTAGGAGAGCTTGGGGGAGTAGGAGAGCTTGGGGGAGTAGGAGAGATTGGGGGAGTAGGAGAGCTTGTGGGAGTAGGAGAGCTTGGGGGAGTAGGAGAGCTTTGGGTAGTAGGAGATCTTGCGGGGGTAGGAGAGCTTGGGGGATTAGGAGAGCTTGCGGGAGTAGGAGAGCTTGGGGGGTAGGAGAGCTTGGGAGAGTAGGAGTGCTTGGCGGAGCAGGAGAACTTGGGGCAGTAGGAGAGCTTAGGGGAGTAGGAGAGCTTGGGGGAGTAGGAGAGCTTGGGGGAGTAGGAGAGTTTGGGGGAGTCGGAGAGCTTGGGGGAGTAGGAGAGCTTGGGGGAGTCGGAGAGCTTGGGGGAGTAGGAGAGCTTGGGAGGGTAGGAGAGCTTGTGGTCGTATGAGAGCTTGGGTCGTATGAGAGCTTGGGGGAGTGTGAGAGCTTGGGGTGTATGAGAGCTTGGGGAAGTAGGCGAGTTTGGGGGAGTAGGAGAGCTTGGGGGAGTAAGAGAGCTTGGGGGAGGAAGAAAGCTTTGGGGAGAAAGAGAGCTTGGGGGAGTAAGAGAGCTTGGCGGAGTAGGAGAGCTTGGGAGAGTAGGAGAAATTGGTGGAGTAGGAGAGCTTGGGGGAGTAGGAGAGCTTGGGAGAGTAGGAGAGATTGGGGGAGTCGGAGAGCTTTGGGGAGTAGGAGAGCTTGGGAGGGTAGGAGAGATTGGGTGCGTATGAGAGCTTGGGGTGTATGAGAGCTTGGGGAAGTAGGCGAGCTTGGGGGAATAGTAGAGCTTGTGGGAGTGGGAGAGCTTGGGCGAGTAGGAGAACTTGGGGGAGTATGAGAACTTGGGGAGGAAGAAAGCTTGGGGGAGAAAGAGAGCTTGGGGGAGTAAGAGAGCTTGGGGGAGTAGGAGAGCTTGGGGGAGTAGGAGAGCTTGGGGGAGTAGGAGAGTTTGGGGGAGTAGGAGAGCTTGGGGGAGTCGCGGAGCTTGGGGGAGTAGGAGAACTTGGCAGAGTAGGAAAGCTTGGGGGAGGAAGAGAGCTTGGGGAGTAAGAGAGCTTGGGGGAGTAAGAGAGCTTGAAGGAGTAAGAGAGCTTGGGGGAGTAAGAGAGCTTGCAGGTGTAAGAGAGCTTGGGGAGTAGGAGAGCTTGGGGGAGTAGGGTAGCTTAGGGGAGTAGGAGACCTTGGGCTAGTAGGAGAGCTTGGGGGAGGAAGAGAGTTTGGGTGAATAAGAGAGCTTGGGGGGGTAAGATAGCATGGGGAGTAGGAGAGCTTGGGGAACAGGTGAGCTTGTGGGAAAAGGAGAGCTTGGGGGAGTACGAGCGCTTGCGGGTGTAGGAGAGCTTGAGGGAGAAGGAGAACTTGGCAGAGTAGGAGAGCTTGGGGGAGTAAGAGAGCTTGGGGGAGTAAGAGAGCTTGGTGGAGAAAGAGAGCTTGGGGGAGTAAGAGAGCTTGGGGGAGCAGGAGTGCTTGGGGGAGTAGGAGAGCTTGGGAGAGTAGGAGAGCTTGGGGGAGTAGGAGATCTTGGGGGAGTAGGAGAGTTTGGGGGAGTAGGAGAGCTTGGGGGAGTAGGAGAGCTTGGGGGAGTAGGAGAGCTTGGGGGAGTAGGAGAGCTTGGGGGATTAGGAGAGCTTGGGGGATTAGGAGAGCTTGGGGGAGTAGGAGAGCTTGGGAGAGTAGTAGAGCTTGGCAGAGTAGGAGAACTTGGGGCAGTAGGAGAGCTTCGGGGAGTAGGAGAGCTTGAGGGAGTCCGAGAGCTTGGGGGAATAGGAGAGCTTGGGGGAGTCGGAGAGCTTGGGGGAGTAGGAGAGCTTGGGAGGGTAGGAGAGCTTGGGGTCGTATGAGAGCTTGGGTCGCATGAGAGCTTGGGGAGGTGTGAGAGCTTGGGGTGTATGAGAGCTTGGGGAAGTAGGCGAGCTTGGGGGAGTAGGAGAGCTTGGGGGAGTAAGAGAGCTTGGGGGAGGAAGAAAGCTTGGGGGAGAAAGAGAGCTTGGGGGAGTAAGAGAGCTTGGCGGAGTAGGAGAGCTTGGGGGAGTAGGAGAACTTGGGGGAGTAGGAGAGCTTGGGGGAGTAGGAGAGCTTGGGAGAGTAGGAGAGCTTGGGGGAGAAGGAGATCTTGGGGGAGTAGGAGACTTTGGGGGAGTAGGAGAGCTTGGGGGAGTAGGAGAGCTTGGGGGAGTAGGAAAGCTTGGGAGAGTAGGAGAGCTTTGGGGAGTAGGAGAGCTTGGGGGAGTAGGAGAGCTTGGGGGAGTAGGAGAGTTTGGGGTTTGGAGAGCTTGGTGGATTGGAGAGCTTGGGGATTGGAGAGCTGCGGCGATTGGAGAGCTTGGGGGAGTAGGAGAGCTTGGGGGAGTAGGAGAGCTTGGGGGAGTAGGAGAGATTGGGGGAGTAGGAGAGCTTGTGGGAGTAGGAGAGCTTGGGGGAGTAGGAGAGCTTTGGGTAGTAGGAGATCTTGCGGGGGTAGGAGAGCTTGGGGGATTAGGAGAGCTTGGGGGAGTAGGAGAGCTTGGGGGGTAGGAGAGCTTGGGAGAGTAGGAGTGCTTGGCGGAGCAGGAGAACTTGGGGCAGTAGGAGAGCTTAGGGGAGTAGGAGAGCTTGGGGGAGTAGGAGAGCTTGGGGGAGTAGGAGAGTTTGTGGGAGTCGGAGAGCTTGGGGGAGTAGGAGAGCTTGGGAGGGTAGGAGAGCTTTGGGGAGTATGAGAGTTTGGGGTGTATGAGAGCTTGGGGAAGTAGGCGAGCTTGGGGGAGTAGTCGAGCTTGTGGGAGTGGGAGAGCTTGGGCGAGTAGGGGAGTTTGGGGGAGTAAGGGAACATGGGGTGGAAGAAAGCTTGGGGGAGAAAGAGAGCTTGGGGGAGTAAGAGAGCTTGGGGGAGTAGGAGAACTTGGGGGAGTAGGAGAGCTTGGGGGAGTTGGAGAGTTTGGGGGAGTAGGAAAGCTTGGGGGAGTAGTGGAGTTTGGGGGAGTAGGAGAACCTGGCAGATTAGGAGAGCTTGGGAGAGGAAGAGAGCTTGGGGAGTAAGTGAGCTTGGGGGAGTAAGAGAGCTTGAAGGAGTAAGAGAGCTTGGGGGAGTAGGAGAGCTTGGCGGCGTATGAGAGCTTGGGTCGTATGAGAGCTTGGGGGAGTGTGAGTGCTTGGGGTGTATGAGAGCTTGGGGAAGTAGGCGAGCTTGGGGGAGTAGTAGAGCTTGTGGGAGTGGGAGAGCTTGGGAGAGTAGGAGAGCTTGGGGGAGTAAGAGAGCTTGGGGGAGGAAGAAAGCGTGGGGCAGTAGGAGATCTTGGGGGAGTAGGAGAGCTTGGGGGAGTAGGAGAGCTTGGGAGAGTAGGAGAGCTTGGGGGAGTAGGAGATCTTGGGGGAGTAGGAGAGTTTGGGGGAGTAGTAGAGCTTGGGGGAGTAGGAGAGCTTGGGGGAGTAGGAAAGCTTGGGGGAGTAGGAGAGCTTGGGAGAGTAGGAGAGCTTTGAGGAGTAGGAGAGCTTGTGGGAGTAGGAGAGCTTGGGGGAGTAGGAGAGATTGGGGGAGTAGGAGAGCTTGGGGGAGTAGGAGAGCTTCTGGGAGTAGGAGAGCTTGGGGTAGTAGGAGATATTGGGGGAGTAGGAGAGCTTGGGGGATTAGGAGAGCTTGGGGGAGTAGGAGAGCTTGGGGGAGTAGGAGAGCTTGGGAGAGTAGGAGAGCTTGGCGGAGCTGGAGAACTTGGGGCAGTAGGAGAGCTTAGGGGAGTAGGAGAGCTTGGGGGAGTAGGAGAGCTTGGGGGAGTAGGGGAGATTGGGGGAGTCGGAGAGCTTTGACGAGTAGGAGAGCTTGGGAGGGTAGGAGAGCTTGGGGGCGTATGAGAGCTTGGGGTGTATGAGAGCTTGGGGAAGTAGGCGAGCTTGGGGGAGTAGTAGAGCTTGTGGGAGTGGGAGAGCTTGGGCGAGTAGGAGAGCTTGGGGGAGTAAGAGAACTTGGGGTGGAAGAAAGCTTGCGGGAGAAAGAGAGCTTGGGGGAGTAAGAGAGCTTGGGTGAGTAGGAGAGCTTGGGGGAGTAGGAGAGCTTGGGGGAGTAGGAGAGTTTGGGGGAGTAGGAGAGCTTGCGGGAGTCGCGGAGCTTGGGGGAGTAGGAGAACTTCGCAGAGTAGGAGAGCTTGGGGGAGTAAGAGAGCTTGGCGGAGTAAGAGAGCTTGGGGGAGTAAGAGAGCTTGAAGGAGTAAGAGAGCTTGGGGGAGTAAGAGAGCTTGCGGGTGTAAGAGAGCTTGGGGAGTAGGAGAGCTTGGGGGAGTAGGGGAGCTTGGGGGAGTAGGAGACCTTGGGCTAGTAGGAGAGCTTGGGGGAGGAAGAGAGCTTGGGGGAGTAAGAGAGCTTGGGGGAGTAAGATAGCTTGGGGGAGTAGGAGAGCTTGGGGAACATGTGAGCTTGTGGGAAAAGGAGAGCTTGAGGGAGTACGAGCGCTTGCGGGTATAGGAGAGCTTGAGGGAGAAGGAGAACTTGGCAGAGTAGGAGAGCTTGGGGGAGTAAGAGAGCTTGGGGGAGTAAGAGAGCTTGGTGGAGAAAGAGAGCTTGGGGGAGTAAGAGAGCTTGGGGGAGTAAGAGAGCTTGGGGGAGTAAGAGAGTTTGGGGGAGTAAGAGAGCTTGGGGGTGTAAGTGAGCTTGGGGGAGTAGGAGAAATTGGCAGAGTAGGAGAGCTTGGGGGAGTTAGAGAGCTTGGGGGAGTAAGAGAGCTTGGGGGAGCAAGAGAGCTTGGGGGAGTAGGAGAGCTTGGGGGAGCAGGAGTGCTTGGGGGAGTAGGAGAGCTTGGGAGAGTAGGAGAGCTTGGGGGAGTGGGAGATCTGGGGGGAGTAGGAGAGTTTGGGGGAGTAGGAGAGCTTGGGGGAGTAGGAGAGCTTGGGGGAGTAGGAGAGCTCGGCGGAGTAGGAGAGCTTGGGGGAGTAGGAGAGTTTGGGGAATAGGAGAGCTTGGGGTAGTAGGAGATCTTGGGGGAGTAGGAGAGCTTGGGGGATTAGGAGAGCTTGGGGGAGTAGGAGAGCTTGGGGGAGTAGGAGAGCTTGGGAGAGTAGTAGAGCTTGGCAGAGTAGGAGAACTTGGGGCAGTAGGAGAGCTTAGGGGAGTAGGAGAGCTTGGCAGAGTAGGAGAGCTTGGGGGAGGAAGAGAGCTTGGGGAGTAAGAGAGTTTGGGGGAGTAAGAGAGCTTGAAGGAGTAAGAGAGCTTGGGGGAGTAGGAGAGCTTGGCGGCGTATGAGAGCTTGGGTCGTATGAGAGCTTGGGGGAGTGTGAGTGCTTGGGGTGTATGATAGCTTGGGGAAGTAGGCGAGCTTGGGGGAGTAGTAGAGCTTGTGGGAGTGGGAGAGCTTGGGAGAGTAGGAGAGCTTGGGGGAATAAGAGAGCTTGGGGAAGGAAGAAAGCGTGGGGCAGTAGGAGAGTTTGGGGGAGTAGGAGGACTTGGGGGAGTAGGAGAGCTTGGGAGAGTAGGAGAGCTTGGGGGAGTAGGAGATCTTGGGGGAGTAGGAGAGATTGGGGGAGTAGGAGAGCTTGGGGGAGTAGGAGAGCTTGGGGGAGTAGGAAAGCTTGGGTGGGTAGGAGAGCTTGGGAGAGTAGGAGAGCTTTGGGGAGTAGGAGAGCTTGTGGGAGTAGGAGAGCTTGGGAGTGTAGGAGAGCTTGGGGGAGTAGGAGAGATTGGGGGAGTAGGAGAGCTTGGGGGAGTAGGCGAGCTTCGGGGAGTAGGAGAGCTTGGGGTGGTAGGAGATCTTGGGGGAGTAGGAGAGCTTAGGGGATTAGGAGAGCTTGGGGGAGTAGGAGAGCTTGGGGGAGTAGGAGAGCTTGGGAGAGTAGGAGAGCTTGGGGGAGTAGGAGAGCTTGTGGGAGTAGGAGAGCTTGGGGGAGTAGGAGAGGTTGGGGGAGTAGGAGAGATTGGGGGAGTAGCAGAGCTTGGGGGAGTAGGAGAGCTTGGGGGAGTAGGAGAGCTTGGGGTAGTAGGAGATCTTGCGGGGGTAGGAGAGCTTGGGGGATTAGGAGAGCTTGGGGGAGTAGGAGAGCTTGGGGGAGTAGGAGAGCTTGGGAGAGTAGGAGAGCTTGGCGGAGCAGGAGAACTTGGGGCAGTAGGAGAGCTTAGGGGAGTAGGAGAGCTTGGGGGAGTAGGAGAGCTTGGGGGAGTAGGAGAGCTTGGGGGAGTCGGAGAGCTTGGGGGAGTAGGAGAGCTTGGGAGGGTAGGAGAGCTTGGGGGCGTATGAGAGCTTGGGGTGTGTGAGAGCTTGGGGAAGTAGGCGAGCTTGGGGGAGTAGTAGAGCTTGTGGGAGTGGGAGAGCTTGGGCGAGTAGGAGAGCTTGGGGGAGTAAGGGAACTTGGGGGAGGAAGAAAGCTTGGGGGAGAAAGAGAGCTTGGGGGAGTAAGAGAGCTTGGGGGAGTAGGAGAGCTTGGGGGAGTAGGAGAGCCTAGGGGAGTAGGAGAGTTTGGGGAATAGGAGAGCTTGTGGTAGTAGGAGATCTTGGGGGAGTAGGAGAGCTTGGGGGATTAGGAGAGCTTGGGGGAGTAGGAGAGCTTGGGGGAGTAGGAGAGCTTGGGAGAGTAGTAGAGCTTGGCAGAGTAGGAGAACTTGGGGCAGTAGGAGAGCTTAGGGGAGTAGGAGAGCTTGGGGGAGTCGGAGAGCTTGGGGGAGTAGGAGAGCTTGGGGAGTCGGAGAGCTTGGGGGAGTAGGAGAGCTTGGGAGGGTAGGAGAGCTTGGGCGCGTATGAGAGCTTGGGTCGTATGAGAGCTTGGGGGAGTGTGAGAGCTTGGGGTGTATGAGAGCTTGGCGAAGTAGGCGAGCTTGGGGGAATAGTAGTAGAGCTTGGGGGAGTAAGAGAGCTTGGCAGAGTAGGAGAGCTTGGGGGAGTAGGAGAGCTTGGGAGAGTAGGAGAGATTGGGGGAGTCGGAGAGCTTTGGGGAGTAGGAGAGCTTGGGAGGGTAGGAGAGCTTGGGGGCGTATGAGAGCTTGGTGTGTATGAGAGCTTGGGGAAGTAGGCGAGCTTGGGGGAATAGTAGAGCTTGTGGGAGTGGGAGAGCTTGGGCGAGTAGGAGAACTTGGGGGAGTAAGAGAACTTGGGGGAGGAAGAAAGCTTGGGGGAGAAAGAGAGCTTGGGGGAGTAAGAGAGCTTGGGGGAGTAGGAGAGCTTGTGGGAGTAGGAGAGCTTGGGGGAGTAGGAGAGTTTGGGGGAGTAGGAGAGCTTGGGGGAGTCGCGTAGCTTGGGGGAGTAGGAGAACTTGGCAGAGTAGGAGAGCTTGGGGGAGGAAGAGAGCTTGGGGAGTAAGAGAGCTTGGGGGAGTAAGAGAGCTTGCGGGTGTAACAGAGCTTGGGGAGTAGGAGAGCTTGGGGGAGTAGGGTAGATTGAGGGAGTAGGAGACCTTGGGCTAGTAGGAGAGCTTGGGGGAGGAAGAGAGCTTGGGGGAGTAAGAGAGCTTGGGGGAGTAAGATAGCTTGGGGGAGTAGGAGAGCTTGGGGAGTAGGAGAGCTTGGGGTGGTAGGAGATCTTGGGGGAGTAGGAGAGCTTGGGGGATTAGGAGAGCTTGGGGGAGTAGGAGAGCTTGGGGGAGTAGGAGAGATTGGGAGAGTAGGAGAGCTTGGGGGAGTAGGAGAGCTTGTGGGAGTAGGAGAGCTTGGGGGAGTAGGAGAGGTTGGGGGAGTAGGAGAGATTGGGGGAGTAGCAGAGCTTGGGGGAGTAGGAGAGCTTGGGGGAGTAGGAGAGCTTGGGGTAGTAGGAGATCTTGCGGGGGTAGGAGAGCTTGGGGGATTAGGAGAGCTTGGGGGAGTAGGAGAGCTTGGGGGAGTAGGAGAGCTTGGGAGAGTAGGAGAGCTTGGCGGAGCAGGAGAACTTGGGGCAGTAGGAGAGCTTATGGGAGTAGGAGAGCTTGGGGGAGTAGGAGAGCTTGGGGGAGTAGGAGAGCTTGGGGGAGTCGGAGAGCTTGGGGGAGTAGGAGAGCTTGGGAGGGTAGGAGAGCTTGGGGGCGTATGAGAGCTTGGGGTGTATGAGAGCTTGGGGAAGTAGGCGAGCTTGGGGGAGTAGTAGAGCTTGTGGGAGTGGGAGAGCTTGGGCGAGTAGGAGAGCTTGGGGGAGTAAGGGAACTTGGGGGAGGAAGAAAGCTTGGGGGAGAAAGAGAGCTTGGGGGAGTAAGAGAGCTTGGGGGAGTAGGAGAACTTGGGGGAGTAGGAGAGCTTGGGGTAGTAGGAGAGTTTGGGGGAGTAGAAAAGCTTGGGGGAGTCGCGGAGCTTGGGGGAGTAGGAGAACTTGGCAGAGTAGGAGAGCTTGGGGGAGGAAGAGAGCTTGGGGAGTAAGAGAGCTTGGGGGAGTAAGAGAGCTTGAAGGAGTAAGAGAGCTTGGGGGAGTAAGAGAGCTTGCGGGTGTAAGAGAGCTTGGGGAGTAGGAGAGCTTGGGGGAGTAGGGGAGCTTGGGGGAGTAGGAGACCTTGGGCTAGTAGGAGAGCTTGGGGGAGTAAGAGAGCTTGGGGGAGTAAGATAGCTTGGGGGAGTATGAGATTGGGGAACATGTGAGCTTGTGGGAAAAGGAGAGCTTGGGGGAGTACGAGCGCTTGCGGGTATAGGAGAGCTTGAGGGAGAAGGAGAACTTGGCAGAGTAGGAGAGCTTGGGGGAGTAAGAGAGCTTGGAGGAGTAAGAGAGCTTGGTGGAGTAGGAGAAATTGGCAGAGTAGGAGAGCTTGGGGGAGTTAGAGAGCTTGGGGGAGTAAGAGAGCTGGGGGGAGTAAGAGAGCTTGGGGGAGTAGGAGAGCTTGGGGGAGCAAGAGTGCTTGGGGGAGTAGGAGAGCTTGGGAGAGTAGGAGAGCTTGGGGGAGTGGGAGATGTTGGGGGAGTAGGAGAGTTTGGGGGAGTAGGAGAGCTTGGGGGAGTAGGAGAGCTTGGGGGAGTAGGAGAGCCTAGGGGAGTAGGAGAGTTTGGGGAATAGGAGAGCTTGTGGTAGTAGGAGATCTTGGGGGAGTAGGAGAGCTTGGGGGATTAGGAGAGCTTGGGGGAGTAGGAGAGCTTGGGGGAGTAGGAGAGCTTGGGAGAGTAGTAGAGCTTGGCAGAGTAGGAGAACTTGGGGCAGTAGGAGAGCTTAGGGGAGTAGGAGAGCTTGGGGGAGTCGGAGAGCTTGGGGGAGTAGGAGAGCTTGGGGAGTCGGAGTGCTTGGGGGAGTAGAAGAGCTTGGGAGGGTAGGAGAGCTTGGGCGCGTATGAGAGCTTGGGTCGTATGAGAGCTTGGGGGAGTGTGAGAGCTTGGGGTGTATGAGAGCTTGGCGAAGTAGGCGAGCTTGGGGGAGTAGTAGAGCTTGGGGGAGTAAGAGAGCTTGGCGGAGTAGGAGAGCTTGGGGGAGTAGGAGAAATTGGGGGAGTAGGAGAGCTTGGGGGAGTAGGAGAGCTTGGGAGAGTAGGAGAGATTGGGGGAGTCGGAGAGCTTTGGGGAGTAGGAGAGCAAGGGAGGGCAGGAGAGCTTGGGGGCGTATGAGAGCTTGGTGTGTATGAGAGCTTGGGGAAGTAGGCGAGCTTGGGGGAATAGTAGAGCTTGTGGGAGTGGGAGAGCTTGGGCGAGTAGGAGAACTTGGGGGAGTAAGAGAACTTGGGGGAGGAAGAAAGCTTGGGGGAGAAAGAGAGCTTGGGGGAGTAAGAGAGCTTGGGGGAGTAGGAGAGCTTGGGGGAGTAAGAGAGCTTGGGGGAGTAAGAGAGCTTGGGGGAGTAAGAGATTTTGGGGGAGTAAGAGAGCTTGGGGGTGTAAGTGAGCTTGGGGGAGTAGGAGAAATTGGCAGAGTAGGAGAGCTTGGGGGAGTTAGAGAGCTTGGGGGTGTAAGAGAGCTTGGGGGAGTAAGAGAGCTTGGGGGAGTAGGAGAGCTTGGGGGAGCAGGAGTGCTTGGGGGAGTAGGAGAGCTTGGGAGAGTAGGAGAGCTTGGGGGAGTGGGAGATCTTGGGGGAGTAGGAGAGTTTGGGGAGTAGGAGAGCTTGTGGGATTAGGAGAGCTTGGGGGAGTAGGAGAGCTTGGGGGTGTAGGAGAGTTTGGGGAATAGGAGAGCTTGTGGTAGTAGGAGATCTTGGGGGAGTAGGAGAGCATGGGGGATTAGGAGAGCTTGGGGGAGTAGGAGAAATTGGCAGAGTAGGAGAGCTTGGGTGAGTTAGAGAGCTTGGGGGAGTAAGAGAGCTTGGGGGAGTAAGAGAGCTTGGGGGAGTAGGAGAGCTTGGGGGAGCAGGAGAGCTTGGGGGAGCAGGAGAGTTTGGGGGATTAGGAGAGCTTGGGGGAGTAGGAGAGCTTGGGGGAGTAGGAGAGCTTGGGAGAGTAGTAGAGCTTGGCAGAGTAGGAGAGCTTGGGGCAGTAGGAGAGCTTAGGGGAGTAGGAGAGCTTGGGGGAGTCGGAGAGCTTGGGGGAGTAGGAGAGCTTGGGGAGTCGGAGAGCTTGGGGGAGTAGGAGAGCTTGGGAGGGTAGGAGAGCTTGGGCGCGTATGAGAGCTTGGGTCGTATGAGAGCTTGGGGGAGTGTGAGAGCTTGGGGTGTATGAGAGCTTGGCGAAGTAGGCGAGCTTGGGGGAGTAGTAGAGCTTGGGGGAGTAAGAGAGCTTGGCGGAGTAGGAGAGCTTGGGGGAGTAGGAGAAATTGGGGGAGTAGGAGAGCTTGGGGGAGTAGGAGAGCTTGGGAGAGTAGGAGAGATTGGGGGAGTCGGAGAGCTTTGGGGAGTAGGAGAGCTTGGGAGGGCAGGAGAGCTTGGCGGCGTATGAGAGCTTGGTGTGTATGAGAGCTTGGGGAAGTAGGCGAGCTTGGGGGAATAGTAGAGCTTGTGGGAGTGGGAGAGCTTGGGCGAGTAGGAGAACTTGGGGGAGTAAGAGAACTTGGGGGAGGAAGAAAGCTTGGGGGAGAAAGAGAGCTTGGGGGAGTAAGAGAGCTTGGGGGAGTAGGAGAGCTTGGCGGAGCAGGAGAGCTTGGGGGAGCAGGAGAGTTTGGGGGAGTAGGAGAGCTTGGGGGAGTCGCGTAGCTTGGGGGAGTAGGAGAACTTGGCAGAGTAGGAGAGCTTGGGGGAGGAAGAGAGCTTGGGGAGTAAGAGAGCTTGGGGGAGTAAGAGAGCTTGAAGGAGTAAGAGAGCTTGGGGGAGTAGGGTAGATTGAGGGAGTAGGAGACCTTGGGCTAGTAGGAGAGCTTGGGGGAGGCAGAGAGCTTGGGGGAGTAAGAGAGCTTGGGGGAGTAAGATAGCTTGGGGGAGTAGGAGAGCTTGGGGAACAGGTGAGCTTGTGGGAAAAGGAGAGCTTGGGGGAGTACGAGCGCTTGCGGGTGTAGGAGAGCTTGAGGGAGAAGGAGAACTTGGCAGAGTAGGAGAGCTTGGGGGAGTAAGAGAGCTTGGGGGAGTAAGAGAGCTTGGTGGAGAAAGAGAGCTTGGGGGAGTAAGAGAGCTTGGGGGAGTAAGAGAGCTTGGGGGTGTAAGTGAGCCTGGGGGAGTAGGAGAAGTTGGCAGAGTAGCAGAGCTTGGGGGAGTTAGAGAGCTTGGGGGAGTAAGATAGCTTGGGGGAGTAAGAGAGCTTGGGCGAGTAGGAGAGCTTGGGGGAGTAAGGGAACTTGGGGGAGGAAGAAAGCTTCGGGGAGAAAGAGAGTTTGGGGGAGTAAGAGAGCTTGGGGGAGTAGGAGAACTTGGGGGAGTAGGAGAGCTTGGGGGAGTAGGAGAGTTTGGGGGAGTAGAAAAGCTTGGGGGAGTCGCGGAGCTTGGGGGAGTAGGAGAACTTGGCAGAGTAGGAGAGCTTGGGGGAGGAAGAGAGCTTGGGGAGTAAGAGAGCTTGGGGGAGTAAGAGAGCTTGAAGGAGTAAGAGAGCTTGGGGGAGTAAGAGAGCTTGCGGGTGTAAGAGAGCTTGGGGAGTAGGAGAGCTTGGGGGAGTAGGGGAGCTTGGGGGATTAGGAGACCTTGGGCTAGTAGGAGAGCTTGGGGGAGGAAGAGAGCTTGGGGGAGTAAGAGAGCTTGGGGGAGTAAGATAGCTTTGGGGAGTAGGAGAGCTTGGGGAACATGTGAGCTTGTGGGAAAAGGAGAGCTTGGGGGAGTACGAGCGCTTGCGGGTATAGGAGAGCTTGAGGGAGAAGGAGAACTTGGCAGAGTAGGAGAGCTTGGGGGAGTAAGAGAGCTTGGGGGAGTAAGAGAGCTTGGTGGAGAAAGAGAGCTTGGGGGAGTAAGAGAGCTTGGGGGAGTAAGAGAGCTTGGGGGAGTAAGAGATTTTGAGGGAGTAAGAGAGCTTGGGGGTGTAAGTGAGCTTGGGGGAGTAGGAGAAATTGGCAGAGTAGGAGAGCTTGGGGGAGTTAGAGAGCTTGGGGGAGTAAGAGAGCTTGGGGGAGTAGGAGAGCTTGGGGGAGCAGGAGTGCTTGGGGGAGTAGGAGAGATTGGGAGAGTAGGAGAGCTTGGGGGAGTGGGAGATCTTGGGGGAGTAGGAGAGTTTGGGGAGTAGGAGAGCTTGGGGGATTAGGAGAGCTTGGGGGAGTAGGAGAGCTTGGGGGTGTAGGAGAGTTTGGGGAATAGGAGAGCTTGTGGTAGTAGGAGATCTTGGGGGAGTAGGAGAGCATGGGGGATTAGGAGAGCTTGGGGGAGTAGGAGAAATTGGCAGAGTAGGAGAGCTTGGGGGAGTTAGAGAGCTTGGGGGAGTAAGAGAGCTTGGGGGAGTAAGAGAGCTTGGGGGAGTAGGAGAGCTTGGGGGAGCAGGAGTGCTTGGGGGAGTAGGAGAGCTTGGGAGAGTAGGAGAGCTTGGGGGAGTGGGAGATCTTGGGGGAGTAGGAGAGTTTGGGGGAGTAGGAGAGCTTGGGGGATTAGGAGAGCTTGGGGGAGTAGGAGAGCTTGGGGGTGTAGGAGAGTTTGGGGAATAGGAGAGCTTGTGGTAGTAGGAGATCTTGGGGGAGTAGGAGAGCTTGGGGTGTATGAGAGCTTGGCGAAGTAGGCGAGCTTGGGGGAGTAGTAGAGCTTGGGGGAGTAAGAGAGCTTGGCGGAGTAGGAGAGCTTGGGGGAGTAGGAGAGTTTGGTGGAGTAGAAAAGCTTGGGGGAGTCGCGGAGCTTGGGGGAGTAGGAGAACTTGGCAGAGTAGGAGAGCTTGGGGGAGGAAGAGAGCTTGGGGAGTAAGAGAGCTTGGGGAGTAAGAGACCTTGAAGGAGTAAGAGAGCTTGGGGGAGTAAGAGAGCTTGCGGGTGTAAGAGAGCTTGGGGAGTAGGAGAGCTTGGGGGAGTAGGGGAGCTTGGGGGAGTAGGAGACCTTGGGCTAGTAGGAGAGCTTGGGGGTGGAAGAGAGCTTGGGGGAGTAAGAGAGCTTGGGGGAGTAAGATAGCTTGGGGGATTAGGAGAGCTTGGGGGAGTAGGAGAGCTTGGGGGAGTAGGAGAGCTTGGGAGAGTAGGAGAGCTTGGCGGAGCTGGAGAACTTGGGGCAGTAGGAGAGCTTAGGGGAGTAGGAGAGCTTGGGGGAGTAGGAGAGCTTGGGGGAGTAGGAGAGATTGGGGGAGTCGGAGAGTTTGGGGGTGGAGGAGAGCTTGCGGGAGTCGCGGAGCTTGGGGGAGTAGGAGAACTTCGCAGAGTAGGAGAGCTTGGGGGAGTAAGAGAGCTTGGCGGAGTAAGAGAGCTTGGGGGAGTAAGAGAGCTTGAAGGAGTAAGAGAGCTTGGGGGAGTAAGAGAGCTTGCGGGTGTAAGAGAGCTTGGGGAGTCGGAGAGCTTGGGGGAGTAGGGGAGCTTGGGGGAGCAGGAGACCTTGGGCTAGTAGGAGAGCTTGGGGGAGGAAGAGAGCTTGGGGGAGTAAGAGAGCTTGGGGGAGTAAGATAGCTTGGGGGAGTAGGAGAGCTTGGGGAACATGTGAGCTTGTGGGAAAAGGAGAGCTTGAGGGAGTACGAGCGCTTGCGGGTATAGGAGAGCTTGAGGGAGAAGGAGAACTTGGCAGAGTAGGAGAGCTTGGGGGAGTCAGACAGCTTGGGGGAGTAAGAGAGCTTGGTGGAGAAAGAGAGCTTGGGGGAGTAAGAGAGCTTGGGGGAGTAAGAGAGCTTGGGGGAGTAAGAGAGTTTGGGGGAGTAAGAGAGCTTGGGGGTGTAAGTGAGCTTGGGGGAGTAGGAGAAATTGGCAGAGTAGGAGAGCTTGGGGGAGTAAGAGAGCTTGGGGGAGTAAGAGAGCTTGGGGTGTAAGAGAGCTTGGGGGAGTAGGAGAGCTTGGGGGAGCAGGAGTGCTTGGGGGAGTAGGAGAGCTTGGGAGAGTAGGAGAGCTTGGGGGAGTGGGAGATCTGGGGGGAGTAGGAGAGTTTGGGGGAGTAGGAGAGCTTGGGGGAGTAGGAGAGCTTGGGGTAGTTGGAGAGCTTGGCGGAGTAGGAGAGCTTGGGGGAGTAGGAGAGTTTGGGGAATAGGAGAGCTTGGGGTAGTAGGAGATCTTGGGGGAGTAGGAGAGCTTGGGGGATTAGGAGAGCTTGGGGGAGTAGGAGAGCTTGGGGGAGTAGGAGAGCTTGGGAGAGTAGTAGAGCTTGGCAGAGTAGGCGAACTTGGGGCAGTAGGAGAGCTTAGGGGAGTAGGAGAGCTTGGGGGAGTCGGAGAGCTTGGGGGAGTAGGAGAGCTTGGGAGGGTAGGAGAGCTTGGGGGCGTATGAAAGCTTGGGTCGTATGAGAGCTTGGGGGAGTGTGAGAGCTTGGGGTGTATGAGAGCTTGGGGAAGTAGGCGAGCTTGGGGGAGTAGTAGAGCTTGTGGGAGTAGGAGAGCATGGGCGAGTAGGAGAGCTTGGGGGAGTAAGAGAGCTTGGGGGAGGAAGAAAGCTTGGGGGAGAAAGAGAGCTTGGGGGAGTAAGAGAGCTTGGTGGAGTAGGAGAGCTTGGGGGAGTAGGAGAACTTGGGGGAGTAGGAGAGCTTGGGGGAGTAGGAGAGCTTGGGAGAGTAGGAGAGCTTGGGGGAGTAGGAGATCTTGGGGGAGTAGGAGACTTTGGGGGAGTACGAGAGCTTGGGGGAGTAGGAGAGCTTGGGGGAGTAGGAAAGCTTGGGGGAGTAGGAGAGCTTGGGAGAGTAGGAGAGCTTTGGGGAGTAGGAGAGCTTGTGGGAGTAGGAGAGCTTGGGGGAGTAGGAGAGGTTGGGGGAGTAGGAGAGATTGGGGGAGTAGCAGAGCTTGGGGGAGTAGGAGAGCTTGGGGGAGTAGGAGAGCTTGGGGTTGTAGGAGATCTTGCGGGGGTAGGAGAGCTTGGGGGATTAGGAGAGCTTGGGGGAGTAGGAGAGCTTGGGAGAGTAGGAGAGCTTGGCGGAGCAGGAGAACTTGGGGCAGTAGGAGAGCTTAGGGGAGTAGGAGAGCTTGCAGGAGTAGGAGAGCTTGGGGGAGTAGGAGAGCTTGGGGGAGACGGAGAGCTTGGGGGAGTAGGAGAGCTTGGGAGGGTAGGAGAGCTTGGGGGCGTATGAGAGCTTGGGGTGTATGAGAGCTTGGGGAAGTAGGCGAGCTTGGGGGAGTAGTAGAGCTTGTGGGAGTGGGAGAGCTTGGGCGAGTAGGAGAGCTTGGGGGATTAAGGGAACTTGGGGGAGGAAGAAAGCTTGGGGGAGAAAGAGAGCTTGGGGGAGTAAGAGAGCTTGGGGGAGTAGGAGAACTTGGGGGAGTAGGAGAGCTTGGGGGAGTAGGAGAGTTTGGGGGAGTAGGAATGCTTGGGGGAGTCGCGGAGCTTGGGGGAGTAGGAGAACTTGGCAGAGTAGGAGAGCTTGGGGGAGGAAGAGAGCTTGGGGAGTAAGAGAGCTTGGGGGAGTAAGTGAGCTTGAAGGAGTAAGAGAGCTTGGGGGAGTAGGAGAGCTTGGCGGCGTATGAGAGCTTGGGTCGTATGAGAGCTTGGGGGAGGGTGAGAGCTTGGGGTGTATGAGAGCTTGGGGAAGTAGGCGAGCTTGGGGGAGTAGTAGAGCTTGTGGGAGTGGGAGAGCTTGGGCGAGTAGGAGAGCTTGGGGGAGTAAGAGAGCTTGGGGGAGGAAGAAAGCGTGGGGGAGAAAGAGAGCTTGGGGGAGTAAGAGAGCTTGGCGGAGTAGGAGAGCTTGGGGGAGTAGGAGAGCTTGGGGGAGTAGGAGAGCTTGGGGGAGTAGGAGAGCTTGGGAGAGTTGGAGAGCTTGGGGGAGTAGGAGATCTTGGGGGAGTAGGAGAGTTTGGGGGAGTAGGAGAGCTTGGGGGAGTAGGAGAGCTTGTGGGAGTAGGAGAGCTTGGGGGAGTAGGAGAGCTTGGGGGAAAAGGAGAGATTGGGGGAGTAGGAGAGCTTGGGGGAGTAGGAGAGCTTGGGGGAGTAGGAGAGCTTGGGGTAGTAGGAGATCTTGGGTGGTAGGCGAGCTTGGGGGAGTAGGAGAGCTTGGGGGAGTAGGAGAGCTTGGGGTAGTAGGAGATCTTGGGTGGTAGGCGAGCTTGGGGGAGTAGGAGAGCTTGAGGGATTAGGAGAGCTTGGGGGAGCAGGAGAGATTGGGGGAGTCACGGAGCTTGGGGGAGTAGGAGAACTTGGCAGAGTAGGAGAGCTTGGGGGAGGAAGAGAGCTTGGGGAGTAAGAAAGCTTGGGGGAGTAAGAGAGCTTGAAGGAGTAAGAGAGCTTGGGGGAGTAAGAGAGCTTGCGGGTGTAAGAGAGCTTGGGGAGTAGGACAGCTTGGGGGAGTAGGAGATCTTGGGGGAGTAGGAGAGCTTGGGCGAGTAGGAAAGCTTGGGGGAGTAAGAGAGCTTGGTGGAGTAAGAGAGCTTGGGGAGTAAGAGAGCTTGGGGGTGTAAGAGAGCTTGGGGGAGTGGGAGAGATTGGGGGAGTAGGAGGGCTTGGGGGAGTAGGAGCGCTTGGGGGAGTAGGAGAGCTTGGGGGAGTAGGAGAGCTTGGGGGAATTGGAGAGCTTGGGGGAGTAGGAGAGCTTGGCGGAGTAGGAGAACTTGGCGCAGTCGGAGAGCTTAGGGGAGTAGGAGAGCTTGGGGGATTAGGAGAGCTTGGGGGAGTAGGAGAGCTTCGGGTAGTCGGAGAGCTTGGGCGAGTAGGAAAGCTTGGGGGAGTAAGAGAGCTTGGTGGAGTAAGAGAGCTTGGGGAGTAAGAGAGCTTGGGGGTGTAAGAGAGCTTGGGGGAGTGGGAGAGATTGGGGGAGTAGGAGGGCTTGGGGGAGTAGGAGCGCTTGGGGGAGTAGGAGAGCTTGGGGGAGTAGGAGAGCTTGGGGGAATTGGAGAGCTTGGGGGAGTAGGAGAGCTTGGCGGAGTAGGAGAACTTGGCGCAGTCGGAGAGCTTAGGGGAGTAGGAGAGCTTGGGGGATTAGGAGAGCTTGGGGGAGTAGGAGAGCTTGGGGGAGTCGGAGAGCTTGGGGGAGTAGGAGAGCTTGGGAGGGTAGGAGAGCTTGGGGGCGTATGACAGCTTGGGGGCCTATGAGAGCTTGGGGATGTATGAGAGCTTGGGGTGTATGATAGCTTGGGGAAGTAGGCGATCTTGGGGGAGTAGGAGAGCTTGGGGGAGTAGGAGAGTTTGGGGGATTAGGAGAGCTTGGGGGTGTCGCGGAGCTTGGGGGAGTAGGAGAACTTGGCAGAGTAGGAGAGCTTGGGGGATTAACAGAGCTTGGGGAGTAAGAGAGCTTGTGGGAGTAAGAGAGCTTGCGGGTGAAAGAGATCTTGGGGAGTAGGAGAGCTTCGGGGAGTAGGGGTGCTTGGGGGAGTAGGAGACCTTGGGCGGGTAGGAGAGCTTGGGGGAGGAAGAGAGCTTGGGGGAGTAAGAGAGCTTGGGGAAGTAGGACAGCTTGGGGGAGTAGGAGATCTTGGGGGAGTAGGAGAGC
This sequence comes from Pristiophorus japonicus, assembly GCF_044704955.1. Taxonomy (NCBI): domain Eukaryota; kingdom Metazoa; phylum Chordata; class Chondrichthyes; family Pristiophoridae; genus Pristiophorus; species Pristiophorus japonicus. Next base: position 476,521 of record NW_027253477.1, read on the forward strand.
TTGGGCGAGTAGGAAACTTTGGGGGAGTAAGAGAGCTTGGTGGAGTAAGAGAGCTTGGCGAGTAAGGGAGCTTGGGGGAGTAAGAGAGCTTGGGGGAGTGGGAGAGCTTGGGGGAGTAGGAGAGCTTAGGGGAGTAGGAGCGCTTGGGGGAGTAGGAGAGCTTGGGGGAGTAGGAGAGCTTGGGGGAATAGTAGAGCTTGGAGGAGTAGGAGAGTTTGGAGAGTAGGAGAGCTTGGGGGAGTAGGAGAGCTTGGCGGAGTAGGAGAACTTGGGGCAGTAGGAGAGCTTAGGGGAGTAGGAGAGCTTGGGGGAGTAGGAGAGCTTGGGGGAGGAGGAGAGCTTGGGGAAGTAGGGGAGCTTGGGGGAGTAGGAGACCTTGGGCGAGTAGGAGAGCTTGGGGGAGGAAGAGAGCTTGCTGGAGTAAGAGAGCTTGGGGGAGTAAGATAGCTTGGGGGAGTAGGAGAGCTTGGGGAACAGGTGCGCTTGTGGGAACAGGAGAGCTTGGGGGAGAACGAGCGCTTGCGGGTGTAGGAGAGCTTGAGGGAGAAGTAGAACTTGGCAGAGTAGGAGAGCTTGGGGGCGTAAGAGAGCTTGGGGGAGTAAGAGAGCTCGGTGGAGAAAGAGAGATTGGGGGAGTAAGAGAGCTTGGGGTGTAAGAGAGCTTGGGGGTGTAAGAGAGCTTGGGGGAGTAGCAGAGCTTGGGGGAGTAGGAGAGCTTGGGCGAGTAGGAGAGCTTGGGGGAGTAAGAGAGCTTAGGGGAGTAAGAGAGCTTGGGGGAGTAGGAGAGCTTGGGGGAGTAGGAGAGCTTGGGGCAGTAGGAGAGCTTTGGGGAGTAGGAGAGCTTGTGGGAGAAGGAGAGCTTGGGGGAGTAGGAGAACTTGGCAGAGTAGGAGAGCTTGGAGGAGTAAGAGAGCTTGGGGGAGTAACAGAGCTTGGGGGACTAAGAGAGCTTGGGGAATACGAGAGATGGGGGAGAAGGAGAGCTTGGGCGAGTAGGGGACCTTGGGGGAGTAGGAGAACCTGGGTGATTCGGGGAGCTTGGGGGAGTAGGAGAACTTGGCGCAGTAGGAGAGCTTGGGGGATTAAGAGAGCTTGGGGGAGTAAGAGAGCTTGGGGGAGTGAGAAAGCTTGGGGGAGTAAGAGAGCTTGGGGGAGTAAGAGAGCTTGGGGGAGTAAGAGAGCTTGGGGGAGTAGGAGATCTTGGGGGAGTAGGAGACCTTGGGGGAATAGGAGAGCTTGGGCGAGTAGGAGAGCTTGGGGGAGTAAGAGAGCTTGGTGGAGTAAGAGAGCTTGGGGAGTAAGAGAGCTAGGGGGAGTAAGAGAGCTTGGGGGAGTTGGAGAGCTTGGGGGAGTAGGAGAGCTTGGGGGAGTAGGAGCGCTTGGGGGAGTAGGATAGCTTGGGGGAGTAGGAGTGCTTGGGGGAGTAGGAGAGCTTGGGGGAGTAGGAGAGCTTGGGAGAGTAGGAGAGCTTGGGGGAGTCGGAGAGTTTGGGGGAGTAGGAAAGCTTGGGGGAGTCGCGGAGCTTGGGGGAGTAGGAGAACTTGGCAGAGTAGGAGAGCTTGGGGGAGGAAGAGAGCTTGGGGAGTAAGAGAGCTTGGGGGAGTAAGAGAGCTTGAAGGAGTAAGAGAGCTTGGGGGAGTAGGAGAGCTTGGCGGCGTACGAGAGCTTGGGGGAGTGTGAGAACTTGGGGTGTATGAGAGCTTGGGGAAGTAGGCGAGCTTGGGGGAGTAGTAGAGCTTGTGGGAGTGGGAGAGCTTGGGCGAGTAGGAGAGCTTGAGGGAGTAAGAGAGCTTGGGGGAGGAAGAAAGCGTGGGGGAGTAGGAGGGCTTGGGAGAGTAGGAGAGCTTTGGGGAGTAGGGGAGCTTGTGGGAGTAGGAGAGCTTGGGGGAGCAGGAGAGCTTGGGGGATTAGGAGAGCTTGGGGGAGTCAGAGAGCTTGGGGCAGTAGGACAGCTTGGGGGAGTAGGAGATCTTGGGGGAGTAGGAGAGCTTGGGCGAGTAGGAAAGTTTGGGGGAGTAAGAGAGCTTGGTGGAGTAAGAGAGCTTGGGGAGTAAGGGAGCTTGGGGGAGTAAGAGAGCTTGGGGGAGTGGGAGAGCTTGGGGGAGTAGGAGAGCTTGGGGGAGTAGGAGCGCTTGGGGGAGTAGGAGAGATTGGGGGAGTAGGAGAGCTTGGGGGAATAGTAGAGCTTGGGGGAGTAGGAGAGTTTGGAGAGTAGGAGAGCTTGGGGGAGTAGGAGAGCTTGGCGGAGTAGGAGAACTTGGGGCAGTAGGAGAGCTTAGGGGAGTAGGAGAGCTTGGGGGAGTAGGAGAGCTTGGGGGAAGTGGAGAGCTTGGGGGAGTAGGGGAGCTTGGGGGAGTAGGAGACCTTGGGCGAGTAGGAGAGCTTGGGGGAGGAAGAGAGCTTGCTGGAGTAAGAGAGCTTGGGGGAGTAAGATAGCTTGGGGGAGTAGGAGAGCTTGGGGAACAGGTGAGCTTGTGGGAATAGGAGAGCTTGGGGGAGAACGAGCGCTTGCGGGTGCAGGAGAGCTTGAGGGAGAAGGAGAACTTGGCAGAGTAGGAGAGCTTGGGGGAGTAAGAGAGTTTGGGGGAGTAAGAGAGCTCGGTGGAGAAAGAGAGATTGGGGGTGTAAGAGAGCTTGGGGGTGTAAGAGAGCTTGGGGGTGTAAGAGAGCTTGGGGGAGTAGGAGAACTTGGCAGAGTAGGAGAGCTTGGGGGAGTTAGAGAGCTTGGGGGAGTAAGAGAACTTGGGGAGTAAGAGAGCTTGGGGGAGTAGGAGAGCTTGGGGGAGTAGGAGAGCTTGGGCGAGTAGGAGAGCTTGGGGGAGTAAGAGAGCTTAGGGGAGTAAGAGAGCTTGGGGGAGTAGGAGAGCTTGGGGGAGTAGGAGAAATTGGGGCAGTAGGAGCGCTTGGGGGAGTAGGAGAGCTTGGGGGAAAAGGAGAGCTTGGGGGAGTAGGAGAACTTGGCGCAGTAAGAGAGCTTGGGGGAGTAAGAGAGCTTGGGGGAGTAAGAGAGCTTGGGGGAGTGAGAAAGCTTGGGGGAGTAAGAGAGCTTGGGGGAGTAAGAGAGCTTGGGGGAGTAAGAGAGCTTGGGGCAGTAGGAGATCTTGGGGGAGTAGGAGACTTTGGGGGAATAGGAGAGCTTGGGCGAGTAGGAGAGCTTGGGGGAGTAAGAGAGCTTGGTGGAGTAAGAGAGCTTGGGGAGTATGAGAGCTAGGGGGAGTAAGAGAGCTTGGGGGAGAGGGAGAGCTTGGGGGAGTAGGAGAGCTTGGGTGAGTATGCGCGCTTGGGGGAGTAGGAGAGCTTGGGGGAGTAGGAGTGCTTGGGGGAGTAGGAGAGCTTGGGGGAGTAGGAGAGCTTGGAAGAGTAGGAGAGCTTGGGGGAGGAAGAGAGCTTGCTGGAGTAAGAGAGCTTGGGGGAGTAAGATAGCTTGGGGGAGTAGGAGAGCTTGGGGAACAGGTGAGCTTGTGGGAATAGGAGAGCTTGGGGGAGAACGAGCGCTTGCGGGTGCAGGAGAGCTTGAGGGAGAAGGAGAACTTGGCAGAGTAGGAGAGCTTGGGGGAGTAAGAGAGTTTGGGGGAGTAAGAGAGCTCGGTGGAGAAAGAGAGATTGGGGGAGTAAGAGAGCTTGGGGGTGTAAGAGAGCTTGGGGGTGTAAGAGAGCTTGGGGGAGTAGGAGAACTTGGCAGAGTAGGAGAGCTTGGGGGAGTTAGAGAGCTTGGGGGAGTAAGAGAACTTGGGGAGTAAGAGAGCTTGGGGGAGTAGGAGAGCTTGGGGGAGTAGGAGAGCTTGGGCGAGTAGGAGAGCTTGGGGGAGTAAGAGAGCTTAGGTGAGTAAGAGAGCTTGGGGGAGTAGGAGAGCTTGGGGGAGTAGGAGAGATTGGGGCAGTAGGAGCGCTTGGGGGAGTAGGAGAGCTTGGGGGAAAAGGAGAGCTTGGGGGAGTAGGAGAACTTGGCGCAGTAAGAGATCTTGGGGGAGTAAGAGAGCTTGGGGGAGTAAGAGAGCTTGGGGGAGTGAGAAAGCTTGGGGGAGTAAGAGAGCTTGGGGGAGTAAGAGAGCTTGGGGGAGTAAGAGAGCTTGGGGCAGTAGGAGATCTTGGGGGAGTAGGAGACTTTGGGGGAATAGGAGAGCTTGGGCGAGTAGGAGAGCTTGGGGGAGTAAGAGAGCTTGGTGGAGTAAGAGAGCTTGGGGAGTATGAGAGCTAGGGGGAGTAAGAGAGCTTGGGGGAGAGGGAGAGCTTGGGGGAGTAGGAGAGCTTGGGTGAGTATGCGCGCTTGGGGGAGTAGGAGAGCTTGGGGGAGTAGGAGTGCTTGGGGGAGTAGGAGAGCTTGGGGGAGTAGGAGAGCTTGGAAGAGTAGGAGAGCTTGGGAGAGTAGGAGAGCTTGGGGGAGTAGGAGAGTTTGGGGGAGTAGGAAAGCTTGGGGGAGTCGCGGAGCTTGGAGGAGTAGGAGAACTTGGCAGAGTAGGAGAGCTTGGGAGAGGAAGAGAGCTTGGGGAGTAAGAGAGCTTGGGGGAGTAAGATACCTTGAAGGAGTAAGAGAGCTTGGGGGAGTAGGAGAGCTTGGCGGCGTACGAGAGCTTGGGGGAGTGTGAGAGCTTGGGGTGTATGAGAGCTTGCGGTAGTAGGCGAGCTTGGGGGAGTAGTAGAGCTTGTGGGAGTGGGAGAGCTTGGGCGAGTAGGAGAGCTTGGGGGAGTAAGAGAGCTTGGGGGAGGAAAAAAGCGTGGGGGAGTAGGAGAGCTTGGGGGAGTAGGAGAGCTTGGGGGAGTAGGAGAGCTCGGGAGAGTAGGAGAGCTTGGGGGAGTAGGAGATCTTGGGGGAGTAGGAGAGTTTGGGGGAGTAGGAGAGCTTGGGGGAGTAGGAGAGCTTGGGGGAGTAGGAAAGCTTGGGGGAGTAGGAGAGCTTGGGAGAGTAGGAGAGCTTTGGGGAGTAGGAGAGCTTGTGGGAGTAGGAGAGCTTGGGGGAGTAGGAGAGCTTGTGGGAGTAGGAGAGATTGGGGGAGTAGGAGAGCTTGTGGGAGTAGGAGAGCTTGGGGGAGTAGGAGAGCTTGGGGGAGTAGGAGAGATTGGGGGAGTAGGAGAGCTTGGGGGAGTAGGAGAGCTTCGGGGAGTAGGAGAGCTTGGGGGAGTAGGAGAGCTTGGGAGAGTAGGAGAGCTTGGGGGAGTAGGAGAGTTTGGGGGAGTAGGAAAGCTTGGGGGAGCCGCGGAGCTTGGGGGAGTAGGAGAACTTGGCAGAGTAGGAGAGCTTGGGGGAGGAAGAGAGCTTGGGGAGTAAGAGAGCTTGGGGGAGTAAGAGAGCTTGAAGGAGTAAGAGAGCTTGGGGGAGTAGGAGAGCTTGGCGGCGTACGAGAGCTTGGGGGAGTGTGAGAACTTGGGGTGTGTGAGAGCTTGGGGAAGTAGGCGAGCTTGGGGGAGTAGTAGAGCTTGTGGGAGTGGGAGAGCTTGGGCGAGTAGGAGAGCTTGGGGGAGTAAGAGAGCTTGGGGCAGTAGGACAGCTTGGGGGAGTAGGAGATCTTGGGGGAGTAGGAGAGCTTGGGCGAGTAGGAAAGTTTGGGTGAGTAAGAGAGCTTGGTGGAGTAAGAGAGCTTGGGGAGTAAGGGAGCTTGGGGGAGTAAGAGAGCTTGGGGGAGTGGGAGAGCTTGCGGGAGTAAGAGAGCTTGTGGGAGTAGGAGCGCTTGGGGGAGTAGGAGAGCTTCGGGGAGTAGGAGAGCTTGGGGGAGGAGGAGAGCTTGGGGGAGTAGGGGAGCTTGGGGGAGTAGGAGACCTTGGGCGAGTAGGAGAGCTTGGGGGAGGAAGAGAGCTTGCTGGAGTAAGAGAGCTTGGGGGAGTAAGATAGCTTGGGGGAGTAGGAGAGCTTGGGGAACAGGTGAGCTTGTGGGAATAGGAGAGCTTGGGGGAGAACGAGCGCTTGCGGGTGTAGGAGAGCTTGAGGGAGAAGGAGAACTTGGCAGAGTAGGAGAGCTTGGGGGAGTAAGAGAGTTTGGGGGAGTAAGAGAGCTCGGTGGAGAAAGAGAGATTGGGGGAGTAAGAGAGCTTGGGGGTGTAAGAGAGCTTGGGGGTGTAAGAGAGCTTGGGGGAGTAGGAGAATTTTGCAGAGTAGGAGAGCTTGGGGGAGTTAGAGAGCTTGGGGGAGTAAGAGAACTTGGGGAGTAAGAGAGCTTGGGGGAGTAGGAGAGCTTGGGGGAGTAGGAGAGCTTGGGGGAGTAGGAGAGCTTGGGCGAGTAGGAGAGCTTGGGGGAGTAAGAGAGCATAGGGGAGTAAGAGAGCTTGGGGGAGTAGGAGAGCTTGGGGGAGTAGGAGTGCTTGGGGCAGTAGGAGCGCTTGGGGGAGTAGGAGAGCTTGGGGGAAAAGGAGAGCTTGGGGGAGTAGAGAACTTGGCGCAGTAGGAGAGCTTGGGGGAGTAAGAGAGCTTGGGGGAGTAAGAGAGCTTGGGGGAGTGAGAAAGCTTGGGGGAGTAAGAGAGCTTGGGGGAGTAAGAGAGCTTGGGGGAGTAAGAGAGCTTGGGGCAGTAGGAGATCTTGGGGGAGTAGGAGAGCTTGGGGGAGTAGGAGAGCTTCGGGGAGTAGGAGAGCTTGGGGGAGTAGGAGAGCTTGGGAGAGTAGGAGAGCTTGGGGGAGTAGAAGAGTTTGGGGGAGTAGGAAAGCTTGGGGGAGTCGCGGAGCTTGGGGGAGTAGGAGAACTTGGCAGAGTAGGAGAGCTTGGGGGAGGAAGAGAGCTTGGGGAGTAAGAGAGTTTGGGGGAGTAAGAGAGCTTGAAGGAGTAAGAGAGCTTGGGGGAGTAGGAGAGCTTGGCGGCGTACGAGAGCTTGGGGGAGTGTGAGAACTTGGGGTGTATGAGAGCTTGGGGAAGTAGGCGAGCTTGGGGGAGTAGTAGAGCTTGTGGGAGTGGGAGAGCTTGGGCGAGTAGGAGAGCTTGGGGGAGTAAGAGAGCTTGGGGGAGGAAGAAAGCGTGGGGGAGTAGGAGGGCTTGGGAGAGTAGGAGAGCTTTGGGGAGTAGGGGAGCTTGTGGGAGTAGGAGAGCTTGGGGGAGCAGGAGAGCTTGGGGGATTAGGAGAGCTTGGGGGAGTCAGAGAGCTTGGGGCAGTAGGACAGCTTGGGGGAGTAGGAGATCTTGGGGGAGTAGGAGAGCTTGGGCGAGTAGGAAAGTTTGGGGGAGTAAGAGAGTTTGGGGGAGTAAGAGAGCTCGGTGGAGAAAGAGAGATTGGGGGAGTAAGAGAGCTTGGGGGTGTAAGAGAGCTTGGGGTGTAAGAGAGCTTGGGGGAGTAGGAGAACTTGGCAGAGTAGGAGAGCTTGGGGGAGTTAGAGAGCTTGGGGGAGTAAGAGAACTTGGGGAGTAAGAGAGCTTGGGGGAGTAGGAGAGCTTGGGGGAGTAGGAGAGCTTGGGGGAGTAGGAGAGCTTGGGCGAGTAGGAGAGCTTGGGGGAGTAAGAGAGCTTAGGGGAGTAAGAGAGCTTGGGGGAGTAGGAGAGCTTGGGGGAGTAGGAGAGCTTGGGGCAGTAGGAGCGCTTGGGGGAGTAGGAGAGCTTGGGGGAAAAGGAGAGCTTGGGGGAGTAGGAGAACTTGGCACAGTAGGAGAGCTTGGGGGAGTAAGAGAGCTTGGGGGAGTAAGAGAGCTTGGGGGAGTGAGAATGCTTGGGGGAGTAAGAGAGCTTGGGGGAGTAAGAGAGCTTGGGGGAATAAGAGAGCTTGGGACAGTAGGAGATCTTGGGGGAGTAGGAGACTTTGGGGGAATAGGAGAGCTTGGGCGAGTAGGAGAGCTTGGGGGAGTAAGAGAGCTTGGTGGAGTAAGAGAGCTTGGGGAGTATGAGAGCTAGGGGGAGTAAGAGAGCTTGGGGGAGAGGGAGAGCTTGGGGGAGTAGGAGAGCTTGGGTGAGTAGGCGCGCTTGGGGGAGTAGGAGAGCTTGGGGGAGTAGGAGTGCTTGGGGGAGTAGGAGAGCTTGGGGGAGTAGGAGAGCTTGGGAGAGTTGGAGAGCTTGGGAGAGTAGGAGAGCTTGGGGGAGTAGGAGAGTTTGGGGGAGTAGGAAAGCTTGGGGGAGTCGCGGAGCTTGGAGGAGTAGGAGAACTTGGCAGAGTAGGAGAGCTTGGGAGAGGAAGAGAGCTTGGGGAGTAAGAGAGCTTGGGGGAGTAAGAGACCATGAAGGAGTAAGAGAGCTTGGGGGAGTAGGAGAGCTTGGCGGCGTACGAGAGCTTGGGGGAGTGTGAGAGCTTGGGGTGTATGAGAGCTTGGGGTAGTAGGCGAGCTTGGGGGAGTAGTAGAGCTTGTGGGAGTGGGAGAGCTTGGGCGAGTAGGAGAGCTTGGGGGAGTAAGAGAGCTTGGGGGAGGAAGAAAGCGTGGGGGAGTAGGAGAGCTTGGGGTAGTAGGAGAGCTTGGGGGAGTAGGAGAGCTTGGGAGAGTAGGAGAGCTTGGGGGAGTAGGAGAGCTTGGGGGAGTAGGAAAGCTTGGGGGAGTAGGAGAGCTTGGGGGAGTAGGACAGCTTCGGGGAGTAGGAGAGCTTGGGGTAGTAGGAGATCTTGGGGGAGTAGGAGAGGTTGGGGGAATAGGAGAGCTTGGGGGAGTAGGAGAGCTTGGGGGAGTCGGAGAGCTTTGGGGAGTAGGAGAGCTTGGGAGTGTAGGAGAGCTTGGGGGCGTATGAGAGCTTGGGGTGTATGAGAGCTTAGGGAAGTAGGCGAGCTTGGGGGAGTAGTAGAGCTTGTGGGAGAGGGAGAGCTTGGGCGAGTAGGAGAGCTTGGGGGAGTAAGAGAACCTGGGGAGGAAGAAAGCTTGGGGGAGAAAGAGAGCTTGGGGGAGTAAGAGAGCTTGGGGGAGTAGGAGAGCTTGGGGGAGTAGGAGAGCTTGGGGGAGTAGGAGAGTTTGGGGGAGTAGGAGAGCTTGGGGGAGTCGCGGAGCTTGGGGGAGTAGGAGACCTTGGGCTAGTAGGAGAGCTTGGGGGAAGAAGAGAGCTTGGGGGAGTAAGAGAGCTTGGGGGAGTAAGTTAGCTTGGGGGAGTAGGAGAGCTTGGGGAACAGGTGAGCTTGTGGAAAAAGGAGAGCTTGGGGGAGTACGAGCGCTTGCGGGTGTAGGAGAGCTTGAGGGAGAAGGAGAAATTGGCAGAGTAGGAGAGCTTGGGGGAGTAAGAGAGCTTGGTGGAGAAAGAGAGCTTGGGGGAGTAAGAGAGCTTGGGGGAGTAAGAGAGCTTGGGGGAGTAAGAGAGTTTGGGGGAGTAAGAGAGCTTGGGGGTGTAAGTGAGCTTGGGGGAGTAGGAGAAATTGGCAGAGTAGGAGAGCTTGGGGGAGTTAGAGAGCTTGGGGGAGTAGGAGAGTTTGGGGGAGTAGGAGAGCTTGGGGGAGTAGGAGAGCTTGGGGGAGTAGGATATCTTGGGGGAGTAGGAGTGCTTGGGGGATTAGGAGAGCTTGGGGGAGTAGGAGAGCTTGGGGGAGTAGGAGAGCTTGGGAGAGTAGTAGAGCTTGGCAGAGTAGGAGAACTTGGGGCAGTAGGAGAGCTTAGGGGAGTAGGAGAGCTTGGGGGAGTCGGAGAGCTTGGGGGAGTAGGAGAGCTTGGGGGAGTCGGAGAGCTTGGGGGAGTAGGAGAGCTTGGGAGGGTAGGAGAGCTTGGGGGCATATGAGAGCTTGGGTCGTATGAGAGCTTGGGGGTGTGTGAGAGCTTGGGGTGTATGATAGCTTGGGGAAGTAGGCGAGCTTTGGGGACTAGTAGAGCTTGTGGGAGTGGGAGAGCTTGGGCGAGTAGGAGAGCTTGGGGGAGTAAGAGAGCTTGGGGGAGGAAGAAAGCTTGGGGGAGAAAGAGAGCTTGGGGGAGTAAGAGAGCTTGGCGGAGCAGGAGAGCTTGGTGGAGTAGGAGAACTTGGGGGAGTAGGAGAGCTTGGGGGAGTAGGAGAGCTTGCGAGAGTAGGAGAGCTTGGGGGAGTAGGAGATCTTGGGGGAGTAGGAGACTTTGGGGGAGTAGGAGAGCTTGGGGGAGTAGGAGAGCTTGGGGGAGTAGGAAAGCTTGGGGGAGTAGGAGAACTTGGGAGAGTAGGAGAGCTTTGGGGAGTCGGAGAGCTTGGGGGAGTAGGAGAGCTTGGGAGGGTAGGAGAGCTTGGGGGCGTATGAGAGCTTGGGGTGTATGAGAGCTTGGGGAAGTAGGCGAGCTTGGGGGAGTAGTAGAGCTTGTGGGAGTGGGAGAGCTTGGGCGAGTAGGAGAGCTTGGGGGAGTAAGGGAACTTGGGGGAGAAAGAAAGCTTGGGGGAGAAAGAGAGCTTGGGGGAGTGAGAGAGCTTGGAGGAGTAGGAGAACTTGGGGGAGTAGGAGAGCTTGGGGGAGTAGGAGAGTTTGGGGGAGTAGGAAAGCTTGGGGGAGTCGCGGAGCTTGGGGGAGTAGGAGAACTTGGCAGAGTAGGAGAGCTTGGGGGAGGAAGAGAGCTTGCGGAGTAAGAGAGCTTGGGGGAGTAAGAGAGCTTGAAGGAGTAAGAGAGCTTGGGGGAGTAGGAGAGCTTGGGGGAGTCGGAGAGCTTGGGGGAGTAGGAGAGCTTGGGAGAGTAGGAGAGCTTGGGGGAGTAGGAGATCTTGGGGGAGTAGGAGAGTTTGGGGGAGTAGGAGAGCTTGGGGGAGTAGGAGAGCTTGGGGGAGTAGGAAAGCTTGGGGGAGTAGGAGAGCTTGGGATAGTAGGAGAGCTTTGGGGAGTAGGCGAGCTTGTGGGAGTAGGAGAGCTTGGGGGAGTAGGAGAGCTTGGGGGAGTAGGAGAGCTTGGGGGAGTAGGAGAGCTTGGGGGAGTAGGAGAGCTTGGGGTAGTAGGAGATCTTGGGGGGGGTAGGAGAGCTTGGGGAAGTAGGCGAGCTTGGGGTGTAGTAGAGCTTGTGGGAGTGGGAGAGCTTGGGCGAGTAAGAGAACTTGGGGGAGGAAGAAAGCTTGGGGGAGAAAAAGAGCTTGGGGGAGTAAGAGAGCTTGGGGGAGTAGGAGAGCTTGGGGGAGTAGGAGAGCTTGGGGGAGTAGGAGAGATTGGGGGAGTAGGAGAGCTTGGGGTAGTCGCGGAGCTTGGGGGAGTAGGAGAACTTGGCAGAGTAGGAGAGCTTGGGGGAGGAAGAGAGCTTGGGGAGTAAGAGAGCTTGGGGGAGTAAGAGAGCTTGAAGGAGTAAGAGAGCTTGGGGGAGTAAGAGAGCTTGCGGGTGTAAGAGAGCTTGGGGAGTAGGACAGCTTGGGGGAGTAGGAGATCTTGGTGGAGTAGGAGAGCTTGGGCGAGTAGGAAAGCTTGGGGGAGTAAGAGAGCTTGGTGGAGTAAGAGAGCTTGGGGTGTAAGAGAGCTTGGGGGAATAAGAGAGCTTGGGGGAGTGGGTGAGATTGGGGGAGTAGAAGGGCTTGGGGGAGTAGGAGCGCTTGGGGGAGTAGGAGAGCTTGGGGGAGTAGGAGAGCTTGGGGGAATTGGAGAGCTTGGGGGAGTAGGAGAGCTTGGCGGAGTAGGAGAACTTGGCGCAGTAGGAGAGCTTAGGGCAGTAGGAGAGCTTGGGGGAGTAGGAGAGCTTGGGGGAGTAGGAGAGCTTGGGGGAGTCGGAGAGCTTGGGGGAGTAGGAGAGCTTGGGAGGGTAGGAGAGCTTGGGGGCGTATGAGAGCTTGGGGGCGTATGAGAGCTTGGGGATGTATGAGAGCTTGGGGTGTATGAGAGCTTGGGGAAGTAGGCGAGCTTGGGGGAGTAGGAGAGCTTGGGGGAGTAGGAGAGCTGGGGGGAGTAGGAGAGTTTGGGGCAGTAGGAGAGCTTGGGGGTGTCGCGGAGCTTGGGGGAGTAGGAGAACTTGGCAGAGTAGGAGCGCTTGGGGGAGTAACAGAGCTTGGGGAGTAAGAGAGCTTGGGGGAGTAAGAGAGCTTGAGGGAGTAAGAGAGCTTGGGGGAGTAAGAGAGCTTGCGGGTGAAAGAGAGCTTGGGGAGTAGGAGTGCTTCGGGGAGTAGGGGAGCTTGGGGGAGTAGGAGACCTTGGGCGAGTAGGAGAGCTTGGGGGAGGAAGAGAGCTTGAGGGAGTAAGATAGCTTGGGGGAGTAGCAGAGCTTGGGGGTGTAGGGGAGCTTGGGGGAGTAGGAGAACTTGGGGGATTCGGGATGCTTGGGGGAGTAGGAGAACTTGGCACAGTAGGAGAGCTTGGGGGAGTAAGAGAGCTTGGGGGAGTAAGAAAGCTTGGGGGAGTAAGAGAGCTTGGGGGAGTGGGAGAGATTGGGGGAGTAGGAGGGCTTGGGGGAGTAGGAGCGCTTGGGGGAGTAGGAGAGCTTGGGGGAGTAGGAGAGCTTGGGGGAATTGGAGAGCTTGGGGGAGTAGGAGAGTTTGGAGAGTAGGAGAGCTTGGGGGAGTAGGAGAGCTTGGCGGAGTAGGAGAACTTGGCGCAGTAGGAGAGCTTAGGGGAGTAGGAGAGCTTGGGGGAGTAGGAGAGCTTGGGGGAGTAGGAGAGCTTGTTGGAGTCGGAGAGCTTGGGGGAGTAGGAGAGCTTGGGAGGGTAGGAGAGCTTGGGGGCGTATGAGAGCTTGGGGGCGTATGAGAGCTTGGGGTGTATGAGAGCTTGGGGAAGTAGGCGAGCTTGGGGTGTAGTAGAGCTTGTGGGAGTGGGAGAGCTTGGGCGAGTAAGAGAATTGGGGGAGGAAGAAAGCTTGGGGGAGAAAGAGAGCTTGGGGGAGTAAGAGAGCTTGGGGGAGTAGGAGAGCTTGGGGGAGTAGGAGAGCTTGGGGGAGTAGGAGAGATTGGGGGAGTAGGAGAGCTTGGGGGAGTCGCGCAGCTTGGGGGAGTAGGAGAACTTGGCAGAGTAGGAGAGCTTGGGGGAGGAAGAGAGCTTAGGGAGTAAGAGAGCTTGGGGGAGTAAGAGAGCTTGAAGGAGTAAGAGAGCTTGGGGGAGTAAGAGAGCTTGCGGGTGTAGGAGAGCTTGGGGAGTAGGACAGCTTGGGGGAGTAGGAGATCTTGGTGGAGTAGGAGAGCTTGGGCGAGTAGGAAAGCTTGGGGGAGTAAGAGAGCTTGGTGGAGTTAGAGAGCTTGGGGTGTAAGAGAGCTTGGTGGAATAAGAGAGCTTGGGGGAGTGGGTGAGATTGGGGGAGTAGAAGGGTTTGGGGGAGTAGGAGCGCTTGCGGGAGTAGGAGAGCTTGGGGGAGTAGGAGAGCTTGGGGGAATTGGAGAGCTTGGGGGAGTAGGAGAGCTTGGCGGAGTAGGAGAACTTGGCGCAGTAGGAGAGCTTAGGGCAGTAGGAGAGCTTGGGGGAGTAGGAGAGCTTGGGGGAGTAGGAGAGCTTGGGGGAGTCGGAGAGCTTGGGGGAGTAGGAGAGCTTGGGAGGGTAGGAGAGCTTGGGGGCGTATGAGAGCTTGGGGGCGTATGAGAGCTTGGGGATGTATGAGAGCTTGGGGTGTTTGAGAGCTTGGGGAATTAGGCGAGCTTGGGGGAGTAAGAGAGCTTGGGGGAGTAGGAGAGCTGGGGGGAGTAGGAGAGTTTGGGGGAGTAGGAGAGCTTGGGGGTGTCGCGGAGCTTGGGGGAGTAGGAGAACTTGGCAGAGTAGGAGAGCTTGGGGGAGTAACAGAGCTTGGGGAGTAAGACAGCTTGGGGGAGTAAGAGAGCTTGAGGGAGTAAGAGAGCTTGGGGGTGTAAGAGAGCTTGCGGGTGAAAGAGAGCTTGGGGAGTAGGAGTGCTTCGGGGAGTAGGGGAGCTTGGGGGAGTAGGAGACCTTGGGCGAGTAGGAGAGCTTGGGGGAGGAAGAGAGCTTGAGGGAGTAAGATAGCTTGGGGGAGTAGCAGAGCTTGGGGGAGTAGGGGAGCTTGGGGGAGTAGGAGAACTTGGGGGATTCGGGATGCTTGGGGGAGTAGGAGAACTTGGCACGGTAGGAGAGCTTGGGGGAGTAAGAGAGCTTGGGGGAGTAAGAAAGCTTGGGGGAGTAAGAGAGCTTGGGGGAGTGGGAGAGATTGGGGGAGTAGGAGGGCTTGGGCGAGTAGGAGCGCTTGGGGGAGTAGGAGAGCTTGGGGGAGTAGGAGAGCTTGGGGGAATTGGAGAGCTTGGGGGAGTAGGAGAGTTTGGAGAGTAGGAGAGCTTGGGGGAGTAGGAGAGCTTAGCGGAGTAGGAGAACTTGGCGCAGTAGGAGAGCTTAGGGGAGTAGGAGAGCTTGGGGGAGTAGGAGAGCTTGGGGGAGTAGGAGAGCTTGGTGGAGTCGGAGAGCTTGGGGGAGTAGGAGAGCTTGGGAGGGTAGGAGAGCTTGGGGGCGTATGAGAGCTTGGGGGCGTATGAGAGCTTGGGGTGTATGAGAGCTTGGGGAAGTAGGCGAGCTTGGGGTGTAGTAGAGCTTGTGGGAGTGGGAGAGCTTGGGCGAGTAAGAGAATTGGGGGAGGAAGAAAGCTTGGGGGAGAAAGAGAGCTTGGGGGAGTAAGAGAGCTTGGGGGAGTAGGAGAGCTTGGGGGAGTAGGAGAGCTTGGGGGAGTAGGAGAGATTGGGGGAGTAGGAGAGCTTGGGGGAGTCGCGCAGCTTGGGGGAGTAGGAGAACTTGGCAGAGTAGGAGAGCTTGGGGGAGGAAGAGAGCTTGGGGAGTAAGAGAGCTTGGGGGAGTAAGAGAGCTTGAAGGAGTAAGAGAGCTTGGGGGAGTAAGAGAGCTTGGGGAGTAGGACAGCTTGGGGGAGTAGGAGATCTTGGTGGAGTACGAGAGCTTGGGCGAGTAGGAAAGCTTGGGGGAGTAAGAGAGCTTGGTGGAGTAAGAGAGCTTGGGGTGTAAGAGAGCTTGGGGGAGTAAGAGAGCTTGGGGGAGTGGGAGAGATTGGGGGAGTAGGAGGGCATGGGGGAGTAGGAGCGCTTGGGGGAGTAGGAGAGCTTGGGGGAGTAGGAGAGCTTGGGGGAATTGGAGAGCTTGGGGGAATTGGAGAGCTTGGGGGAGTAGGAGAGTTTGGAGAATAGGAGAGCTTGGGGGAGTAGGAGAGCTTGGCGGAGTAGGAGAACTTGGCGCAGTAGGAGAGCTTAGGGGAGTAGGAGAGCTTGGGGGAGTCGGAGAGCTTAGGGGAGTAGGAGAGCTTGGGAGGGTAGGAGAGCTTGGGGGCGTATGAGAGCTTGGGGGCGTATGAGAGCTTGGGGATGTATGAGAGCTTGGGGTGTATGAGAGCTTGGGGAAGTAGGCGAGCTTGGGGGAGTAGGAGAGTTTGGGGGAGTAGGAGAGCTTGGGGGTGTCGCGGAGCTTGGGGGAGTAGGAGAACTTGGCAGAGAAGGAGAGCTTGGGGGAGTAACAGAGCATGGGGAGTAAGAGAGCTTGGGGGAGTAAGAGAGCTTGAGGGAGTAAGAGAGCTTGGGGGAGTAAGAGAGCTTGCGGGTGAAAGAGAGCTTGGGGAGTAGGAGTGCTTCGGGGAGTAGGGGAGCTTGGGGGAGTAGGAGACGTTGGGCGAGTAGGAGAGCTTGGGGGAGGAAGAGAGCTTGAGGGAGTAAGATAGCTTGGGGGAGTAGCAGAGCTTGGGGGAGTAGGGGAGCTTGGGGGAGTAGGAGAACTTGGGGGATTCGGGGTGCTTGGGGGAGTAGGAGAACTTGGCACCGTAGGAGAGCTTGGGGGAGTAAGAGAGCTTGGGGGAGTAAGAAAGCTTGGGGGAGTAAGAGAGCTTGGGGGAGTGGGAGAGCTTGTGGGAGTAGGAGAGATTGGGGGAGTAGGAGCGCTTGGGGGTGTAGGAGAGCTTGGGGGAGTTGGAGAGCTTTGGGGAGTAGGAGAGCTTGGGGGAGTAGGAGAGTTTGGGAGAGTAGAAGAGCTTGGGGGAGTAGGAGGGCTTGGGAGAGTAGGAGAGCTTTGGGGAGTAGGGGAGCTTGTGGGAGTAGGAGAGCTTGGCGGAGCAGGAGAGCTTGGGGGATTAGGAGAGCTTGGGGGAGTCAGAGAGCTTGGGGCAGTAGGACAGCTTGGGGGAGTAGGTGTGCTTAGGGGAGTAGAAGAGCTTGGGGGAGGGAGTAGGAGAATTTGGGGGAGTAGGAGAGCTTGGGGGAGTCGGAGAGCTTGGGGGAGTAGGAGAGCTTGGGAGGGTAGGAGAGCTTGGGGGCGTATGAGAGCTTGGGGGCGTATGAGAGCTTGGGGTGTATGAGAGCTTGGGGAAGTAGGCGAGCTTGGGGTGTAGTAGAGCTTGTGGGAGTGGGAGAGCTTGGGCGAGTAAGAGAATTGGGGGAGGAAGAAAGCTTGGGGGAGAAAGAGAGCTTGGGGAGTAAGAGAGCTTGGGGGAGTAGGAGAGCTTGGGGGAGTAGGAGAGCTTGGGGGAGTAGGAGAGATTGGGGGAGTAGGAGAGCTTGGGGGAGTCGCGCAGCTTGGGCGAGTAGGAGAACTTGGCAGAGTAGGAGAGCTTGGGGGAGGAAGAGAGCTTGGGGAGTAAGAGAGCTTGGGGGAGTAAGAGAGCTTGAAGGAGTAAGAGAGCTTGGGGGAGTAAGAGAGCTTGCGGGTGTAAGAGAGCTTGGGGAGTAGGACAGCTTGGGGGAGTAGGAGATCTTGGTGGAGTACGAGAGCTTGGGCGAGTAGGAAAGCTTGGGGGAGTAAGAGAGCTTGGTGGAGTAAGAGAGCTTGGGGTGTAAGAGAGCTTGGGGGAGTAAGAGAGCTTGGGGGAGTGGGAGAGATTGGGGGAGTAGGAGGGCATGGGGGAGTAGGAGCGCTTGGGGGAGTAGGAGAGCTTGGGGGAGTAGGAGAGCTTGGGGGAATTGGAGAGCTTGGGGGAATTGGAGAGCTTGGGGGAGTAGGAGAGTTTGGAGAGTAGGAGAGCTTGGGGGAGTAGGAGAGCTTGGCGGAGTAGGAGAACTTGGCGCAGTAGGAGAGCTTAGGGGAGTAGGAGAGCTTGGGGGAGTAGGAGAGCTTGGGGGAGTACGAGAGCTTGGGGGAGTCGGAGAGCTTAGGGGAGTAGGAGAGCTTGGGAGGGTAGGAGAGCTTGGGGGCGTATGAGAGCTTGGGGGCGTATGAGAGCTTGGGGATATATGAGAGCTTGGGGTGTATGAGAGCTTGGGGAAGTAGGCGAGCTTGGGGGAGTAGGAGAGCTTGGGGGAGTAGGAGAGCTGGGGGGAGTAGGAGAGTTTGGGGGAGTAGGAGAGCTTGGGGGTGTCGCGGAGCTTGGGGGAGTAGGAGAACTTGGCAGAGAAGGAGAGCTTGGGGGAGTAACAGAGCATGGGGAGTAAGAGAGCTTGGGGGAGTAAGAGAGCTTGAGGGAGTAAGAGAGCTTGGGGGAGTAAGAGAGCTTGCGGGTGAAAGAGAGCTTGGGGAGTAGGAGTGCTTCGGGGAGTAGGGGAGCTTGGGGGAGTAGGAGACGTTGGGCGAGTAGGAGAGCTTGGGGGAGGAAGAGAGCTTGAGGGAGTAAGATAGCTTGGGGGAGTAGCAGAGCTTGGGGGAGTGGGAGAGATTGGGGGAGTAGGAGGGCATGGGGGAGTAGGAGCGCTTGGGGGAGTAGGAGAGCTTGGGGGAATTGGAGAGCTTGGGGGAGTAGGAGAGTTTGGAGAGTAGGAGAGCTTGGGGGAGTAGGAGAGCTTGGCGGAGTAGGAGAACTTGGCGCAGTAGGACAGCTTAGGGGAGTAGGAGAGCTTGGGGGAGTAGGAGAGCTTGGGGGAGTAGGAGAGCTTGGTGGAGTCGGAGAGCTTGGGGGAGTAGGAGAGCTTGGGAGGGTAGGAGAGCTTGGGGGCATATGAGAGCTTGGGGGCGTATGAGAGCTTGGGGATGTATGAGAGCTTGGGGTGTATGAGAGCTTGGGGAAGTAGGCGAGCTTGGGGGAGTAGGAGAGCTTGGGGGAGTAGGAGAGCTTGGGGGAGTAGGAGAGTTTGGGGAGTAGGAGAGCTTGGGGGTGTCGCGGAGCTTGGGGGATTAGGAGAACTTGGCAGAGTAGGAGAGCTTGGGGGAGTAACAGAGCTTGGGGAGTAAGAGAGCTTGGGGGAGTAAGAGAGCTTGAGTGAGTAAGAGAGCTTGGGGGAGTAAGAGAGCTTGCGGGTGAAAGAGAGCTTGGGGAGTAGGAGAGCTTCGGGGAGTAGCGGAGCTTGGGGAAGTAGGAGACCTTAGGCGAGTAGGAGAGCTTGGGGGAGGAAGAGAGCTTGGGGGAGTAAGAGAGCTTGGGGAAGTAAGATAGCTTGGGGGAGTAGGAGAGCTTGGGGGAGTAGGGGAGCTTGGGGGAGTAGGAGAACTTGGGGGATTCGGGGTGCTTGGGGGAGTAGGAGAACTTGGCACAGTAGGAGAGCTTGGGGGAGTAAGAAAGCTTGGGGGAGTAAGAGAGCTTGGGCGAGTGTGAGAGCTTGGGGGAGTAGGAGAGATTGGGGGAGTAGGAGCGATTGGGGGAGTAGGAGAGCTTGGGGGAGTTGGAGAGCTTGGGGGAGTAGGAGAGCTTGGGGGAGTAGGAGAGCTTGGGAGAGTAGAAGAGCTTGGGGGAGTAGGAGGGCTTGGGAAGTAGGAGAACTTTGGGGAGCAGGGGAGCTTGTGGGAGTAGGAGAGGTTGGGGGAGCAGGAGAGCTTGGGGGATTAGGAGAGCTTGGGGGAGTCAGAGAGCTTGGGGCAGTAGGACAGCTTGGGGGAGTAGGAGATCTTGGGGGAGTAGGAGAGCTTGGGGGAGTAGGAGCGCTTGGGGGAGTAGGAGAGCTTGGGGGAGAAGGAGAGCTTCGGGGAGTAGGAGAGCTTGGGGGAGTAGGAGAGCTTGGGAGAGTTGGAGAGCTTGGGGGAGTAGGAGATCTTGGGGGAGTAGGAGGGCATGGGGGAGTAGGAGCGCTTGGGGGAGTAGGAGAGCTTGGGGGAGTAGGAGAGCTTGGGGGAATTGGAGAGCTTGGGGGAATTGGAGAGCTTGGGGGAGTAGGAGAGTTTGGAGAGTAGGAGAGCTTGGGGGAGTAGGAGAGCTTGGCGGAGTAGGAGAACTTGGCGCAGTAGGAGAGCTTAGGGGAGTAGGAGAGCTTGGGGGAGTAGGAGAGCTTGTGGGAGTAGGAGAGCTTGGGGGAGTCGGAGAGCTTAGGGGAGTAGGAGAGCTTGGGAGGGTAGGAGAGCTTGGGGGCGTATGAGAGCTTGGGGGCGTATGAGAGCTTGGGGATGTATGAGAGCTTGGGGTGTATGAGAGCTTGGGGAAGTAGGCGAGCTTGGGGGAGTAGGAAAGCTTGGGGGAGTAGGAGAGCTGGGGGGAGTAGGAGAGTTTGGGGGAGTAGGAGAGCTTGGGGGTGTCGCGGAGCTTGGGGGAGTAGGAGAACTTGGCAGAGAAGGAGAGCTTGGGGGAGTAACAGAGCATGGGGAGTAAGAGAGCTTGGGGGAGTAAGAGAGCTTGAGGGAGTAAGAGAGCTTGGGGGAGTAAGAGAGCTTGCGGGTGAAAGAGAGCTTGGGGAGTAGGAGTGCTTCGGGGAGTAGGGGAGCTTGGGGGAGTAGGAGACGTTGGGCGAGTAGGAGAGCTTGGGGGAGGAAGAGAGCTTGAGGGAGTAAGATAGCTTGGGGGAGTAGCAGAGCTTGGGGGAGTAGGGGAGCTTGGGGGAGTAGGAGAACTTGGGGGATTCGGGGTGCTTGTGGGAGTAGGAGAACTTGGCACCGTAGGAGAGCTTGGGGGAGTAAGAGAGCTTGGGGGAGTAAGAAAGCTTGGGGGAGTAAGAGAGCTTGGGGGAGTGGGAGAGCTTGTGGGAGTAGGAGAGATTGGGGGAGTAGGAGCGCTTGGGGGTGTAGGAGAGCTTGGGGGAGTTGGAGAGCTTTGGGGAGTAGGAGAGCTTGGGGGAGTAGGAGAGTTTGGGAGAGTAGAAGAGCTTGGGGGAGTAGGAGGGCTTGGGAGAGTAGGAGAGCTTTGGGGAGTAGGGGAGCTTGTGGGAGTAGGAGAGCTTGGCGGAGCAGGAGAGCTTGGGGGATTAGGAGAGCTTGGGGGAGTCAGAGAGCTTGGGGCAGTAGGACAGCTTGGGGGAGTAGGTGTGCTTAGGGGAGTAGAAGAGCTTGGGGGAGGGAGTAGGAGAATTTGGGGGAGTAGGAGAGCTTGGGGGAGTCGGAGAGCTTGGGGGAGTAGGAGAGCTTGGGAGGGTAGGAGAGCTTGGGGGCGTATGAGAGCTTGGGGGCGTATGAGAGCTTGGGGTGTATGAGAGCTTGGGGAAGTAGGCTAGCTTGGGGTGTAGTAGAGCTTGTGCGAGTGGGAGAGCTTGGGCGAGTAAGAGAATTGGGGGAGGAAGAAAGCTTGGGGGAGAAAGAGAGCTTGGGGGAGTAAGAGAGCTTGGGGGAGTAGGAGAGCTTGGGGGAGTAGGAGAGCTTGGGGGAGTAGGAGAGATTGGGGGAGTAGGAGAGCTTGGGGGAGTCGCGCAGCTTGGGGGAGTAGGAGAACTTGGCAGAGTAGGAGAGCTTGGGGGAGGAAGAGAGCTTGGGGAGTAAGAGAGCTTGGGGGAGTAAGAGAGCTTGAAGGAGTAAGAGAGCTTGGGGGAGTAAGAGAGCTTGCGGGTGTAAGAGAGCTTGGGGAGTAGGACAGCTTGGGGGAGTAGGAGATCTTGGTGGAGTACGAGAGCTTGGGCGAGTAGGAAAGCTTGGGGGAGTAAGAGAGCTTGGTGGAGTAAGAGAGCTTGGGGTGTAAGAGAGCTTGGGGGAGTAAGAGAGCTTGGGGGAGTGGGAGAGATTGGGGGAGTAGGAGGGCATGGGGGAGTAGGAGCGCTTGGGGGAGTAGGAGAGCTTGGGGGAGTAGGAGAGCTTGGGGGAATTGGAGAGCTTGGGGGAATTGGAGAGCTTGGGGGAGTAGGAGAGTTTGGAGAGTAGGAGAGCTTGGGGGAGTAGGAGAGCTTGGCGGAGTAGGAGAACTTGGCGCAGTAGGAGAGCTTAGGGGAGTAGGAGAGCTTGGGGGAGTAGGAGAGCTTGGGGGAGTAGGAGAGCTTGGGGGAGTCGGAGAGCTTAGGGGAGTAGGAGAGCTTGGGAGGGTAGGAGAGCTTGGGGGCGTATGAGAGCTTGGGGGCGTATGAGAGCTTGGGGATGTATGAGAGCTTGGGGTGTATGAGAGCTTGGGGAAGTAGGCGAGCTTGGGGGAGTAGGAGAGCTTGGGGGAGTAGGAGAGCTGGGGGGAGTAGGAGAGTTTGGGGGAGTAGGAGAGCTTGGGGGTGTCGCGGAGCTTGGGGGAGTAGGAGAACTTGGCAGAGAAGGAGAGCTTGGGGGAGTAACAGAGCATGGGGAGTAAGAGAGCTTGGGGGAGTAAGAGAGCTTGAGGGAGTAAGAGAGCTTGGGGGAGTAAGAGAGCTTGCGGGTGAAAGAGAGCTTGGGGAGTAGGAGTGCTTCGGGGAGTAGGGGAGCTTGGGGGAGTAGGAGACGTTGGGCGAGTAGGAGAGCTTGGGGGAGGAAGAGAGCTTGAGGGAGTAAGATAGCTTGGGGGAGTAGCAGAGCTTGGGGGAGTGGGAGAGATTGGGGGAGTAGGAGGGCATGGGGGAGTAGGAGCGCTTGGGGGAGTAGGAGAGCTTGGGGGAATTGGAGAGCTTGGGGGAGTAGGAGAGTTTGGAGAGTAGGAGAGCTTGGGGGAGTAGGAGAGCTTGGCGGAGTAGGAGAACTTGGCGCAGTAGGACAGCTTAGGGGAGTAGGAGAGCTTGGGGGAGTAGGAGAGCTTGGGGGAGTAGGAGAGCTTGGTGGAGTCGGAGAGCTTGGGGGAGTAGGAGAGCTTGGGAGGGTAGGAGAGCCTGGGGGCATATGAGAGCTTGGGGGCGTATGAGAGCTTGGGGATGTATGAGAGCTTGGGGTGTATGAGAGCTTGGGGAAGTAGGCGAGCTTGGGGGAGTAGGAGAGCTTGGGGGAGTAGGAGAGCTTGGGGGAGTAGGAGAGTTTGGGGAGTAGGAGAGCTTGGGGGTGTCGCGGAGCTTGGGGGATTAGGAGAACTTGGCAGAGTAGGAGAGCTTGGGGGAGTAACAGAGCTTGGGGAGTAAGAGAGCTTGGGGGAGTAAGAGAGCTTGAGTGAGTAAGAGAGCTTGGGGGAGTAAGAGAGCTTGCGGGTGAAAGAGAGCTTGGGGAGTAGGAGAGCTTCGGGGAGTAGCGGAGCTTGGGGAAGTAGGAGACCTTAGGCGAGTAGGAGAGCTTGGGGGAGGAAGAGAGCTTGGGGGAGTAAGAGAGCTTGGGGAAGTAAGATAGCTTGGGGGAGTAGGAGAGCTTGGGGGAGTAGGGGAGCTTGGGGGAGTAGGAGAACTTGGGGGATTCGGGGTGCTTGGGGGAGTAGGAGAACTTGGCACAGTAGGAGAGCTTGGGGGAGTAAGAAAGCTTGGGGGAGTAAGAGAGCTTGGGCGAGTGTGAGAGCTTGGGGGAGTAGGAGAGATTGGGGGAGTAGGAGCGATTGGGGGAGTAGGAGAGCTTGGGGGAGTTGGAGAGCTTGGGGGAGTAGGAGAGCTTGGGGGAGTAGGAGAGCTTGGGGGAGTAGGAGGGCTTGGGAAGTAGGAGAACTTTGGGGAGCAGGGGAGCTTGTGGGAGTAGGAGAGGTTGGGGGAGCAGGAGAGCTTGGGGGATTAGGAGAGCTTGGGGGAGTCAGAGAGCTTGGGGCAGTAGGACAGCTTGGGGGAGTAGGAGATCTTGGGGGAGTAGGAGAGCTTGGGGGAGTAGGAGCGCTTGGGGGAGTAGGAGAGCTTGGGGGAGAAGGAGAGCTTCGGGGAGTAGGAGAGCTTGGGGGAGTAGGAGAGCTTGGGAGAGTTGGAGAGCTTGGGGGAGTAGGAGATCTTGGGGGAGTAGGAGATCTTGGGGGAGTAGGAGAGTTTGTGGGAGTAGGAGAGCTTGGTGGAGTAGGAGAGCTTGGGGGAGTAGGAGAGCTTGGGGGAGCAGGAGAGCTTGGGAGAGTAGGAGAGCTTTGGGGAGTAGGAGAGCTTGTGGGAGTAAGAGAGCTTGGGGGATTAGGAGAGCTTGGGGGTGTAGGAGAGCTTGGGGGAGTAGGAGAGCTTGGGGGAGTAGGAGAGCTTGGGGGAGTAGGAGAGCTTGGGGGATTAGGAGAGCTTGGGGGAGCAGGAGAGCTTGGGGGAGTAGGAGAGCTTGGGAGAGTAGGAGAGCTTGTCGGAGTAGGAGAACTTGGGGCAGTAGGAGAGCTTAGGGGAGTAGGAGAGTTTGGCGGAGTAGGAGAGGTTGGCGGAGTAGGAGAGCTAGGGGGAGTCGGAGAGCTTGGGAGGGTAGGAGAGCTTGGGAGCGTATGAGAGCTTGGGGGAGGAAGAAAGCTTGGGGTAGAAAGAGAGCTTGGGGGATTAAGAAAGCTTGGGGGAGTAGGAAAGCTTGTGGGAGTGGGAGAGCTTGGGGGAGTAGCAGAGTTTGGGGGAGTAGGAGAGCTTGGGGGACTCGCGGAGCTTGGGGGAGTAGGAGAACTTGGCAGAGGAGGAGAGCTTGGGGGACTAAGAGAGCTTGGGGAAATAAGAGAGATTGGTGGAGAAAGAGTGCTTGGGGGAGTAAGATAGCTTGGGGGATTAAGAGAGCTTGGGGGAGTAAGAGAGATTGGGGGAGTAAGAGAGCTTGCAGGGTGTAAGATAGCTTGGGGGAGTAGGAGAACTTGGCAGAGTAGGAGAGCTTGGAGGAGTAAGAGAGCTTGGGGGAGTAAGAGAGCTTGGGGGACTAAGAGAGCTTGGGGGAGTAGGAGAGCTTGGGGGAGTAGCAGTGCTTGGGGGAGTAGGAGAGCTTGGGCGAGTAGGAGAGCTTGGGGGAGTAAGAGAGCTTAGGGGAGTAAGAGAGTTTGGGGGAGCAGTAGAGCTTGGGGGAGTAGGATAGCTTGGGGCAGTAGTAGCGCTTGGGGGAGTAGGAGAGCTTGGGGGAGAAGGAGAGCTTGGGGGAGTTGGAGAACTTGGCAAGTAGGAGAGCTTGGACGAGTAAGAGAGCTTGGGGGTGTAAGAGAGCTTGGGGGAGTAAGAGAGCTTGGGGGAATACGAGAGCTTGGCGGAGTAGGAGAGCTTGGGGGAGTAGCGGAGCTTGGGGGAGTGGTAGAAATTGGTGGATTCGGGGAGCTTGAGGGAGTAGGAGAACTTGGCAAAGTAGGAGAGCTTGGGGGAGTAAGAGAGCTTGGGGGAGTAAGAGAGCTTGGGGGAGTAAGAGAGCTTGGGGGAGTAAGAGAGCTTAGGGGAGCAGGAGAGCTTCATGGAATAGGATAGGTGGGGGAGTAGGAGAGCTTGAGGGAGTAGGAGAGCTTGGGGGAGTAGGGGCGCATGGGGGAGTAGGAGAGATTGGGGGCGTTAGAGAGCTTGGAGGAGGAGGAGGAGAGCTTACCGTAGTCGGACAGCTTAGGGGAGCAGGGTAGCTTGGGGAAGCAGGAGAGCTTACCGGAGTAGGAAAGATTAGTGGAATAGTAGAGCTTGGGGGAGTAGGGGAGCTTGGGGGAGTAGGAGAGCTTGGGTGAGTAGGAGAGCTTGGGGGAGTAGGAGAGCTTGGGAGAGTAGGAGAGGTGGGGAGAAGGAGAACTTCGGGAGAAGGAGAGCAAGGGGGAGAAGGAGAGCAAGGGGGAGAAGGAGAGCTTGGGGGAGAAGTAGAGCTTGGGGGAGAAGGAGAGCTTGTGGGAAAAGTAGAGATTGGGGGAGTAGGAGAGATTGGGGGAGTAGGAGAGCTTGGGGGAATAGGAGAACTTGGGGGAGTGGGAGAGCTTGGGGGAGTAGGAGAGCCTGGGGGAGTAGTAGAGCCTGGGGGTGCATGAGAGCCTGGGGGAGTATGAGAGGCTGGAGGAGTATGAGAGGCTGGGGGAGTATGAGAGGCTGGGGGTGTATGAGAGGCTGTGGGAGTATGAGAGGCTTGGGGAGTATGAGAGCCTGGGGGAGTATGAGAGACTGGGGGAGTATGAGATCCTGGGGGAGTATGAGAGCCTGGGGGAGTATCAGAGCCTGGGGGAGTATGAGAGCCTGGGAGAGTATGAGAGGCTGGGGGAGTATGAGAGGCTGGGGGAGTATGAGATCCTGGGGGAGAATGAGAGCCTGGGGGAGTATGAGAGCTTGGGGGAGTAGGAGAGCTTGGGGGAGTAGGAGAGCTTGGGGGAGTAGGAGAGCTTGGGGGAGTAGAAGAGCTTGGGGGAGTAGGAGAGCTTGGGGGTTTAGGAGAGCTTGGGGGAGTAGGAGAGCTTGGGGGAGTAGGAGAGCTTGGGAGAGTAGGAGAGCTTGGCGGAGTAGGAGAACTTGGGGCAGTAGGAGAGCTAAGGGGAGTAGGAGAGGTTGGAGGAGTAGGAGAGCTTGGGAGTGTAGGAGAGCTTGGGGGAGTCGGAGAGATTGGGGGAGTAGGAGAGCTTGGGAGGTTAGGAGAGCTTGGGGGCGTATGAGAGCTTGGGTAAGTAGGAGAGCTTGGGGAAGTAGTAGAGCTTGGGGGAGTGGGAGAGCTTGGGCGAGTAGGAGAGCTTGGGGGAGTAAGAGAGCTTGGGGGAGGAAGAGAGCTTGGGGGAGAAAGAGAGCTTGGGGGAGTAATAGAGCTTGGGGGAGTAGGAGAGCTTGGGGGAGTAGTAGAGTTTGGGGGAGTAGGAGAGCTTGGGGCAGTAGGAGCGCTTGGGGGAGGAGGAGAGCTTGGGGGAGTTAGAGAGCTTGGGGGAGTAGGAGAATTTGTCAGAGTAGGAGAACTTGGACGGGTGAGAGAGTTTGGGAGAGTAGGAGAGCTTTGCGGAGTAGGAGAGTTTGTGGGATAAGGAGAGCTTGGGGGAGTAAGAGAGCTTAGGGGAGTAAGAGAACTTGGGGGAGTAGGACAGCTTGGGGGAGTAGGACAGCTTGGGGGAGTAGGAGAGCTTGGGGGAGTAGGAGAGCTTGGGAGAGTAGGAAAGGTTGCGGAGAAGGAGAACTTCGGGAGAAGGAGAGCAAGGGGGAGAAGGAGAGCTTGGGGGAGAAGGAGAGCTTGGGGGAGAAGGAGAATTTGTGGGAGAAGGAGAGCTTGGGGGAGTTGGTGAGCTTGGGGGAGTAGGAGAGCTTGGGGGAATTGGAGAATTTGGGGGAGTGGGAGAGCTTGTTTGATTCGGATAGCTTGAGGGAGTAGGAGAGCTTTGGGGAGTAGGAGAGCCTGGGGGAGTAGGAGAGCATGGGGGTGTATGAGAGTTTGGGGGAGTATGAGAGGCTGGAGGAGTATGAGAGGCTGGGGGAGTATGAGAGGCTGGGGGAGTAAGGGATGCTGTGGGAGTATGCGAGGCTTGGTGAGTATGAGAGCCTGTGGGAGTATGAGAGACTGGGGGAGTATGAGATCCTGGAGGAGTATGAGAGCCTGGGGGAGTATCAGAGCCTGGGGGAGTATGAGAGCCTGGGAGAGTATGAGAGGATGGGGGAGTATGAGAGGCTGGGGGAGTATGAGAGCCTGGGGGAGAATGAGAGCCTGGGGGAGTAGGAGAGCTTGGGGGAGTAGGAGAGCTTGGGGGAGTAGGAGAGCTTGGTGGAGTAGGAGAGCTTGGGGGAGTAGGAGAGCTTGGGGGAGTAGGAGGTCTTGGGGGAGTGGGAGAGCTTGGGGGTTTAGGAGAGATTGGGGGAGTAGGAGAGCTTGGGGGAGTAGGAGAGCTTGGGAGAGTAGGAGAGCTTGGCGGAGTAGGAGAACTTGGTGCAGTAGGAGAGCTAAGGGGAGTAGGAGAGCTTGGGGGAGTAGGAGAGCTTGGGAGGGTAGGAGAGCTTGGGGGAGTCGAAGAGATTGGGGGAGTAGGAGAGCTTGGGAGGGTAGGAGAGCTTGGGGGCGTATGAGAGTTTGGGGTCGTATAAGAGCTTGGGAGAGTATGAGAGCTTGGGGAAGTAGGAGAGCTTGGGGGAGTAGGTGAATTTGTCAGAGTAGGAGAACTTGGAGGAGTAAGAGAGCTTGGGAGAGTAGGTGAGCTTTGGGGAGTAGGAGAGTTTGTGGGAGTAGGAGAGCTTGGGGGAGTAAGAGAGCTTCGGGGAGTAAGAGAGCTTGGGGGAATAGGAGAACTTGGGGGAGTGGGAGAGCTTGTTTGAGTAGGATAGCTTGGGGGAGTAGGAGAGCTTGGGGGATTAGGAGAGCCTGGGCGAGTAGGAGAGCCTGGGGGTGTATGAGATCCTGGGGGAGTATGAGAGGCTGGAGGATTATGATAGGCTGGGGGAATGTGAGAGGCTGGGGGAGTATGAGAGGCTGCGGGAGTATGAGAGGCTTGGGGAGTATGAGAGCCTGGGGGAGTATGAGAGACTGGGGGTGTATGAGATCCTGGGGGAGTAAGAGAGCCTGGGGGAGTATTAGAGTCTGGGGGAGAATGAGAGCCTGGGGGAGTAGGAGAGCTTGGGGGAGTAGAAGAGCTTTGGGGAGTAGTAGAGCTTGGGGGAGTGGGAGAGCTTGGGCGAGTAGGAGAGCTTGGGGGAGTAAGAGAGCTTGGGGGAGGAAGAGAGCTTGGGGGAGAAAGAGAGCTTGGGGGAGTAATAGAGCTTGGGGGAGTAGGAGAGCTTGGGGGAGTAGTAGAGTTTGGGGGAGTAGGAGAGCTTGGGGCAGTAGGAGCGCTTGGGGGAGGAGGAGAGCTTGGGGGAGTTAGAGAGCTTGGGGGAGTAGGAGAATTTGTCAGAGTAGGAGAACTTGGACGGGTGAGAGAGTTTGGGAGAGTAGGAGAGCTTTGCGGAGTAGGAGAGTTTGTGGGATAAGGAGAGCTTGGGGGAGTAAGAGAGCTTAGGGGAGTAAGAGAACTTGGGGGAGTAGGACAGCTTGGGGGAGTAGGACAGCTTGGGGGAGTAGGAGAGCTTGGGGGAGTAGGAGAGCTTGGGAGAGTAGGAAAGGTTGCGGAGAAGGAGAACTTCGGGAGAAGGAGAGCAAGGGGGAGAAGGAGAGCTTGGGGGAGAAGGAGAGCTTGGGGGAGAAGGAGAATTTGTGGGAGAAGGAGAGCTTGGGGGAGTTGGTGAGCTTGGGGGAGTAGGAGAGCTTGGGGGAATTGGAGAATTTGGGGGAGTGGGAGAGCTTGTTTGATTCGGATAGCTTGAGGGAGTAGGAGAGCTTTGGGGAGTAGGAGAGCCTGGGGGAGTAGGAGAGCATGGGGGTGTATGAGAGTTTGGGGGAGTATGAGAGGCTGGAGGAGTATGAGAGGCTGGGGGAGTATGAGAGGCTGGGGGAGTAAGGGATGCTGTGGGAGTATGCGAGGCTTGGTGAGTATGAGAGCCTGTGGGAGTATGAGAGACTGGGGGAGTATGAGATCCTGGAGGAGTATGAGAGCCTGGGGGAGTATCAGAGCCTGGGGGAGTATGAGAGCCTGGGAGAGTATGAGAGGATGGGGGAGTATGAGAGGCTGGGGGAGTATGAGAGCCTGGGGGAGAATGAGAGCCTGGGGGAGTAGGAGAGCTTGGGGGAGTAGGAGAGCTTGGGGGAGTAGGAGAGCTTGGTGGAGTAGGAGAGCTTGGGGGAGTAGGAGAGCTTGGGGGAGTAGGAGGTCTTGGGGGAGTGGGAGAGCTTGGGGGTTTAGGAGAGATTGGGGGAGTAGGAGAGCTTGGGGGAGTAGGAGAGCTTGGGAGAGTAGGAGAGCTTGGCGGAGTAGGAGAACTTGGTGCAGTAGGAGAGCTAAGGGGAGTAGGAGAGCTTGGGGGAGTAGGAGAGCTTGGGAGGGTAGGAGAGCTTGGGGGAGTCGAAGAGATTGGGGGAGTAGGAGAGCTTGGGAGGGTAGGAGAGCTTGGGGGCGTATGAGAGTTTGGGGTCGTATAAGAGCTTGGGAGAGTATGAGAGCTTGGGGAAGTAGGAGAGCTTGGGGGAGTAGGTGAATTTGTCAGAGTAGGAGAACTTGGAGGAGTAAGAGAGCTTGGGAGAGTAGGTGAGCTTTGGGGAGTAGGAGAGTTTGTGGGAGTAGGAGAGCTTGGGGGAGTAAGAGAGCTTCGGGGAGTAAGAGAGCTTGGGGGAATAGGAGAACTTGGGGGAGTGGGAGAGCTTGTTTGAGTAGGATAGCTTGGGGGAGTAGGAGAGCTTGGGGGATTAGGAGAGCCTGGGCGAGTAGGAGAGCCTGGGGGTGTATGAGATCCTGGGGGAGTATGAGAGGCTGGAGGATTATGATAGGCTGGGGGAATGTGAGAGGCTGGGGGAGTATGAGAGGCTGCGGGAGTATGAGAGGCTTGGGGAGTATGAGAGCCTGGGGGAGTATGAGAGACTGGGGGTGTATGAGATCCTGGGGGAGTAAGAGAGCCTGGGGGAGTATTAGAGCCTGGGGGAGAATGAGAGCCTGGGGGAGTAGGAGAGCTTGGGGGAGTAGGAGAGCTTGGGGGAGTAGGAGAGCTTGTGGGAGTAGGAGAGTTTGGGGGAGTAGGAGAGCTTTGGGGAGTAGGAGATCTTGGGGGAGTAGGAGAGCTTGGGGGTTTAGGAGAGCTTGGGGAAGGAGGAGAGCTTGGGGGAGTAGGAGAGCTTGGGAAAGTAGGAGAGCTTGGCGGAGTAGGAGAACTTGGGGCAGTAGGAGACTAAAGGGAGTAGGTGAGCTTGGGGGAGTAGGACAGCTTGGGAAGGTAGGAGAGCTTGGGAGAGTCGGAGAGATTGGGGGAGTAGGAGAGCTTGGGGGCGTATGAGAGCTTGGGGGCGTATGAGAGCTTGGGGGAGTATGAGAGCTTGGGGAAGTAGGAGAGCTTGGGGAAATAGTAGAGCTTGAGGGAGTGGGAGAGCTTGGACGAGTAGGAGAGCTTGGGGGAGTAAGAGAGCTTGGGGGAGGAAGAGAGCTTGGGGGAGAAAGAGAGCTTGGGGGAGTAATAGAGCTTGGGGGAGTAGGAGAGCTTGGGGGAGTAGGAGAGCTTGGGGGAGTCGGAGAGTTTGGGGGAGTAGGAGAGCTTGGGGCAGTAGGAGCGCTTGGGAGAGTAGGAGAGCTTGGGGGAGAAGGAGAGCTTGGGGGAGTAGGAGAATTTGTCAGAGTAGGAGAAATTGGAGGAGTAATAGAGCTTGGGAGAGTAGAAGAGCTTTGGGGAGTAGGAGAGTTTGTGGGAGTAGGAGAGCTTGGGGGAGTAAGAGAGTTTAGGGGAGTAAGAGAGCTTGCGGGAGTAGGAGAGCTTGGGGGAGTAGGAGAGCTTGGGGCAGTAGGAGCGCTTGGGGTAGTAGGAGAGCTTGGGGGAGAAGGAGAGCTTGGGGGAGTAGGAGAACATGGCAGAGTAGGAGAGCTTGGAGGAGTAAGAGAACTTGGGGGAGTAAGAAAGCTTGGGGGAGTAAGAGAGCTTGGGGGAATACGAGAGCTTGGGGGAGAAGGTGAGCTTGGGGGAGTAGGGGAGCTTTGGGGAGTAGGAGAGTTTGTGGGAGTAGGAGAGCTTGGGGGAGTAAGAGAGCTTCGGGGAGTAAGAGAGCTTGGGGGAGTAGGAGAGCTTGGGGGAATAGGAGAACTTGGGGGAGTGGGAGAGCTTGTTTGAGTAGGATAGCTTGGGGGAGTAGGAGAGCTTGGGGGATTAGGAGAGCCTGGGGGAGTAGGAGAGCCTGGGGATGCATGAGATCCTGGGGGAGTATGAGAGGCTGGAGGATTATGCCAGGCTGGGGGAGTGTGAGAGGCTGGGGGAGTATGAGAGGCAGTGGGAGTATGAGAGGCTTGGGGAGTATGAGAGCCTGGGGGAGTATGAGAGGTTGGGGGAGTATGAGAGGCTGGGGGAGTATGAGAGCCTGGGGGAGAATGAGAGCTTGGGGGATTAGGAGAGCTTGCGGAAGGAGGAGAGCTTGGGGGAGTACGAGAGCTTGGGAGAGTAGGAGAGCTTGGCGGAGTAGGAGAACTTTGGGCAGTAGGAGAGCTAACGGGAGTAGGAGAGCTTGGGGGAGTAGGACAGCTTGGGAGGGTAGGAGAGCTTGGGGGAGTAGGAGAGATTGGGGGAGTAGGAGAGCTTGGGGGCGTATGAGAGCTTGGGGGCGTATGAGAGCTTGGGGGAGTATGAGAGCTTGGGGAAGTGGGAGAGCTTGGGGAAATAGTAGAGCTTGGGGGAGTGGGAGAGCTTGGGCGAGTAGGAGAGCTTGGGGGAGTAAGAGAGCTTGGGGGAGGAAGAGAGCTTGGGGGAGAAAGAGAGCTTGGGGGAGTAATAGAGCTTGGGGGAGTAGGAGAGCTTGGGGGAGTAATAGAGCTTGGGGGAGTAGGAGAGCTTGGGGGAGTAGGAGAGTTTGGGGGAGTAGGAGAGCTTGGGGCAGTAGGAGCGCTTGGGCGAGTAGGAGAATTTGTCAGAGTAGAAGAACTTGGAGGGGTGAGAGAGTTTGGGAGAGTAGGAGAGCTTTGCGGAGTAGGAGAGTTTGTGGGATAAGGAGAGCTTGGGGGAGTAAGAGAGCTTGGGGGAGTAGGACAGCTTGGGGGAGTAGGAGACCTTGGGGGAGTAGGAGAGCTTGGGAGAGTAGGAGAGGTTGCGGAGAAGGAGAACTTCGGGAGAAGGAGAGCAAGGGGGAGAAGCAGAGCAAGGGGGAGAAGGAGAGCTTGGGGGAGTAGGAGAGCTTGGGGGAGTAGGTGAGCTTGGGAGAGTAGGAGAGGTTGGGGAGAGGGAGAAATTCGGGAGAAGGAGAGCAAGGGGGAGAAGGAGAGCAAGGGGGAGAAGGAGAGCTTGGGGGAGTAGGAGAGCTTGGGGGAGAAGGAGAGCTTGTGGGAAAAGGAGAGATTGGGGGAGTAGGAGAGATTGGGGGAGTAGGAGAGCTTGGGGGAATAGGAGAACTTGGGGGAGTGGGAGAGCTTGTTTGAGTAGGATAGCTTGGGGGAGTAGTAGAGCCTGGGGATGTATGAGAGCCTGGCAGAGTATGAGAGGCTGGAGGAGTATGAGAGGCTGGGGGAGTATGAGAGGCTGGGGGAGTATGAGAGCCTGGGGGAGTATGAGAGACTGGGTGAGTATGAGATCCTGGGGGAGTATGAGAGCCTGGGGGAGTATCAGAGCCTGGGGGAGTATGAGAGCCTGGGAGTGTATGAGAGGCTGGGGAGTATGAGAGGCTGGGGGAGTATGAGATCCTGGGGGAGAATGAGAGCCTGGGGGAGTATGAGAGCTTGGGGGAGTAGGAGAGCTTGGGGGAGTAGGAGAGCTTGGGGGAGTAGGAGAGCTTGGGGGAGTAGGAGAGCTTGGGGGAGTAGGAGATCTTGGGGGAGTAGGAGAGCTTGGGGGTTTAGGAGAGCTTGGGGGAGTAGGAGAGCTTGGAGACTAGGAGAGCTTGGGAGAGTAGGAGAGCTTGGCGGAGTAGGAGAACTTGGGGCAGTAGGAGAGCTAAGGGGAGTAGGAGAGCTTGGAGGAGTAGGAGAGCTTGGGACGGTAGGAGAGCTTTGGGGAGTCGGAGAGATTGGGGGAGTAGGAGAGCTTGGGAGGGTAGGAGAGCTTGGGGGCGTATGAGAGCTTGGGGGCGTATGAGAGCTTGGGGGAGTATGAGAGCTTGGGGAAGTAGGAGAGCTTGGCGAAGTAGTAGAGCTTGGGGGAGTGGGAGAGCTTGGGCGAGTAGGAGAACTTGGGGGAGTAAGAGAGCTTGGGGGAGGAAGAGAGCTTGGGGGAGAAAGAGAGCTTGGGGGTGTAATAGAGCTTGGGGAAGTAGGAGAGCTTGGGGGAGTAGGAGAGCTTGTGGGAGTAGGAGAGCTTGGGGGAGTAGGAGAGCTTGGGGGAGTAGGAGATCTTGGGGGAGTAGGAGAGCTTGGGGGTTTATGAGCGCTTGGGGAAGGAGGAGAGCTTGGGGGAGTAGGAGAGCTTGGGAGAGTAGGAGAGCTATGCGGAGTATGAGAACTTGGGGCAGTAGGAGAGCTAAGGGGAGTACGAGAGCTTGGGGGAGTAGGAAATCTTGGGAGGGTAGGAGAGCCTGGGGGAGTCGGAGAAATTGTGGGAGTAGGAGAGCTTGGGGGCGTATGAGAGCTTGGGGGCGTATGAGAGCTTGGGGGAGTATGAGAGCTTGGGGAAGTCGGAGAGCTTGGGGAAATAGTAGAGCTTGGGGGAGTGGGAGAGCTTGGGCGAGTAGGAGAGTTTGGGGGAGTAAGAGAGCTTGGGGGAGGAAGAGAGCTTGGGGGAGAAAGAGAGCTTGGGGGAGTAATAGAGCTTGGGGGAGTAGGAGAGCTTGGGGGAGTAAGAGAGCTTGGGGGAGTAGGAGATTTTGGGGGAGTAGGAGAGCTTGGGGCAGTAGGAGCGCTTGGGAGAGTAGGAGAGCTTGGGGGAGAAGGAGAGCTTGGGGGAGTAGGAGAATTTGTCAGAGTAGGAGAACTTGGAGGAGTAAGAGAGCTTGGGAGAGTAGAAGAGCTTTGGGGAGTAGGAGAGTTTGTGGGAGTAGGAGAGCTTGGGGGAGTAAGAGAGCTTAGGGGAGTAAGAGAGCTTGGGGGAGTAGGAGAGCTTGGGGGAGTAGGAGAGCTTGGGGCAGTAGGAGCGCTTGGGGTAGTAGGAGAGCTTGGGGGAGAAGGAGAGCTTGGGGGAGTAGGAGAACATGACAGAGTAGGAGAGCTTGGAGGAGTAAGAGAAGTTGGGGGAGTAAGAGAGCTTGAGGGAGTAAGAGAGCTTGGGGGAATACGAGAGCTTGGGGGAGTATGAGAACTTGGGGGAGTGGGAGAGCTTGGGGGAGTAAGAGAGCTTCGGGGAGTAAGAGAGCTTGGGGGAGTAGGAGAGCTTGGGGGAATAGGAGAACTTGGGGGAGTGGGAGAGCTTGTTTGAGTAGGATAGCTTGGGGGAGTAGGAGAGCTTGGGGGATAAGGAGAGCCTGGGGGAGTAGGAGAGCCTGGGGGTGTCTGAGATCCTGGGGGAGTATGAGAGCCTGGAGGATTATGACAGGCTGGGGGAGTGTGAGAGGCTGGGGGAGTATGTGAGGCTGTGGGAGTATGAGAGGCTTGGGGAGTATGAGAGCCTGGGGGAGTATGAGAGGCTGGGGGAGTATAGAGGCTGGGGGAGTATGAGAGCCTGGGGGAGAATGAGAGCTTGGGGGTTTAGGAGCGCTTGCGGAAGGTGGAGAGCTTGGGGGAGTAGGAGAGCTTGGGAGAGTAGGAGAGCTTGGCGGAGTAGGAGAACTTGGGGCATTAGGAGAGCTAAGGGGAGTAGGAGAGCTTGGGGGAGTAGGACAGCTTGGGAGGGTAGGAGAACTTGGGGGAGTAGGAGAGATTGGGGGAGTAGGAGAGCTTGGGGGCGTATGAGAGCTTGGGGGAGTATGAGAGCTTGGGGGAGTATGAGAGCTTGGGGAAGTAGGAGAGCTTGGGGAAATAGTAGAGCTTGGGGGAGTGGGAGAGCTTGGGCGAGTAGGAGAGCTTGGGGGAGTAAGAGAACTTGGGGGAGGAAGAGAGCTTGGGGGAGAAAGAGAGCTTGGGGGAGTAAT
The DNA here is from genome assembly GCF_044704955.1 of Pristiophorus japonicus. NCBI lineage: Eukaryota > Metazoa > Chordata > Chondrichthyes > Pristiophoridae > Pristiophorus > Pristiophorus japonicus. The sequence goes on from NW_027253477.1 coordinate 510,482, forward strand.
AGAGCTTGGGTGAGTAGGAGAGCTTGGGTTAGTAATAGAGCTTGGGTGAGTAGGAGAGCTTGGGGGAGTAGGAGAGTTTGGGGGAGTAGGAGAGCTTGGGGGAGTAGGACAGCTTGGGGGAGTAGGAGAGCTTGGGGGAGTAGGAGAGCTTGGGAGAGTAGGAGAGGTTGCGGAGAAGGAGAACTTCGGGAGAAGGAGAGCAAGGGGGAGAAGGAGAGCAAGGGGGAGAAGGAGAGCTTGGGGGAGTAGGAGAGCTTGGGGGAGTAGGAGAGCTTGGGAGAGTAGGAGAGGTTGGGGAGAAGGAGAACTTCGGGAGAAGGAGAGCAAGGGGGAGAAGGAGAGCAAGGGGGAGAAGGAGAGCTTGGGGGAGAAGGAGAGCTTGGGGGAGAAGGAGAGCTTGTGGGAAAAGGAGAGATTGGGGGAGTAGGAGAGATTGGGGGAGTAGGAGAGCTTGGGGGAATAGGAGAACTTGGGGGAGTGGGAGAGCTTGTTTGAGTAGGATAGCTTGGGGGAGTAGTAGAGCCTGGGGGTGTATGAGAGCCTGGGGGAGTATGAGAGGCTGGAGGAGTATGAGAGGCTGGGGGAGTATGAGAGGCTGGGGGTGTATGAGAGGCTGTGGGAGTATGAGAGGCTTGGGGAGTATGAGAGCCTGGGGGAGTATCAGAGACTGGGGGAGTATTAGATCCTGAGGGAGTATGAGAGCCTTGGGAGTATCAGAGCCTGGGGGAGTATGAGAGCCTGGGAGTGTATGAGAGGCTGGGGGAGTATGAGAGGCTGGGGGAGTATGAGATCCTGGGGGAGAATGAGAGCCTGGGGGAGTATGAGAGCTTGGGGGAGTAGGAGAGCTTGGTGGAGTAGGATAGCTTGGAGGAGTAGGAGAGCTTGGGGGAGTAGGAGATCTTGGGGGAGTAGGAGAGCTTGGGGGTTTAGGAGAGCTTGGGGGAGTAGGAGAGCTTGGCGGAGTAGGAGAACTTGGGGCAGTAGGAGAGCTAAGGGGAGTAGGAGAGCTTGGAGGAGTCGGAGAGCTTGGGAGTGTAGGAGAGCTTGGGGGAGTCGGAGAGAGTGGGTGACTAGGAGAGCTTGGGAGGGTAGGAGAGCTTGGGGGCGAATGAGAGCTTGGGGGCGTATGAGAGCTTGGGGGAGTATGAGAGCTTGGGGAAGTAGGAGAGCTTGGGGAAGTAGCAGAGCTTGGGGGAGTGGGAGAGCTTGGGCGAGTAGGAGAGCTTGGGGGAGTAAGAGAGCTTGGGGGAGGAAGAGAGCTTGGGGGAGAAAGAGAGATTGGGGGAGTAATAGAGCTTGGGGAAGTAGGAGAGCTTGGGGGAGTAGGAGAGTTTGGGGGAGTAGGAGAGCTTGGGGCAGTAGGAGCGCTTGGGGGAGTAGGAGAGCTTGGTGAAGAAGGCGGGCTTGGGGGAGTAGGAGAATTTGTCAGAGTAGGAGAACTTGGAGGGGTGAGAGAGTTTGGGAGTGTACGGGAGCTTTGCGGAGTAGGAGAGTTTGTGGGATAAGGAGAGCTTGGGGGAGTAAGAGAGCTTAGGGGAGTAAGAGAGCTTGGGGGAGTAGGACAGCTTGGGGGAGTAGGACAGCTTGGGGGAGTAGGAGAGCTTGGGGGAGTAGGAGAGCTTTGGAGAGTAGGAGAGGTTGCGGAGAAGGAGAACTTCGGGAGAAGGAGAGCAAGGGGAAGAAGGAGAGCAAGGGGGAGAAGGAGAGCTTGGGGGAGAAGGAGAGCTTGGGGGAGAAGGAGAGCTTGTGGGAGAAGGAGAGCTTGGGGGAGTAGGAGAGCTTGGGGGAGTAGGAGAGCTTGGGGGAATAGGAGAACTTGGGGGAGTGGGAGAGCTTGTTTGATTAGGATAGCTTGAGGGAGTAGGAGAGCTTGGGGGAGTAGGAGAGCCTGGGGGAGTAGGAGAGCATGGGGGTGTTCAAAAAGCCTGCGGGAGTATGAGAGGCTGGAGGAGTATGAGAGGCTGGGGGAGTATGAGAGGCTGGGGGAGTATGAGAGGCTATGGGAGTATGAGAGGCTTGGGGAGTATGAGAGCCTGGGGGAGTATGAGAGACTGGGGGAGTATGAGATCCTGGGGGAGTATGAGAGCCTGGGGGATTATCAGAGCCTGGGGGAGTATGAGAGCCTGGGAGAATATGAGAGGCTGGGGGAGTATGAGAGGCTGGGGGAGTATGAGAGCCTGGGGGAGAATGAGAGTCTGGGGGAGTAGGAGAGCTTGGGGGAGTAGGAGAGCTTGGGGGAGTAGGAGAGCTTGGGGGAGTAGGAGAGCTTGGGAGGGTAGGAGAGCTTGGGGGAGTCGAAGAGATTGGGGGAGTAGGAGAGCTTGGGAGGATAGGAGAGCTTGGGGGCGTATGAGAGCTTGGGGTCGTATGAGAGCTTGGGAGAGTATGAGAGCTTGGGGAAGTAGGAGAGCTTGGGGAAGTAGTAGAGATTGGGGGAGTGGGAGAGCTTGGGCGAGTAGGAGAGCTTGGAGGAGTAAGAGAGCTTGGGGGAGGAAGAGAGCTTAGGGGAGAAAGAGAGCTTGGGGGAGTAATAGAGCTTGGGGGAGTAGGAGAGCTTGGGGGAGTAGGAGAGTTTGGGGGAGTAGGAGAGCTTGGGGCAGTAGGAGCGCTTGGGGGAGTAGGAGAGCTTGGGGGAGAAGGAGAGCTTGGGGGAGTAGGAGAATTTGTCAGAGTAGGAGAACTTGGAGGAGTAAGAGAGCTTGGGAGAGTAGGTGAGCTTTGGGGAGTAGGAGAGCTTGGGGTAATAGGAGAACTTGGGGGAGTGGGAGAGCTTGTTTGAGTAGGATAGCTTGGGGGAGTAGGAGAGCTTGGGGGTGTATGAGTTCCTGGGGGAGTATGAGAGGCTGGAGGATTATGACAGGCTGGGGCAGTGTGAGAGGCTGGGGGAGTATGAGAGGCTGTGGGAGTATGAGAGGCTTGGGGAGTATGAGAGCCTGGGGGAGTATGAGAGACTGGGGGAGTATGAGATCCTGGGGGAGTATGAGAGCCTGGGGGAGTATTAGAGCCTGGGGGAGAATGAGAGCCTGGGGGAGTAGGAGAGCTTGGGGGAGTAGAAGAGCTTGGAGGAGTAGGAGAGCTTGTGGGAGTAGGAGAGCTTGGGGGAGTAGGAGAGCTTGGGGGAGTAGGAGATCTTGGGGGAGTAGGAGAGCTTGGGGGTTTAGGAGAGCTTGGGGAAGGAGGAGAGCTTGGGGGAGTAGGAGAGCTTGGGAGAGTAGGAGAGCTTGGCGGAGTAGGACAGCTTGGGAGGGTAGGAGAGCTTGGGGGAGTCGGAGAGATTGGGGGAGTAGGAGAGCTTGGGGGCGTATGAGAGCTTGGGGGCGTATGAGAGCTTGGGGGAGTAAGAGAGCTTGGGGGAGGAAGAGAGCTTGGGGGAGAAAGAGAGCTTGGGGGAGTAATAGAGCTTGGGGGAGTAGGAGAGCTTGGGGGAGTAGGAGAGCTTGGGGGAGTAGGAGAGTTTGGGGGAGTAGGAGAGCTTGGGGCAGTAGGAGCGCTTGGGAGAGTATGAGAGCTTGGGGGAGAAGGAGAGCTTGGGGGAGTAGGAGAATTTGTCAGAGTAGGAGAACTTGGAGGAGTAAGAAAGCTTGGGAGAGTAGAAGAGCTTTGGGGAGTAGGAGAGTTTGTGGGAGTAGGAGAGCTTGGGGGAGTAATAGAGCATGGGGGAGTAGGAGAGCTTGGGGCAGTAGGAGAGCTTGGGGGAGAAGGAGAGCTTGGGGGAGTAGGAGAACATGGCAGAGTAGGAGAGCTTGGAGGAGTAAGAGAACTTGGGGGAGTAAGAGAGCTTGGGGGAGTAAGAGAGCTTGGGGGAGTAATAGAGCTTGGGGGAGTAGGAGAGCTTGGGGGAGTAAGAGAGCTTGGGGGAGTAGGAGAGCTTGGGGGAGTAGCAGAACTTGGGGCAGTAGGAGCGCTTGGGGTAGTAGGAGAGCTTGGGGGAGTAGTTGAGCTTGGGGGAGTAGGGGAGCTTTGGGGAGTAGGAGAGGCGGTGGGAGTAGGAGAGCTTGGGGGAGTAAGAGAGCTTCGGGGAGTCAGAGAGCTTGGGGGAGTAGGAGAGCTTGAGGGAATAGGAGAACTTGGGGGAGTGGGAGAGCTTGTTTGTGTAGGATAGCTTGGGGGAGAAGGAGAGCTTGGGGGATTAGGAGAGCCTGGGGGAGTAGGAGAGCCTGGGGGTGTATGAGATCCTGGGGGAGTATGAGAGGCTGGAGGATTATGACAGGCTGGGGGAGTGTGAGAGGCTGTGGGAGTATGAGAGGCAGTGGGAGTATGAGAGGCTTGGGGAGTATGAGAGCCTGGGGGAGTATGAGAGCCTGGGGGAATTGGAGAGCTTGGGGGAGTAGGAGAGCTTGGGGGAGCAGGAGAGCTTGGGGGTTTAGGAGAGTTTGCGGAAGGAGGAGAGCTTGGGGGAGTAGGAGAGCTGGGGGAGTGTGAGAGGCTGGGGGAGTATGAGAGGCTGTGGGAGTATGAGAGGCTTGGGGAGTATGAGAACCTGGGGTAGTATGAGAGACTGGGGGAGTATGAGATCCTGGGGGAGTATGAGAGCCTGGGGGAGTATCAGAGCCTGGGGGAGTATGAGAGCCTGGGAGAGTATGAGAGGTTGGGGGAGTATGTTAGGCTGGGGGAGTATGAGAGCCTGGGGGAGAATGAGAGCCTGGGGGAATTGGAGAGCTTGGGGGAGTAGGAGAGTTTGGGGGAGTAGGAGAGCTTGTGGGAGTAGGAGAGCTTGGGGGAGTAGGAGAGCTTGTGGTGTAGGAGATCTTGGGGGAGCAGGAGAGCTTGTGGGTTTAGGAGAGCTTGCGGAAGGAGGAGAGCTTGGGGGAGTAGGAGAGCTTGGGAGAGTATGAAAGCTTGGCGGAGTAGGAGAACTTGGGGCAGCAGGAGAGCTAAGGGGAGTAGGAGAGCTTGGGGGAGTAGGACAGCTTGGGAGGGTAGGAGAGCTTGTAGGAGTCGGAGAGATTGGGGGAGTAGGAGAGCTTGGGGGCGTATGAGAGCTTGGGAGCGTATGAGAGCTTGGGGAGTATGAGAGCTTGAGGAAGTAGGAGAGCTTGGGGAAATAGTAGAGCTTGGGGGAGTGGGAGAGCTTGGGCGAGTAGGAGAGCTTGGGGGAGTAAGAGAGCTTGGGGGAGGAAGAGAGCTTGGGGAAGAAAGATAGCTTGGGGGAGTAACAGAGCTTGGGGGAGTAGGAGAGCTTGGGGGAGTAGGAGAGCTTGGAGGAGTAGGAGAGTTTGGGGGAGTAGGAGAGCTTGGGGCAGTAGGAGCGCTTGGGGGAGTAGGAGAGCTTGGGGGAGAAGGAGAGCTTGGGGGAGTAGGAGAATTTGTCAGAGTAGGAGAACTTGGAGGAGTAAGAGAGCTTGGGAGAGTAGAAGAGCTTTGGGGAGTAGGAGAGTTTGTGGGAGTAGGAGAGCTTGGGGGAGTAAGAGAGCTTAGGGGAGTAAGAGAGCTTAGGTGAGTAGGAGAGCTTGGGGGAGTAGGAGAGCTTGGGGCAGTAGGAGCGCTTGGGGGAGTAGGAGAGCTTGGGGGAGAAGGAGAGCTTGGGGGAGTAGGAGAACATGGCAGAGTAGGAGAGCTTGGAGAAGTAAGAGAGCTTGGGGGAAGACGAGAGCTTGGGGGAGTAGGTGAGCTTGGGGGAGTAGGGGAGCTTGGGTGAGTAGGAGAAATTGGGGGATTCAGGGAGCTTGGGGGAGTAGGAGAACTTGGCACAGTAGGAGAGCTTGGGGGAGTAAGAGAGCTTGGGGGAGTAAGAGAGCTTGGGGGAGTGAGAGAGCTTGGGGGAGTGGGAGAACTTCGGGGAGTAGGAGCGCTGGGGGGAGTAGGAGAGCTTGGGGGAGTAGGAGAGCTTGGGGGAGTAGGAGAGCTTGAGAGAGTAGGAGAGCTTGGGAAAGTAGGAGATCTTGGGGGAGTAGGAGACCTTGGGGGAGTAGGAGAGTTTGGGGGAGTAGGAGAGCTTGGGGGAGTAGAAGAGGTTATGGGAGTAGGAGAGCTTGGTGGAGTAGGAGAGCTTGGGAGAGTAGGAGAGCTTTGGGGAGTAGGGAAGCTTGTGGGAGTAGGAGAGCTTGGGGGAGTAGGAGAGTTTGGGGATTAGGAGAGCTTGGGGGAGTCAGAGAGCTTGGGGCAGTAGGAGAACTCTGGGGAGTAGGAGATCTTGGGGTAGTAGGAGAGCTTGGGCGAGTAGGAGAGCTTGGGGGAGTAAGAGAGCTTGGTGGAGTAAGAGTGCTTGGGGAGTAAGAGAGCTTGAGGAGTAAGAGAGCTTGGGGGAGTGGGAGAGCTTGGGGAAGTAGGAGAGCTTGGGGGAGTAGGAGAGCTTGGAGGAGTAGGAGAGTTTGGGGGAGTAGGAGAGCTTGGGGGAGTAGAAGAGGTTATGGGAGTAGGAGAGCTTGGTGGAGTAGGAGAGCTTGGGAGAGTAGGAGAGCTTTGGGGAGTAGGGAAGCTTGTGGGAGTAGGAGAGCTTGGGGGAGTAGGAGAGTTTGGGGATTAGGAGAGCTTGGGGGAGTCAGAGTGCTTGGGGCAGTCGGAGAACTCTGGGGAGTAGGAGATCTTGGGGTAGTGGGAGAGCTTGGGCGAGTAGGAGAGCTTGGGGGAGTAAGAGAGCTTGGTGGAGTAAGAGAGCTTGGGGAGTAAGAGAGCTTGAGGAGTAAGAGAGCTTGGGGGAGTGGGAGAGCTTGGGGGAGTAGGAGAGCTTGGGGGAGTAGGAGCGCTTGGGGGAGTAGGAGTGCTTGGGGAATAAGGAGAGCTTGGGGGAGTAGGAGATCTTGGGGGAGTAGGAGAGCTTGGGAGAGTAGGAGAGCTTGGAGGAGTAGGAGATCTTGGGGGAGTAGGAGAGTTTGGGGGAGTAGGAGAGCTTGGGGGAGTAGGAGAGCTTGGGGGAGTAGGAGAGCTTGGGGGAGTAGGAGAGCTTGGGGGAGTAGGAGAGCTTGGGAGAGTAGGAGAGCTTGGCAGAGTAGGAGAACTTGGGGCAGTAGGAGAGCTCAGGGGATTAGGAGAGCTTGGGGGAGTAGGAGAGCTTGGCGCAGTAGGAGAGCTTGGGGGAGTCGGAGAGCTTGGGGTAGTAGGAGAGCTTGGGAGGGTAGGAGAGCTTGGGGGCGTAAGAGAGCTTGGGTCGTATGAGAGCTTGGGGGAGTGTGAGAGCTTGGGCTGTATGAGAGCTTGGGGAAGTAGGCGAGCTTGGGGGAGTAGTAGAGCTTGTGGGAGTGGGAGTGCTTGGGCGAGTAGGAGAGCTTGGGGGAGTAAGAGAGCTTGGGGGAGGAAGAAAGCTTGGGGGAGAAAGAGAGCTTGGGGGAGTAAGAGAACTTGGCGGAGTAGGAGAGCTTGGCGGAGTAGGAGAGCTTGGGGGAGTAGGAGAGCTTGGTGGAGTAGGAGAGCTTGGGAGAGTAGGAGAGCTTGGAGGAGTAGGAGATCTTGGGGGAGTAGGAGAGTTTGGGGGAGTAGGAGAGCTTGGGATAGTAGGAGATCTTGGGGGAGTAGGAGAGCTTGGGGGATTAGGAGAGCTTGGGGGAGTAGGAGAGCTTGGGGGCGTATGAGAGCTTGGGTGTATGAGAGCTTGGGGAAGTAGGCGAGCTTGTGGGAGTAGTAGAGCTTGTGGGAGTGGGAGAGCTTGGGCGAGTAGGAGAGCTTGGGGGAGTAAGAGAACTTGGGGGAGGAAGAAAGCTTGGGGGAGAAAGAGAACTTGGGGGAGTAAGAGAGCTTGTGGGAGTAGGAGAGCTTGGGGGAGTAGGAGAGCTTGGGGGAGTAGGAGAGTTTGGGCGACTAGGAGAGCTTGGGGGAGTCGCGGAGCTTGGGGGAGTAGGAGAAATTGGCAGAGTAGGAGAGCTTGGGGGAGGAAGAGAGCTTGGGGAGTAACAGAGCTTGGGGGAGTAAGAGAGCTTGAAGGAGTAAGAGAGCTTGGGTGAGTAAGACAGCTTGCGGGTGTAAGAGTGCTTGGGGAGTAGGAGAGCTTGGGGGAGTAGGGGAGCTTGGGGGAGTAGGAGACCTTGGGCGAGTAGGAGAGCTTGGGGGAGGAAGAGAGCTTGGTGAGTAAGAGAGCTTGGGGGAGTATGATAGCTTGGGGGAGTAGGAGAGCTTGGGGAACAGGTGGGCTTGTGTGAATAGGAGAGCTTGGGGGAATACGAGCGCTTGCGGGTGAAGGAGAGCTTGAGGGAGAAGGAGAACTTGGCAGAGTAGGAGAGCTTGGGGGAGTAGTGGAGCTTGGGGGAGTAAGAGAGCTTGGTGGAGAAAGAGAGCTTGGGGGAGTAAGAGACCTTGGGGGAGTAAGAGAGCTTGGGGGAGTAAGAGAGTTTGGGGGAGTAAGAGAGCTTGGGGGAGTAAGAGAGCTTAAGGGAGTAAGAGAGCTTGGGGGAGCAGTAGAGATTGGGGGAGTAGGAGAGCTTCGGGCAGTAGGAGCGCTTGGGGGAGTAGGAGTGCTTGGAGGAGTAAGAGAGCTTGGGAGAGTAATAGAGCTAGGGGGACTAAGAGAGCTTGGGGGAATACGAGAGCTTGGGGGAGTCGGAGAGCTTGGGGGATTCGGGGAGCTTGGGGGAGTAGGAGAACTTGGGGGATTCGGGGAGCTTGGGGGAGTAGGAGAACTTGGGGGAGTCGGAGAGCTTGGGGGAGTAGGACAGCTTGGGAGGGTAGGAGAGCTTGGGGGCGTATGAGAGCTTGGGTCGTATGAGAGCTTGGGGGGGTGTGAGATCTTGGGGTGTATGAGAGCTTGGGGAATTGGTCGAGCTTGGGGGAGTAGTAGAGCTTGTGGGAGTGGGAGAGCTTGGGCGAGTAGGAGAGCTTGGGGGAGTAAGAGAGCTTGGGGGAGGAAGAAAGCTTGGGGGAGAAAGAGAGCTTGGGGGAGTAAGAGAGCTTGGCGGAGTAGGAGAGCTTGGGGGAGTAGGAGAGCTTGGGGTGTAGGAGAGCTTGGGGGAGTAGGAGAGCTTGCGGGAGTAGAAGAGCTTGGGGGAGTAGGAGAGCTTGGGGTAGCAGGAGATCTTGGGTGAGTAGGAGAGCTTGGGGGATTAGGAGAGCTTGGGGGAGCAGGAGAGCTTGGGGGAGTAGGAGAGCTTGGGAGAGTAGGAGAGCTTTGCGGAGCAGGAGAACGTGGGGCAGTAGGAGAGCTTAGGGGAGTAGGAGAGTTTGGGGGAGTAGGAGAGCTTGGGGGAGTAGGAGAGCTTGGGGGAGTCGGAGAGCTTGGGGGAGTAGGAGAGCTTGGGAGGATAGGAGAGCTTGGAGGCGTATGAGAGCTTGGGGAAGTAGGCGAGCTTGGGGGAGTAGTTGAGCTTGTGGGAGTGGGAGAGCTTGGGCGAGTAGGAGAGCTTGGGGGAGTAAGAGAACTTGGGGGCGGAAGAAAGCTTGGGGGAGTAGGAGTGCTTGCGGGAGTAGGAGAGCTTGGTGGAGTAGGAGAGCTTGGGGGAGTAGGAGAGCTTGGGGGAGTAGGAGATTTTGGGGGAGAAGGAGAGCTTGGGGGAGTCGCGGAGCTTGGGGGAGTAGGAGAACTTGGCAGAGTAGGAGAGCTTGGGGGAGTAAGAGAGCTTGAAGGAGTAAGAGAGCTTGGGGGAGTAAGAGAGCTTGCGGGTTTAAGAGAGCTTGGGGAGTAGGAGAGCTTGGGGGAGTAGGGGAACTTGGGGGAGTAGGAGACCTTGGGCGAGTAGGAGAGCTTGGGGGAGGAAGAGAGCTTGGGGGAGTAAGAGAGCTTGGGGTAGTAAGATAACTTCGGGGAGTAGGAGAGCTTGGGAACAGGTGAGCTTGTGTTAATAGGAGAGCTTGGGGGAGTACGAGCGCTTGCGGGTGTAGGAGAGCTTGAGGGAGAAGGAGAACTTGGCAGAGTAGGAGAGCTTGGGGGATTAAGAGAGCTTGGGGGAGTAAGAGAGCTTGGTGGAGAAAGAGAGCTTGGGGGAGTAAGAGAGCTTGGGGGAGTAAGAGAGCTTGGGGTAGTAAGAGAGTTTGGGGGAGTAAGAGAGCTTGGGGGTGTAAGTGAGCTTGGGGGAGTAGGAGAAATTGGCAGAGTAGGAGAGCTTGGGGGAGTTAGAGAGCTTGGGGGAGTAAGAGAGCTTGGGGGAGTAAGAGAGCTTGGGGGAATACGAGAGCTTGGGGGAGTAGGAGTGCTTGGGGGAGTAGGAGAGCTTGGGCGAGTAGGAGAGCTTGGGGGAGTAAGAGAGCTTAAGGGAGTAAGAGAGCTTGGGGGAGCAGTGGAGCTTTGGGGAGTAGGAGAGCTTGGGGCAGTAGGAGCGCTTGGGGGAGTAGGTGAGCTTGGAGGAGTAAGAGAGCTTGGGGGTGTAAGAGAGCTAGGGGGTGTAAGAGAGCTTGGGGGAATACGAGAGCTTGGGGGAGTAGGAGAGCTTGGGGGAGTAGGGGAGCTTGGGGGAGTAGGAGAACTTGGGGGATTCGGGGAGCCTGGGGGAGTAGGAGAACTTGGCACAGTAGGAGAGCATGGGGGGAGTAAGATAGCTTGGGGGAGTAAGATAGCTTGGGGGAGTAAGAGAGCTTGGGATGTAAGAGAGCTTGGGGGAGTGGGAGAGCTTGGGGGAGTAGGAGAGCTTGGGGGAGTAGGAGCGCTTTGGGGATTAGGAGAGCTTGGGGGAGACAGAGAGCTTGGGGCAGTAGGAGAGCTCTGGGGAGTAGGAGATCTCGGGGGAGTAGGAGAGCTTGGGCTAGTAGGAGAGCTTGGGGGAGTAAGAGAGCTTGGTGGAGTAAGATAGCTTGGGGAGTAAGAGAGCTTGGGGGAGTAAGAGAGCCTGGGGGAGTAGGAGAGCTTGGGGGAGTAGGAGATATTGGGGGAGTAGGAGAGTTTGGGGGAGTAGCAGAGCTTGGGGGAGTAGGAGAGCTTGGGGGAGTAGGAGAGCTTTGGGGAGTAGGAGAGCTTGTGGGAGTAGGACAGCTTGGGGGAGTAGGAGAGCTTGGGGGAGTAGGAGAGTTTGGGGGAGTAGGAGAGCTTGGGGGAGTAGGAGAGCTTGGGGGAGTAGGAGAGCTTGGGGGAGTCGGAGTGCTTGGGGGAGTAGGAGAGCTTGGGGGAGTAGGAGAGCTTGGGGTAGTAGGAGATCTTGGGGGAGTAGGAGTTCTTGGGGGATTAGGAGAGCTTGGGGGAGTAGGAGAGCTTGGGGGAGTAGGAGAGTTTGGGAGAGCAGGAGAGCTTGGCAGAGTAGGAGAATTTGGGGCAGTAGGAGAGCTTAGGGGAGTAGGAGAGCTTGGGGGAGTAGGAGAGCTTGGGGGAGTAGGAGAGCTTGGGGGAGTCAGAGAGCTTGGGGGAGTAGGAGAGCTTGGGATGGTAGGAGAGCTTGGGGGCGTAGGAGAGCTTGGGTCGTATGAGAGCTTGGGGGTGTATGAGAGTTTGGGGTGTATGAGAGCTTGGGGAAGTAGGCGAGCTTGGGGGAGTAGTAGAGCTTGTGGGAGTGGGAGAGCTTGGGCGAGTAGGAGAGCTTGGGGGAGTAGGAGAGCTTGGGGGAGGAAGAAAGCTTGGGGGAGAAAGAGAGCTTGGGGGAGTTAGAGAGCTTGGCGGAGTAGGAGAGCTTAGGGTTGTAGGAGAGCTTGGGAGAGTAGGAGAGCTTGGGGGAGTAGGAGCGGTTGGGGGAGTAGGAGAGCTTGGCGCAGCAAGAGAACTTGGGGCCGTAGGAGAGCTTAGGGGAGTAGGAGAGCTTGGGGGAGTAGGAGAGCTTGGGGGAGTAGGAGAGCTTGGGAGAGTAGTAGAGCTTGGCAGAGTAGGAAAACTTGGGGCAGTAGGAGAGCTTAGGGGATTAGGAGAGCTTGGGAGAGTAGGAGAGCTTGGGGGAGTAGGAGATCTTGGGGGAATAGGACAGCTTGGGTGAGTAGGAGAGCTTGGGGGAGTAGGAGAGTTTGGGGGAGTATGAAAGCATGGGGAATTAGGAGAGCTTGGGAGAGTAGGAGAGCTTGTGGGAGTAGGAGAGCTTGTGGGAGTAGGAGAGCTTGGGTGAGTAGGAGAGCTTGGGGGAGTAGGAGAGATTGGGGGAGTAGGAGAGCTTGGGGGAGTACGAGAGCTAGGGCGAGTAGGAAAGCTTGGGGTAGTAGGAGATCTTGGGGGAGTAGGAGAACTTGGGGGATTAGTTGAGCTTGGGGGAGTAAGAGAGCTTGGGGGAGTAGGAGAGCTTGGGAGAGTAGGAGAGCTTGGCGCAGCAAGAGAACTTGGGGCAGTAGGAGAGCTTAGGGGAGTAGGAGAGCTTGGGGGAGTAGGAGACCTTGGGGGAATAGGAGAGCTTGGGGGAGCCGGAGAGCTTGGGAGGGTAGGAGAACTTGGGGGCGTATGAGAGCTTGGGGTGTATGAGAGCTTGTGGGAGTAGGACAGCTTGGGTGAGTAGGAGAGGTTGGGGGAGTAGGAGAGTTTGGGGTAGTAGGAAAGCTTGGGGGAGTAGGAGAGCTTGGGGGAGTAGGAGAGCTTGGGGGAGTAGGAGAGCTTGGGGGAGTAGGAGAGCTTGGGGGACTAGGAGAGCTTGGGGTAGTAGGAGATCTTGGGGGAGTAGGAGTTCTTGGGTGATTAGGAGAGCTTGGGGGAGTAGGAGAGCTTGGGGGAGTAGGAGAGTTTGGGAGAGCAGGAGAGCTTGGCAGAGTAGGAGAACTTGGGGCAGTAGGAGAGCTTGGGGGAGTAGGAGAGCTTGGGGGAGTCGGAGAGCTTGGGGGAGTAGGAGAGCTTGGGAGGGTAGGAGAGCATGGGGGCGTATGAGAGCTTGGGTCGTATGAGAGCTTGGGGGGGTGTGAGAGTTTGAGGTGTATGAGAGCTTGGGGAGTAGGAGAGCTTGGGAGGGTAGGAGAGCATGGGGGCGTATGAGAGCTTGGGTCGTATGAGAGCTTGGGGGGGTGTGAGAGTTTGGGGTGTATGAGAGCTTGGGGAAGTAGGCGAGCTTGGGGGAGTAGTAGAGCTTGTGGGAGTAGTAGAGCTTGTGGGAGTGGGAGAGCTTGGGCGAATAGGAGAGCTTGGGGGAGCAGGAGAGCTTAGGGAGGAAGAAAGCTTGGGGGAGAAAGAGAGCTTGGCGGAGTAGGAGAGCTTAGGGTTGTAGGAGAGCTTGGGGGAGTAGGAGAGCTGGGGTGAGTAGGAGAGCTTGGGGGAGTAGGCGATCTTGGGGGAGTAGGAGAGTTTGGGGGAGACAGAGAGCTTGGGGGAGTAGGAGAGCTTGGGGGCGTAGGAAAGCTTGGGGGATTAGGAGAGCTTTGGGAAAGTAGGATAGCTTGTGGGAGTAGGAGAGCTTATGGGAGTAGGAGAGCTTGGGTGAGTAGGAGAGCTTGGGGGAGTAGGAGAGCTTGGGAGGGTAGGAGAGCTTGGGGGCGTATGAGAGCTTGTGTCGTATGAGAGCTTGGGGGTGTATGAGATTTTGGGGTGTATGAGAGCTTGGGGAAGTAGGCGAGCTTGGGGGAGTCGGCGAGCTTGGGGGAGTAGTAGAGCTTGTGGGAGTGGGAGAGCTTGGGCGAATAGGAGAGCTTGGGGGAGTAGGAGAGCTTAGGGAGGAAGAAAGCTTGGGGGAGAAAGAGAGCTTGGCGGAGTAGGAGAGCTTAGGGTTGTAGGAGAGCTTGGGGGAGTAGGAGAGCTTGGGTGAGTAGGAGAGCTTGGGGGAGTAGGCGATCTTGGGGGAGTAGGAGAGTTTGGGGGAGTAAGAGAGCTTGGGGGAGTAGGAGAGCTTGGGGGCGTAGGAAAGCTTGGGGGATTAGGAGAGCTTTGGGAAAGTAGGATAGCTTGTGGGAGTAGGAGTGCTTGTGGGAGTAGGAGAGCTTGGGTGAGTAGGAGAGCTTGGGGGAGTAGGAGAGCTTGGGAGGGTAGGAGAGCTTGGGGGCGTATGAGAGCTTGTGTCGTATGAGAGCTTAGGGGTGTATGAGAGTTTGGGGTGTATGAGAGCTTGGGGAAGTAGGCGAGCTTGGGGGAGTAGTAGAGCTTGTGGGAGTGGGAGAGCTTGGGCGAGTAGGACAGCTTGGGGGAGTAGGAGAGCTTGGGGGAGGAAGAAAGCTTGGGGGAGAAAGAGAGCTTGGGGGAGTAAGAGAGCTTGGCGGAGTAGGAGAGCTTAGCGTTGTAGGAGAGCTTGGGGGAGTAGGAGAGCTTGGGGGAGTAGGAGAGCTTGGGGGAGTAGGCGATCTTGGGGGAGTAGGAGAGTTTGGGGGAGTAGGAGAGCTTGGGGGAGTAGGAGAGCTTGGGGGAGTAGGAAAGCATGGGGAATTAGGAGAGCTTGGGAGAGTAGGAGAGCTTGTGGGAGTAGGAGAGCTTGTGGGAGTAGGAGAGCTTGTGGGAGTAGCAAAGCTTGGGGGATTAGGAGAGCTTGGGAGAGTAGGAGAGCTTGTGGGAGTAGGAGAGCTTGTGCGAATAGGAGAGCTTGTGGGAGTAGGAGAGCTTCTGGGAGGAAGAAAGCTTGGGGGAGAAAGAGAGCTTGGGGGAGTAAGAGAGCTTGGCGGAGTAGGAGAGCTTAGGGTTGTAGGATAGCTTGGGGGAGTAGGAGAGCTTGGGGGAGTAGGAGAGCTTGGGTGAGTAGGAGAGCTTGGGGGAGTTGGAGAGATTGGGGGAGTAGGATAGCTTGGGGGAGTAGGAGAGCTTGGGGGAGTAGGAGAGCTTGGGGTAGTAGGAGATCTTGGGGGAGTAGGAGAACTTGGGGGATTGGTTGAGCTTGGGGGAGTAGGAGAGTTGGGGGAGTAGGAGAGCTTGGGAGAGTAGGAGAGCTTGGCGCAGCAGGAGAACTTGGGGCAGTAGGAGAGCTTAGGGGAGTAGCAGAGCTTGGGGGAGTAGGAGAGCTTGGGGGAGTAGGAGAGCTTGGGGGAGTCGGAGAGCTTGGGAGGGTAGGAGAGCTTGGGGGCGTATGAGAGCTTGGGGTGTATGAGAGCTTGGGGAAGTAGGCGAGCTTGGGGGAGTAGTAGAGCTTGCGGGAGTAGGAGAGCTTGGGGGAGTAGGAGAGCTTGGCGGAGTCGGAGAGCTTGGGGGAGTAGGAGAGCTTGGGAGGGTAGGAGAGCATGGGGACGTATGAGAGCTTGGGTCGTATGAGAGCTTGGGGGGGTGTGAGAGTTTGGGGTGTATGAGAGCTTGGGGAAGTAGACGAGCTTGGGGGAGTAGTAGAGCTTGTGGGAGTGGGAGAGCTTGGGCGAATAGGAGAGCTTGGGGGAGTAGGAGAGCTTAGGGAGGAAGAAAGCTTGGGGGAGAAAGAGAGCTTGGCGGAGTAGGAGAGCTTAGGGTTGTAGGAGAGCTTGTGGGAGTAGGAGAGCTTGGGTGAGTAGGAGAGCTTGGGGGAGTAGGCGATCTTGGGGGAGTAGGAGAGTTTGGGGGAGTAAGAGAGCTTGGGGGAGTAGGAGAGCTTGGGGGCGTAGGAAAGCTTGGGGGATTAGGAGAGCTTTGGTAAAGTAGGATAGCTTGTGGGAGTAGGAGAGCTTGTGGGAGTAGGAGAGCTTGGGTGAGTAGGAGAGCTTGGGGGAGTAGGAGAGCTTGGGAGGGTAGGAGAGCTTGGGGGCGTATGAGAGCTTGTGTCGTATGAGAGCTTGGGGGTGTATGAGAGTTTGGGGTGTATGAGAGCTTGGGGAAGTAGGCGAGCTTGGGGGAGTCGGCGAGCTTGGGGGAGTATTAGACATTGTGGGAGTGGGAGAGCTTGGGCGAATAGGAGAGCTTGGGGGAGTAGGAGAGCTTAGGGAGGAAGAAAGCTTGGGGGAGAAAGAGAGCTTGGCGGAGTAGGAGAGCTTAGGGTTGTAGGAGAGCTTGGGGGAGTAGGAGAGCTTGGGTGAGTAGGAGAGCTTGGGGGAGTAGGCGATCTTGGGGGAGTAGGAGAGTTTGGGGGAGTAAGAGAGCTTGGGGGAGTAGGAGAGCTTGGGGGCGTAGGAAAGCTTGGGGGATTAGGAGAGCTTTGGGAAAGTAGGATAGCTTGTGGGAGTAGGAGAGCTTGTGGGAGTAGGAGAGCTTGGTTGAGTAGGAGAGCTTGGGGGAGTAGGAGAGCTTGGGAGGGTAGGAGAGCTTGGGGGCGTATGAGAGCTTGTGTCGTATGAGAGCTTAGGGGTGTATGAGAGTTTGGGGTGTATGAGAGCTTGGGGAAGTAGGCGAGCTTGGGGGAGAAGTAGAGCTTGTGGGAGTGGGAGAGCTTGGGCGAGTAGGACAGCTTGGGGGAGTAGGAGAGCTTGGGGGAGGAAGAAAGCTTGGGGGAGAAAGAGAGCTTGGGGGAGTAAGAGAGCTTGGCGGAGTAGGAGAGTTAGCGTTGTAGGAGAGCTTGGGGGAGTAGGAGAGCTTGGCTGAGTAGGAGAGCTTGGGGGAGTAGGCGATCTTGGGGGAGTAGGAGAGTTTGGGGGAGTAGGACAGCTTGGGGGAGTAGGAGAGCTTGGGGGAGTAGGAAAGCATGGGGAATTAGGAGAGCTTGGGAGAGTAGGAGAGCTTGTGGGAGTCGGAGAGCTTGTGGGAGTAGGAGAGCTTGGGTGAGTAGGAGAGCTTGGGGGAGTAGGAGAGATTGGGGGAGTAGGAGAGCTTGGGGGAGTACGAGAGCTTGGGGGAGTAGGAAAGCTTGGGGTAGTAGGAGATCTTGGGGAGTAGGAGAACTTGGGGGAGTAAGAGAGCTTGGTGGAGAAAGAGAGCTTGGGGGAGGAAGAGAGCTTTTGGGAGTAAGAGAGCTTGGGGGAGTAAGATAATTTGGGGGAGTAGGAGAGCTTGGGGGAGTTAGAGAGCTTGGGGGAGTAAGAGAGCTTGAGGGAGTAAGAGAGCTTGGGGGATTAGGAGAGCTTGAGGGAGTAGGAGTGCTTGGTGGAGTAGGAGAGCTTGGGCGAGTAGGAGAGCTTGGGGGAGTAAGAGAGCTTAAGGGAGTAAGAGAGCTTGGGGAAGCAGTAGAGCTTGGGGGAGTAGGAGAGCTTGGCGCAGTAGGAGCGCTTGGGGGAGTAGGAGTGCTTGGAGGAGTAAGAGAGCTTGGGGGTGTAAGAGAGCTAGGGGGAGTAGGAGAACTTGGGGGATTCGGGGAGCTTGGGGGAGTAGGAGAACTTGGGGGATTCGGGGAGCTTGGGGGAGTAGGAGAACTTGGCACAGTAGGAGAGCTTGGGGGAGTAAGAGAGCTTGGGGGAGTAAGAGAACTTGGGGGAGTAAGAGAGCTTGGGATGTAAGAGAGCTTTGGGGAGTAAGAGAGCTTGGGGGAGTAGGAGCGCTTGGGGGAGTAGGAGAGATTGGGGGAGTAGGAGAGCTTGGGGTAGTTGGAGATCTTGGGGGAGTAGGAGAACTTGGGGGATTAGTTGAACTTGGGGGAGTAGGAGAGCTTGGGGGAGTAGGAGAGCTTGGGAGAGTAGGAGAGCTTGGCGCAGCAGGAGAAATTGGGGCAGTAGGAGAGCTTAGGGGAGTAGGAGAGCTTGGGGGAGTAGGAGAGCTTGCGGGAGTAGGAGAGCTTGGGGGAGTCGGAGAGCTTGGGAGGGTAGGAGAGCTTGGGGGCGTATGAGAGCTTGGGGTGTATGAGAGCTTGGGGAAGTAGGCGAGCTTGGGGGAGTAGTAGAGCTTGTGGGAGTGGGGGAGCTTGGGGAGTAGGAGAGCTTGGGGAGTAAGAGAACTTGGGGGACATAGAAAGCTTGGGGGAGAAAGAGAGCTTGAGGGAGTAAGAGAGCTTGGGGGAGTAGGAGAGCTTGGGGGAGTAGGAGAGCTTGGGGTAGTAGGAGAGTTTGGGGGAGTAGGAGAGCTTGGGGGAGTCGCGGAGCTTGGGGGAGTAGGAGAGCTTGGGGGAGTCAGAGAGCTTGGGGGAGTAGGAGAGCTTGGGATGGTAGGAGAGCTTGGGGGCGTAGGAGAGCTTGGGTCGTATGAGAGCTTGGGGGTGTATGAGAGATTGGGGTGTATGAGAGCTTGGGGAAGTAGGCGAGCTTGGGGGAGTAGTAGAGCTTGTGGGAGTGGGAGAGCTTGGGCGAGTAGGAGAGCTTGGGGGAGTAGGAGAGCTTGGGGGAGGAAGAAAGCTTGGGGGAGAAAGAGAGCTTGGGGGAGTTAGAGAGCTTGGCGGAGTAGGAGAGCTTAGGGTTGTAGGAGAGCTTGGGAGAGTAGGAGAGCTTGGGGGAGTAGGAGCGGTTGGGGGAGTAGGAGAGCTTGGCGCAGCAAGAGAACTTGGGGCCGTAGGAGAGCTTAGGGGAGTAGGAGAGCTTGGGGGAGTAGGAGAGCTTGGGGGAGTAGGAGAGCTTGGGAGAGTAGTAGAGCTTGGCAGAGTAGGAAAACTTGGGGCAGTAGGAGAGCTTAGGGGATTAGGAGAGCTTGGGAGAGTAGGAGAGCTTGGGGGAGTAGGAGATCTTGGGGGAATAGGACAGCTTGGGTGAGTAGGAGAGCTTGGGGGAGTAGGAGAGTTTGGGGGAGTATGAAAGCATGGGGAATTAGGAGAGCTTGGGAGAGTAGGAGAGCTTGTGGGAGTAGGAGAGCTTGTGGGAGTAGGAGAGCTTGGGTGAGTAGGAGAGCTTGGGGGAGTAGGAGAGATTGGGGGAGTAGGAGAGCTTGGGGGAGTACGAGAGCTAGGGGGAGTAGGAAAGCTTGGGGTAGTAGGAGATCTTGGGGGAGTAGGAGAACTTGGGGGATTAGTTGAGCTTGGGGGAGTAGGAGAGCTTGGGGGAGTAGGAGAGCTTGGGAGAGTAGGAGAGCTTGGCGCAGCAAGAGAACTTGGGGCAGTAGGAGAGCTTAGGGGAGTAGGAGAGCTTGGGGGAGTAGGAGACCTTGGGGGAATAGGAGAGCTTGGGGGAGCCGGAGAGCTTGGGAGGGTAGGAGAACTTGGGGGCGTATGAGAGCTTGGGGTGTATGAGAGCTTGTGGGAGTAGGACAGCTTGGGTGAGTAGGAGAGGTTGGGGGAGTAGGAGAGTTTGGGGTAGTAGGAAAGCTTGGGGGAGTAGGAGAGCTTGGGGGAGTAGGAGAGCTTGGGGGAGTAGGAGAGCTTGGGGGAGTAGGAGAGCTTGGGGGACTAGGAGAGCTTGGGGTAGTAGGAGATCTTGGGGGAGTAGGAGTTCTTGGGGGATTAGGAGAGCTTGGGGGAGTAGGAGAGCTTGGGGGAGTAGGAGAGTTTGGGAGAGCAGGAGAGCTTGGCAGAGTAGGAGAACTTGGGGCAGTAGGAGAGCTTGGGGGAGTAGGAGAGCTTGGGGGAGTCGGAGAGCTTGGGGGAGTAGGAGAGCTTGGGAGGGTAGGAGAGCATGGGGGCGTATGAGAGCTTGGGTCGTATGAGAGCTTGGGGGGGTGTGAGAGTTTGAGGTGTATGAGAGCTTGGGGAGTAGGAGAGCTTGGGAGGGTAGGAGAGCATGGGGGCGTATGAGAGCTTGGGTCGTATGAGAGCTTGGGGGGGTGTGAGAGTTTGGGGTGTATGAGAGCTTGGGGAAGTAGGCGAGCTTGGGGGAGTAGTAGAGCTTGTGGGAGTAGTAGAGCTTGTGGGAGTGGGAGAGCTTGGGCGAATAGGAGAGCTTGGGGGAGCAGGAGAGCTTAGGGAGGAAGAAAGCTTGGGGGAGAAAGAGAGCTTGGCGGAGTAGGAGAGCTTAGGGTTGTAGGAGAGCTTGGGGGAGTAGGAGAGCTAGGGTGAGTAGGAGAGCTTGGGGGAGTAGGCGATCTTGGGGGAGTAGGAGAGTTTGGGGGAGACAGAGAGCTTGGGGGAGTAGGAGAGCTTGGGGGCGTAGGAAAGCTTGGGGGATTAGGAGAGCTTTGGGAAAGTAGGATAGCTTGTGGGAGTAGGAGAGCTTATGGGAGTAGGAGAGCTTGGGTGAGTAGGAGAGCTTGGGGGAGTAGGAGAGCTTGGGAGGGTAGGAGAGCTTGGGGGCGTATGAGAGCTTGTGTCGTATGAGAGCTTGGGGGTGTATGAGAGTTTGGGGTGTATGAGAGCTTGGGGAAGTAGGCGAGCTTGGGGGAGTCGGTGAGCTTGGGGGAGTAGTAGAGCTTGTGGGAGTGGGAGAGCTTCGGCGAATAGGAGAGCTTGGGGGAGTAGGAGAGCTTAGGGAGGAAGAAAGCTTGGGGGAGAAAGAGAGCTTGGCGGAGTAGGAGAGCTTAGGGTTGTAGGAGAGCTTGGGGGAATAGGAGAGCTTGGGTGAGTAGGAGAGCTTGGGGGAGTAGGCGATCTTGGGGGAGTAGGAGAGTTTGGGGGAGTAAGAGAGCTTGGGGGAGTAGGAGAGCTTGGGGGCGTAGGAAAGCTTGGGGGATTAGGAGAGCTTTGGGAAAGTAGGATAGCTTGTGGGAGTAGGAGTGCTTGTGGGAGTAGGAGAGCTTGGGTGAGTAGGAGAGCTTGGGGGAGTAGGAGAGCTTGGGAGGGTAGGAGAGCTTGGGGGCGTATGAGAGCTTGTGTCGTATGAGAGCTTAGGGGTGTATGAGAGTTTGGGGTGTATGAGAGCTTGGGGAAGTAGGCGAGCTTGGGGGAGTAGTAGAGCTTGTGGGAGTGGGAGAGCTTGGGCGAGTAGGACAGCTTGGGGGAGTAGGAGAGCTTGGGGGAGGAAGAAAGCTTGGGGGAGAAAGAGAGCTTGGGGGAGTAAGAGAGCTTGGCGGAGTAGGAGAGCTTAGCGTTGTAGGAGAGCTTGGGGGAGTAGGAGAGCTTGGGGGAGTAGGAGAGCTTGGGGGAGTAGGCGATCTTGGGGGAGTAGGAGAGTTTGGGGGAGTAGGAGAGCTTGGGGGAGTAGGAGAGCTTGGGGGAGTAGGAAAGCATGGGGAATTAGGAGAGCTTGGGAGAGTAGGAGAGCTTGTGGGAGTAGGAGAGCTTGTGGGAGTAGGAGAGCTTGTGGGAGTAGCAAAGCTTGGGGGATTAGGAGAGCTTGGGAGAGTAGGAGAGCTTGTGGGAGTAGGAGAGCTTGTGCGAATAGGAGAGCTTGTGGGAGTAGGAGAGCTTCTGGGAGGAAGAAAGCTTGGGGGAGAAAGAGAGCTTGGGGGAGTAAGAGAGCTTGGCGGAATAGGAGAGCTTAGGGTTGTAGGATAGCTTGGGGGAGTAGGAGAGCTTGGGGGAGTAGGAGAGCTTGGGTGAGTAGGAGAGCTTGGGGGAGTTGGAGAGATTGGGGGAGTAGGATAGCTTGGGGGAGTAGGAGAGCTTGGGGGAGTAGGAGAGCTTGGGGTAGTAGGAGATCTTGGGGGAGTAGGAGAACTTGGGGGATTGGTTGAGCTTGGGGGAGTAGGAGAGTTGGGGGAGTAGGAGAGCTTGGGAGAGTAGGAGAGCTTGGCGCAGCAGGAGAACTTGGGGCAGTAGGAGAGCTTAGGGGAGTAGCAGAGCTTGGGGGAGTAGGAGAGCTTGGGGGAGTAGGAGAGCTTGGGGGAGTCGGAGAGCTTGGGAGGGTAGGAGAGCTTGGGGGCGTATGAGAGCTTGGGGTGTATGAGAGCTTGGGGAAGTAGGCGAGCTTGGGGGAGTAGTAGAGCTTGCGGGAGTAGGAGAGCTTGGGGGAGTAGGAGAGCTTGGGGGAGTCGGAGAGCTTGGGGGAGTAGGAGAGCTTGGGAGGGTAGGAGAGTATGGGGACGTATGAGAGCTTGGGTCGTATGAGAGCTTGGGGGGGTGTGAGAGTTTGGGGTGTATGAGAGCTTGGGGAAGTAGACGAGCTTGGGGGAATAGTAGAGCTTGTGGGAGTGGGAGAGCTTGGGCGAATAGGAGAGCTTGGGGGAGTAGGAGAGCTTAGGGAGGAAGAAAGCTTGGGGGAGAAAGAGAGCTTGGCGGAGTAGGAGAGCTTCGGGTTGTAGGAGAGCTTGTGGGAGTAGGAGAGCTTGGGTGAGTAGGAGAGCTTGGGGGAGTAGGCGATCTTGGGGGAGTAGGAGAGTTTGGGGGAGTAAGAGAGCTTGGGGGAGTAGGAGAGCTTGGGGGCGTAGGAAAGCTTGGGGGATTAGGAGAGCTTTGGGAAAGTAGGATAGCTTGTGGGAGTAGGAGAGCTTGTGGGAGTAGGAGAGCTTGGGTGAGTAGGAGAGCTTGGGGGAGTAGGAGAGCTTGGGAGGGTAGGAGAGCTTGGGGGCGTATGAGAGCTTGTGTCGTATGAGAGCTTGGGGGTGTATGAGAGTTTGGGGTGTATGAGAGCTTGGGGAAGTAGGCAAGCTTGGGGGAGTCGGCGAGCTTGGGGGAGTAGTAGAGCTTGTGGGAGTGGGAGAGCTTGGGCGAATAGGAGAGCTTGGGGGAGTAGGAGAGCTTAGGGAGGAAGAAAGCTTGGGGGAGAAAGAGAGCTTGGCGGAGTAGGAGAGCTTAGGGTTGTAGGAGAGCTTGGGGGAGTAGGAGAGCTTGGGTGAGTAGGAGAGCTTGGGGGAGTAGGCGATCTTGGGGGAGTAGGAGAGTTTGGGGGAGTAAGAGAGCTTGGGGGAGTAGGAGAGCTTGGGGGCGTAGGAAAGCTTGGGGGATTAGGAGAGCTTTGGGAAAGTAGGATAGCTGGTGGGAGTAGGAGAGCTTGTGGGAGTAGGAGAGCTTGGTGAGTAGGAGAGCTTGGGGGAGTAGGAGAGCTTGGGAGGGTAGGAGAGCTTGGGTGCGTATGAGAGCTTGTGTCGTATGAGAGCTTAGGGGTGTATGAGAGTTTGGGGTGTATGAGAGCTTGGGGAAGTAGGCGAGCTTGGGGGAGAAGTAGAGCTTGTGGGAGTGGGAGAGCTTGGGCGAGTAGGACAGCTTGGGGGAGTAGGAGAGCTTGGGGGAGGAAGAAAGCTTGGGGGAGAAAGAGAGCTTGGGGGAGTAAGAGAGATTGGCGGAGTAGGAGAGTTAGCGTTGTAGGAGAGCTTGGGGGAGTAGGAGAGCTTGGCTGAGTAGGAAAGCTTGGGGTAGTAGGAGATCTTGGGGAGTAGGAGAACTTGGGGGAGTAAGAGAGCTTGGTGGAGAAAGAGAGCTTGGGGGAGGAAGAGAGCTTTTGGGAGTAAGAGAGCTTGGGGGAGTAAGATAATTTGGGGGAGTAAGAGAGCTTGGGGGAGTAGGAGAGCTAGGGGGAGTAGGAGTGCTTGGGGGAGTAGGAGAGCTTGGGGGAGTTAGAGAGCTTGGGGGAGTAAGAGAGCTTGAGGGAGTAAGAGAGCTTGGGGGATTAGGAGAGCTTGAGGGAGTAGGAGTGCTTGGTGGAGTAGGAGAGCTTGGGCGAGTAGGAGAGCTTGGGGGAGTAAGAGAGCTTAAGGGAGTAAGAGAGCTTGGGGAAGCAGTAGAGCTTGGGGGAGTAGGAGAGCTTGGGGCAGTAGGAGCGCTTGGGGGAGTAGGAGTGCTTGGAGGAGTAAGAGAGCTTGGGGGTGTAAGAGAGCTAGGGGGAGTAGGAGAAGTTGGGGGATTCGGGGAGCTTGGGGGAGTAGGAGAACTTGGGGGATTCGGGGAGCTTGGGGGAGTAGGAGAACTTGGCACAGTAGGAGAGCTTGGGGGAGTAAGAGAGCTTGGGGGAGTAAGAGAGCTTGGGGGAGTAAGAGAGCTTGGGATGTAAGAGAGCTTTGGGGAGTAAGAGAGCTTGGGGGAGTAGGAGCGCTTGGGGGAGTAGGAGAGATTGGGGGAGTAGGAGAGCTTGGGGTAGTTGGAGATCTTGGGGGAGTAGGAGAACTTGGGGGATTAGTTGAACTTGGGGGAGTAGGAGAGCTTGGGGGAGTAGGAGAGCTTGGGAGAGTAGGAGAGCTTGGCGCAGCAGGAGAAATTGGGGCAGTAGGAGAGCTTAGGGGAGTAGGAGAGCTTGGGGGAGTAGGAGAGCTTGCGGGAGTAGGAGAGCTTGGGGGAGTCGGAGAGCTTGGGAGGGTAGGAGAGCTTGGGGGCGTATGAGAGCTTGGGGTGTATGAGAGCTTGGGGAAGTAGGCGAGCTTGGGGGAGTAGTAGAGCTTGTGGGAGTGGGGGAGCTTGGGGAGTAGGAGAGCTTGGGGAGTAAGAGAACTTGGGGGACATAGAAAGCTTGGGGGAGAAAGAGAGCTTGAGGGAGTAAGAGAGCTTGGGGGAGTAGGAGAGCTTGGGGGAGTAGGAGAGCTTGGGGTAGTAGGAGAGTTTGGGGGAGTAGGAGAGCTTGGGGGAGTCGCGGAGCTTGGGGGAGTAGGAGAACTTGGCAGAGTAGGAGAGCTTGGGGGAGGAAGAGAGCTTGGGGGAGTAAGAGAGCTTGGGGGAGTAAGAGAGCTTGAAGGAGTAAGAGAGCTTGGGGGAGTAAGAGAGCTTGCGGGTGTAAGAGAGCTTGGGGAGTAGGAGAGCTTGGGGGAGTAGGGGAGCTTGGGGGAGTAGGAGACCTTGGGCGAGTAGGAGAGCTTGGGGGAGGAAGAGAGCTTGGGGGAGTAAGAGAGCTTGGGGGAGTAAGATAGCTTGGGGGAGTAGGAGAGCTTGGGGAACAGGTGAGCTTGTGGGAATAGGAGAGCTTGGGGGAGTACGAGCGCTTGCGGGTGTAGGAGAGCTTGAGGGAGAAGGAGAACTTGGCAGAGTAGGAGAGCTTGGGGGAGTAAGAGAGCTTGGGGGAGTAAGAGAGCTTGGTGGAGTAAGAGAGCTTGGGGGAGTAAGAGAATTTGGGGGAGTAAGAGAGCTTGGGGGTGTAAGTGAGCTTGGAGGAGTAGGAGAAATTGGCAGAGTAGGAGAGCTTGGGGGAGTTAGAGAGCTTGGGGGAGTAAGAGAGCTTGGGGGAATAAGAGAGCTTGGGGGAGTAGGAGAGCTTGGGGGAGTAGGAGTGCTTGGGGGAGTAAGAGAGCTTGGGGGAATACGAGAGCTTGGGGGAGTAGGAGAGCTTGGGGGAGTCGGGGAGCTTGGGGGAGTAGGAGAACTTGGTGGATTCGGCGAGCTTAGGGGAGTAGGAGAACTTGGCACAGTAGGAGAGCTTGGGGGATTAAGAGAGCTTGGGGGAGTAAGAGAGCTTGGGGGAGTGGGAGAGCTTGGGGGAGTAGGAGAGCTTGGGGGAGTAGGAGCGCTTTGGGGATTAGGAGAGCTTGGGGGAGACAGAGAGCTTGGGGCAGTAGGAGAGCTCTGGGGAGTAGGAGATCTCGGGGGAGTAGGAGAGCTTGAGCGAGTAGGAGACCTTGGGGGATTAAGAGAGCTTGGTGGAGTAAGATAGCTTGGGGAGTAAGAGAGCTTGGGGGAGTAAGAGAGCTTGGGGGAGAGGGAGAGCTTGGGGGAGTAGGAGAGCTTGGGGGAGTAGGAGCGCTTGGGGGAGTAGGAGCGCTTGGGGGAGTAGGAGAGCCTGGGGGAGTAGGAGAGCTTGGGGGAGTAGGAGATATTGGGGGAGTAGGAGAGTTTGGGGGAGTAGGAGAGCTTTGGGGAGTAGGAGAGCTTGTGGGAGTAGGACAGCTTGGGGGAGTAGGAGAGCTTGGGGGAGTAGGAGAGTTTGGGGGAGTGGGAGAGCTTGGGGGAGTAGAAGAGCTTGGGGGAGTAGGAGAGCTTGGGGGAGTAGGAGAGCTTGGGGGAGTAGGAGATCTTGGGGCAGCAGGATTTCTTGGGGAATTAGGAGAGCTTGGGGGATTAGGAGAGCTTGGGGGAGTAGGAGAGCTTGGGGGAGTAGGCGATCTTGGGGGAGTAGGAGAGCTTGTCAGAGTAGGAGAACTTGGGGCAGTAGGAGAGCTCAGGGGAGTAGGAGAGCTTGGGGGAGTAGGATAGCTTGGGGAGTAGGAGAGCTTGGGGGAGTCGGAGAGCTTGGGGGAGTAGGAGAGCTTGGGAGGGTAGGAGAGCTGGGGGGCGTATGAGAGCTTGGGTCGTACGAGAGCTTGGGGGGGTGTGAGAGTTGGGGTGTATGAGAGCTTGGGGAAGTAGGCGAGCTTGGGGGAGTAGTAGAGCTTGTGTGAGAGGGAGAGCTTGGGCGAGTAGGAGAGCTTGGGGGAGTAGGAGAGCTTGGGGGAGGAAGAAAGCTTGGGGGAGAAAGAGAGCTTGGGGGAGTAAGAGAGCTTGGCGGAGTAGGAGAGCTTAGGGTTGTAGGAGAGCTTGGGGGAGTAGGAGAGCTTGGGGGAGTAGGAGAGCTTGGGGGAGTAGGCGATCTTGGGGGAGTAGGAGAGTTTGGGGGAGTAGGAGAGCTTGGGGGAGTAGGAGAGCTTGGGGGAGTAGGAAAGCTTGGGGGATTAGGAGAGCTTGGGAGAGTAGGAGAGCTTGTGGGAGTAGGAGAGCTTGTGGGAGTAGGAGAGCTTGGGTGAGTAGGAGAGCTTGGGGGAGTAGGAGAGCTTGGGGGTGTAGGAGAGCTTGGGGTAGTAGGAGATCTTGGGGGAGTAGGAGAACTTGGGGGATTAGTTGAGCTTGGGGGAGTAGGAGAGCTTGGGGGAGTAGGAGAGCTTGGCAGAGAAGGAGAGCTTGGCGCAGCAGGAGAACTTGGGGCATAAGGAGAGCTTAGGGGAGTAGGAGAGCTTGGGGGAGTAGGAGAGCTTGGGGGAGTAGGAGAGCTTGGGGGAGTCGGAGAGCTTGCGAGGGTAGGAGAGCTTGGGGGCGTATGAGAGCTTGGGATGTATGAGAGCTTGGGGAAGTAGGCGAGCTTGGGGGAGTAGTAGAGCTTGTGGGAGTGGGAGAGCTTGGGCGAGTAGGAGAGCTTGGGGGAGTAAGAGAACTTGGGGGAGGAAGAAAGCTTGGGTAGAAAGACAGCTTGAGGGAGTAAGAGAGCTTGGGGGAGTAGGAGAGTTTGGGGGAATAGGAGAGTTTGGGGTAGTCGGAGAGTTTGTGGGAGTAGGAGAGCTTGGGGGAGTCGCGGAGCTTGGGGGAGTAGGAGGACTTAGCAGAATAGGAGAGCTTGGGGGAGGAAGAGAGCTTGGGGGAGTAAGAGAGCTTGGGGGAGTAAGAGAGCTTGAAGGAGTAAGAGAGCTTGGGGAACAGGTGAGCTTTTGGGAATAGGAGAGCTTGGGGGAGTACGAGCGCTTGCGGGTGTAGGAGAGCTTGAGTGAGAAGGAGAACTTGGCAGAGTAGGAGAGCATGGGGGAGTAAGAGAGCTTGGGGGAGTAAGAGAGCTTGGTGGAGAAAGAGAGCTTGGGGGAGTAAGAGAGCTTGGGGGAGTAAGAAAATTTGCGGGAGCAAGAGAGCTTGGGGGTGTAAGTGAGCTTGGAGGAGTAGGAGAAATTGGCAGAGTAGGAGAGCTTGGGGGAGTTAGAGAGCTTGGGGGAGTAAGAGAGCTTGGGGGAGTAAGAGAGCTTGGGGGAGTAGGAGAGCTTGGGGGAGTAGGAGTGCTTGGGGGAGTAGGAGAGCTTGGGCGAGTAGGAGAGCTTGGGGGAGTAAGAGAGCTTAAGGGAGTAAGAGAGCTTGGGGAAGCAGTAGAGCTTGGGGGAGTAGGAGAGCTTGGGGGAGTCGGAGAGCTTGGGAGGGTAGGAGAGCTTGGGGGCGTATGAGAGCTTGGTTTGTATGAGAACTTGGGGAAGTTGGCGAGCTTGGGGGAGTAGTAGAGCTTGTGGGAGTGGGAGGGCTTGGACGAGTAGGAGAGCTTGGGGGAGTAAGAGAACTTGGGGGAGGAAGAAAGCTTGGGGGAGAAAGAGAGCTTGAGGGAGTAGGAGAGCTTGGGGGAGTAGGAGAGCTTGGGGTAGTAGGAGAGTTTGGGGGAGTAGGAGAGCTTGGGGGAGTCGCGGAGCTTGGGGGAGTAGGAGAACTTGGCAGAGTAGGAGAGCTTGGGGGAGGAAGAGAGCTTGGGGGAGTAAGAGAGCTTGGGGGAGTAAGAGAGCTTGAAGGAGTAAGAGAGCTTCGGTTGTAAGAGAGCTTGCGGGTGTAAGAGAGCTTGGGGAGTAGGAGAGCTTGGGGGAGTAGGGGAGCTTGGGGGAGTAGGAGACCTTGGGCGAGTAGGAGAGCTTGGGGGAGGAAGAGAGCTTGGGGGAGTAAGAGAGCTTGGGGGAGTAAGATAGCTTGGTGGAGTAGGAGAGCTTGGGGAACAGGTGAGCTTGTGGGAATAGGAGAGCTTGGGGGAGTACGAGCGCTTGCTTGTGCAGGAGAGCTTGAGGGAGAAGGAGAACTTGGCAGAGTAGGAGAGCTTGGGGGAGTAAGAGAGCTTGGTGGAGAAATAGAGCTTGGGGGAGTAAGAGAATTTGGGGGAGTAAGAGAGCTTGGGGGAGTAGGAGAGCTTGGGGGAGTAGGAGTGCTTGGGGGAGTAGGAGAGCTTGGGCGAGTAGGAGAGCTTGGGGGAGTAAGAGAGCTTAAGGGATTAAGAGAGCTTGGGGAAGCAGTAGAGCTTGGGGGAGTAGGAGAGCTTGGGGGAGTCGGAGAGCTTGGGAGGGTAGGAGAGCTTGGGGGCGTATGAGAGCTTGGGTTGTATGAGAACTTGGGGAAGTTGGCGAGCTTGGGGGAGTAGTAGAGCTTGTGGGAGTGGGAGGGCTTGGGCGAGTAGGAGAGCTTGGGGGAGTAAGAGAACTTGGGGGAGGAAGAAAGCTTGGGGGAGAAAGAGAGCTTGAGGGAGTAGGAGAGCTTGGGGGAGTAGGAGAGCTTGGGGTAGTAGGAGAGTTTGGGGGAGTAGGAGAGCTTGGGGGAGTCGCGGAGCTTGGGGGAGTAGGAGAACTTGGAACAGTAGGAGAGCTTGGGGGAGTAAGAGAGCTTTGGGGAGTAAGAGAGCTTGGGGGAGTAAGAGAGCTTGGGGGAGTAAGAGAGCTTGGGGGAGCAGGAGAGCTTGGGGGAGTAGGAGTGCTTGGGGGAGTAGGAGAGCTTGGGGGAGTAGGAGTGCTTGGAGGAGTAAGAGAGCTTGGGGGTGTAAGAGAGCTAGGGGGAGTAGGAGAACTTGGGGGATTCGGGGAGCTTGGGGGAGTAGGAGAACTTGGGGGATTCGGGGAGCTTGGGGGAGTAGGAGAACTTGGAACAGTAGGAGAGCTTGGGGGAGTAAGAGAGCTTGGGGGAGTAAGAGAGCTTGGGGGAGTAAGAGAGCTTGGGATGTAAGAGAGCTTTGGGGAGTAAGAGAGCTTGGGGGAGTGGGAGAGCTTGGGGGAGTAGGAGAGCTTGGGGGAGTAGGAGCGCTTGGGGTAGTAGGCGATCTTGGGGGAGTAGTAGAGCTTGGGAGAGTAGGAGAGCTTGGCGCAGCAGGAGAACTTGGGGCAGTAGGAGAGCTTAGGTGAGTAGGAGAGCTTGGGAGAGTAGGAGAGCTTGGGGGAGTAGGAGAGCTTGGGGGAGTCGGAGAGCTTGGGAGGGTAGGAGAGCTTGGGGGCGTATGAGAGCTTGGGGTGTATGAGAGCTTGGGGAAGTAGGCGAGCTTGGGGGAGTAGTAGAGCTTGTGGGAGTGGGAGAGCTTGGGCGAGTAGGAGAGCTTGGGGGAGTAAGAGAACTTGGGGGAGGAAGAAAGCTTTGGGGAGAAAGAGAGCTTGAGGGAGTAAGAGAGCTTGGGGGAGTAGGGGAGCTTGGGGGAGTAGGAGAGCTTGGGGTAGTAGGAGAGTTTGTGGGAGTAGGAGAGCTTGGGGGAGTCGCGGAGCTTGGGGGAGTAGGAGAACTTGGCAGAGTAGGAGAGCTTGGGGGAGGAAGAGAGCTTGGGGGAGTAAGAGAGCTTGGGGGAGTAAGAGAGCTTGAAGGAGTAAGATAGCTTGGGGGAGTAAGAGAGCTTGCGGGTGTAAGAGAGCTTGGGGAGTAGGAGAGCTTGGTGGAGTAGGGGAGCTTGGGGGAGTAGGAGACCTTGGGCGAGTAGGAGATCTTGGGGGAGGAAGAGAGCTTGGGAGAGTAAGAGAGCTTGGGGGAGTGAGATAGCTTGGGGGAGTAGGAGAGCCTGGGGAACAGGTGAGCTTGTGGGAATAGGAGAGCTTGGGGGAGTACGAGCGCTTTAAGGTGTAGGAGAGCTTGAGGGAGAAGGAGAACTTGGCAGAGTAGGAGAGCTTGGAGGAGTAAGAGAGTTGGGGGAGTAAGAGAGCTTGGTGGAGAAAGAGAGCTTGGGTGAGTAAGAGAGCTTGGGGGAGTAAGAGAATTTGGGGGAGTAAGAGAGCTTGGGGGTGTAAGTGAGCTTGGGGGAGTAGGAGAAATTGGCAGAGTAGGAGAGCTTGGGGGAGTTAGAGAGCTTGGGGGAGTAAGAGAGCTTGGGGGAGTAGGAGAGCTAGGGGGAGTAGGAGTGCTTGGGGGAGTAGGAGAGCTTGGGCGAGTAGGAGAGCTTGGGGGAGTAAGAGAGCCTAAGGGAGTAAGAGAGCTTGGGGATGCAGTAGAGCTTGGGGGAGTAGGAGAGCTTGGGGCAGTAGGAGCGCTTGGGGGAGTAGGAGTGCTTGGAGGAGTAAGAGAGCTTGGGGGTGTAAGAGAGCTAGGGTGAGTAAGAGAGCTTGGGGGAATACGAGAGCTTGGGGGAGTAGGAGAACTTGGGGGATTCGGGGAGCTTGGGGGAGTAGGAGAACTTGGGGGATTCGGGGAGCTTGGGGGAGTAAGAGAGCTTGGGGGAGTAAGAGAATTTGGGGGAGTAAGATAGCTTGGGGGTGTAAGTGAGCTTGGGGGAGTAGGAGAAATTGGCAGAATAAGAGAGCTTGGGGGAGTTAGAGAGCTTGGCGGAGTAAGAGAGCTTGAGGGAGTAAGAGAGCTTGGGGGAGTAGGAGAGCTTGGGGGAGTAGGAGTGCTTGGGGGAGTAGGAGAGCTTGGGCGAGTAGGAGAGCTTGGGGGAGTAAGAGAGCTTAAGGGAGTAAGATGGCTTGGGGAAGCAGTAGAGCTTGGGGGAGTAGGAGAGTTGGGGCAGTAGGAGGGCTTTGGGGAGTAGGAGTGCTTGGAGGAGTAAGAGAGCTTGCGGGTGTAAGAGAGCTAGGGGGAGTAGGAAAACTTGGGGGATTCGGGGAGCTTGGGGGTGTAGGAGAACTTGGGGGATTCGGGGAGCTTGGGGGAGTAGGAGAACTTGGCACAGTAGGAGAGCTTGGGGGAGTAAGAGAGCTTGGGGGAGTAAGAGAGCTTGGGGGAGTAAGAGAGCTTGGGATGTAAGAGAGCTTTGGGGAGTAAGAGAGCTTGGGGGAGTGGGAGAGCTTGGGGGAGTAGGAGAGCTTGGGGGAGTAGGAGCGCTTGGGGGAGTAGGAGATCTTGGGGCAGTAGGAGAACTTGGGGGAGTAGGAGAACTTGGGGGATTAGTTGAGATTGGGCGAGTAGGAGAGCTTGGGGGAGTAGGAGAGCTTGGGAGAGTAGGAGAGCTTGGCGCAGCAGGAGAACTTGGGGCAGTAGGACAGCTTAGGGGAGTAGGAGAGCTTGGGGGAGTAAGTGAGCTTAAGGGAGTAAGATGGCTTGGGGAAGCAGTAGAGCTTGGGGGAGTAGGAGAGTTGGGGCAGTAGGAGGGCTTTGGGGAGTAGGAGTGCTTGGAGGAGTAAGAGAGCTTGCGGGTGTAAGAGAGCTAGGGGGAGTAGGAGAACTTGGGGGATTCGGGGAGCTTGGGGGTGTAGGAGAACTTGGGGGAATCGGGGAGCTTGGGGGAGTAGGAGAACTTGGCACAGTAGGAGAGCTTGGGGGAGTAAGAGAGCTTGGGGGAGTAAGAGAGCTTGGGGGAGTAAGAGAGCTTGGGATGTAAGAGAGCTTTGGGGAGTAAGAGAGCTTGGGGGAGTGGGAGAGCTTGGGGGAGTAGGAGAGCTTGGGGGAGTAGGAGCGCTTGGGGGAGTAGGAGATCTTGGGGCAGTAGGAGAACTTGGGGGAGTAGGAGAACTTGGGGGATTAGTTGAGATTGGGCGAGTAGGAGAGCTTGGGGGAGTAGGAGAGCTTGGGAGAGTAGGAGAGCTTGGCGCAGCAGGAGAACTTGGGGCAGTAGGAGAGCTTAGGGGAGTAGGAGAGCTTGGGGGAGTAGGCGAGCTTGGGGGAGTAGGAGAGCTTGGGGGTGTCGGAGAGCTTGGGAGGGTAGGAGAGCTTGGGGGCGTATGAGAGCTTGGGGTGTATGAGAGCTTGGGGAAGTAGGCGAGCTTGGGGGAGTAGTAGAGCTTGTGGAAGTGGGAGAGCTTGGGCGAGTAGGCGAGCTTGGGGGAGTAAGAGAACTTGGGGGAAGAAGAAAGCTTGGGGGAGAAAGAGAGCTTGAGGGAGTAAGAGAGCTTGGGGGAGTAGGAGAGCTTGGGGGAGTAGGAGAGCTTGGGGTAGTAGGAGAGTTTGGGGGAGTAGGAGAGCTTGGGGGAGTCGCGGAGCTTGGGAGAGTAGGAGAACTTGGCAGAGTAGGAGAGCTTGGGGGAGGAAGAGAGCTTGGGGGAGTAAGAGAGCTTGGGGGAGTAAGAGAGCTTGAAGGAGTAAGAGAGCTTGGGGGAGTAAGAGAGCTTGCGGGTGTAAGAGAGCTTGGGGAGTAGGAGAGCTTGGGGGAGTAGGGGAGCTTGGGGGAGTAGGATACCTTGGCCGAGTAGGAGATCTTGGGGGAGTAGGAGAGCTTGGGGGAGTAGGAGTGCTTGGAGGAGTAAGAGAGCTTGGGGGTGTAAGAGAGCTAGGGGGAGTAGGAGAACTTGGGGGATTCGGGGAGCTTGGGGGAGTAGGAGAACTTGGGGGATTCGGGGAGCTTGGGGGAGTAGGAGAACTTGGAACAGTAGGAGAGCTTGGGGGAGTAAGAGAGCTTGGGGGAGTAAGAGAGCTTGGGGGAGTAAGAGAGCTTGGGATGTAAGAGAGCTTTGGGGAGTAAGAGAGCTTGGGGGAGTGGGAGAGCTTGGGGGAGTAGGAGAGCTTGGGGGAGTAGGAGCGCTTGGGGTAGTAGGCGATCTTGGGGGAGTAGTAGAGCTTGGGAGAGTAGGAGAGCTTGGCGCAGCAGGAGAACTTGGGGCAGTAGGAGAGCTTAGGTGAGTAGGAGAGCTTGGGAGAGTAGGAGAGCTTGGGGGAGTAGGAGAGCTTGGGGGAGTCGGAGAGCTTGGGAGGGTAGGAGAGCTTGGGGGCGTATGAGAGCTTGGGGTGTATGAGAGCTTGGGGAAGTAGGCGAGCTTGGGGGAGTAGTAGAGCTTGTGGGAGTGGGAGAGCTTGGGGGAGTAGGAGAGCTTGGGGGAGTAAGAGAACTTGGGGGAGGAAGAAAGCTTGGGGGAGAAAGAGAGCTTGAGGGAGTAAGAGAGCTTGGGGGAGTAGGAGAGCTTGGGGGAGTAGGAGAGCTTGGGGTAGTAGGAGAGTTTGTGGGAGTAGGAGAGCTTGGGGGAGTCGCGGAGCTTGGGGGAGTAGGAGAACTTGGCAGAGTAGGAGAGCTTGGGGGAGGAAGAGAGCTTGGGGGAGTAAGAGAGCTTGGGGGAGTAAGAGAGCTTGAAGGAGTAAGATAGCTTGGGGGAGTAAGAGAGCTTGCGGGTGTAAGAGAGCTTGGGGAGTAGGAGAGCTTGGTGGAGTAGGGGAGCTTGGGGGAGTAGGAGACCTTGGGCGAGTAGGAGAGCTTGGGGGAGGAAGAGAGCTTGGGAGAGTAAGAGAGCTTGGGGGAGTGAGATAGCTTGGGGGAGTAGGAGAGCCTGGGGAACAGGTGAGCTTGTGGGAATAGGAGAGCTTGGGGGAGTACGAGCGCTTGCAGGTGTAGGAGAGCTTGAGGGAGAAGGAGAACTTGGCAGAGTAGGAGAGCTTGGAGGAGTAAGAGAGCTTGGGGGAGTAAGAGAGCTTGGTGGAGAAAGAGAGCTTGGGTGAGTAAGAGAGCTTGGGGGAGTAAGAGAATTTGGGGGAGTAAGAGAGCTTGGGGGTGTAAGTGAGCTTGGGGGAGTAGGAGAAATTGGCAGAGTAGGAGAGCTTGGGGGAGTTAGAGAGCTTGGGGGAGTAAGAGAGCTTGGGGGAGTAGGAGAGCTAGGGGGAGTAGGAGTGCTTGGGGGAGTAGGAGAGCTTGGGCGAGTAGGAGAGCTTGGGGGAGTAAGAGAGCCTAAGGGAGTAAGAGAGCTTGGGGATGCAGTAGAGCTTGGGGGAGTAGGAGAGCTTGGGGCAGTAGGAGCGCTTGGGGGAGTAGGAGTGCTTGGAGGAGTAAGAGAGCTTGGGGGTGTAAGAGAGCTAGGGTGAGTAAGAGAGCTTGGGGGAATACGAGAGTTTGGGGGAGTAGGAGAACTTGAGGGATTCGGGGAGCTTGGGGGAGTAGGAGAACTTGGGGGATTCGGGGAGCTTGGGGGAGTAAGAGAGCTTGGGGGAGTAAGAGAATTTGGGGGAGTAAGATAGCTTGGGGGTGTAAGTGAGCTTGGGGGAGTAGGAGAAATTGGCAGAATAGGAGAGCTTGGGGGAGTTAGAGAGCTTGGCGGAGTAAGAGAGCTTGGGGGAGTAAGAAAGCTTGGGGGAGTAGGAGAGCTTGGGGGAGTAGGAGTGCTTGGGGGAGTAGGAGAGCTTGGGCGAGTAGGAGAGCTTGGGGGAGTAAGAGAGCTTAAGGGAGTAAGAGAGCTTGGGGAAGCAGTAGAGCTTGGGGGAGTAGGAGAGTTGGGGCAGTAGGAGGGCTTTGGGGAGTAGGAGTGCTTGGAGGAGTAAGAGAGCTTGCGGGTGTAAGAGAGCTAGGGGGAGTAGGAGAACTTGGGGGATTCGGGGAGCTTGGGGGTGTAGGAGAACTTGGGGGATTCGGGGAGCTTGGGGGAGTAGGAGAACTTGGCACAGTAGGAGAGCTTGGGGGAGTAAGAGAGCTTGGGGGAGTAAGAGAGCTTGCGGGAGTAAGAGAGCTTGGGATGTAAGAGAGCTTTGGGGAGTAAGAGAGCTTGGGGGAGTGGGAGAGCTTGGGGGAGTAGGAGAGCTTGGGGGAGTAGGAGCGCTTGGGGGAGTAGGAGATCTTGGGGGAGTAGGAGAACTTGGGGGAGTAGGAGAACTTGGGGGATTAGTTGAGCTTGGGCGAGTAGGAGAGCTTGGGGGAGTAGGAGAGCTTGGGAGAGTAGGAGAGCTTGGCGCAGCAGGAGAACTTGGGGCAGTAGGAGAGCTTAGGGGAGTAGGAGAGCTTGGGGGAGTAGGCGAGCTTGGGGGAGTAGGAGAGCTTGGGGGAGTCGGAGAGCTTGGGAGGGTAGGAGAGCTTGGGGGCGTATGAGAGCTTGGGGTGTATGAGAGCTTGGGGAAGTAGGCGAGCTTGGGGGAGTAGTAGAGCTTGTGGGAGTGGGAGAGCTTGGGCGAGTAGGCGAGCTTGGGGGAGTAAGAGAACTTGGGGGAAGAAGAAAGCTTGGGGGAGAAAGAGAGCTTGAGGGAGTAAGAGAGCTTGGGGGAGTAGGAGAGCTTGGGGGAGTAGGAGAGCTTGGGGTAGTAGGAGAGTTTGGGGGAGTAGGAGAGCTTGGGGGAGTCGCGGAGCTTGGGAGAGTAGGAGAACTTGGCAGAGTAGGAGAGCTTGGGGGAGGAAGAGAGCTTGGGGGAGTAAGAGAGCTTGGGGGAGTAAGAGAGCTTGAAGGAGTAAGAGAGCTTGGGGGAGTAAGAGAGCTTGCGGGTGTAAGAGAGCTTGGGGAGTAGGAGAGCTTGGGGGAGTAGGGGAGCTTGGGGGAGTAGGATACCTTGGCCGAGTAGGAGAGCTTGGGGGAGTAAGAGAGCTTGGGGGAGTAAGAGAGCTTGGGGGAGTAGGAGAGCTAGGGGGAGTAGGAGTGCTTGGGGGAGTAGGAGAGCTTGGGCGAGTAGGAGAGCTTGGGCGAGTAAGAGAGCTTGGGGGAGTAGGAAAGCTTGGGGGAGTAGGAGAGCTTGGGGTAGTAGGAGAGTTTGGGGGAGTAGGAGAGCTTGGGGGAGTCGCGGAGCTTGGGGGAGTAGGAGAACTTGGCAGAGTAGGAGAGCTTGGGGCAGTAAGAGAGCTTGGGGGAGTAAGAGAGATTGAAGGAGTAAGATAGCTTGGGGGAGTAAGAGAGCTTGCGGGTGTAAGAGAGCTTGGGGAGTAGGAGAGCTTGGGGGAGTAGGGGAGCTTGGGGGAGTAGGAGGCCTTGGGCGAGTAGGAGAGCTTGGGGGAGGAAGAGAGCTTGGGGGAGTAAGAGAGCTTGGGGGAGTAAGATAGCTTGGGGGAGTAGGAGAGCCTGGGGAACAGGGGCGCTTGCGGGTGTAGGAGAGCTTGAGGGAGAACGAGAACTTGGCAGAGTAGGAGAGCTTGGGGGAGTAAGAGAGCTTGGGGGAGTAAGAGAGCTTGGTGGAGAAAGAGAGCTTGGGGGAGTAAGAGAGCTTGGGGGAGTAAGAGAATTTGGGGGAGTAAGAGAGCTTGGGGGTGTAAGTGAGCTTGGGGGAGTAGGAGAAATTGGCAGAGTAGGAGAGCTTGGGGGAGTTAGAGAGCTTGGGGGAGTAAGAGAGCTTGGGGGAGTAAGAGAGCTTGGGGAAGTAGGAGAGCTAGGGGGAGTAGGAGTGCTTGGGGGAGTAGGAGAGCTTGGGCGAGTAGGAGAGCTTGGGGGAGTAAGAGAGCTTAAGGGAGTAAGAGAGCTTGGGGATGCAGTAGAGCTTGGGGGAGTAGGAGAGCTTGGGGCAGTAGGAGCGCTTGGGTGAGTAGGAGTGCTTGGAGGAGTAAGAGAGCTTGGGGCTGTAAGAGAGCTAGGGGGAGTAAGAGAGCTTGGGGGAATACGAGAGCTTGGGGGAGTAGGAGAACTTGGGGGATTCGGGGAGCTTTGGGGAGTAGGAGAACTTGGGGGATTCGGGGAGCTTGGGGGAGTAAGAGAGCTTGGGGGAGTAAGAGAATTTGGGGGAGTAAGAGAGCTTGGGGGTGTAAGTGAGCTTGGGGGAGTAGGAGAAATTGGCAGAGTAGGAGAGCTTGGGGGAGTTAGAGAGCTTGGGGGAGTAAGAGAGCTTGGGGGAGTAAGAGAGCTTGGGGGAGTAGGAGAGCTTGGGGGAGTAGGAGTGCTTGGGGGAGTAGGAGAGCTTGGGCGAGTAGGAGAGCTTGGGGGAGTAAGAGAGCTTAAGGGAGTAATAGAGCTTGGGGAAGCAGTAGAGCTTGGGGGAGTAGGAGAGCTTGGGGCAGAAGGAGCGCTTGGGGGAGTAGGAGTGCTTGGAGGATTAAGAGAGCTTGGGGTGTAAGAGAGCTAGGGGGAGTAGGAGAACTTGGGGGATTCCAGGAGCTTGGGGGTGTAGGAGAACTTGGGGGATTCGGGGAGCTTGGGGGAGTAGGAGAACTTGGCACAGTAGGAGAGCTTGGGGGAGTAAGAGAGCTTGGGAGAGTAAGAGAGCTTGGGGGAGTAAGAGAGCTTGGGATGTAAGAGAGCTTAGGGGAGTAAGAGAGCTTGGGGGAGTGGGAGAGCTTGGGGGAGTAGGAGAGCTTGGGGGAGTAGGAGCGCTTGGGGGAGTAGGAGAGATTGGGGGAGTAGGAGAGCTTGGGGTAGTAGGAGATCTTGGGGGAGTAGGAGAATTTGGGGGATTAGTTGAGCTTGGGGGAGTAGGAGAGCTTGGGGGAGTAGGAGAGCTTGGGAGAGTAGGAGAGCTTGGCGCAGCAGGAGAACTTGGGGCAGTAGGAGAGCTTAGGGGAGTAGGAGAGCTTGGGGGAGTCGGGGAGCTTGGGAGGGTAGGAGAGCTTGGGTGCGTATGAGAGCTTGGGGTGTATGAGAGCTTGGGGATGTAGGCGAGCTTGGGGGAGTAATAGAGCTTGTGGGAGTGGGAGAGCTTGGGCGAGTAGGCGAGCTTGGGGGAGTAAGAGAACTTGGGGGAGGAAGAAAGCTTGGGGGAGAAAGAGAGCTTGAGGGAGTAAGAGAACTTGGGGGAGTAGGAGAGCTTGGGGGAATAGGAGTGCTTGGGGGAGTAGGAGAGCTTTGGAGAGTAGGAGAGCTTTGGGGAGTAGGGGAGCTAGTGGGAGTAGGAGAGCTTGGGGGAGTAGGAGAGCTTGGGGGATTAGGAGAGCTTGGGGGAGTCAGAGAGCTTGGGGCAGTAGGAGAGCTCTGGGGAGTAGGAGATCTTGGGGGAGTAGGAGAGCTTGGGCGAGTAGTAGAGCTTGGGGGAGTAAGATAGCTTGGAGGAGTAAGAGAGTTTGGGGAGTAAGAGAGCTTTGGGGAGTAAGAGAATTTGGGGGAGTGGGAGAGCTTGGGGCGTAGGAGATCTTGGGGGAGTAGGAGCGCTTGGGGGAGTAGGAGAGCTTGGGGGAGTAGGAGAGCTTGGGTGAGTAGGAGAGCTTGGGGGAGTAGGAGAGCTTGGGAGAGTAGGGGAGCTTGGGGGAGTAGGAGATCTTGGGGGAGTAGGAGAGTTTGGGGGAGTAGGAGAGCTTAGGGGATTAGGTGAGCTTGGGGAAGTAGGAGAGCTTGGGGGAGTAGGAGAGCTTGGGAGAGTAGGAGAGCTTTGGGGAATTGGAGAGCTTGTGGGAATAGGAGAACTTGGGGGAGTACGAGCGCTTGCGGGTGTAGGAGAGCTTGAGGGAGAAGGAGAACTTGGCAGAGTAGAAGAGCTTGGGGGAATAGGAGTGCTTGGGGGAGTAGGAGAGCTTTGGAGAGTAGGAGAGCTTTGGGGAGTAGGGGAGCTTGTGGGAGTAGGAGAGCTTGGGGGAGTAGGAGAGCTTGGGGGATTAGGAGAGCTTGGGGGAGTCAGAGAGCTTGGGGCAGTAGGAGAGCTCTGGGGAGTAGGAGATCTTGGGGGAGTAGGAGAGCTTGGGCGAGTAGGAGAGCTTGGGGGAGTAAGATAGCTTGGAGGTGTAAGAGAGTTTTGGGAGTAAGAGAGCTTTGGGGAGTAAGAGAGCTTGGGGGAGTGGGAGAGCTTGGGGGAGTAGGAGATCTTGGGGGAGTAGGAGCGCTTGGGGGAGTAGGAGAGCTTGGGGGAGTTGGAGAGCTTGGGTGAGTAGGAGAGCTTGGGGGAGTCGCGGAGCTTGGGGGAGTAGGAGAACTTGGGAGAGGAAGAGAGCTTGGGGGAGTAAGAGAGCTTGAAGGAGTAAGAGAGCTTGGGGGAGTAAGAGAGCTTGCGGGTGTAAGAGAGATAGGGGAGTAGGAGAGCTTGGGGGAGTAGGGGAGCTTGGGGGAGTAGGAGACCTTGGGCGAGTAGGAGAGCTTGGGGGAGGAAGAGAGCTTGGGGGAGTAATAGAGCTTGGGGGAGTAAGATAGCTTGGGGTAGTAGGTGAGCTTGGGGAACAGGTGAGCTTGTGGGAATAGGAGAGCTTGGGGGAGTACGAGCGCTTGCGGGTGTAGGAGAGCTTGAGGGACAAGGAGAACTTGGCAGAGTAGGAGAGCTTGGGGGAGTAAGAGAGCTTGGGGGAGTAAGAGAGCTTGGGGGAGTTAGAGAGCTTGGGGGAGTAAGAGAGCTTGGGGGAGTAAGTGAGCTTGGGGGAGTAGGAGAGCTAGGGGGAGTAGGAGTGCTTGGGGGAGTAGGAGAGCTTGGGCGAGTAGGAGAGCTTGGGGGAGTAAGAGAGCTTAAGGGAGTAAGAGAGCTTGTGGAAGCAGTAGAGCTTGGGGGAGTAGGAGAGCTTGGGGCAGTAGGAGCGCTTGGGGGAGTAGGAGTGCTTGGAGGAGTAAGAGAGCTTGGGGGTGTAAGAGAGCTGGGGGGAGTAAGAGAGCTTGGGGGAATACGAGAGCTTGGGGGAGTTGGAGAACTTGGGGGATTCGGGGAGCTTGGGGGAGTAGGAGAACTTGGGGGATTCGGGGAGCTTGGGGGAGTAGGAGAACTTGGCACAGTAGAAGAGCTTGGGGGAGTAAGAGAGCTTGGGGGAGTAAGAGAGCTTGGGGGAGTAATAGAGCTTGGGATGTAAGAGAGCTTTGGGTAGTAAGAGAGCTTGGGGGAGTGGGAGAGCTTGGGGGAGTAGGAGAGCTTGGGGGAGTACGAGCGCTTGGGGGATTAGGAGAGCTTGGGGGAGACAGAGAGCTTGGGGCAGTAGAGAGCTCTGGGAAGTAGGAGATCTCGGGGGAGTAGGAGAGCTTGTGCGAGTAGGAGAGCTTGGGGGAGTAAGAGAGCTTGGTGGAGTAAGAGAGCTTGGGGAGTAAGAGAGCTTGGAGTAGAAAGAGAGCTTGGTGGAGTGGGAGAGCTTGGGGGAGTAGGAGAGCTTGGGGGAGTAGGAGCGCTTGGGGGAGTGGGAGAGCTTGGGGGAGTAGGAGAGCTTGGGGGAGTAGGAGAGCTTGGGGGAGTAGGAGTGCTTGGGAGAGTAGGAGAGCTTGGGGGAGTAGGAGATCTTGGGGGAGTAGGAGAGTTTGG
The DNA here is from genome assembly GCF_044704955.1 of Pristiophorus japonicus. NCBI lineage: Eukaryota > Metazoa > Chordata > Chondrichthyes > Pristiophoridae > Pristiophorus > Pristiophorus japonicus. The sequence goes on from NW_027253477.1 coordinate 550,015, forward strand.
GGGTGTAGCAGAGCTTGGGGGAGTAGGAGAGCTTGGGGGAGTAGGAGAGCTTGGGGGAGTAGGAAAGCTTGGGAGAGTAGGAGAGCTTTGGGGAGTAGGAGAGCTTGTGGGAGTAGGACAGCTTGGGGGAGTAGGAGAGCTTGTGGGAGCAGGAGAGTTTGGGGGAGTAGGAGACCTTGGGGGAGTAGGAGAGCTTGGGGGAGTAGGAGATCTTGGGGGAGTAGGAGAGCTTGCGGGATTAGGAGAGCTTGGGGGAGTAGGAGAGCTTGGGGGAGTAGGAGAGCTTGGTTGATTAGGAGAGCTCGGCGGAGTAGGAGAACTTGGGGCAGTAGGAGAGCTTGGGGGAGTCGGAGAGCTTGGGGGAGTAGGAGAGCTTGGGAGGTTAGGAGATCTTGGGGGCGTATGAGAGCTTGGGGGCGTATGAGAGCTTGGGGGAGTGTGAGAGCTTGGGGTGTATGAGAGCTTGGGGAAGTAGGCGAGCTTGGGGGAGTAGTAGAGTTTGTGGTAGTGGGAGAGCTTGGGCGATTAGGAGAGCTTGGGGGAGTAAGAGAGCTTGCGGGAGGAAGAAAGCTTGGGGGAGAAAGAGAGCTTGGGGGAGTAGGAGCGCTTGGGGGAGTAGGAGAGCTTGGGGGAGTAGGAGAGCTTGAGTGAGTAGGAGAGCTTGGGGGAGTCGCGGAGCTTGGGGGAGTAGGAGAACTTGGCAGAGTAGGAGAGCTTGGGGGAGGAAGAGAGCTTGGGGGAGTAAGAGAGCTTGGGGGTGTAAGAGAGCTTGAAGGAGTAAGAGAGCTTGGGGGAGTAAGAGAGCTTGCGGGTGTAAGAGAGCTAGGGGAGTAGGAGAGCTTGGGGGAGTAGGGGAGCTTGGGGGAGTAGGAGACCTTGGGCGAGTAGGAGAGCTTGGGGGAGGAAGAGAGCTTGGGGGAGTAATAGAGCTTGGGGGAGTAAGATAGCTTGGGGTAGTAGGTGAGCTTGGGGAACAGGTGAGCTTGTGGGAATAGGAGAGCTTGGGGGAGTACGAGCGCTTGCGGGTGTAGGAGAGCTTGAGGGACAAGGAGAACTTGGCAGAGTAGGAGAGCTTGGGGGAGTAAGAGAGCTTGGGGGAGTAAGAGAGCTTGGGGGAGTTAGAGAGCTTGGGGGAGTAAGAGAGCTTGGGGGAGTAAGTGAGCTTGGGGGAGTAGGAGAGCTAGGGGGAGTAGGAGTGCTTGGGGGAGTAGGAGAGCTTGGGCGAGTAGGAGAGCTTGGGGGAGTAAGAGAGCTTAAGGGAGTAAGAGAGCTTGTGGAAGCAGTAGAGCTTGGGGGAGTAGGAGAGCTTGGGGCAGTAGGAGCGCTTGGGGGAGTAGGAGTGCTTGGAGGAGTAAGAGAGCTTGGGGGTGTAAGAGAGCTGGGGGGAGTAAGAGAGCTTGGGGGAATACGAGAGCTTGGGGGAGTTGGAGAACTTGGGGGATTCGGGGAGCTTGGGGGAGTAGGAGAACTTGGGGGATTCGGGGAGCTTGGGGGAGTAGGAGAACTTGGCACAGTAGAAGAGCTTGGGGGAGTAAGAGAGCTTGGGGGAGTAAGAGAGCTTGGGGGAGTAATAGAGCTTGGGATGTAAGAGAGCTTTGGGTAGTAAGAGAGCTTGGGGGAGTGGGAGAGCTTGGGGGAGTAGGAGAGCTTGGGGGAGTACGAGCGCTTGGGGGATTAGGAGAGCTTGGGGGAGACAGAGAGCTTGGGGCAGTAGAGAGCTCTGGGAAGTAGGAGATCTCGGGGGAGTAGGAGAGCTTGTGCGAGTAGGAGAGCTTGGGGGAGTAAGAGAGCTTGGTGGAGTAAGAGAGCTTGGGGAGTAAGAGAGCTTGGAGGAGAAAGAGAGCTTGGTGGAGTGGGAGAGCTTGGGGGAGTAGGAGAGCTTGGGGGAGTAGGAGCGCTTGGGGGAGTGGGAGAGCTTGGGGGAGTAGGAGAGCTTGGGGAGTAGGAGAGCTTGGTGGAGTAGGAGTGCTTGGGAGAGTAGGAGAGCTTGGGGGAGTAGGAGATCTTGGGGGAGTAGGAGAGTTTGGGGGTGTAGCAGAGCTTGGGGGAGTAGGAGAGCTTGGGGGAGTAGGAGAGCTTGGGGGAGTAGGAAAGCTTGGGAGAGTAGGAGAGCTTTGGGGAGTAGGAGAGCTTGTGGGAGTAGGACAGCTTGGGGGAGTAGGAGAGCTTGTGGGAGCAGGAGAGTTTGGGGGAGTAGGAGACCTTGGGGGAGTAGGAGAGCTTGGGGGAGTAGGAGAGCTTGGGGGAGTAGGAGATCTTGGGGGAGTAGGAGAGCTTGCGGGATTAGGAGAGCTTGGGGGAGTAGGAGAGCTTGGGGGAGTAGGAGAGCTTGGTTGATTAGGAGAGCTCGGCGGAGTAGGAGAACTTGGGGCAGTAGGAGAGCTTGGGGGAGTCGGAGAGCTTGGGGGAGTAGGAGAGCTTGGGAGGTTAGGAGATCTTGGGGGCGTATCAGAGCTTGGCGGCGTATGAGAGCTTGGGGGAGTGTGAGAGCTTGGGGTGTATGAGAGCTTGGGGAAGTAGGCGAGCTTGGGGGAGTAGTAGAGTTTGTGGTAGTGGGAGAGCTTGGGCGATTAGGAGAGCTTGGGGGAGTAAGAGAGCTTGCGGGAGGAAGAAAGCTTGGGGGAGAAAGAGAGCTTGGGGGAGTAAGAGAGCTTGGGGGATTAGGAGAGCTTGGGGGAGTAGGAGAGCTTGGGGGAGTAGGAGATTTTGGTGGAGTAGGAGAGCTTGGGGGAATACGAGAGCTTGGGGGAGTTGGAGAACTTGGGGGATTCGGGGAGCTTGGGGGAGTAGGAGAACTTGGGGGATTCGGGGAGCTTGGGGGAGTAGGAGAACTTGGCACAGTAGAAGAGCTTGGGGGAGTAAGAGAGCTTGGGGGAGTAAGAGAGCTTGGGGGAGTAATAGAGCTTGGGATGTAAGAGAGCTTTGGGTAGTAAGAGAGCTTGGGGGAGTGGGAGAGCTTGGGGGAGTAGGAGAGCTTGGGGGAGTACGAGCGCTTGGGGGATTAGGAGAGCTTGGGGGAGACAGAGAGCTTGGGGCAGTAGAGAGCTCTGGGAAGTAGGAGATCTCGGGGGAGTAGGAGAGCTTGTGCGAGTAGGAGAGCTTGGGGGAGTAAGAGAGCTTGGTGGAGTAAGAGAGCTTGGGGAGTAAGAGAGCTTGGAGGAGAAAGAGAGCTTGGTGGAGTGGGAGAGCTTGGGGGAGTAGGAGAGCTTGGGGGAGTAGGAGCGCTTGGGGGAGTGGGAGAGCTTGGGGGAGTAGGAGAGCTTGGGGGAGTAGGAGAGCTTGGGGGAGTAGGAGTGCTTGGGAGAGTAGGAGAGCTTGGGGGAGTAGGAGATCTTGGGGGAGTAGGAGAGTTTGGGGGTGTAGCAGAGCTTGGGGGAGTAGGAGAGCTTGGGGGAGTAGGAGAGCTTGGGGGAGTAGGAAAGCTTGGGAGAGTAGGAGAGCTTTGGGGAGTAGGAGAGCTTGTGGGAGTAGGACAGCTTGGGGGAGTAGGAGAGCTTGTGGGAGCAGGAGAGTTTGGGGGAGTAGGAGACCTTGGGGGAGTAGGAGAGCTTGGGGGAGTAGGAGAGCTTGGGGGAGTAGGAGATCTTGGGGGAGTAGGAGAGCTTGCGGGATTAGGAGAGCTTGGGGGAGTAGGAGAGCTTGGGGGAGTAGGAGAGCTTGGTTGATTAGGAGAGCTCGGCGGAGTAGGAGAACTTGGGGCAGTAGGAGAGCTTGGGGGAGTCGGAGAGCTTGGGGGAGTAGGAGAGCTTGGGAGGTTAGGAGATCTTGGGGGCGTATCAGAGCTTGGCGGCGTATGAGAGCTTGGGGGAGTGTGAGAGCTTGGGGTGTATGAGAGCTTGGGGAAGTAGGCGAGCTTGGGGGAGTAGTAGAGTTTGTGGTAGTGGGAGAGCTTGGGCGATTAGGAGAGCTTGGGGGAGTAAGAGAGCTTGCGGGAGGAAGAAAGCTTGGGGGAGAAAGAGAGCTTGGGGGAGTAAGAGAGCTTGGGGGATTAGGAGAGCTTGGGGGAGTAGGAGAGCTTGGGGGAGTAGGAGATTTTGGTGGAGTAGGAGAGCTTGGGGGAGTCACGGAGCTTGGGGGAGTAGGAAAACTTGGCAGAGTAGGAGAGCTTGGGGGAGTAAGAGAGCTTGGGGAGTAAGAGAGCTTGGGGGAGTAAGAGAGCTTGAGGGAGTAAGAGAGCTTGGGGGATTAAGAGAGCTTGCGGGTGTAAGAGAGCTTGGGGAGTAGGAGAGCTTGGGGGAGTAGGGGAGCTTGAGGGAGTAGGAGACCTTGGGCGAGTTGGAGAGCTTGGGGGAGAAAGAGAGCTTGGGGGAGTAAGAGAGCTTGTGGGGGAGTAAGATAGCTTGGGGGAGTAGGAGAGCTTGGGGAACAGGTGAGCTTGTGGGAATAGGAGAACTTGGGGGAGTACGAGCGCTTGCGGGTGTAGGAGTGCTTGAGGGAGAAGGAGAACTTGGCATAGTAGAAGAGCTTATGGGAGTAAGAGAGCTTGGGGGAGTAAGAGAGCTTGGTGGAGAAAGAGAGCTTGGGGGAATAGGAGTGCTTGGGGGAGTAGGAGAGCTTTGGAGAGTAGGAGAGCTTTGGGGAGTAGGGGAGCTTGTGGGAGTAGGAGAGCTTGGGGGAGTAGGAGAGCTTGGGGGATTAGGAGAGCTTGGGGGAGTCAGAGAGCTTGGGGCAGTAGGAGAGCTCTGGGGAGTAGGAGATCTTAGGGGAGTAGGAGAGCTTGGGCAAGCAGGAGAGCTTGGGGGAGTAAGATAGCTTGGAGGAGTAAGAGAGTTTGGGGAGTAAGAGAGCTTTGGGGAGTAAGAGAGCTTGGGGGAGTGGGAGAGCTTGGGGGAGTAGGAGATCTTGGGGGAGTAGGAGCGCTTGGGGGAGTAGGAGAGCTTGGGGGAGTAGGAGAGCTTGGGTGAGTAGGAGAGCTTGGGGGAGTAGGAGAGCTTGGGAGAGTAGGGGAGCTTGGGGGAGTAGGAGATCTTGGGGGAGTAGGAGAGTTTGGGGGAGTAGGAGAGCTTAGGGGAGTAGGAGAGCTTGGGGGAGTAGGAGAGCTTGGGGGAGTAGGAGAGCTTGGGAGAGCAGGAGAGCTTTGGGGAGTTGGATACTAGTGGGAGTAGGACAGCTTGGGGGAGTAGGAGAGCTTGGGGGAGTAGGAGAGCTTGGGGGAGTAGGAGAGTTTGGGGGAGTAGGAAAGCTTGGGGGAGTCGGAGAGCTTGGGGGAGTAGGAGATCTTGGGGGGGTAGGAGAGCTTCGGGGATTAGGAGAGCTTGGGGGAGTAGGAAAGCTTGGGGGAGTAGGAGAGCTTGGGAGATTAGGAGAGCTTGGCGGAGTAGGAGAACTTGGGGCAGTGTGAGAGCTTAGGGGAGTAGGAGAGCTTGGGGGAGTAGGAGAGCTTGGGGGAGTAGGAGAGCTTGAGGGAGTCGGAGAGCTTGGGGGAGTAGGAGAGCTTGGGAGGTGAGGAGAGCTTGGGGGCGTATGAGATCTTGGGAGCGTATGAGAGCTTGGGGGAAAGTGAGAGCTTGGGGTGTATGAGAGCTTGGGGGAGCAGGAGAGTTTGGGGGAGTAGGAGAACTTGGGGGATTCGGGGAGCTTGGGGGAGTAGGAGAACTTGGGGGATTCGGGGAGCTTGGGGGAGTAGGAGAACTTGGCACAGTAGAAGAGCTTGGGGGAGTAAGAGAGCTTGGGGGAGTAAGAGAGCTTGGGGGAGTAATAGAGCTTGGGATGTAAGAGAGCTTTGGGTAGTAAGAGAGCTTGGGGGAGTGGGAGAGCTTGGGGGAGTAGGAGAGCTTGGGGGAGTACGAGCGCTTGGGGGATTAGGAGAGCTTGGGGGAGACAGAGAGCTTGGGGCAGTAGAGAGCTCTGGGAAGTAGGAGATCTCGGGGGAGTAGGAGAGCTTGTGCGAGTAGGAGAGCTTGGGGGAGTAAGAGAGCTTGGTGGAGTAAGAGAGCTTGGGGAGTAAGAGAGCTTGGAGTAGAAAGAGAGCTTGGTGGAGTGGGAGAGCTTGGGGGAGTAGGAGAGCTTGGGGGAGTAGGAGCGCTTGGGGGAGTGGGAGAGCTTGGGGGAGTAGGAGAGCTTGGGGGAGTAGGAGAGCTTGGGGGAGTAGGAGTGCTTGGGAGAGTAGGAGAGCTTGGGGGAGTAGGAGATCTTGGGGGAGTAGGAGAGTTTGGGGGTGTAGCAGAGCTTGGGGGAGTAGGAGAGCTTGGGGGAGTAGGAGAGCTTGGGGGAGTAGGAAAGCTTGGGAGAGTAGGAGAGCTTTGGGGAGTAGGAGAGCTTGTGGGAGTAGGACAGCTTGGGGGAGTAGGAGAGCTTGTGGGAGCAGGAGAGTTTGGGGGAGTAGGAGACCTTGGGGGAGTAGGAGAGCTTGGGGGAGTAGGAGATCTTGGGGGAGTAGGAGAGCTTGCGGGATTAGGAGAGCTTGGGGGAGTAGGAGAGCTTGGGGGAGTAGGAGAGCTTGGTTGATTAGGAGAGCTCGGCGGAGTAGGAGAACTTGGGGCAGTAGGAGAGCTTGGGGGAGTCGGAGAGCTTGGGGGAGTAGGAGAGCTTGGGAGGTTAGGAGATCTTGGGGGCGTATGAGAGCTTGGGGGCGTATGAGAGCTTGGGGGAGTGTGAGAGCTTGGGGTGTATGAGAGCTTGGGGAAGTAGGCGAGCTTGGGGGAGTAGTAGAGTTTGTGGTAGTGGGAGAGCTTGGGCGATTAGGAGAGCTTGGGGGAGTAAGAGAGCTTGCGGGAGGAAGAAAGCTTGGGGGAGAAAGAGAGCTTGGGGGAGTAGGAGCGCTTGGGGGAGTAGGAGAGCTTGGGGGAGTAGGAGAGCTTGAGTGAGTAGGAGAGCTTGGGGGAGTCGCGGAGCTTGGGGGAGTAGGAGAACTTGGCAGAGTAGGAGAGCTTGGGGGAGGAAGAGAGCTTGGGGGAGTAAGAGAGCTTGGGGGTGTAAGAGAGCTTGAAGGAGTAAGAGAGCTTGGGGGAGTAAGAGAGCTTGCGGGTGTAAGAGAGCTAGGGGAGTAGGAGAGCTTGGGGGAGTAGGGGAGCTTGGGGGAGTAGGAGACCTTGGGCGAGTAGGAGAGCTTGGGGGAGGAAGAGAGCTTGGGGGAGTAATAGAGCTTGGGGGAGTAAGATAGCTTGGGGTAGTAGGTGAGCTTGGGGAACAGGTGAGCTTGTGGGAATAGGAGAGCTTGGGGGAGTACGAGCGCTTGCGGGTGTAGGAGAGCTTGAGGGACAAGGAGAACTTGGCAGAGTAGGAGAGCTTGGGGGAGTAAGAGAGCTTGGGGGAGTAAGAGAGCTTGGGGGAGTTAGAGAGCTTGGGGGAGTAAGAGAGCTTGGGGGAGTAAGTGAGCTTGGGGGAGTAGGAGAGCTAGGGGGAGTAGGAGTGCTTGGGGGAGTAGGAGAGCTTGGGCGAGTAGGAGAGCTTGGGGGAGTAAGAGAGCTTAAGGGAGTAAGAGAGCTTGTGGAAGCAGTAGAGCTTGGGGGAGTAGGAGAGCTTGGGGCAGTAGGAGCGCTTGGGGGAGTAGGAGTGCTTGGAGGAGTAAGAGAGCTTGGGGGTGTAAGAGAGCTGGGGGGAGTAAGAGAGCTTGGGGGAATACGAGAGCTTGGGGGAGTTGGAGAACTTGGGGGATTCGGGGAGCTTGGGGGAGTAGGAGAACTTGGGGGATTCGGGGAGCTTGGGGGAGTAGGAGAACTTGGCACAGTAGAAGAGCTTGGGGGAGTAAGAGAGCTTGGGGGAGTAAGAGAGCTTGGGGGAGTAATAGAGCTTGGGATGTAAGAGAGCTTTGGGTAGTAAGAGAGCTTGGGGGAGTGGGAGAGCTTGGGGGAGTAGGAGAGCTTGGGGGAGTACGAGCGCTTGGGGGATTAGGAGAGCTTGGGGGAGACAGAGAGCTTGGGGCAGTAGAGAGCTCTGGGAAGTAGGAGATCTCGGGGGAGTAGGAGAGCTTGTGCGAGTAGGAGAGCTTGGGGGAGTAAGAGAGCTTGGTGGAGTAAGAGAGCTTGGGGAGTAAGAGAGCTTGGAGGAGAAAGAGAGCTTGGTGGAGTGGGAGAGCTTGGGGGAGTAGGAGAGCTTGGGGGAGTAGGAGCGCTTGGGGGAGTGGGAGAGCTTGGGGGAGTAGGAGAGCTTGGGGAGTAGGAGAGCTTGGTGGAGTAGGAGTGCTTGGGAGAGTAGGAGAGCTTGGGGGAGTAGGAGATCTTGGGGGAGTAGGAGAGTTTGGGGGTGTAGCAGAGCTTGGGGGAGTAGGAGAGCTTGGGGGAGTAGGAGAGCTTGGGGGAGTAGGAAAGCTTGGGAGAGTAGGAGAGCTTTGGGGAGTAGGAGAGCTTGTGGGAGTAGGACAGCTTGGGGGAGTAGGAGAGCTTGTGGGAGCAGGAGAGTTTGGGGGAGTAGGAGACCTTGGGGGAGTAGGAGAGCTTGGGGGAGTAGGAGAGCTTGGGGGAGTAGGAGATCTTGGGGGAGTAGGAGAGCTTGCGGGATTAGGAGAGCTTGGGGGAGTAGGAGAGCTTGGGGGAGTAGGAGAGCTTGGTTGATTAGGAGAGCTCGGCGGAGTAGGAGAACTTGGGGCAGTAGGAGAGCTTGGGGGAGTCGGAGAGCTTGGGGGAGTAGGAGAGCTTGGGAGGTTAGGAGATCTTGGGGGCGTATCAGAGCTTGGCGGCGTATGAGAGCTTGGGGGAGTGTGAGAGCTTGGGGTGTATGAGAGCTTGGGGAAGTAGGCGAGCTTGGGGGAGTAGTAGAGTTTGTGGTAGTGGGAGAGCTTGGGCGATTAGGAGAGCTTGGGGGAGTAAGAGAGCTTGCGGGAGGAAGAAAGCTTGGGGGAGAAAGAGAGCTTGGGGGAGTAAGAGAGCTTGGGGGATTAGGAGAGCTTGGGGGAGTAGGAGAGCTTGGGGGAGTAGGAGATTTTGGTGGAGTAGGAGAGCTTGGGGGAATACGAGAGCTTGGGGGAGTTGGAAAACTTGGGGGATTCGGGGAGCTTGGGGGAGTAGGAGAACTTGGGGGATTCGGGGAGCTTGGGGGAGTAGGAGAACTTGGCACAGTAGAAGAGCTTGGGGGAGTAAGAGAGCTTGGGGGAGTAAGAGAGCTTGGGGGAGTAATAGAGCTTGGGATGTAAGAGAGCTTTGGGTAGTAAGAGAGCTTGGGGGAGTGGGAGAGCTTGGGGGAGTAGGAGAGCTTGGGGGAGTACGAGCGCTTGGGGGATTAGGAGAGCTTGGGGGAGACAGAGAGCTTGGGGCAGTAGAGAGCTCTGGGAAGTAGGAGATCTCGGGGGAGTAGGAGAGCTTGTGCGAGTAGGAGAGCTTGGGGGAGTAAGAGAGCTTGGTGGAGTAAGAGAGCTTGGGGAGTAAGAGAGCTTGGAGGAGAAAGAGAGCTTGGTGGAGTGGGAGAGCTTGGGGGAGTAGGAGAGCTTGGGGGAGTAGGAGCGCTTGGGGGAGTGGGAGAGCTTGGGGGAGTAGGAGAGCTTGGGGGAGTAGGAGAGCTTGGGGGAGTAGGAGTGCTTGGGAGAGTAGGAGAGCTTGGGGGAGTAGGAGATCTTGGGGGAGTAGGAGAGTTTGGGGGTGTAGCAGAGCTTGGGGGAGTAGGAGAGCTTGGGGGAGTAGGAGAGCTTGGGGGAGTAGGAAAGCTTGGGAGAGTAGGAGAGCTTTGGGGAGTAGGAGAGCTTGTGGGAGTAGGACAGCTTGGGGGAGTAGGAGAGCTTGTGGGAGCAGGAGAGTTTGGGGGAGTAGGAGACCTTGGGGGAGTAGGAGAGCTTGGGGGAGTAGGAGAGCTTGGGGGAGTAGGAGATCTTGGGGGAGTAGGAGAGCTTGCGGGATTAGGAGAGCTTGGGGGAGTAGGAGAGCTTGGGGGAGTAGGAGAGCTTGGTTGATTAGGAGAGCTCGGCGGAGTAGGAGAACTTGGGGCAGTAGGAGAGCTTGGGGGAGTCGGAGAGCTTGGGGGAGTAGGAGAGCTTGGGAGGTTAGGAGATCTTGGGGGCGTATCAGAGCTTGGCGGCGTATGAGAGCTTGGGGGAGTGTGAGAGCTTGGGGTGTATGAGAGCTTGGGGAAGTAGGCGAGCTTGGGGGAGTAGTAGAGTTTGTGGTAGTGGGAGAGCTTGGGCGATTAGGAGAGCTTGGGGGAGTAAGAGAGCTTGCGGGAGGAAGAAAGCTTGGGGGAGAAAGAGAGCTTGGGGGAGTAAGAGAGCTTGGGGGATTAGGAGAGCTTGGGGGAGTAGGAGAGCTTGGGGGAGTAGGAGATTTTGGTGGAGTAGGAGAGCTTGGGGGAGTCACGGAGCTTGGGGGAGTAGGAAAACTTGGCAGAGTAGGAGAGCTTGGGGGAGTAAGAGAGCTTGGGGAGTAAGAGAGCTTGGGGGAGTAAGAGAGCTTGAGGGAGTAAGAGAGCTTGGGGGATTAAGAGAGCTTGCGGGTGTAAGAGAGCTTGGGGAGTAGGAGAGCTTGGGGGAGTAGGGGAGCTTGAGGGAGTAGGAGACCTTGGGCGAGTTGGAGAGCTTGGGGGAGAAAGAGAGCTTGGGGGAGTAAGAGAGCTTGTGGGGGAGTAAGATAGCTTGGGGGAGTAGGAGAGCTTGGGGAACAGGTGAGCTTGTGGGAATAGGAGAACTTGGGGGAGTACGAGCGCTTGCGGGTGTAGGAGTGCTTGAGGGAGAAGGAGAACTTGGCATAGTAGAAGAGCTTATGGGAGTAAGAGAGCTTGGGGGAGTAAGAGAGCTTGGTGGAGAAAGAGAGCTTGGGGGAATAGGAGTGCTTGGGGGAGTAGGAGAGCTTTGGAGAGTAGGAGAGCTTTGGGGAGTAGGGGAGCTTGTGGGAGTAGGAGAGCTTGGGGGAGTAGGAGAGCTTGGGGGATTAGGAGAGCTTGGGGGAGTCAGAGAGCTTGGGGCAGTAGGAGAGCTCTGGGGAGTAGGAGATCTTAGGGGAGTAGGAGAGCTTGGGCAAGCAGGAGAGCTTGGGGGAGTAAGATAGCTTGGAGGAGTAAGAGAGTTTGGGGAGTAAGAGAGCTTTGGGGAGTAAGAGAGCTTGGGGGAGTGGGAGAGCTTGGGGGAGTAGGAGATCTTGGGGGAGTAGGAGCGCTTGGGGGAGTAGGAGAGCTTGGGGGAGTAGGAGAGCTTGGGTGAGTAGGAGAGCTTGGGGGAGTAGGAGAGCTTGGGAGAGTAGGGGAGCTTGGGGGAGTAGGAGATCTTGGGGGAGTAGGAGAGTTTGGGGGAGTAGGAGAGCTTAGGGGAGTAGGAGAGCTTGGGGGAGTAGGAGAGCTTGGGGGAGTAGGAGAGCTTGGGAGAGCAGGAGAGCTTTGGGGAGTTGGATACTAGTGGGAGTAGGACAGCTTGGGGGAGTAGGAGAGCTTGGGGGAGTAGGAGAGCTTGGGGGAGTAGGAGAGTTTGGGGGAGTAGGAAAGCTTGGGGGAGTCGGAGAGCTTGGGGGAGTAGGAGATCTTGGGGGGGTAGGAGAGCTTCGGGGATTAGGAGAGCTTGGGGGAGTAGGAAAGCTTGGGGGAGTAGGAGAGCTTGGGAGATTAGGAGAGCTTGGCGGAGTAGGAGAACTTGGGGCAGTGTGAGAGCTTAGGGGAGTAGGAGAGCTTGGGGGAGTAGGAGAGCTTGGGGGAGTAGGAGAGCTTGAGGGAGTCGGAGAGCTTGGGGGAGTAGGAGAGCTTGGGAGGTGAGGAGAGCTTGGGGGCGTATGAGATCTTGGGAGCGTATGAGAGCTTGGGGGAAAGTGAGAGCTTGGGGTGTATGAGAGCTTGGGGGAGCAGGAGAGTTTGGGGGAGTAGGAGAGCTTGGGGTATTCGCGGAGCTTGGGGGAGTAGGAGAACTTGGGGAGTAAGAGAGCTTGGGGAGTAAGAGAGCTTGGGGAGTAAGAGAGCTTGGGGGAGTAAGAGAGCTTGAGGGAGTAAGAGAGCTTGGGGGAGTAAGAGAGCTTGCGGGTGTAAGAGAGCTTGGGGAGTAGGAAAGCTTGGGGGAGTAAGGGAGCTTGGGGGAGTAGGAGACCTTGGTCGAGTTGGAGAGCTTTGGAGAGAAAGAGAGCTTGGGGGAGTAAGAGAGCTTGTGGGGGAGTAAGATAGCTTGGGGGAGTAGGAGAGCTTGGGGAACAGGTGAGCTTGTGGGAATAGGAGAGCTTGGGGGAGTAAGAGAGCTTGGGGGAGTAAGAGAGTTTGGGGGAGTAAGAGAGCTTGGGGGTGTAAGAGATCTTGGGGAAGTAGGAGAAATTGGCAGAGTAGGAGAGCTTGGGAGAGTTGGAGAGCTTGGGGGAGTAAGAGAGCTTGGGGGAGTAAGAGAGCTTGGGGGAGTAGGAGAGCTTGGGGGAGTAGGAATGCTTGGGGGAGTAGGAGAGCTTGGGCGAGTAGGAGAGCTTGGGGGAGTAAGAGAGCTTAGGGGAGTAAGAGAGCTTGGGGGAGCAGTAGAGCTTGGGGGAGTAGGAGAGCTTGGGGCAGTAGGAGCGCTTGGGGGAGTAGGAGACATTGGGGGAGAAGGAGAGCTTGGGGGAGTAGGATAAATTGGCAGAGTAGGAGAGCTTGGAAAAGTAAGAGAGATTTGGTGGTGTAAGAGAGCTTGGGGGAGTAAGAGAGCTTGGGGGAATACGAGACCTTGGGGTGTAGGAGAGCTTGGGGGAGTAGGGGAGCTTGGGGGAGTAAGAGAGCTTGGCGGAGTAGGAGAGCTTGGGGGAGTAGGAGAACTTGGGGAATAGGAGAGCTTGGGGGAGTAGGAGAGCTTGGGGGAGTAGGAGAGCTTGGGGGAGTAGGAGAGCTTGGGGGAGTAGGAGAGCTTGGGAGAGTAGGAGAGTTTGGGGGAGTAGGAGAGCTTGGGGGAGTAGGAGAGCTTGGGGGAGTAGGAAAGCTTGGGAGAGTAGGAGAGCTTTGGGAAGTAGGAGAGCTTGTGGGAGTAGGAGAGCTTGGGGGAGTAGGAGAGCTTGGGGGAGTAGGAGAGATTGTGGTAGTAGGAGAGCTTGGGGGAGTAGGAGAGCTTGGGGGAGTAGGAGAGCTTGGGGTAGTAGGAGATATTGGGGGAGTAGGAGAGCTTGGGGTGTATGAGAGCTTGGGGAAGTAGGCGAGCCTGGGGGAGTAGTAGAGCTTGTGGGAGTGGGAGAGCTTGGGCGAGTAGGAGAGCTTGGGGGAGTAAGAGAACTTGGGGGAGGAAGAAAGCTTGGACGAGATAGAGAACTTGGGGGAGTAAGAGAGCTTGGGGGAGTGGGAGAGCTTGGGGGAGTAGGAGAGCTTGGGGGAGTAGGAGAGTTTGGGGGAGTAGGAGAGCTTGGGGGAGTCGCGGAGCTTGGGGGAGTAGGAGAACTTTGGGGAGTAGAAGAGCTTGCGGGAGTAGGAGAGCTTGGAGGAGTAGGAGAACTTGGGGGAGAAGGAGAGCTTCGGGGAGTAGTAGAACTTTTGGGTGCAGGAGAGCTTGGGGGAGTAGGAGAGCTTGGGGGATTGGATAGCTTGGTGGATTGGAGAGCCTGGGGGATTGGAGAGCTGGGTCGATTGGGGAGCTTGAGGGAGTAGGAGAGATTGGGGGATTAGAGAGCTTGGGGGAGTAGTAGAACGTGGGGGAGTAGGAGAGCTTGGAGCAGTAGGCGAGCTTGGGGGAGTTGGAGAGCTTGAGCGAGTAGGAGAGCTTGGGGGAATAGTTGAGCTTGGGGGATGAGGAGAGCTTGGGGGAGTAGGAAAGCGTGGGGGAGTAGGAGAGCTTGGAGGAGTAGGCGAGCTTGGGGGAGGAGGAGAGCTTGGGGGAGTAGCAGAGCTTGGGGGTGTCGGAGAGCTTTAGGGAGTAGGAGAGCTTGGGGGAGTAGGAGAGCTTGGAGGCGTAGAAAAATTTGGGGGAGTCGGAGAGATGGGGGAGTAGGATAGCTTGGGGGAGTAGGAGAGCTTGGGGGTGTAGGCGAGCTTGAGGGACTAGGAAAGCGTGGGGGAGTAGGAGAGCTTGGGGGAGTAGGAGAACTTGGGGGAGTAGGCGAGCTTTGGGGAGTAGGAGAGCTTGGGGGAGTAGGAGAGCTTTGGGGAGTAGGAGAACCTGGCGAGTAGGAGAGCTTGGGGGAGTAGGAGAGCTTGTAGGAGCAGGATTGCTTACCGGAGTAGGAGAGCTTGCGGGAGTAGGAGAGTTTCCGGGAGTAGGAGAGCTTGGGGGAGTAAGAGAGCTTGGGGAAGTAAGAGAGCTTGGGGGAGTTAGAGAGCTTGGGGGAGTAAGAGAGCTTGGGGGAGTAAGTGAGCTTGGGGGAGTAGGAGAGCTAGGGGGAGTAGGAGTGCTTGGGGGAGTAGGAGAGCTTGGGCGAGTAGGAGAGCTTGGGGGAGTAAGAGAGCTTAAGGGAGTAAGAGAGCTTGTGGAAGCAGTAGAGCTTGGGGGAGTAGGAGAGCTTGGGGCAGTAGGAGCGCTTGGGGGAGTAGGAGTGCTTGGAGGAGTAAGAGAGCTTGGGGGTGTAAGAGAGCTGGGGGGAGTAAGAGAGCTTGGGGGAATACGAGAGCTTGGGGGAGTTGGAGAACTTGGGGGATTCGGGGAGCTTGGGGGAGTAGGAGAACTTGGGGGATTCGGGGAGCTTGGGGGAGTAGGAGAACTTGGCACAGTAGAAGAGCTTGGGGGAGTAAGAGAGCTTGGGGGAGTAATAGAGCTTGGTGGAGTAAGAGAGCTTGGGGAGTAAGAGAGCTTGGAGGAGAAAGAGAGCTTGGTGGAGTGGGAGAGCTTGGGGGAGTAGGAGAGCTTGGGGGAGTAGGAGCGCTTGGGGGAGTAGGAGAGCTTGGGGGAGTAGGAGTGCTTGGGAGAGTAGGAGAGCTTGGGGGAGTAGGAGATCTTGGGGGAGTAGGAGAGTTTGGGGGTGTAGCAGAGCTTGGGGGAGTAGGAGAGCTTGGGGGAGTAGGAGAGCTTGGGGAGTAGGAAAGCTTGGGAGAGTAGGAGAACTTTGGGGAGTAGGAGAGCTTGTGGGAGTAGGACAGCTTGGGGGAGTAGGAGAGCTTGTGGGAGCAGGAGAGTTTGGGGGAGTAGGAGACCTTGGGGGACTAGGAGAGCTTGGGGGAGTAGGAGAGGTTGGGGGAGTAGGAGATCTTGGAGGAGTAGGAGAGCTTGCGGGATTAGGAGAGCTTGGGGGAGTAGGAGAGCTTGGGGGAGTAGGAGAGCTTGGGAGATTAGGAGAGCTCGGCGGAGTAGGAGAACTTGGGGCAGTAGGAGAGCTTGGGGGAGTCGGAGAGCTTGGGGGAGTAGGAGAGCTTGGGAGGTTAGGAGATCTTGGGGGCGTATGAGAGCTTGGGGGCGTATGAGAGCTTGGGGGAGTGTGAGAGCTTGGGGTGTATGAGAGCTTGGGGAAGTAGGCGAGCTTGGGGGAGTAGTAGAGTTTGTGGTAGTGGGAGAGCTTGGGCGATTAGGAGAGCTTGGGGGAGTAAGAGAGCTTGCGGGAGGAAGAAAGCTTGGGGGAGAAAGAGAGCTTGGGGGAGTAAGAGAGCTTGGGGGATTAGGAGAGCTTGGGGGAGTAGGAGAGCTTGGGGGAGTAGGAGATTTTGGTGGAGTAGGAGAGCTTGGGGGAGTCACGGAGCTTGGGGGAGTAGGAGAACTTGGCAGAGTAGGAGAGCTTGGGGGAGTAAGAGAGCTTGGGGAGTAAGAGAGCTTGGGGGAGTAAGAGAGCTTGAGGGAGTAAGAGAGCTTGGGGGATTAGAGCTTGCGGGTGTAAGAGAGCTTGGGGAGTAGGAGAGCTTGGGGGAGTAGGGGAGCTTGAGGGAGTAGGAGACCTTGGGCGAGTTGGAGAGCTTGGGGGAGAAAGAGAGCTTGGGGGAGTAAGAGAGCTTGTGGGGGAGTAAGATAGCTTGGGGGAGTAGGAGAGCTTGGGGAACAGGTGAGCTTGTGGGAATAGGCGAACTTGGGGGAGTACGAGCGCTTGCGGGTGTAGGAGTGATTGAGGGAGAAGGAGAACTTGGCATAGTAGAAGAGCTTATGGGAGTAAGAGAGCTTGGGGGAGTAAGAGAGCTTGGTGGAGAAAGAGAGCTTGGGGAGTAGGAGAGCTTGTGGGAGTAGGGGTGCTTGGGGGAGTAGGAGACCTTCGGCGAGTTGGAGAGCTTGGGGGAGAAAGAGAGCTTGGGGGAGTAAGAGAGCTTGTGGGGGAGTAAGATAGCTTGGGGGAGTAGGAAAGCTTGGGGAACAGGTGAGCTTGTGGGAATAGGAGAACTTGGGGGAGTACGAGCGCTTGCGGGTGTAGGAGAGCTTGAGGGAGAAGGAGAACTTGGCAGAGTAGAAGAGCTTGGGGGAATAGGAGTGCTTGGGGGAGTAGGAGAGCTTTGGAGAGTAGGAGAGCTTTGGGGAGTAGGGGAGCTTGTGGGAGTAGGAGAGCTTGGGGGAGTAGGAGAGATTGGGGGATTAGGAGAGCTTGGGGGAGTCAGAGAGCTTGGGGCAGTAGGAGAGCTCTGGGGAGTAGGAGATCTTAGGGGTAGTAGGAGAGCTTGGGCGAGCAGGAGAGCTTGGGGGAGTAAGATAGCTTGGAGGAGTAAGAGAGTTTGGGGAGTAAGAGAGCTTTGGGGAGTAAGAGAGCTTGGGGGAGTGGGAGAGCTTGGGGGAGTAGGAGTTCTTGGGGAATAGGAGCGCTTGGGGGAGTAGGAGAGCTTGGGGGAGTAGGGGAGCTTGGGTGAGTAGGAGAGCTTGGGGGAGTAGGAGAGCTTGGGAGAGTAGGGGAGCTTGGGGGAGTAGGAGATCTTGGTGGAGTAGGAGAGTTTGGGGGAGTAGGAAAGCTTGGGGGAGTCGGAGAGCTTGGGGGAGTAGGAGATCTTGGGGGAGTAGGAGAGCTTCGGGGATTAGGAGAGCTTGGGGGAGTAGGAAAGCTTGGGGGAGTAGGTGAGCTTGGGAGATTAGGAGAGCTTGGCGGAGTAGGAGAACTTGGGGCAGTGTGAGAGCTTAGGGGAGTAGGAGAGCTTGGGGGAGTAGGAGAGCTTGGGGGAGTAGGAGAGCTTGGGGGAGTCGGAGAGCTTGGGGGAGTAGGAGAGCTTGGGAGGTGAGTAGAGCTTGGGGGCGTATGAGATCTTGGGAGCGTATGAGAGCTTGGGGGAAAGTGAGAGCTTGGGGTGTATGAGAGCTTGGGGGAGCAGGAGAGTTTGGGGGAGTAGGAGAGCTTGGGGTATTCGCGGAGCTTGGGGGAGTAGGAGAACTTGGGGAGTAAGAGAGCTTGGGGAGTAAGAGAGCTTGGGGAGTAAGAGAGCTTGGGGGAGTAAGAGAGCTTGAGGGAGTAAGAGAGCTTGGGGGAGTAAGAGAGCTTGCGGGTGTAAGAGAGCTTGGGGAGTAGGAAAGCTTGGGGGAGTAAGGGAGCTTGGGGGAGTAGGAGACCTTGGTCGAGTTGGAGAGCTTGGGAGAGAAAGAGAGCTTGGGGGAGTAAGAGAGCTTGTGGGGGAGTAAGATAGCTTGGGGGAGTAGGAGAGCTTGGGGAACAGGTGAGCTTGTGGGAATAGGAGAGCTTGGGGGAGTAAGAGAGCTTGGGGGAGTAAGAGAGCTTGGGGGAGTAAGATAGCTTGGGGGTGTAAGAGATCTTGGGGAAGTAGGAGAAATTGGCAGAGTAGGAGAGCTTGGGAGAGTTAGAGAGCTTGGGGGAGTAAGAGAGCTTGGGGGAGTAAGAGAGCTTGGGGGAGTAGGGGAGCTTGGGGGAGTAGGAATGCTTGGGGGAGTAGGAGAGCTTGGGCGAGTAGGAGAGCTTGGGGGAGTAAGAGAGCTTAGGGGAGTAAGAGAGCTTGGGGGATCAGTAGAGCTTGGGGGAGTAGGAGAGCTTGGGGCAGTAGGAGCGCTTGGGGGAGTAGGAGACATTGGGGGAGAAGGAGAGCTTGGGGGAGTAGGATAAATTGGCAGAGTAGGAGAGCTTGGAAAAGTAAGAGAGATTTGGAGGTGTAAGAGAGCTTGGGGGAATACGAGACCTTGGGGTGTAGGAGAGCTTGGGGGAGTAGATGAGCTTGGGGGAGTAAGAGAGCTTGGCGGAGTAGGAGAGCTTGGGGGAGTAGGAGAACTTGGGGAATAGGAGAGCTTGGGGGAGTAGGAGAGCTTGGGGGAGTAGGAGAGCTTGGGGGAGTAGGAGAGCTTGGGGGAGTAGGAGAGCTTGGGAGAGTAGGAGAGTTTGGGGGAGTAGGAGAGCTTGGGGGAGTAGGAGAGCTTGGGGGAGTAGGAAAGCTTGGGAGAGTAGGAGAGCTTTGGGAAGTAGGAGAGCTTGTGGGAGTAGGAGAGCTTGGGGGAGTAGGAGAGCTTGGGGGAATAGGAGAGATTGTGGTAGTAGGAGAGCTTGGGGGAGTAGGAGAGCTTGGGGGAGTAGGAGAGCTTGGGGTAGTAGGAGATATTGGGGGAGTAGGAGAGCTTGGGATGTATGAGAGCTTGGGGAAGTAGGCGAGCCTGGGGGAGTAGTAGAGCTTGTGGGAGTGGGAGAGCTTGGGCGAGTAGGAGAGCTTGGGGGAGTAAGAGAACTTGGGGGAGGAAGAAAGCTTGGACGAGATAGAGAGCTTGGGGGAGTAAGAGAGCTTGGGGGAGTGGGAGAGCTTGGGGGAGTAGGAGAGCTTGGAGGAGTAGGAGAACTTGGGGGAGAAGGAGAGCTTCGGGGAGTAGTAGAACTTTTGGGTGCAGGAGAGCTTGGGGGAGTAGGAGAGCTTGGGGGATTGGATAGCTTGGTGGATTGGAGAGCCTGGGGGATTGGAGAGCTGGGTCGATTGGGGAGCTTGAGGGAGTAGGAGAGATTGGTGGATTAGAGAGCTTGGGGGAGTAGTAGAACGTGGGGGAGTAGGAGAGCTTGGAGCAGTAGGCGAGCTTGGGGTAGTTGGAGAGCTTGAGCGAGTAGGAGAGCTTGGGGGAATAGTTGAGCTTGGGGGATGAGGAGAGCTTGGGGGAGTAGGAAAGCGTGGGGGAGTAGGAGAGCTTGGAGGAGTAGGCGAGCTTGGGGGAGGAGGAGAGCTTGGGGGAGTAGCAGAGCTTGGGGGTGTCGGAGAGCTTTAGGGAGTAGGAGAGCTTGGGGGAGTAGGAGAGCTTGGAGGCATAGAAAAATTTGGGGGAGTCGGAGAGATGGGGGAGTAGGATAGCCTGGGGGAGTAGGAGAGCGTGTGGCAGTAGGAGAGCTTGGAGGAGTCGGCGAGCTTGGGGGAGTAGGAGAGCTTGGGGGAGCAGGAGAGCTTGGGGGTGTATGAGAGCTTTGGGGAGTAGGATAGCTTGGGGGAGTAGGAGAGCTTGGGGGTGTAGGCGAGCTTGAGGGACTAGGAAAGCGTGGGGGAGTAGGAGAGCTTGGGGGAGTAGGAGAACTTGGGGGAGTAGGCGAGCTTTGGGGAGTAGGAGAGCTTGGGGGAGTAGGAGAGCTTTGGGGAGTAGGAGAACCTGGCGAGTAGGAGAGCTTGGGGGAGTAGGAGAGCTTGTGGTAGCAGTGTAGCTTACCGGAGTAGGAGAGCTTGCGGGAGTAGGAGAGTTTCCGGGAGTAGGAGAGCTTGCGGGAGTAGGTGAGCATTGCCGGAGTCGGAGAGCTTGCGTGAGTATGAGAGCTTGCGGGAGTCGGAGAGCTTGCCGGATTAGGAGAGCTTACCAGAGTAGGAGAGCTTGGGCGAGTAGGAGAGCTTGGGAGAGGAGGACAGCTTAACAGAGTAGGAGCGCTTACCGGAGTCGGAGAGTTTGCGGGAGTAGGAGAGCTTCCATGAGTATGAGAGCTTGGGGGAGTATGGGAGCTTGCGGGACTATGAGATATTGTGGGAGAATGACAGCTTGTGGGAGTATGAGAGCTTGGGGTGTATGAGAGCTTGGGGGAGTAGGAGAGCTTGGGGGAGTAGGAGAGCTTGGTGGATTGGAGAGCTTGGTGGATTGGAGAGCTTGGGGGATTTGAGAGCTTGGGCGATTGTAGAGCTTGGGGGAGTAGGAGAGCTTGGGGGAGTAGGATAGCTTGCGGAAGTCGGAGAGCTTGGGGGAGTCGGAGAGCTTAGGGGAATAGGAGAGCTTGGGGGATTAGGAGAGCTTGCGGGAGTAGGAGAGCTTGGGGGAGTAGGAGAGCTTGGGGGAGTAGGAGAGCTTGGCGGATAGGAGAGCTTGGGGGAGAAGGTGAGCTTGGGGGAGTAGGAGAGCTTGGGGGAGTAGGAGAGCTTGGGGCAGTAGGAGCGCTTGGGGGAGTAGGAGACATTGGGGGAGAAGGAGAGCTTGGGGGAGTAGGATAAATTGGCAGAGTAGGAGAGCTTGGAAAAGTAAGAGAGATTTGGAGGTGTAAGAGAGCTTGGGGGAATACGAGACCTTGGGGTGTAGGAGAGCTTGGGGGAGTAGATGAGCTTGGGGGAGTAAGAGAGCTTGGCGGAGTAGGAGAGCTTGGGGGAGTAGGAGAACTTGGGGAATAGGAGAGCTTGGGGGAGTAGGAGAGCTTGGGGGAGTAGGAGAGCTTGGGGGAGTAGGAGAGCTTGGGGGAGTAGGAGAGCTTGGGAGAGTAGGAGAGTTTGGGGGAGTAGGAGAGCTTGGGGGAGTAGGAGAGCTTGGGGGAGTAGGAAAGCTTGGGAGAGTAGGAGAGCTTTGGGAAGTAGGAGAGCTTGTGGGAGTAGGAGAGCTTGGGGGAGTAGGAGAGCTTGGGGGAATAGGAGAGATTGTGGTAGTAGGAGAGCTTGGGGGAGTAGGAGAGCTTGGGGGAGTAGGAGAGCTTGGGGTAGTAGGAGATATTGGGGGAGTAGGAGAGCTTGGGATGTATGAGAGCTTGGGGAAGTAGGCGAGCCTGGGGGAGTAGTAGAGCTTGTGGGAGTGGGAGAGCTTGGGCGAGTAGGAGAGCTTGGGGGAGTAAGAGAACTTGGGGGAGGAAGAAAGCTTGGACGAGATAGAGAGCTTGGGGGAGTAAGAGAGCTTGGGGGAGTGGGAGAGCTTGGGGGAGTAGGAGAGCTTGGAGGAGTAGGAGAACTTGGGGGAGAAGGAGAGCTTCGGGGAGTAGTAGAACTTTTGGGTGCAGGAGAGCTTGGGGGAGTAGGAGAGCTTGGGGGATTGGATAGCTTGGTGGATTGGAGAGCCTGGGGGATTGGAGAGCTGGGTCGATTGGGGAGCTTGAGGGAGTAGGAGAGATTGGTGGATTAGAGAGCTTGGGGGAGTAGTAGAACGTGGGGGAGTAGGAGAGCTTGGAGCAGTAGGCGAGCTTGGGGTAGTTGGAGAGCTTGAGCGAGTAGGAGAGCTTGGGGGAATAGTTGAGCTTGGGGGATGAGGAGAGCTTGGGGGAGTAGGAAAGCGTGGGGGAGTAGGAGAGCTTGGAGGAGTAGGCGAGCTTGGGGGAGGAGGAGAGCTTGGGGGAGTAGCAGAGCTTGGGGGTGTCGGAGAGCTTTAGGGAGTAGGAGAGCTTGGGGGAGTAGGAGAGCTTGGAGGCATAGAAAAATTTGGGGGAGTCGGAGAGATGGGGGAGTAGGATAGCCTGGGGGAGTAGGAGAGCGTGTGGCAGTAGGAGAGCTTGGAGGAGTCGGCGAGCTTGGGGGAGTAGGAGAGCTTGGGGGAGCAGGAGAGCTTGGGGGTGTATGAGAGCTTTGGGGAGTAGGATAGCTTGGGGGAGTAGGAGAGCTTGGGGGTGTAGGCGAGCTTGAGGGACTAGGAAAGCGTGGGGGAGTAGGAGAGCTTGGGGGAGTAGGAGAACTTGGGGGAGTAGGCGAGCTTTGGGGAGTAGGAGAGCTTGGGGGAGTAGGAGAGCTTTGGGGAGTAGGAGAACCTGGCGAGTAGGAGAGCTTGGGGGAGTAGGAGAGCTTGTGGTAGCAGTGTAGCTTACCGGAGTAGGAGAGCTTGCGGGAGTAGGAGAGTTTCCGGGAGTAGGAGAGCTTGCGGGAGTAGGTGAGCATTGCCGGAGTCGGAGAGCTTGCGTGAGTATGAGAGCTTGCGGGAGTCGGAGAGCTTGCCGGATTAGGAGAGCTTACCAGAGTAGGAGAGCTTGGGCGAGTAGGAGAGCTTGGGAGAGGAGGACAGCTTAACAGAGTAGGAGCGCTTACCGGAGTCGGAGAGTTTGCGGGAGTAGGAGAGCTTCCATGAGTATGAGAGCTTGGGGGAGTATGGGAGCTTGCGGGACTATGAGATATTGTGGGAGAATGACAGCTTGTGGGAGTATGAGAGCTTGGGGTGTATGAGAGCTTGGGGGAGTAGGAGAGCTTGGGGGAGTAGGAGAGCTTGGTGGATTGGAGAGCTTGGTGGATTGGAGAGCTTGGGGGATTTGAGAGCTTGGGCGATTGTAGAGCTTGGGGGAGTAGGAGAGCTTGGGGGAGTAGGATAGCTTGCGGAAGTCGGAGAGCTTGGGGGAGTCGGAGAGCTTAGGGGAATAGGAGAGCTTGGGGGATTAGGAGAGCTTGCGGGAGTAGGAGAGCTTGGGGGAGTAGGAGAGCTTGGGGGAGTAGGAGAGCTTGGCGGATAGGAGAGCTTGGGGGAGAAGGTGAGCTTGGGGGAGTAGGAGAGCTTGGGGGAGTAGGAGAGCTTGATGGAGTAGGATAGCTTGGGGGAGTAGGAGAGCTTGGGGGAGTAGGAGAGATTGGGAGAGTCGGAGAGCTTGGGGGTGTAGGAGAGCTTGAGGGAGTAGGAGAGCTTGGGGGAGTAGGAGGGCGTGGGGGATTAGGAGAGTTGGGGGAGTAGGAGACCGTGGGGGAGTAGGAGAGCTTGGAGGAGTAGGCGAGTTTGGGGGAGTAGGAGAGCTTGGGGGAGTAGGAGAGCTTGGGGGTGTAGGAGAGCTTTGGGGAGTAGCAGAGCTTGGGGGAGTAGGAGAGCTTGGAGGAGAAGGAGAATTTGGGGGAGTAGGAGAGCTTCGGGGAGTAGGAGAACTTTGGGGTGTAGGACAGCTTGGGGGAGTAGGAGAGCTTGGGGGATTGGAGAGCTTGGTGGATTGGAGAGCTTGGGGATTGGAGAGCTGCTGCGATTGGAGAGCTTGGGGGAGTAGGAGAGCTTGCGGGCGTAGGACAGCTTGGGGGAGTAGGAGAGCTTGGGGGAGCAGTAGAGCTTGGGGGAGTAGGAGAGCTTGGGGGAGTAGGAGATCTTGGGGGAGAAGGAGAGCTTGGGGGAGTAGGAGAGCTTTCGTGGGTAGGAGAGCTTGGGGGAGTAGGAGAGCTTGGAGGCGTAGAAAAATTTGGGGGAGTCGGAGAGATGGGGGCGTAGGATAGCTTGGGGGAGTAGGAGAGCGTGGGGCAGTAGGAGAGCTTGGAGGAGTCGGCGAGCTTGGGGGAGTAGGAGAGCTTGGGGGAGCAGGAGAGCTTGGGGGTGTATGAGAGCTTTGGGGAGTAGGATAGCTTGGGGGAGTAGGAGAGCTTGGGGGTGTAGGCGAGCTTGAGGGACTTGGAGAGCGTGGGGGAGTAGGAGAGCTTGGGGGAGTAGGAGAGCTTGGAGGAGTCGGCGAGCTTGGGGGAGTAGGCGAGCTTTGGGGAGTAGGAGAGCTTGGGGGAGTAGGAGAGCTTTGGGGAGTAGGAGAACCTGGCGAGTAGGAGAGCTTGGGGGAGTAGGAGAGCTTGTGGGAGCAGGGTAGCTTACCGGAGTAGGAGAGCTTGCGGGAGTAGGAGAGTTTCCGGGAGTAGGAGAGCCTGCGGGAGTAGGTGAGCATTGCCGGAGTCGGAGAGCTTGCGTGAGTATGAGAGCTTGCGGGAGTCGGAGAGCTTGCCGGATTAGGAGAGCTTACCAGAGTAGGAGAGCTTGGGCGAGTAGGAGAGCTTGGGAGAGGAGGACAGCTTAACAGAGTAGGAGCGCTTACCGGAGTCGGAGAGTTTGCGGGAGTAGGAGAGCTTCCATGAGTATGAGAGCTTGGGGGAGTATGGGAGCTTGGGGGAGTAGGAGAGCTTGGTGGATTGGAGAGCTTGGTGGATTGGAGAGCTTGGGGGATTTGAGAGCTTGGGCGATTGGAGAGCTTGGGGGAGTAGGAGAGCTTGGGGGAGTAGGATAGCTTGCGGAAGTCGGAGAGCTTGGGGGAGTCGGAGAGCTTAGGGGAATAGGAGAGCTTGGGGGATTAGGAGAGCTTGCGGGAGTAGGAGAGCTTGGGGGAGTAGGAGAGCTTGGGGGAGTAGGAGAGCTTGGCGGTTAGGAGAGCTTGGGGGAGAAGGTGAGCTTGGGGGAGTAGGAGAGCTTGGGGGAGTAGGAGGGCTTGACGGAGTAGGATAGCTTGGGGGAGAGGAGAGCTTGTGGGAGTAGGAGAGATTGGGAGAGTAGGAGAGCTTGGGCGTGTAGGAGAGCTTGAGGGAGTAGGAGAGCTTGGGGGAGTAGGAGGGCGTGGGGGATTAGGAGAGTTGGGGGAGTAGGAGACCGTGGGGGAGTAGGAGAGCTTGGAGGAGTAGGCGAGTTTGGGGGAGTAGGAGAGCTTGGAGGAGTAGGAGAGCAAGGGGGTGTAGGAGAGCTTTGGGGAGTAGCAGAGCTTGGGGGAGTAGGAGAGCTTGGAGGAGAAGGAGAATTTGGGGGAGTAGGAGAGCTTCGGGGAGTAGGAGAACTTTGGGGTGTAGGACAGCTTTGGGGAGTAGGAGAGCTTGGGGGATTGGAGAGCTTGGTGGATTGGAGAGCTTGGTGATTGGAGAGCTGCTGCGATTGGAGAGCTTGGGGGAGTAGGAGAGCTTGCGGGCGTAGGACAGCTTGGGGGAGTAGGAGAGCTTGGGGGAGCAGTAGAGCTTGGGGGAGTAGGAGAGCTTGGGGGAGTAGGAGATCTTGGGGGAGAAGGAGAGCTTGGGGGAGTAGGAGAGCTTTCGTGGGTAGGAGAGCTTGGGGGAGTAGGAGAGCTTGGGGGAGTAGGATAGCTTGCGGAAGTCGGAGAGCTTGGGGGAGTTGGAGAGCTTAGGGGAATAGGAGAGCTTGGTGGATTAGGAGAGCTTGCGGGAGTAGGAGAGCTTGGGGGAGTATGAGAGCTTGGGGGAGTAGGAGAGCTTGGCGGTTAGGAGAGCTTGGGGGAGTAGGTGAGCTTGGGGGAGTAGGAGAGCTTGGGGGAGTAGGAGAGCTTGATGGAGTAGGAGAGCTTGGGAGAGTAAGAGAGCCTGGGGGAGTAGGAGAGATTGGGAGAGTAGGAGAGCTTGGGGGTGTAGGAGAGCTTGAGGGAGTAGGAGAGCTTGGGGGAGTAGGAGGGCGTGGGGGATTAGGAGAGTTGGGGGAGTAGGAGACCGTGGGCGAGTAGGAGAGCTTGGAGGAGTAGGCGAGTTTGGGGGAGTAGGAGAGCTTGTGGGAGTAGGAGAGCTTGGGGGTGTAGGAGAGCTTTGGGGAGTAGCAGAGCTTGGGGGAGTAGGAGAGCTTGGAGGAGAAGGAGAATTTGGGGGAGTAGGAGAGCTTCGGGGAGTAGGAGAACTTTGGGGTGTAGGACAGCTTGGGGGAGTAGGAGAGCTTGGGATTTGGAGAGCTTGGTGGATTGGAGAGCTTGGGGATTGGAGAGCTGCGGCGATTGGAGAGCTTGGGGGAGTAGGAGAGCTTGGGGGCGTAGGACAGCTTGGGGGAGTAGGAGAGCTTTGGGGAGTAGTAGAGCTTGGGGGAGTAGGAGAGCTTGGGGGAGTAGGAGAGCTTGGGGGAGAAGGAGAGCTTGGGGGAGTAGGAGAGCTTTCGTGGGTAGGAGAGCTTGGGGGAGTAGGAGAGCTTGGGGGAGTAGGAGATCTTGGTGGAGTAGCAGAGCTTGGTGGAGTCGGAGAGCTTGGGGGATTAGGAAAATTTGGGGCAGTAGGAGCGCTTTGGGTAGTCGGAGAGCTTGGGGGAGTCGGGGAGCTTGGGGGACTCGGAGAGCTTGGGGGAGTCGGAGAGATTGTGGGAGCAGTGTAGCTTACCGAAGTAGGAGAGCTTGCGGGTGTAGGAGAGCTTGTGGGAGTAGGAGAGCTTGCCGGATTAGGAGAGCTTACCAGAGTAAGAGAGCTTGGGCGAGTAGGAGAGCTTGGGAGAGGAGGAGAGCTTAACGGCGTAGGAGAGCTTACCGGAGTCGGAGAGTTTGGGGGAGTAGGAGAGCTTCCATGATTATGAGAGTTGGGGGATTATGAGAGCTTGCGGGAGCATGAGAGCTTGGGGGAGTATGAGAGCTTTTGGGAGTATGAGAGCTTGGGGGATTATGAGAGCTTGGGGGAGTAGGAGAGCTTGGGGGAGTAGGAGATCTTGGGGGAGTCGGAGATCTAGGGCGGATAGGAGAGCTTAGGGGAGGAGGAGAGCTTGGGGGAGTAGGAGAGTTTGGTGGAGTAGGAGAGCTTGGTGGATTAGGAGAGCTTGGGGGAACAGGAAAGCTTGGGGGAGTAGGAGAGCTTGGGGGAGTAGGAGAGCTTGGGGGAGTAGGCGAGCTTGAGGGAGTAGGAGAGCGTGGGGGAGTAGGGGAGCTTGGGGGAGTAGGAGAACTTGGGGGAGTAGGAGAGCTTGGGGGAGTAGGAGAACTTGGGGAGTAGGAGAGCTTGGGGGAGTAGGAGAGCTTGTGGGAGCAGAGTAGCTTACCGGAGTAGGAGAGCTTGCGGGAGTAGGAGAGTTTGCGGGAGTAGGAGAGCTTGCGGGAAGAGGTGAGCATTGCGGGAGTCGGAGAGCTTGCGTGAGTAGGAGAGCTTGCGGGAGTTGAGAGCTTGCCGGATTAGGAGAGATTACCAGAGTAGGAGAGCTTGGGCGAGTAGGAGAGCTTGGGAGAGGAGGACAGCTTAACAGAGCAGGAGCGCTTTCCGGAGTCGGAGATTTTGGGGAAGTAGGAGAGCTTCCATGAGTATGAGAGCTTGGGGGAGAATGAGAGCTTGCGGGAGTATGAGAGCTTGTGGGGTATGACAGCTTGTGGGAGTATGAGAGCTTGGGGTGTATGAGAGCTTGGGGAATGGGAGAGCTTGGGGGAGTAGGAGAGCTTGGTGGATTGGAGAGCTTGGTGGATTGGAGAGCTTGGGGGATTGGAGAGCTTGGGCGATTGGAGAGATTGGGGGTGTAGGAGAGCTTGAGGGAGTAGGATAGCTTGGGGGAGAAGGAGGGCGTGGGGGATTAGGAGAATTGGGGAGGAGGAGAGCGTGGGGGAGTAGGAGAGCTTGGAGGAGTCGGCGAGTTTGGGAGAGTAGGAGAGCTTGGGAGAGTAGGAGAGCTTGAGGGTGGAGGAGAGCTTTGGGGAGTAGGAGAGCTTGGGGGAGTTGGATAGCTTGGAGGAGAAGGAGAATTTGGGGGAGTAGGAGAGCTTCGGGGATTAGGAGAACTTTGGGGTGTAGGACAGCTTGGGCGAGTAGGAGAGCTTGGGGGATTGGAGAGCTTGGTGGATTGGAGAGCTTGGAGATTGGAGAGCTGCGGCGATTGGAGAGCTTGGGGGAGTAGGAGAGCTTGGGGAGTAGGAGAGCTTGGGGGAGTAGGAGAGTGGGGGAGTAGAAGAGCTTGGGGGAGTAGGAGAGCTTGGGGGAGTAGGAGAGCTTGAGGGAGAAGGAGAGCTTGGGGGAGTATGAGAGCATCCAAGAGTAGGAGAGCTTGGGGGAGTAGGAGAGCTTGGGGGAGTAGGAGAGCTTGGTGGATTAGGAGAGCTTGGTGGAGTAGGAGAGCTTGGTGGAGTAGGAGAGCTTGGGGGATTAGGAAAACTTGGGGCAGTAGGAGAGCTTGGGGTAGTCGGAGAGCTTGGGGGAGTCGGAGAGCTTGGGGGTTTCGGAGAGCTTGGGGGAGTCGGAGACCTTGTGGGAGTCGTAGAGCTTGGGGGTGTCAGAGATCTTGGGATAGTCGGAGAGCTTGGGGGAGTAGGAGAGCTTGGGGGAGTAGGAGAGCTTGGGGGAGTAGGAGAGCTTGGGGGAGTAGAAGTGCTTGGGGGAGTAGGAGAGCTTGGGGGAGTAGGAGAGCTTGGGGGAGTAGGCGAGCTTTAGGGAGTAGGAGAGCGTGGGGGAGTAGGAGAGCTTGATGGAGTAGGAGAGCTTGGGGGAGTAGGAGAGCTTGGGGGAGTAGGAGAGATTGGGAGAGTAGGAGAGCTTGGGGGTGTAGGAGAGCTTGAGGGAGTAGGAGAGCTTGGGGGAGTAGGAGGGCGTGGGGGATTAGGAGAGTTGGGGGAGTAGGAGACCGTGGGGGAGTAGGAGAGCTTGGAGGAGTAGGCGAGTTCGGGGGAGTAGGAGAGCTTGGGGGAGTAGGAGAGCTTGGGGGTGTAGGAGAGCTTTGGGGAGTAGCAGAGCTTGGGGGAGTAGGAGAGCTTGGAGGAGAAGGAGAATTTGGGGGAGTAGGAGAGCTTCGGGGAGTAGGAGAACTTTGGGGTGTAGGACAGCTTGGGGGAGTAGGAGAGCTTGGGGGATTGGAGAGCTTGGTGGATTGGAGAGCTTGGGGATTGGAGAGCTGTGGCGATTGGAGAGCTTGGGGGAGTAGGAGAGCTTGGGGGCGTAGGACAGCTTGGGGGAGTAGGAGAGCTTGGGGGAGTAGTAGAGCTTGGGGGAGTAGGAGAGCTTGGGGGAGTAGGAGAGCTTGGGGGAGAAGGAGAGCTTGGGGGAGTAGGAGAGCTTTCGTGGGTAGGAGAGCTTGGGGGAGTAGGAGAGCTTGGGGGAGTAGGAGATCTTGGTGGAGTAGCAGAGCTTGGTGGAGTCGGAGAGCTTGGGGGATTAGGAAAACTTGGGGCAGTAGGAGAGCTTTGGGTAGTCGGAGAGCTTGGGGGAGTCGGAGAGTTTGGGGCCTCGTAGAGCTTGGGGGAGTCGGAGAGATTGTGGGAGCAGGGTAGCTTACCGAAGTAGGAGAGCTTGCGGGTGTAGGAGAGTTTGCGGGAGTAGGAGAGCTTGCTTGAGTATGAGAGCATTGCGGGAGTAGGAGAGCTTGCGTGAGTAGGAGAGCTTGCGGGAGTCGGAGAGCTTGTGGGAGTAGGAGAGCTTGCCGGATTAGGAGAGCTTACCAGAGTAAGAGAGCTTGGGCGAGTAGGAGAGCTTGGGAGAGGAGGAGAGCTTAACGGCGTAGGAGAGCTTACCGGAGTCGGAGAGTTTGGGGGAGTAGGAGAGCTTCCATGATTATGAGAGTTGGGGGATTATGAGAGCTTGCGGGAGTATGAGAGCTTGGGGGAGTAGGAGAATTGGGGGAGTGGGAGAGCTTGCGGGAGTAGGAGAGCATTGCGATAGTAGGAAAGATTGCGGGAGTCGGAGAGCTTGTGGGAGTAGGAGAGCTTGCCGGATTAGGAGAGCTTACCAGAGTAAGAGAGCTTGGGCGAGTAGGAGAGCTTGGGAGAGGAGGAGAGCTTAACGGCGTAGGAGAGCTTACCGGAGTCGGAGAGTTTGGGGGAGTAGGAGAGCTTCCATGATTATGAGAGTTGGGGGATTATGAGAGCTTGCGGGAGTATGAGAGCTTGGGGGAGTATGAGAGCTTGTGGGAGTATGAGAGCTTGGGGGATTATGAGAGCTTGGGGGAGTAGGAGAGCTTCGGGGAGTTGGAGAGCTTGGGGGAGTAGGAGATCTTGGGGGAGTAGGAGATCTAGGGCGGATAGGAGAGCTTAGGGGAGGAGGAGAGCTTGGGGGAGTAGGAGAGTTTGGTGGAGTAGGAGAGCTTGGTGGAGTAGGAGAGCTTGGGGGAGTAGGAAAGCTTGGGGGAGTAGGAGAGCTTGGGGGAGTAGGAGAGCTTGGGGGAGTAGGAGAACTTGGGGAGTAGGAGAGCTTGGGGGAGTAGGAGAGCTTGTGGGAGCAGGGTAGCTTACCGGAGTAGGAGAGCTTGCGGGAGTAGGAGAGTTTGCGGGAGTAGGAGAGCTTGCGGGAAGAGGTGAGCATTGCGGGAGTCGGAGAGCTTGCGTGAGTAGGAGAACTTGCGGGAGTTGAGAGCTTGCCGGATTAGGAGAACTTACCAGAGTAGGAGAGCTTGGGCGAGTCGGAGAGCTTGGGAGAGGAGGACAGCTTAACAGAGCAGGAGCGCTTTCCGGAGTCGGAGATTTTGGGGGAGTAGAAGAGCTTCCATGAGTATGAGAGCTTGGGGGATTATGAGAGCTTGCGGGAGTATGAGAGCTTGTGGGGGTATGACAGCTTGTGGGAGTATGAGAGCTTGGGGTGTATGAGAGCTTGGGGAATGGGAGAGCTTGGGGGAGTAGGAGAGCTTGGTGGATTGGAGAGCTTGGTGGATTGGAGAGCTTGGGGAATTGGAGAGCTTGGGCGATTGGAGAGCTTGGGGGTGTAGCAGAGCTTGAGGGAGTAGGAGAGCTTGGGGGAGAAGGAGGGCGTGGGGGATTAGGAGAGTGGGGGAGGAGGAGAGCGTGGGGGAGTAGGAGAGCTTGGAGGAGTCGGCGAGTTTGGGGGAGTAGGAGAGCTTGGGAGAGTAGGAGAGCTTGGGGGTGGAGGAGAGCTTTGGGGAGTAGGAGAGCTTGGGGGAGTTGGAGAGCTTGGAGGAGAAGGAGAATTTGGGGGAGTAGCAGAGCTTCGGGGATAAGGAGAACTTTGGGGTGTAGGACAGCTTGGGCGAGTAGGAGAGCTTGGGGGATTGGAGAGCTTGGTGGATTGGAGAGCTTGGAGATTGGAGAGCTGCGGCGATTGGAGAGCTGGAGGAGTAGGAGAGCTTGGGGGAGTAGGAGAGCTTGGGGGAGTAGGAGAGCTTGGGGGAGTAGTAGAGCTTGGGGTAGTCGGAGAGCTTGGGGGAGTCGGAGAGCTTGGGGGACTCGGAGAGCTTGGGGGAGTCGGAGACCTTGTGGGAGTCGTAGAGCTTGGGGGTGTCAGAGATCTTGGGAGAGTCGGAGAGCTTGGGGGAGTAGGACAGCTTGGGGGAGTAGGAGAGCTTGGGGGAGTAGAAGTGCTTGGGGGAGTAGGAGAGCTTGGGGGAGTAGGAGAGCTTGGGGGAGGAGGCGAGCTTTAGGGAGTAGGAGAGCGTGGGGGTGTAGGAGAGCTTGGTTTAGTAGGAGAATTGGGGGAGTGGGAGACCTTGCGGGAGTAGGAAAGCATTGCGATAGTAGGAGAGCTTGCGGGAGTCGGAGAGCTTGTGGGAGTAGGAGAGCTTGCCGGATTAGGAGGGCTTACCAGAGTAAGAGAGCTTGGGCGAGTAGGAGAGCTTGGGAGAGGAGGAGAGCTTAACAGCGTAGGAGAGCTACCGGAGTCGGAGAGTTTGGGGGAGTAGGAGAGCTTCCATGATTATGAGAGTTGGGGAAGTATGAGAGCTTGCGGGAGTATGAGAGCTTGGGGGAGTATGAGAGCTTGTGGGAGTATGAGAACTTGGGGGATTATGAGAGCTTGGGGGAGTAGGAGAGCTTGGGGGAGTAGGAGAGCTTGGGGGAGTAGGAGATCTTGGGGGAGTTGGAGATCTAGAGCGGATAGGAGAGCTTAGGAGAGGAGGAGAGCTTGTTGGGAGTAGGAGCGTTTGGTGGAGTAGGAGAGCTTGGTGGAGTAGGCGAGCTTGGGGGAGTAGGAGAGCTTGGGGGAGTAGGAGAGCTTGGGGGAGTAGGAGAGCTTGGTGGAGTAGGGGAGCTTGGTGGAGTAGGAGAGCTTGGGGGAGTAGGAAAGCTTGCGGGAGTAGGAGAGCTTGGGGGAGTAGGAGAGATTGGGGGAGTAGAAGTGCTTGGGGGAGTAGGAGAACTTGGGGGAGTAGGCGAGTTTTGGGGAGTAGGAGAGCTTGGGGGAGTAGGAGAGCATGTGGGAGTAGGAGAACTTGGGGGAGTGGGAGAGCTTGGTGGATTGGAGAGCATGGGTGATTGGAGACCTGGGGCGATTGGAGAGCTTGTGGGATTAGGAGAGCTTGGGGGAGGAGGAGAGCGTGGGGCAGTAGGAGAGCTTGGAGGAGTAGGCGAGCTTGGTGGAGTAGGAGAGCTTGGGGGAGTAGGAGAGCTTGGGGGAGTAGGAGAGCTTGGGGGTGTATGAGAGCTTTGGGAAGTAGGAGAGCTTGGGTTAGTAGGAGAGCTTGGAGGAGTAGGAGAACTTGGGGGAGAAGGAGAGCTTCGGGGAGTAGGAGAGCTTGGGGGAGTCGGAGAGCTTGGGGGATTCGTTGAGCTTGGGGGAGTCGGAGAGCTTGGGGGAGTCGTATAGCTTGGGGGAGTAGGAGAGCTTGGGGGAGTCGGAGAGATTGGGTGAGTAGGACAGCTTGGGGGAGTAGGAGAGCTTGGGGGAGTTGAAGAGCTTGGGGGAGTAGGAGAGCTTGGGGGAGTAGGAGAGCTTGGGGGAGTAGGCGAGCTTGAGGGAGTAGGAGAGCGTGGGGGAGTAGGAGAGCTTGGGGGAGTAGGAGAACCTGGGGGAGTAGGCGAGCTTTGGGGAGTAGGAGAGCTTGGGTGTGTAGGAGAGCTTGGGGGAGTAGGAGAACTTGGGGAGTAGGAGAGCTTGGGGGAGTAGGATAGTTTGTGGGAGCAGGGTAGCTTACCGGAGTAGGAGAAATTGCGGGAGTAGGAGAGTTTGCGGGAGTAGGAGAGCTTGCGGGAGTGGGTGAGCATTGCGGGAGTCGGAGAGATTGCGTGAGTAGGAGCACTTGCGGGAGTCGGAGAGCTTGCCGGATTAGGAGAGCTTCCCAGAGTAGGAGAGCTTGGGCGAGTAGGAGAGCTTCGGAGAGGAGGACAGTTTAACAGAGTAGGAGCGCTTACCGGAGTCGGAGAGTTTGGGGGAGTAGGAGAGCTTCCATGAGTATGAGAGCTTGGGGGAGTATGAGAGCTTGCGGGAGTATGAGAGCTTGTGGGAGTATGACAGCTTGTGGGAGTATGAGAGCTTGGGGTGTATGAGAACTTGGGGGAGTAGGAGAGCTTGGGGGAGTAGGAGAGCTTGGTGGATTGGAGAGCCTGGTGGATTGGAGAACTTGGGGGATTGGAGAGCTTGAGCGATTGGAGAGCTTGGGGGAATAGGAGAGCTTGGGGTGTAGAAGAGCTTGGGGGAGTAGGATAGCTTGCGGAAGTCGGAGAGCTTGGGTGAGTCGGAGAGCTTAGGAAATAGGAGAGCTTGGGGGATTAGGAGAGCTTGTGGGAGTAGGAGAGCTTGGGGGAGTAGGAGAGCTTGGGGGAGTAGGAGAGATTGGGGGTTAGGAGAGCTTGGGGGAGAAGGAGAGCTTGAGAGAGTCGGAGAGCTTGGGGGAGTAGGAGAGCTTGGTGGAGTAGGAGAGCTTGGTGGAGTAGGAGAGCTTGGGGGAGTAGGAGAGCTTGAGGGAGTAGGAGAGCTTGGGGGAGTAGGATAGTTTGTGGGAGCAGGGTAGCTTACCGGAGTAGGAGAGCTTGCGGGAGTGGGTGAGCATTGCGGGAGTCGTAGAGCTTGCGTGAGTAGGAGAACTTGCGGGAGTCGGAGAGCTTGACGTATTAGGAGAGCTTCCCAGAGTTGGAGAGCTTGGGCGAGTAGGAGAGCTTGGGAGAGGAGGACAGCTTAACAGAGTAGGAGCGCTTACCGGAGTCGGAGAGTTTGGGGGAGTAGGAGAGCTTCCATGAGTATGAGAGCTTGGGGGAGTATGAGAGCTTGCGGGAGTATGAGAGCTTGTGGGAGTATGACAGCTTGTGGGAGTATGAGAGCTTGGGGTGTATGAGAACTTGGGGGAGTAGGAGAGCTTGGGGGAGTAGGAGAGCTTGGTGGATTAGAGAGCTTGCTGGATTGGAGAACTTGGGGGATTGGAGAGCTTGAGCGATTGGAGAGCTTCGGGGAATAGGAGAGCTTGGGGTGTAGAAGAGCTTGGGGGAGTAGGATAGCTTGCGGAAGTCGGAGAGCTTGGGTGAGTCGGAGAGCTTAGGAAATAGGAGAGCTTGGGGGATTAGGAGAGCTTGTGGGAGTAGGAGAGCTTGGGGGAGTAGGAGAGCTTGGGGGAGTAGGAGAGCTTGGGGGAGTAGGAGAGCTTGGGGGAGTAGGAGAGATTGGGGGAGTAGAGAGCTTGGGAGTGTAGGAGAGCTTGAGGAAGTAGGAGAGCTTGGGGGAGTAGGAGGGCGTGGGGGATTAGGAGAGTTGGGTGAGTAGGAGAGCGTGGGGGTGTAGGAGAGCTTGGAGGAGTAGGCGGGTTTGGGGGAGTAGGAGAACTTGGGGGAGTAGGAGAGCTTGGGGGTGTAGGAGAGCTTTGGGGAGTAGGAGAGCTTGTGGGAGTAGGAGAGCTTGGAGGAGAAGGAGAATTTGGGGGAGTAGGAGAGCTTCGGTGAGTAGGAGAACTTTGGGGTGTAGGACAGCTTGGGGGAGTAGAAGAGCTTGGGTGAGTAGGAGAGCTTGGGGGTTCGGAGAGCTGGGGGGAGTAGGAGAGCTTGAGAGAGTAGTAGAGCTTGGGGGAGTAGGAGAGCTTGGGGGAGTAGGAGAGCTTGAGGGAGTAGGAGAGCTTGGGGGAGTAGGATAGTTTGTGGGAGCAGGGTAGCTTACCGGAGTAGGAGAGCTTGCGGGAGTGGGTGAGCATTGCGGGAGTCGGAGAGCTTGCGTGAGTAGGAGAACTTGCGGGAGGCGGAGAGCTTGACGTATTAGGAGAGCTTCCCAGAGTAGGAGAGCTTGGGCGAGTAGGAGAGCTTGGGAGAGGAGGACAGCTTAACAGAGTAGGAGCGCTTACCGGAGTCGGAGAGTTTGGGGGAGTAGGAGAGCTTCCATGAGTAGGAGAGCTTGGGGGAGTATGAGAGCTTGCGGGAGTATGAGAGCTTGTGGGAGTATGACAGCTTGTGGGAGTATGAGAGCTTGGGGTGTATGAGAACTTGGGGGAGTAGGAGAGCTTGGGGGAGTAGGAGAGCTTGGTGGATTGGAGAGCTTGCTGGATTGGAGAACTTGGGGGATTGGAGAGCTTGAGCGATTGGAGAGCTTCGGGGAATAGGAGAGCTTGGGGTGTAGAAGAGCTTGGGGGAGTAGGATAGCTTGCGGAAGTCGGAGAGCTTGGGTGAGTCGGAGAGCTTAGGAAATAGGAGAGCTTGGGGGATTAGGAGAGCTTGTGGGAGTAGGAGAGCTTGGGGGAGTAGGAGAGCTTGGGGGAGTAGGAGAGCTTGGGGGTTAGGAGAGCTTGGGGGAGTAGGAGAGCTTGAGAGAGTAGGAGAGCTTGGGGGAGTAGGAGAGCTTGGTGGAGTAGGAGAGCTTGGTGGAGTAGGAGAGCTTGGGGGAGTAGGAGAGCTTGGGGGAGTAGGAGAGCTTGGGGGAGTAGGAGAGCTTGGGGGAGTAGGAGAGATTGGGGGAGTAGAGAGCTTGGGAGTGTAGGAGAGCTTGAGGGAGTAGGAGAGCTTGGGGGAGTAGGAGGGCGTGGGGGATTAGGAGAGTTGGGTGAGTAGGAGAGCGTGGGGGAGTAGGAGAGCTTGGAGGAGTAGGCGGGTTTGGGGGAGTAGGAGAGCTTGGGGGAGTAGGAGAGCTTGGGGGTGTAGGAGAGCTTTGGGGAGTAGGAGAGCTTGTGGGAGTAGGAGAGCTTGGAGGAGAAGGAGAATTTGGGGGAGTAGGAGAGCTTCGGTGAGTAGGAGAACTTTGGGGTGTAGGACAGCTTGGGGCAGTAGAAGAGCTTGGGTGAGTAGGAGAGCTTGGGGGTTAGGAGAGCTGGGGGGAGTAGGAGAGCTTGAGAGAGTAGTAGAGCTTGGGGGAGTAGGAGAGATTGGGGGAGTAGGAGCGCTTGGTGGAGTAGGAGAGCTTGGTGGAGTAGGAGAGCTTGGGGGATTAGGAAAACTTGGGGCAGTAGGAGAGCTTGGGGTAGTCGGAGAGCTTGGGGGAGTCGGAGAGCTTGGGGGACTCGGAGAGCTTGGGGGAGTCGGAGAGCTTGTGGGAGTCGTAGAGCTTGGGGGTGTCGGGTATCTTGGGAGAGTCGGAGAGCTTGGGGGAGTAGGACAGCTTGGGGGAGTAGGATAGTTTGTGGGAGCAGGGTAGCTTACCGGAGTAGGAGAAATTGCGGGAGTAGGAGAGTTTGCGGGAGTAGGAGAACTTGCGGGAGTGGGTGAGCATTGCGGGAGTCGGAGAGATTGCGTGAGTAGGAGAACTTGCGGGAGTCGGAGAGCTTGCCGGATTAGGAGAGCTTCCCAGAGTAGGAGAGCTTGGGCGAGTAGGAGAGCTTGGGAGAGGAGGACAGCTTAACAGAGTAGGAGCGCTTACCGGAGTCATAGAAACATAGAAACATAGAAACATAGAAAATAGGTGCAGGAGTAGGCCATTCGGCCCTTCTAGCCTGCACCGCCATTCAATGAGTTCATGGCTGAACATTCAACTTCAGTACCCCATTCCTGCTTTCTCGCCATACCCCTTGATCCCCCTAGCAGTAAGGACCTCATCTAACTCCTTTTTGAATATATTTAGTGAATTGGCCTCAACAACTTTCTGTGGTAGAGAATTCCACAGGTTCACCACTCTCTGGGTGAAGAAGTTCCTCCGCATCTCGGTCCTAAATGGCTTACCCCTTATCCTTAGACTGTGACCCCTGGTTCTGGACTTCCCCAACATTGGGAACATTCTTCCTGCATCTAACCTGTCTAACCCTGCCAGAATTTTATATGTTTCTATGAGGTCCCCTCTCATTCTTCTGAACTCCAGTGAATACAAGCCCAGTTGATCCAGTCTTTCTTGATAGGTCAGTCCCGCCATCCCGGGAATCAGTCTGGTGAACCTTCGCTGCACTCCCTCAATAGCAAGAATGTCCTTCCTCAGGTTAGGAGACCAAAACTGTACACAATACTCCAGGTGTGGCCTCACCAATGCCCTGTACAACTGTAGCAACACCTCCCTGCCCCTGTACTCAAATCCCCTTGCTATGAAGGCCAACATGCCATTTCCTTTCTTAACCGTCTGCTGCACCTGCATGCCAACCTTCAATGACTGATGTACCATGACACCCAGGTCTCTTTGCACCTCCCCTTTTCCTAATCTGTCACCATTCAGATAATAGTCTGTCTCTCTGTTTTTACCACCAAAGTGGATAACCTCACATTTATCCACATTATACTTCATCTGCCATGCATTTGCCCACTCACCCAACCTATCCAAGTCGCTCTGCAGCCTCACAGCATCCTCCTCGCAGCTCACACTGCCACCCAACTTAGTGTCATCCGCAAATTTGGAGATACTACATTTAATCCCCTCATCTAAATCATTAATGTACAGTGTAAACAGCTGGGGCCCCAGCACAGAACCTTGCGGTACCCCACTAGTCACTGCCTGCCATTCTGAAAAGTACCCATTTACTCCTACTCTTTGCTTCCTGTCTGACAGCCAGTTCTCAATCCATGTCAGTACACTACCCCCAATCCCATGTGCTCTAACTTTGCACATCAATCTCTTGTGTGGGACCTTGTCGAACGCCTTCTGAAAGTCCAAAACTACCACATCAACTGGTTCTCCCTTATCCACTCTACTGGAAACATCCTCAAAAAATTCCAGAAGATTTGTCAAGCATGATTTCCCTTTCACAAATCCATGCTGACTTGGACCTATCATGTCACCTCTTTCCAAATGCACTGCTATGACATCCTTAATAATTGATTCCATCATTTTACCCACTACCGATGTCAGGCTGACCGGTCTATAATTCCCTGTTTTCTCTCTCCCTCCTTTTTTAAAAAGTGGGGTTACATTGGCTACCCTCCACTCCATAGGAACTGATCCAGAGTCAATGGAATGTTGGAAAATGACTGTCAACGCATCCACTATTTCCAAGGCCACCTCCTTAAGTACTCTGGGATGCAGTCCATCAGGCCCTGGGGATTTATCGGCCTTCAATCCCATCAATTTCCCCAACACAATTTCCCGGCTAATAAGGATTTCCCTCAGTTCCTCCTCCTTACTAGACCCCCCGACCCCTTTTATAACCGGAAGGTTGTTCGTGTCCTCCTTCGTGAATACCGAACCAAAGTACTTGTTCAATTGGTCCGCCATTTCTTTGTTCCCCGTTATGACTTCCCCTGATTCTGACTGCAGGGGACCTACATTTGTCTTTACTAACCTTTTTCTCTTTACATATCTATAGAAACTTTTGCAATCCGTCTTAATGTTCCCTGCAAGCTTCTTCTCATACTCCATTTTCCCTGCCCTAATCAAACCCTTTGTCCTCCTCTGCTGAGTTCTAAATTTCTCCCAGTCCCCAGGTTCGCTGCTATTTCTGGCCAATTTGTATGCCACTTCCTTGGCTTTAATACTATCCCTGATTTCCCTTGATAGCCACGGTTGAGCCACCTTGCCTTTTTTATTTCTATGCCAGACAGGAATGTACAATTGTTGTAGTTCATCCATGCGGTCTCTAAATGTCTGCCATTGCCCATGCTTAGGAAATAGGAGAGCTTGGGGGATTAGGAGAGCTTGTGGGAGTAGGAGAGCTTGGGGGAGTAGGAGAGCTTGGGGGAGTAGGAGAGCTTGGGGGTTAGGAGAGCTTGGGGGAGTAGGAGAGCTTGAGAGAGTCGGAGAGTTTGGGGGAGTAGGAGAGCTTCCATGAGTATGAGAGCTTGGGGGAGTATGAGAGCTTGCGGGAGTATGAGAGCTTGTGGGAGTATGACAGCTTGTGGGAGTATGAGAGCTTGGGGTGTATGAGAACTTTGGGGAATAGGAGAGCTTGGGGGAGTAGGAGAGCTTGGTGGATTGGAGAGCCTGGTGGATTGGAGAACTTGGGGGATTGGAGAGCTTGAGCGATTGGAGAGCTTGGGGGAATAGGAGAGCTTGGGGTGTAGAAGAGCTTGGGGGAGTAGGATAGCTTGCGGAAGTCGGAGAGCTTGGGTGAGTCGGAGAGCTTAGGAAATAGGAGAGCTTGGGGGATTAGGAGAGCTTGTGGGAGTAGGAGAGCTTGGGGGAGTAGGAGAGCTTGGGGGAGTAGGAGAGCTTGGGGGTTAGGAGAGCTTGGGGGAGTAGGAGAGCTTGTGAGAGTAGGAGAGCTTGGGGGAGTAGGAGAGCTTGGTGGAGTAGGAGAGCTTGGTGGAGTAGGAGAGCTTGGGGGAGTAGGAGAGCTTGAGGGAGTAGGAGAGCTTGGGGGAGTAGGATAGTTTGTGGGAGCAGGGTAGCTTACCGGAGTAGTAGAGCTTGCGGGAGTGGGTGAGCATTGCGGGAGTCGGAGAGCTTGCGTGAGTAGGAGAACTTGCGGGAGTCGGAGAGCTTGCCGGATTAGGAGAGCTTCCCAGAGTAGGAGAGCTTGGGCGAGTAGGAGAGCTTGGGAGAGGAGGACAGCTTAACAGAGTAGGAGCGCTTACCGGAGTCGGAGAGTTTGGGGGAGTAGGAGAGCTTCCATGAGTATGAGAGCTTGGGGGAGTATGAGAGCTTGCGGGAGTATGAGAACTTGTGGGAGTATGACAGCTTGTGGGAGTATGAGAGCTTGGGGTGTATGAGAACCTGGGGGAGTAGGAGAGCTTGGGGGAGTAGGAGAGCTTGGTGGACTGGAGAGCTTGCTGGATTGGAGAACTTGGGGGATTGGAGAGCTTGAGCGATTGGAGAGCTTCGGGGAATAGGAGAGCTTGGGGTGTAGAAGAGCTTGGGGGAGTAGGATAGCTTGCGGAAGTCGGAGAGCTTGGGTGAGTCGGAGAGCTTAGGAAATAGGAGAGCTTGGGGGATTCGGAGAGCTTGTGGGAGTAGGAGAGCTTGGGGGAGTAGGAGAGCTTGGGGGAGTAGGAGATCTTGGGGGTTAGGAGAGCTTGGGGGAGTAGGAGAGCTTGAGAGAGTAGGAGAGCTTGGGGGAGTAGGAGAGCTTGGTGGAGTAGGAGAGCTTGGTGGAGTAGGAGAGCTTGGGGGAGTAGGAGAGCTTGGGGGAGTAGGAGAGCTTGGGGGAGTAGGAGAGCTTGGGGGAGTAGGAGAGATTGGGGGAGTAGAGAGCTTGGGAGTGTAGGAGAGCTTGAGGGAGTAGGAGAGCTTGGGGGAGTAGGAGGGCGTGGGGGATTAGGAGAGTTGGGCGAGTAGGAGAGCGTGGGGGAGTAGGAGAGCTTGGAGGAGTAGGCGGGTTTGGGGGAGTAGGAGAGCTTGGGGGAGTAGGAGAGCTTGGGGGTGTAGGAGAGCTTTGGGGAGTAGGAGAGCTTGGGGGAGTAGGAGAGCTTGGAGGAGAAGGAGAATTTGGGGGAGTAGGAGAGCTTCGGTGAGTAGGAGAACTTTGGGGTGTAGGACAGCTTGGGGGAGTAGAAGAGATTGGGGGATTGGAGAGCATGTTGGATTGGAGAGCTTAGGGATTGGAGGGCTGCGGCGATTGGAGAGTTTGGGGGAGTAGGAGAGCTTGGGGGAGTAGGAGAGCTTGGGGGCGTAGGAGAGCTTGGGGGAGTAGGAGAGCTTGGTGGAGTAGGGGAGCTTGATGGAGTAGGAGAGCTTGGGGGAGTAGGAAAGCTTGCGGGAGTAGGAGAGCTTGGGGGAGTAGGAGAGATTGGGGGAGTAGGAGAACTTGGGGAAGTAGGAGAGCGTGGGGGAGTAGGGGAGCTTGGAGGAGCAGGCGAGTTTGGGGGAGTAGGAGAGCTTGGGGGAGTAGGAGAGCTTGGGGCTGTAGGAGAGCTTTGGGGAGTAGCAGAGCTTGTGGGAGTAGGAGAGCTTGGAGGAGTAGGAGAACTTGGGGGAGTAGGAGAGCTTCGGGGAGTAGGAGAACTTGGGGAGTAGGAGAGCTTGCGGGAGTAGGAGAGCTTGTGGGAGCAGGGTAGCTTACCGGAGTAGGAGAGCTTGCGGGAGTAGGAGAGTTTGCGGGAGTAGGAGAGATTGCGGGAGTAGGTGAGCATTGCGGGAGTCGGAGAGCTTGCCTGAGTAGGAGAGCTTGCGGGAGTCGGAGAGCTTGCCGGATTACGAGAGCTTACCTGAGTAGGAGAGCTTGGGCGAGTAGGACAGCTTGGGAGAGGAGGACAGCTTAACAGAGTAGGAGCACTTTCCGGAGTCGGAGAGTTTGGGGGAGTAGGAGAGCTTCCATGAGTATGAGAGCTTCGGGGATTATGAGAGCTTGCGGGAGTATGAGACCTTGTGGGAGTATGACAGCTTGTGGGAGAATGAGAGCTTGGGGTGTATGAGAGCTTGGGGGAGTAGGAGAGCTTGGGGGAGTAGAAGAGCTTGGTGGATTGGAGAGCTTGATGGATTGGAGAGCATGGGGGATTGGAGAGCTTGGGCGATTGGAGAGCTTGGGGGAGTAGGAGAGCTTGGGGGAGTAGAAGAGCTTGGGGGTGTAGGATAGCTTGCGGAAGTCGGAGAGCTTGGGTGAGTCGGGGAGCTTAGGGGAATAGGAGAGCTTGGAGGATTAGGAGAGCTTGTGGGAGTAGGAGAGCTTGGGGGAGTAGAAGAGCTTGGGGGAGTAGGAGAGCTTGGGGGTTAGGAGAGCTGGGGGGAGTAGGAGAGCTTGAGAGAGTAGGAGAGCTTGGGGGAGTAGGAGAGATTGGGGGAGTAGGACAGCTTGGTGGAGTCGGAGAGCTTGGTGGAGTAGGAGAGCTTGGGGGATTAGGAAAACTTGGGGCAGTAGGAGAGCTTGGTGTAGTCGGAGAGCTTGGGGGAGTCGGAGAGCTTGGGGGACTCGGAGAGCTTGGGGGAGTCGGAGAGCTTGTGGGAGTCGTAGAGCTTGGGGGTGTCGGAGATCTTGGGAGAGTCGGAGAGCTTGGGGGAGTAGGACAGCTTGGGGGAGTAGGAGAGATTGGGAGAGTAGGAGAGCTTGGGGGTTTAGGAGAGCTTGAGGGAGTAGGAGAGCTTGGGGGAGTAGGAGGGCGTGGGGGATTAGGAGAGCTGGGGGAGTAGGAGAGCGTGGGGGAGTAGGAGAGCTTGGAGGAGTAGGCGAGTTTGGGGGAGTAGGAGAGCTTGGGGGAGTAGGAGAGCTTGGGGGTGTAGGAGAGCTTTGGGGAGTAGCAGAGCTTGGGGGAGTAGGAGAGCTTGGAGGAGAAGGAGAATTTGGGGGAGTAGGAGAGCTTCGGGGAGTAGGAGAACTTTGGGGTGTAGGACAGCTTGGGGGAGTAGGAGAGCTTGGGGGATTGGAGAGTTTGGTGGATTGGAGAGCTTGGGGATTGGAGAGCTGCGGCGATTGGAGAGCTTGGGGGAGTAGGAGAGCTTGGGGGAGTAGGACCGCTTGGGGGAGTAGGAGAGCTTGGGGGAGTAGTAGAGCTTGGGGGAGTAGGAGAGCTTGGGGGAGTAGGAGAGCTTGGGGGAGAAGGAGAGCTTGGGGGAGTAGGAGAGCTTTCGTGGGTAGGAGAGCTTGGGGGAGTAAGAGAGCTTGGGGGAGTAAGATAGCTTGGGGGAGTAGGAGAGCTTGGGGAACAGGTGAGCTTGTGGGAAAAGGAGAGCTTGAGGGAGTACGAGCATTGCAGGTGTAGGAGAGCTTGAGGGAGAAGGAGAACTTGTCAGAGTAGGAGAGCTTGGGGGAGTAAGAGAGCTTGGGGGAGTAAGAGAGCTTGGTGGAGAAAGGGATCTTGGGGGAGTAAGAGAGCTTGGGGGAGTAAGAGAGCTTGGGGGAGTAAGAGAGTTTGGGGGAGTAAGAGAGCTTGGGGGAGTAAGAGAGCTTGGTGGAGAAAGAGATCTTGGGGGAGTAAGAGAGTTTGGGGGAGTAAGAGAGCTTGGGGGAGTAAGAGAGTTTGGGGGAGTAAGAGAGCTTGGGCGTGTAAGTGAGCTTGGGGGAGTAGGAGAAATTGGCAGAGTAGGAGAGCTTGGGGGAGTTAGAGAGCTTGGGGGAGTAAGAGAGCTTGGGGGAGTAAGAGAGCTTGGGGGAGTAGGAGAGCTTGGGGGAGCAGGAGTGCTTGGGGGAGTAGGAGAGTTGGGAGAGTAGGAGAACTTGGGGGAGTAGGAGAGTTTGGGGGAGTAGGAGAGCTTGGGATGGTAGGAGAGCTTGGGGGCGTATGAGAGCTTGGGTCGTATGAGAGCTTGGGGGTGTGTGAGAGCTTGGGGTGTATGAGAGCTTGGGGAAGTAGGCGAGCTTGGGGGAGTAGTAGAGCTTGTGGTAGTGGGAGAGCTTGGGCGAGTAGGAGAGCTTGGGGGAGTAAGAGAGCTTGGGGGAGGAAGAAAGCTTGGGGGAGAAAGAGAGCTTGGGGGAGTAAGAGAGCTTGGCGGAGTAGGAGAGCTTGGGGGAGTAGGAGAACTTGGGGGAGTAGGAGAGCTTGGGGAGCAGGAGAGCTTGGGAGAGTAGGAGAGCTTTGGGGAGTAGGCAATCTTGGGGGAGTAGGAGACTTTGGGGGAGTAGGAGAGCTTGGGGGAGTAGGAGAGCTTGGGGGAGGTGGAAAGCTTGGGGGAGTAGGAGAGCTTGGGAGAGTAGGAGAGCTTTGGGGAGTAGGAGAGCTTGTGAGAGTAGGAGAGCTTGGGGGAGTAGGAGAGCTTGGGGTTGTAGGAGATCTTGCGGGGGTAGGAGAGCTTGGGGGATTAGGAGAGTTTGGGGAAGTATGAAAGC
This sequence comes from Pristiophorus japonicus, assembly GCF_044704955.1. Classification (NCBI taxonomy): domain Eukaryota; kingdom Metazoa; phylum Chordata; class Chondrichthyes; family Pristiophoridae; genus Pristiophorus; species Pristiophorus japonicus. The sequence continues at coordinate 592,859 of NW_027253477.1, forward strand.
TTGGGGGAGTAGGAGAGCTTGGGAGATTAGGAGAGCTTGGCGGAGCAGGAGAACTTGGGGCAGTAGGAGAGCTTAGGGGAGTAGGAGAGCTTGGGGGATTAAGAGAGCTTGGGGGAGTAGGAGAGCTTGGGAGAGTAGTAGAGCTTGGCAGAGTAGGAGAACTTGGGGCAGTAGGAGAGCTTAGGGGAGTAGGAGAGCTAGGGGGAGTCGGAGAGCTTGGGGGAGTAGGAGAGTTTGGGGGAGTCGGAGAGCTTGGGGGAGTAGGAGAGCTTGGGATGGTAGGAGAGCTTGGGGGCGTATGAGAGCTTGGGTCGTATGAGAGCTTGGAGGAGTGTGAGAGCTTGTGGTGTATGAGAGCTTGGGGAAGTAGGCGAGCTTGGGGGAGTAGTAGAGCTTGTGGGAGTGGGAGAGCTTGGGCGAGTAGGAGAGTTTGGGGGAGTAAGAGAGCTTGGGGGAGGAAGAAAGCTTGGGGGAGAAAGAGAGCTTGGGGGAGTAAGAGAGCTTGGCGGAGTAGGAGAGCTTGGGGAGTAGGAGAACTTGGGGGAGTAGGAAAGCTTGGGGAGTAGGAGAGCTTGGGAGAGTAGGAGAGCTTTGGGGAGTAGGAGATCTTGGGGGAGTAGGAGACTTTGGCGGAGTAGGAGAGCTTGGGGGAGTAGGAGAGCTTGGCGGAGTAGGAAAGCTTGGGGGAGTAGGAGAGCTTGGGAGAGTAGGAGAGCTTTGGGGAGTAGGAGAGCTTGTGAGAGTAGGAGAGCTTGGGGGAGTAGGAGAGCTTTGTGGAGTAGGAGAGCTTGGGGGAGTAGGAGAGTTTGGGGAATAGGAGAACTTGGGGTAGTAGGAGATCTTGGGGGAGTAGTAGAGCTTGGGGGATTAGGAGAGCTTGGGGGAGTAGGAGAGCTTGGGGGAGTAGGAGAGCTTGGGAGAGTAGTAGAGCTTGGCAGAGTAGGAGAACTTGGGGCAGTAGGAGAGCTTAGGGGAGTAGGAGAGCTTGGGGGAGTCGGAGAGCTTGGGGGAGTAGGAGAGCTTGGGGGAGTCGGAGAGCTTGGGGGAGTAGGAGAGCTTGGGATGGTAGGAGAGCTTGGGGGCGTATGAGAGCTTGGGTCGTATGAGAGCTTGGGGGAGTGTGAGAGCTTGGGGTGTATGAGAGCTTGGGGAAGTAGGCGAGCTTGGGGGAGTAGTAGAGCTTGTGGTAGTGGGAGAGCTTCGGCGAGTAGGAGAGCTTGGGGGAGTAAGAGAGCTTGGGGGAGGAAGAAAGCTTGGGGGAGAAAGAGAGCTTGGGGGAGTAAGAGAGCTTGGCGGAGTAGGAGAGCTTGGGGGAGTAGGAGAACTTGGGGGAGTAGGAGAGCTTGGGGAGCAGGAGAGCTTGGGAGAGTAGGAGAGCTTTGGCGGTTAGGCGATCTTGGGGGTGTAGGAGACTTTGGGGGAGTAGGAGAGCTTGGGGGAGTAGGAGAGCTTGGGGGAGGTGGAAAGCTTGGGGGAGTAGGAGAGCTTGGGAGAGTAGGAGAGCTTTGGGGAGCAGGAGAGCTTGTGAGAGTAGGAGAGCTTGGGGGAGTAGGAGAGCTTGGGGTTGTAGGAGATCTTGCGGGGGTAGGAGAGCTTGGGGGATTAGGAGAGTTTGGGGAAGTATGAGAGCTTGGGGGAGTAGGAGAGCTTGGGAGAGTAGGAGAGCTTGGCGGAGCAGGAGAACTTGGGGCAGTAGGAGAGCTTAGGGGAGTAGGAGAGCTTGGGGGAGTAGGAGAGCTTGGGGGAGAAGGAGAGCTTGGGAGAGTAGTAGAGCTTGGCAGAGTAGGAGAACTTGGGGCAGTAGGAGAGCTTAGGGGAGTAAGAGAGCTTGGGGGAGTCGGAGAGCTTGGGGGAGTAGGAGAGCTTGGGATGGTAGGAGAGCTTGGGGGCGTATGAGAGCTTGGGTCGTATGAGAGCTTGGGGGAGTGTGAGAGCTTGGGGTTGTAGGAGATCTTGCGGGGGTAGGAGAGCTTGGGGGATTAGGAGAGTTTGGGAAAGTATGAGAGCTTGGGGGAGGGAGTAGGAGAGCTTGGGAGAGTAGGAGAGCTTGGCGGAGCAGGAGAACTTGGGGCAGTAGGAGAGCTTAGGGGAGTAGGAGAGCTTAGGGGAGTAGGAGAGCTTGGGGGAGTAGGAGAGCTTGGGGGAGTCGGAGTGCTTGGGGGAGTAGGAGAGCTTGGGGAAGGTGGAAAGCTTGGGGGAGTAGGAGAGCTTGGGAGAGTAGGAGAGCTTTGGGGAGTAGGAGAGCTTGTGAGAGTAGGAGAGCTTGGGGGAGTAGGAGAGCTTGGGGGAGTAGGAGAGATTGGGGGAGTAGGAGAGCTTGGGGGAGTAGGAGAGCTTGGGGGAGTAGGAGAGCTTGGGGTTGTAGGAGATCTTGCGGGGGTAGGAGAGCTTGGGGGATTAGGAGAGTTTTGGGGAAGTATGAGAGCTTGGGGGAGTAGGAGAGCTTGGGGGATTAGGAGAGCTTGGGGGAGTCAGAGAGCTTGGGGCAGTAGGAGAACTCTGGGGAGTAGGAGATCTTGGGGTAGTAGGAGAGCTTGGGCGAGTAGGAGAGCTTGGGGGAGTAAGAGAGCTTGGTGGAGTAAGAGAGCTTGGGGAGTAAGAGAGCTTGAGGAGTAAGAGACCTTGGGGGAGTGGGAGAGCTTGGGGGAGTAGGAGAGCTTGGGGGAGTACGAGCGCTTGGGGGAGTAGGAGAGTTTGGGGGATTACGAGAGCCTGGGGGAGTAGGAGATCTTGGGGGAGTAGGAGAGCTTGGGTGAGTAGGAGAGCTTGAGGGAGTAGGAGAGTTTGGGGGAGTAGGAGTGCTTGGGGGAGTAGGAGAGCTTGGGGGAGTAGGAGAGCTTGGGGGAGTAGGAGAGCTTGGGGGAGAAGGAGAGCTTGGGGTAGTAGGAGATCTTGGGGGAGTAGGAGAGCTTGGGGGATTAGGAGAGCTTGGGGGAGTAGGAGAACTTCGGGGAGTAGGAGAGCTTGGGAGAGTAGGAGAGCTTGGCAGAGTAGGAGAACTTGGGGCAGTAGGAGAGCTTAGGGGAGTAGGAGAGCTTAGGGGAGTAGGAGAGCTTGGGGGAGTAGTAGAGCTTGGGGGAGTCGGAGAGCTTGGGGGAGTAGGACAGCTTGGGAGGGTAGGAGAGCTTGGGGGCGTATGAGAGCTTGGGTCGTATGAGAGCTTGGGGGAGTGTGAGAGCTTGGGGTGTATGAGAGCTTGGGGAAGTAGGCGAGCTTGGGGGAGTAGAGAGCTTGTGGGAGTGGGAGAGGTTGGGCGACTAGGAGAGCTTGGGGGAGTAAGAGAGCTTGGGGGAGGAAGAAAGCTTGGGGAGAAAGAGCGCTTGGGGGAGTAAGAGAGCTTGGAGGAGTAGGAGAGCTTGGGGGAGTAGGAGAGCTTGGGGGAGTAGGTGAGGTTGGGGGAGTAGGAGAGCTTGGGAGAGTAGGAGAGCTTGGGGGAGTAGGAGATCTTGGGGGAGTAGGAGAGTTTGGGGGAGTAAGAAAGCTTGGGGGAGTAGGAGCGCTTGGGAGAGTCGGAGAGCGTTATGGAGTAGGAGAGCTTGTGGGAGTAGTTGAGCTTGGGGGAGTAGGAGAGCTTGGGGGAGTAGGAGAGATTGGGGGAGTAGGAGAGCTTGGGGGAGTAGGAGAGCTTCGGGGAGTAGGAGAGCTTGGGGTAGTAGGAGATCTTGGGGGAGTAGGAGAGCTTGGGGGATTAGGAGAGCTTGGGGGAGTAGGAGAGCTTGGGGGAGTAGGAGAGCTTGGGAGAGTAGGAGAGCTTGGCGGAGCTGGAGAACTTGGGGCAGTAGGAGAGCTTAGGGGAGTAGGAGAGCTTGGGGGAGTAGGAGAGCTTGGGGGAGTAGGAGAGATTGTGGGAGTCGGAGAGCTTTGGGGAGTAGGAGAGCTTGGGAGGGTAGGAGAGCTTGGGGGCGTATGAGAGCTTGGGGTGTATGAGAGCTTGGGGAAGTAGGCGAGCTTGGGGGAGTAGTAGAACTTGTGGGAGTGGGAGAGCTTGGGCGAGTAGGAGAGCTTGGGGGAGTAAGAGAACTTGGGGGAGGAAGAAAGCTTGGGGGAGAAAGAGAGCTTGGGGGAGTAACAGAGCTTGGGGGAGTAGGAGAGCTTGTGGGAGTAGGAGAGCTTGGGGGAGTAGGAGAGTTTGGGGGAGTAGGAGAGCTTGGGGGAGTCGCGGAGCTTGGGGGAGTAGGAGAACTTGGCAGAGTAGGAGAGCTTGGGGGAGGAAGAAAGCTTGGGGAGTAAGAGAGCTTGGGGGAGTAAGAGAGCTTGAAGGAGTAAGAGAGCTTGGGGGAGTAAGAGAGCTTGCGGGTTTAAGAGAGCTTGGGGAGTAGGAGAGCTTGGGGGAGTAGGGGAGCTTGGGGGAGTAGCAGACCTTGGGCTAGTAGGAGATCTTGGGGGAGTAAGAGAGCTTGGGGGAGTAAGAGAGCTTGGGGGAGTAAGATAGCTTGGGGGAGTAGGAGAGCTTGGGGAACAGGTGAGCTTGTGGGAAAAGGAGAGCTTGGGGGAGTACGAGCATTGCGGGTGTAGGAGAGCTTGAGGGAGAAGGAGAACTTGTCAGAGTAGGAGAGCTTGGGGGAGTAAGAGAGCTTGGTGGAGAAAGAGAGCTTGGGGGAGTAAGAGAGCTTGGGGGAGTAAGAGAGCTTGGGGGAGTAAGAGAGTTTGGGGGAGTAAGAGAGCTTGGGCGTGTAAGTGAGCTTGGGGGAGTAGGAGAAATTGGCAGAGTAGGAGAGCTTGGGGGAGTTAGAGAGCTTGGGGGAGTAAGAGAGCTTGGGGGAGTTAGAGAGCTTGGGGTAGTAGGAGATCTTGGGGGAGTAGGAGAGCTTGGGGGATTAGGAGAGCTTGGGGGAGTAGGAGAGCTTCGGGGAGTAGGAGAGCTTGGGAGAGTAGGAGAGCTTGGCAGAGTAGGAGAACTTGGGGCAGTAGGAGAGCTTAGGGGAGTAGGAGAGCTTGGGGGAGTAGGAGAGCTTGGGGGAGTAGTAGAGCTTGGGGGAGTCGGAGAGCTTGGGGGAGTAGGAGAGCTTGGGAGTGTAGGAGAGCTTGGGGGCGTATGAGAGCTTGGGTCGTATGAGAGCTTGGGGGAGTGTGAGAGCTTGGGGTGTATGAGAGCTTGGGGAAGTAGGCGAGCTTGGGGGAGTCGAGAGCTTGTGGGAGTGGGAGAGGTTGGGCGAGTAGGAGAGCTTGGGGGAGTAAGAGAGCTTGGGGGAGGAAGAAAGCTTGGGGAGAAAGAGCGCTTGGGGGAGTAAGAGAGCTTGGAGGAGTAGGAGAGCTTGGGGGAGTCGGAGAGCTTGGGGGAGCAGGAGAGCTTGGGGGAGTAGGAGAGCTTGGGAGAGTAGGAGAGCTTGGGGGAGTAGGAGATCTTGGGGGAGTCGGAGAGTTTGGGGGAGTAGGAGAGCTTGGGGAAGTAGGAGAGCTTGGGGGAGTAAGAAAGCTTGGGGGAGTAGGAGCGCTTGGGAGAGTAGGAGAGCGTTATGGAGTAGGAGAGCTTGTGGGAGTAGTTGAGCTTGGGGGAGTAGGAGAGCTTGGGGGAGTATAAGAGATTGGGGGAGTAGGAGAGCTTGGGGGAGTAGGAGAGCTTCGGGGAGTAGGAGGGCTTGGGGTAGTAGGAGATCTTGGGGGAGTAGGAGAGCTTGGGGGATTAGGAGAGCTTGGGGGAGTAGGAGAGCTTGGGGGAGTAGGAGAGCTTGGGAGAGTAGGAGAGCTTGGCGGAGCTGGAGAACTTGGGGCAGTAGGAGAGCTTAGGGGAGTAGGAGAGCTTGGGGGAGTAGGAGAGCTTGGGGGAGTAGGAGAGATTGTGGGAGTCGGAGAGATTTGGGGAGTAGGAGAGCTTGGGAGGGTAGGAGAGTTTGGCGGCGTATGAGAGCTTGGGGTGTATGAGAGCTTGGGGAAGTAGGCGACCTTGGGGGTGTAGTAGAGCTTGTGGGAGTGGGAGAGCTTGGGCGAGTAGGAGAGCTTGGGGGTGGAAGAGAACTTGGGGGAGTAAGAAAGCTTGGGGGAGAAAGAGAGCTTGGGGGAGTAACAGAGCTTGGGGGAGTAGGAGAGCTTGGGGGAGTAGGAGAGCTTGGGGGAGTAGGAGAGCTTGGGGGAGTAGGAGAGCTTGGGGGAGTCGCGGAGCTTGGGGGAGTAGGAGAACTTGGCAGAGTAGGAGAGCTTGGGGGAGGAAGAAAGCTTGGGGAGTAAGAGAGCTTGGGGGACTAAGAGAGCTTGAAGGAGTAAGAGAGCTTGGGGGAGTAAGAGAGCTTGCGGGTGTAAGAGAGCTTGGGGAGTAGGAGAGCTTGGGGGAGTAGGGGAGCTTGGGGGAGTAGCAGACCTTGGGCTAGTAGGAGATCTTGGGGGAGTAAGAGAGCTTGGGGGAGTAAGAGAGCTTGGGGGAGTAAGATAGCTTGGGGGAGTAGGAGAGCTTGGGGAACAGGTGAGCTTGTGGGAAAAGGAGAGCTTGGGGGAGTACGAGCATTGCGGGTGTAGGAGAGCTTGAGGGAGAAGGAGAACTTGTCAGAGTAGGAGAGCTTGGGGGAGTAAGAGAGCTTGGGGGAGTAAGAGAGCTTGGTGGAGAAAGAGAGCTTGGGGGAGTAAGAGAGCTTGGGGGAGTAAGAGAGCTTGGGGGAGTAAGAGAGTTTGGGGGAGTAAGAGAGCTTGGGCGTGTAAGTGAGCTTGGGGGAGTAGGAGAAATTGGCAGAGTAGGAGAGCTTGGGGGAGTTAGAGAGCTTGCGGGAGTAAGAGAGCTTGGGGGAGTAAGAGAGCTTGGGGGAGTAGGAGAGCTTGGGGGAGCAGGAGTGCTTGGGGGAGTAGGAGAGTTGGGAGAGTAGGAGAACTTGGGGGAGTAGGAGATCTTGGGGGAGTAGGAGAGTTTGGGGGAGTAGGAGAGCTTGGGGGAGTAGGAGAGCTTGGGGGAGTAGGAGAGCTTTGTGGAGTAGGAGAGCTTGGGGGAGTAGGAGAGTTTGGGGAATAGGAGAGCTTGGGGTAGTAGGAGATCTTGGGGGAGTAGTAGAGCTTGGGGGATTAGGAGAGCTTGGGGGAGTAGGAGAGCTTGGGCGAGTAGGAGAGCTTGGGAGAGTAGTAGAGCTTGGCAGAGTAGGAGAACTTGGGGCAGTAGGAGAGCTTAGGGGAGTAGGAGAGCTTGGGGGAGTCGGAGAGCTTGGGGGAGTAGGAGAGCTTGGGGGAGTCGGAGAGCTTGGGGGAGTAGGAGAGCTTGGGATGGTAGGAGAGCTTGGGGGCGTATGAGAGCTTGGGTCGTATGAGAGCTTGGGGCGTGTGAGAGCTTGGGGTGTATGAGAGCTTGGGGAAGTAGGCGAGCTTGGGGGAATAGTAGAGCTTGTGGTAGTGGGAGAGCTTGGGCGAGTAGGAGAGCTTGGGGGAGTAAGAGAGCTTGGGGGAGGAAGAAAGCTTGGGGGAGAAAGAGAGCTTGGGGGAATAAGAGAGCTTGGCGGAGTAGGAGAGCTTGGGGGAGTAGGAGAACTTGGGGGAGTAGGAGAGCTTGGGGAGAAGGAGAGCTTGGGAGAGTAGGAGAGCTTTGGGGAGTAGGAGATCTTGGGGGAGTAGTAGACTTTGGGGGAGTAGGAGAGCTTGGGGGAGTAGGAGAGCTTGGGGGAGGTGGAAAGCTTGGGGGAGTAGGAGAGCTTGGGAGAGTAGGAGAGCTTTGGGGAGTAGGAGAGCTTGTGAGAGTAGGAGAGCTTGGGGGAGTAGGAGAGCTTGGGGTTGTAGGAGATCTTGCGGGGGTAGGAGAGCTTGGGGGATTAGGAGAGTTTGGGGAAGTATGAGAGCTTGGGGGAGTAGGAGAGCTTGGGAGAGTAGGAGAGCTTGGCGGAGCAGGAGAACTTGGTGCAGTAGGAGAGCTTAGGGGAGTAGGAGAGCTTGGGGGAGTAGTAGAGCTTGGGGGAGTAGGAGAGCTTGGGAGAGTAGTAGAGCTTGGCAGAGTAGGAGAACTTGGGGCAGTAGGAGAGCTTAGGGGAGTAGGAGAGCTTGGGGGAGTCGGAGAGCTTGGGGGAGTAGGAGAGCTTGGGGGAGTCGGAGAGCTTGGGGGAGTAGGAGAGCTTGGGATGGTAGGAGAGCTTGGGGGCGTATGAGAGCTTGGGTCGTATGAGAGCTTGGGGGAGTGTGAGAGCTTGGGGTGTATGAGAGCTTGGGGAAGTAGGCGAGCTTGGGGGAGTAGTAGAGCTTGTGGGAGTGGGAGAGCTTGGGCGTGTAGGAGAGTTTGGGGAAGTAAGAGAGCTTGGGGGAGGAAGAAAGCTTGGGGGAGAAAGAGAGCTTGGGGGAGTAAGAGAGCTTGGCGGAGTAGGAGAGCTTGGGGGAGTAGGAGAACTTGGGGGAGTAGGAGAGCTTGGGGAGTAGGAGAGCTTGGGAGAGTAGGAGAGCTTTGGGGAGTAGGAGATCTTGGGGGAGTAGGAGACTTTGGCGGAGTAGGAGAGCTTGGGGGAGTAGGAGAGCTTGGGGGAGTAGGAAAGATTGGGGGAGTAGGAGAGCTTGGGAGAGTAGGAGAGCTTTGGGGAGTAGGAGAGCTTGTGAGAGTAGGAGAGCTTGGGGGAGTAGGAGAGCTTGGGGGAGTAGGAGAGATTGGGGGAGTAGGAGAGCTTGGGGGAGTAGGAGAGCTTGGGGGAGTAGGAGAGCTTGGGGTTGTAGGAGATCTTGCGGGGGTAGGAGAGCTTGGGGGATTAGGAGAGTTTGGGGAAGTATGAGAGCTTGGGGGAGTAGGAGAGCTTGGGAGAGTAGGAGAGCTTGGCGGAGCAGGAGAACTTGGGGCAGTAGGAGAGCTTAGGGGAGTAGGAGAGCTTAGGGGAGTAGGAGAGCTTGGGGGAGTAGGAGAGCTTGGGGGAGTCGGAGAGCTTGGGGGAGTAGGAGAGCTTGGGAGGGTAGGAGAGCTTGGGGGCGTATGAGAGCTTGGGGTGTATGAGAGCTTGGGGAAGTAGGCGAGCTTGGGGGAGTAGTCGAGCTTGTGGGAGTGGGAGAGCTTGGGCGAGTGGGAGAGCTTGGGGGAGTAAGGGAACTTGGGGGAGGAAGAAAGCTTGGGGGAGAAAGAGAGCTTGGGGGAGTAAGAGAGCTTGGGGGAGTAGGAGAACTTGGGGGAGTAGGAGAGCTTGGGGGAGTAGGATTGTTTGGGGGAGTAAGAGAGCTTGGGGGAGTAGGAGAGCTTGGCGGCGTATGAGAGCTTGGGTCGTATGAGAGATTGGCGAAGTAGGCGAGCTTAGGGGAGTAGTAGAGCTTGTGGGAGTGGGAGAGCTTGGGCGAGTAGGAGAGCTTGGGGGAGTAAGAGAGCTTGGGGGAGGAAGAAAGCGTGGGGGAGTAGGAGAGCTTGGGGGAGTAGGAGAGCTTGGGGGAGTAGGAGAGATTGGGGGAGTAGGAGAGCTTGGGTCGTATGAGAGCTTGGGGGAGTGTGAGAGCTTGGGGTGTATGAGAGCTTGGGGAAGTAGGCGAGCTTAGGGGAGTAGTAGAGCTTGTGGGAGTGGGACAGTTTGGGCGAGTAGGAGAGCTTGGGTGAGTAAGAGAGCTTGGGGGAGGAAGAAAGCGTCGGGGAGTAGGAGAGCTTGGGGGAGTAGGAGAGCTTGGGGGAGCAGGAGAGATTGGGGGAGTAGGAGAGCTTGGGGGAGTAGGAGAGCTTGGGGGAGTAGGAGAGCTTGGGGTTGTAGGAGATCTTGCGGGGGTAGGAGAGCTTGGGGGATTAGGAGAGTTTGGGGAAGTATGAGAGCTTGGGGGAGTAGGAGAGCTTGGGAGAGTAGGAGAGCTTGGCGGAGCAGGAGAACTTGGGGCAGTAGGAGAGCTTAGGGGAGTAGTAGAGCTTGGGGGAGTAGGAGAGCTTGGGGGAGTAGGAGAGCTTGGGGGAGTCGGAGAGCTTGGGGGAGTAGGAGAGCTTGGGTGGGTAGGAGAGCTTGGGGGCGTATGAGAGCTTGTGGTGTATGAGAGCTTGGGGTTGTAGGAGATCTTGCGGGGGTAGGAGAGCTTGGGGGATTAGGAGAGTTTGGGGAAGTATGAGAGCTTGGGGGAGTAGGAGAGCTTGGGAGAGTAGGAGAGCTTGGCGGAGCAGGAGATCTTGGGGCAGTAGGAGAGCTTAGGGGAGTAGGAGAGCTTAGGGGAGTAGGAGAGCTTGGGGGAGTAGGAGAGCTTGGGGGAGTCGGAGAGCTTGGGGGAGTAGGAGAGCTTGGGAGGGTAGGAGAGCTTGGGGGCGTATGAGAGCTTGGGGTGTATGAGAGCTTGGGGAAGTAGGCGAGCTTGGGGGAGTAGTCGAGCTTGTGGGAGTGGGACAGCTTGGGCGAGTGGGAGAGCTTGGGGGAGTAAGGGAACTTGGGGGAGGAAGAAAGCTTGGGGGAGAAAGAGAGCTTGGGGGAGTAAGAGAGCTTGGGGGAGTAGGAGAACTTGGGGGAGTAGGAGAGCTTGGGGGAGTAGGATTGTTTGGGGGAGTAAGAGAGCTTGGGGGAGTAGGAGAGCTTGCGGCGTATGAGAGCTTGGGTCGTATGAGAGATTGGCGAAGTAGGCGAGCTTAGGGGAGTAGTAGAGCTTGTGGGAGTGGGAGTGCTTGGGCGAGTAGGAGAGCTTGGGGGAGTAAGAGAGCTTGGGGGAGGAAGAAAGCGTGGGGGTGTAGGAGAGCTTGGGGGAGTAGGAGAGCTTGGGGGAGTAGGAGAGATTGGGGGAGTAGGAGAGCTTGGGTCGTATGAGAGCTTGGGGGAGTGTGAGAGCTTGGGGTGTATGAGAGCTTTGGGAAGTAGGCGAGCTTAGGGGAGTAGTAGAGCTTGTGGGAGTGGGACAGTTTGGGCGAGTAGGAGAGCTTGGGGGAGTAAGAGAGCTTGGGGGAGGAAGAAAGCGTCGGGGAGTAGGAGAGCTTGGGGGAGTAGGAGAGCTTGGGGGAGTAGGAGAGATTGGGGGAGTAGGAGAGCTTGGGGGAGTAGGAGAGCTTGGGGGAGTAGGAGAGCTTGGGGTTGTAGGAGATCTTGCGGGGGTAGGAGAGCTTGGGGGATTAGGAGAGTTTGGGGAAGTATGAGAGCTTGGGGGAGTAGGAGAGCTTGGGAGAGTAGGAGAGCTTGGCGGAGCAGGAGAACTTGGGGCAGTAGGAGAGCTTAGGGGAGTAGTAGAGCTTGGGGGAGTAGGAGAGCTTGGGGGAGTAGGAGAGCTTGGGGGAGTCGGAGAGCTTGGGGGAGTAGGAGAGCTTGGGAGGGTAGGAGAGCTTGGGGGCGTATGAGAGCTTGTGGTGTATGAGAGCTTGGGGAAGTAGGCGAGCTTGGGGGAGTAGTCGAGCTTGTGGGAGTGGGAGAGCTTGGGCGAGTGGGAGAGCTTGGGGGAGTAAGGGAACTTGGGGGAGGAAGAAAGCTTGGGGGAGAAAGAGAGCTTGGGGGAGTAAGAGAGCTTGGGGGAGTAGGAGAACTTGGGGGAGTAGGAGAGCTTGGGGGAGTAGGATTGTTTGGGGGAGTAGGAAAGCTTGGGGGAGTCACGGAGCTTGGGGGAGTAGGAGAACTTGGCAGAGTAGGAGAGCTTGGGGGAGGAAGAGAGCTTGGGGGAGTAAGAGAGCTTGAAGGAGTAAGAGAGCTTGGGGGAGTAGGAGAGCTTGGCGGCGTATGAGAGCTTGGGTCGTATGAGATCTTGGGGGAGTGTGAGAGCTTGGGGTGTATGAGAGCTTGGGGAAGTAGGCGAGCTTAGGGGAGTTGTAGAGCTTGTGGGAGTGGGAGAGCTTGGGCGAGTAGGAGAGCTTGGGGGAGTAAGAGAGCTTGGGGGAGGAAGAAAGCGTGGGGGAGTAGCAGAGCTTGGGAGAGTAGGAGAGCTTGGGGGAGTAGGAGATCTTGGGGGTGTAGGAGAGTTTGGGGGAGTAGGAGAGCTTGGGGAAGTAGGAGAGCTTGGGGGAGTAGGAAAGCTTGGGGGAGTAGGAGAGCTTGGGCAAGGACGAGAGCTTTGGGGAGTAGGAGAGCTTGTGGAGTAGGAGAGCTTGGGGGAGTAGGAGAGCTTGGGGGAGTAGGAGCCATTGGGGGAGTAGGATAGCTTGGGGGAGTAGGAGAGCTTCGGGGAGTAGGAGAGCTTGGGGTAGTAGGAGATCTTGGGGGAGTAGGAGAGCTTGGGGGATTAGGAGAGCTTGGGGGAGTAGGAGAGCTTGGGGGAGTAGGAGAGCTTGGTAGAGTAGGAGAGCTTGGCGGAGCTGGAGAACTTGGGGCAGTAGGAGAGCTTAGGGGAGTAGGAGAGCTTGGGGGAGTAGGAGAGTTTGGGGGAGTAGGAGAGATTGGGGGAGTCGGAGAGCTTTGGGGAGTAGGAGAGCTTGGGAGGGTAGGAGAGCTTGGGGGCGTATGAGAGCTTGGGGTGTATGAGAGCTTGGGGAAGTAGGCGAGCTTGGGGGAGTAGTAGAGCTTGTGGAAGTGGGAGAGCTTGGGCGAGTAGGAGAGCTTGGGGGAGTAAGAGAACTTGGGGGAGGAAGAAAGCTTGGGGGAGAAAGAGAGCTTGGGGGTGTAAGAGAGCTTGGGGGAGTAGGAGTGCTTGGGGGAGTAGGAGAGCTTTGGGGAGTAGGAGAGCTTGTGGAGTAGGAGAGCTTGGGGGAGTAGGAGAGCTTGGGGGAGTAGGAGAGATTGGGGGAGTAGGAGAGCTTGGGGGAGTAGGAGAGTTTGGGGGAGTAGGAGAGCTTGGGGGAGTAAGAGAGCTTGGGCGAGTAGGAGAAAGCGTGGGGGAGTAGGAGAGCTTGGGGGAGTAGGATAGCTTGGGGGAGTAGGAGAGCTTGGGAGAGTAGGAGAGCTTGGGGGAGTAGGAGATCTTGGGGGAGTAGGAGAGTTTGGGGGAGTAGGAGAGTTTGGGGAAGTAGGAGAGCTTGGGGGAGTAGGAAAGCTTGGGGGAGTAGGAGAGCTTGGGAATGTAGGAGAGCTTTGGGGAGTAGGAGAGCTTGTGGAGTAGGAGAGCTTGGGGGAGTAGGAGAGCTTGGGGGAGTAGGAGAGATTGGGGGAGTAGGAGAGCTTGGGGGAGTAGGAGAGCTTCGGGGAGTAGGAGAGCTTGGGGTAGTAGGAGATCTTGGGGGAGTAGGAGAGTTTGGGGGATTAGGAGAGCTTGGGGGAGTAGGAGAGCTTGGGGGGGTAGGAGAGCTTGGGAGAGTAGGAGAGCTTGGCGGAGCTGGAGAACTTGGGGCAGTAGGAGAGCTTAGGGGAGTAGGAGAGCTTGGGGGAGTAGGAGAGTTTGGGGCAGTAGGAGAGATTGGGGGAGTCGGAGAGCTTTGGGGAGTAGGAGAGCTTGGGAGGGTAGGAGAGCTTGGGGGCGTATGAGAGCTTGGGGTGTATGAGAGCTTGGGGAAGTAGGCGAGCTTGGGGGAGTAGTAGAGCTTGTGGAAGTGGGAGAGCTTGGGCGAGTAGGAGAGCTTGGGGGAGTAAGAGAACTTGGGGGAGGAAGAAAGCTTGGGGGAGAAAGAGAGCTTGGGGGAGTAAGAGAGCTTGGGGGAGTAGGAGTGCTTGGGTGAGTAGGAGAGCTTTGGGGAGTAGGAGAGTTTGGGGGAGTAGGAGAGCTTGGGGGAGTCTCGGAGCTTGGGGGAGTAGGAGAACTTTGCAGAGTAGGAGAGCTTGGGGGAGGAAGAGAGTTTGGGAAGTAAGAGAGCTTGGGGGAGTAAGAGAGCTTGAAGGAGAAAGAGAGCTCGGGGAAGTAAGAGAGCTTGCGGGTGTAAGAGAGCTTGGGGAGTAGGAGAGCTTGGGGGAGTAGGAGAGCTTGGGGGAGTAGGAGACCTTGGGCTAGTAGGAGAATTTGGGGGAGGAAGAGAGCTTGGGGGAGTAAGAGAGCTTGGGGGAGTAAGATAGCTTGGGGGAGTAGGAGAGCTTGCGGGTGGAGGAGTGCTTGAGGGAGAAGGAGAACTTGGCAGAGTCGGAGAGCTTGGGGTAATAAGAGAGCTTGGGGGAGTAAGAGAGCTTGGTGGAGAAAGAGAGCTTGGGGGAGTAAGAGAGCTTGGGGGAGTAAGAGAGCTTGGGGGAGTAAGAGATTTTGGGGGAGTAAGAGAGCTTGGGGGTGTAAGTGAGCTTGGGGGAGTAGGATAAATTGGCAGAGTAGGAGAGCTTGGTGGAGTTAGAGAGCTTGGGGGAGTAAGAGAGCTTGGGGGAGTAAGAGAGCTTGGGGGAGTAGGAGATCTTGGGGGAGCAGGAGTTCTTGGGGGAGTAGGAGAGCTTGGGAGAGTAGGAGAGCTTGGGGGAGTGGGAGATCTTGGGGGAGTAGGAGAGTTTGCGGGAGTAGGAGAGCTTGGGGGAGTAGGAGAGCTTGGGGAGGGAATAGTAGAGCTTGGGGGAGCAGGAGGGTTTCCCGGAGTAGGAGAGCTTGGAGGAGTAGGAGAGCTTGGGGGAGTAGGAGAGCTTGGGGGAGTAGGAGAGCTTGGGCGATTAGGAGAGCTTGGGGGAGTAGGAGAGCTTGGGGGCGAAGGAGAGCTTGGGGGAGCAAGAGAGATTGGGAAGCAGGAGAGCTTGGGGGAGCAGGAGAGCTTGGGGTTGCAGGAGAGCTCGGGGAAGCAGGAGAGCTTGGGGGAGCAGGAGAGTTTACCGGAGTAGGATAGCTTACCAGAGTAGGACAGCTTACCGGAATAGGAGAGCTTACCGGATTAGGAGCGTTGGGGGAGTAGGAGAGCTTGGGGGAGTAGGAGAGCTTGGGGGAGCAGGAGAGCTTGGGGGAGAAGGAGGTCTTGGGGAAGCAAGAGAGATTGGGAAGCAGGAGAGCTTGGGGGAGCAGGAGAGCTTGGGGTTGCAGGAGAGCTTGGGGAAGAAGGAGAGCTTGGGGGAGCAGGAGAGCTTGGGGGAGCAGGAGAGCTTGGGGGAGCATGAGAGCTTGGGGGAGAAGGAGAGCTTGGAGGAGCAGAAGAGCTTGGGGGAGCAGGAGAGCTTGGGGCAGTAGGAGAGCTTCGGGGAGTAGGAGAGCTTGAGGGAGTAGGAGAGCTTGGGGGAGTAGGATAGGTCGGGCAGTAGGAGTGCTTGCGGGAGTAGGAAAGCATACAGGAGTCGGAGAGCTTGCGGGTGTAGGTAAGCTTACCGGAGTAGGAGAGCTTGGGGGAATAGGAGAGATTGGGGGAGTAGGATAGCTTAACGGAGCAGGAGAGCTTGGTGGAGTAGGAGAGCTTGGTGGAGTAGGAGAGCTTGGTGCAGTAGGAGATCTTGGGGGAGTAGGAAAACTTGGGAGAGCAAGAGAGCTTGGGAGAGAAAGAGAGCTTGGTGGTGTAGGAGAGCTTTGGGGTGTAGGAGAGCTTACCGGAATCGGAGAGGTTGGGGGAGTAGGAGAGCTTGGGGGAGTCGGAGAGCTTCCCGGAATAGGAGAGCTTGGGGGCGTAGGATAGGTCGGGGAGTAAGAGAGCTTGGGGGAGTAGTAGAGCTTTGGGGAGTATGAGAGCTTGGGTAATTGGGAGAGCTGACCGGAGTAGGAGAGCTGACCGGTGTAGGAGAGCTGACCGGAGTAGGAGAGCTGACCGGAGTAGGAGAGCTTACCCGAGTAGGAGAGCTTACCCGAGTAGGAGAGCTGACCGGAGTAGGAGAGCTTACCGGAGTAGGAGAGCTGACCGGAGTAGGAGAGCTGACAGGAGTAGGAGAGCTGACCAGAGTAGGAGAGCTGACCGGAGTAGGAGAGCTGACCGGAGTAGGAGAGTTTGGGGGAGTATGAGAGATTGGGGGAGTCGGATAGCTTGGCGGAGTAGGGTAGCTTGGGGGAGTAGGAGAGCTTACTGGAGTAGGATAGCTTTGTGGAGCAGGAGAAGTGGGGGAATTATAGAGCTTGGGCGAGTAGGAGAGCATACTGGAGTTGGAGAGCTTGAGGGTGTAGGTAAGCTTATCGGAGTAGGAGACTTTGGCTGAGACGGAGAGCTTGGGGGAGTATGAGAGCTTGGGGGATTATGAGAGCTTGGGGGAGTAGCAGAGCTTGAGTGAGTAGGAGAGCTTGGGGATTAGGAGAGCTTGGGGAAGTAGGAGAGCTTGGGGCAGTAGGAAAGTTTGGGGGAGTAGGAGAGCTTGGGGAAGTAGGAGAGCTTGGGGGAGTAGGAGAGCTTGGGGGAGTAGGAGAGCTTTTGGGAGTAGGAGAGCTTGGGGCAGTAGGAGAGCTTTGGGGAGTAGGAGAGCTTGTGGGAGTAGGGGAGCTTGGGGGAGTAGGAGAGCTTGGGGGAGTAGGAGAGCTTGGGGGAGTAGGAGAGCTTGGGGGAGTAGAGAGCTTGCGGGAGTAGGAGAGCTTACCAGAGTAGGAGAGCTTACCGGAATAGGAGAGCTTGCGGGAGTAGTAGAGCTTGGGTGAGCAGGGTAGCTTGGTGGAGTAGGAGAGCTTACCGGATGAGGAGCGCTTGGGGGAGTAGGAGAGCTTGGGGGAGTAGGAGAGCTTGGGGGAGTAGGAGAGCTTGGGGGAGTAGGAGAGCTTGGGGGAGTCAGAGAGCTTAACGGAGTCGGAGAGCTTGCCGAAGTAGGAGAGCTTGGGGGTTTATGAGAGCTTGGGGGAGTTGGGTAGCTTGGGGAATGAGGACAGCTTACCGGATTCGCAGAGCTTGGGGGAGTAGTAGAGCTTACCGGAGTAGGAGAGCATACCTGAGATGGAGAGCTTACTGCAGTAGAAGAGCTTAGCAGAGTTTGATAGCTTACCGGAGTAGGAGAGCTTACTGGAGAAGGAGAGCTTTCAGGATTAGGAGAACTTGGGGGAGCAGGAGAGCTTGGGGAAGCAGGAGATCTTGGGGGAGCAGGAGAGCTTGGGGGAGCAGGAGAATTTGGGTGAGCAGGAGAGCTTGGGGGAGCAGGAGTGCTTGGGGGAGCAGGAGAGCTTGGAGGAGAAGGAGTGCTTGCGGGAGCAGAAGAGCTTGGGGAGCAGGAGAGCTTGGGGGAGTAGGAGAGCTTGGAGTAGTAGGACACCTTGGGGGAGTAGAAGGGCTTGTGGGAGTAGGAGAACTTTGGGGAGTAGGAGTGCTTGAGGTAGTAGGATAGGTTGGGGAGTAGGAGAGCTTTCGGGAGTAAGAAAGCATACACTAGTCGGAGAGCTTGCGGGTATAGGTAAGCTTACCGGAGTAGGAGAGCTTGGGGGAATACGAGAGATTGAGGGAGTAGGATAGCTTAGCGGAACAGGATAGCTTGGTGGAGCAAGAGAGCTTGGGGGAGTAGGAGAGCTTTGGGGAGTCGGAGAGCTTCCCGGAATAGGAGAGCTTGGGGGAGTAGTAGAGCTTTGGGGAGTAGGAGAGCTTGGGGAAGTAGGAGACCTGACCGGAGTAGGAGAGCTGACCGGAGTAGGAGAGCTGACCGGAGTAGGAGAGCTGACCGGAGTAGGAGAGCTTACCCGAGTAGGAGAGCTTACCGGAGTAGGAGAGCTTACCGGAGTAGGAGAGCTGACCGGAGTAGGAGAGCTGACAGGAGTAGGAGAGCTGACCGGAGTAGGAGAGCTGACCGGAGTAGGAGAGCTTACCCGAGTAGGAGAGCTTACCGGAGTAGGAGAGCTTACCGGAGTAGGAGAGCTGACCGGAGTAGGAGAGCTGACCGGAGTAGTAGAGCTTACCAGAGTCGGAGAGCTTACCGGATTAGGAGAGCTTACCGGAGTAGGAGAGCTGACCGGAGTAGGAGAGCTGACAGGAGTAGGAGAGCTGACCGGAGTAGGAGAGCTGACCAGAGTAGGAGAGCTGACCGGAGTAGGAGAGCTTGGGGGAGTATGAGAGATTGGGGGAGTCGGATAGCTTGGCGGAGTAGGGTAGCTTGGGGGAGTAGGAGATCTTACCGGAGTAGGATAGCTTGGAGGAGCAGGATAGGTGGAAGTGTTGGAGAGCTTGGGGGAGTTGGAGAGCTGGGGGAGTAGGAGAGCATACTGGAGTTGGAGAGCTTGAGGGTGTAGGTAAGCTTATCGGAGTAGGAGAGCTTGGCTGAGACGGAGAGCTTGGAGGAGTATGACAGGTTGCGGGGGGAAGGAGAACTTCCCGGAAGAGGAGAGCTTCGGAGAGTAGGATAGGTGGGTGAGTACGGGAGCTGGGGTAGTAGGAGAGCTTGGGGTAGGAGGAGAGCTTGTGAGAGTAGGAGAACTTGAGGGAGTAGGAGAGCTTGGGGGAGTAGGAGAGCTTACCTGAGATGGAGAGCTTACTGCAGTAGAAGAGCTTCGCAGAGTTTGATAGCTTACCGGAGTAGGAGAGCTTACTGGAGAAGGAGAGCTTTCAGGATTAGGAGAACTTGGGGGAGCAGGAGAGCTTGGGGGAGCAGGAGATCTTGGGGGAGCAGGAGAGCTTGGGGGAGCAGGAGAATTTGGGTGAGCAGGAGAGCTTGGGGGAGCAGGAGTGCTTGGGGGAGCAGGAGAGCTTGGAGGAGAAGGAGTGCTTGTGGGAGCAGAAGAGCTTGGGGAGCAGGAGAGCTTGGGGGAGTAGGAGAGCTTGGGGTAGTAGGACACCTTGGGGGAGTAGGAGAGCTTGTGGGAGTAGGAGAACTTTGGGGAGTAGGAGTGCTTGAGGTAGTAGGATAGGTTGGGGAGTAGGAGCGCTTGCGGGAGTAAGAAAGCATACACTAGTCGGAGAGCTTGCGGGTATAGGTAAGCTTACAGGAGTAGGAGAGCTTGGGGGAATACGAGAGATTGAGGGAGTAGGATAGCTTAGCGGAACAGGATAGCTTGGTGGAGAAAGAGAGCTTGGGGGAGTAGGAGAGCTTTGGGGAGTCGGAGAGCTTCCCGGAATAGGAGAGCTTGGGGGAGTAGTAGAGCTTTGGGGAGTAGGAGAGCTTGGGGAAGTAGGAGAGCTGACCGGAGTAGGAGAGCTGACCGGAGTAGGAGAGCTGACCGGAGTAGGAGAGCTGACCGGAGTAGGAGAGCTTACCCGAGTAGGAGAGCTTACCGGAGTAGGAGAGCTTACCGGAGTAGGAGAGCTGACCGGAGTAGGAGAGCTGACAGGAGTAGGAGAGCTGACCGGAGTAGGAGAGCTGACCGGAGTAGGAGAGCTTACCCGAGTAGGAGAGCTTACCGGAGTAGGAGAGCTTACCGGAGTAGGAGAGCTGACCGGAGTAGGAGAGCTGACCGGAGTACTAGAGCTTACCAGAGTCGGAGAGCTTACCGGATTAGGAGAACTTACCGGAGTAGGAGAGCTGACCGGAGTAGGAGAGCTGACAGGAGTAGGAGAGCTGACCGGAGTAGGAGAGCTGACCAGAGTAGGAGAGCTGACCGGAGTAGGAGAGCTTGGGGGAGTATGAGAGATTGGGGGAGTCGGATAGCTTGGCGGAGTAGGGTAGCTTGGGGGAGTAGGAGAGCTTGGGGGAGTAGGAGAGCTTGGGGGAGTAGGAGAGCTTGGGGAGTAGGAGAGCTTTGGGGAGTTGGAGAGCTTGGGGGAGCAGGAGAGCTTGCGGGAGTCGGAGAGCTTGCTGGATTAGGAGAGCTTGCCATATTTGGAGAACTTACCTGAGTAGAAGAGCTTACCGGAGTAGGAGAGATTGAGGGAGTAGGAAAGCTTGGGAGAGTAGGAAAGTTTGGGGGAGTAGGAGAAGTTTGGGGAGTAGGGTAGCTTACCGGAGTAAGAGAGCTTACCGCAGTAAGAGAGATTACCAGAGAAGGAGAACTGACCGAAGTAGAAGAGCTTAACGGAGTAGGAGAGCTTGGGAGAGTAGGAGAGCTTACCGGAGTATGAGAGGTTGGGGGAGTAGGATAGCTGGGGGGAGTAGGTGAGCTTGAGGGAGTAGGAGAGCTTGAGGGAGTAGGAGAGCTTGGGGGAGTAGGAGAGCTTTGGGGAGTAGGAGAGCTTGGGGGAGTAGGAGAGCTTGGGGGAGGAGGAGAGCTTATCGCAGCAGGAGAGCTTGGTGGAGTAGGAGAGCTTGGTGGAGTAGGATAGCTTACCGGAGTAGGAGAGCTTGGGGGAGTTGGAGAGCTGGCCGGAGTAGGAGAGCTTACCGGAGTCGGAGAGCTTGGGGCAATAGGAAAGCTTCCATAAATATGAGAGCTTGGCGGAGTAGGAGAGCTCGCCGGAGTAGGAGAGTTAACCGGAGTAAAGAGAGCTAGAGGGAGTGGGAGAGTTTGGGGGAGTAGGAGAGCTAGGGGAGTAGGAGACCTTGGGGAAGTAGGAGAGTTTGGGCGAGTAGGAGTGCTTGGGGGATTAGGAGATCTTGGGGGATGAGGAGAGCTTATCGCAGCAGGAGAGCTTGGTGGAGTAGGAGAGTTTGGTGGATTAGGAGAGCTTGGTGGAGTAGGAGAGCTTGGTGGATTATGAGTGCTTGGTGGAGTAGGAGATCTTCCCGGAATAGGACAGCTTGGGGGAGTAGGATAGGTGGGGGTGTAGGAGAGCTTGGAGGAGACGGAGAGCTTTCTGGAGTGGGAGAGCTGACCGGAAAAGGAGAGCGAACCAGAGTATGAGAGCTTGGGGGAGTATGAGAGCTTGCGGGAGTAGGATAGCTTGGGGGAGTAGGAGAGGTTACCGGAGTCGGAGAGCTTGAGGCAGTCGGACAGCTTGGGGGAGTAGGAATGCTTTCTGGACTAGGAGTGCTTGTGGGAGTAGGTGTGCTTCCATGAATATGAGAGTTTGTGGGAGTCCGAGAGTTTGGGGGAGTCGGAGAGCTTGAGGGAGTCGGAGAGCTTCGTGGAGTCGGAGAGCTTGGGGGAGTCGGAGAGCTTGGGGTAGTCGGAGAGCTTGGGGGTGTAGGAGAGCTTGTGGGAGTAGGAGAGCTTGGGGGAGTAGGAGAGCTTGGGGGAGTAGGAGAACTTGGGGGAGTAGGAGAGCTTGGGGGAGTTGGAGAGCTTGTGGGAGCAGGGTAGCTTACCGGAGTAGGAGAGCTTGCGGGAAGCAGGAGAGCTTCCATAAATATGAGAGCTTGGGGGAGTAGGAGAGCTCGCCGGAGTCGGAGAGTTAACCGGAGTAAAGAGAGCTTGAGGGAGTGGGAGAGCTTGGGGGAGTAGGAGAGCTTGGGTGTTAGGAGAGCTTGGGGCAGTAGGAGAGCTTGGGCGAGTAGGAGAGCTTGGGGGAGTAGGTGAGCTTGGGGGAGTCGGAGAGCTTGCGGGAGTAGGAGAGATTGGGGGAGTAGGAATGCTTGGGGGAGTAGGAGAGCTTGGGTCATTAGGAGAGCTTAGGGAGTAGGAGATTGGGGGAGTAGGAGAGCTTGGGGGATGAGGAGAGCTTATCGCAGCAGGAGAGCTTGTTGGAGTTGGAGAGCTTGGTGGAGTAGGAGAGCTTGGTGGAGTAGGAGAGTTTGGTGGAGTAGGAGAGCTTGGTGGAGTAGGAGTGCTTGGTGGAGTAGGAGATCTTCCCCGAATAGGACAGCTTGGGGCAGTAGGATAGGTGGGGGTGTAGGAGAGCTTGGAGGAGACGGAGAGCTTTCTGGAGTGGCAGAGCTCACCGGAACAGGAGAGCTTACAGAAGTAGGAGAGCATGGGGGAGAAGGAGAGCTAACCGGAGTATGAGAGCTTGGGGAATATTTGAGCTTGGGGGAGTAGGATAGCTTGGGGGAGTAGGAGAGGTTACCGGAGTCGGAGAGCTTGAGGCAGTCGGAGAGCTTGGGGGAGTAGGAATGCTTACTGGAGTAGGAGTGCTTGGGAGAGTAGGAGAGCTTCCATGAATATGAGAGCTTGGGGGAGTAGGAGAGTTTGGGGGAGCCGGAGAGCCTGGGGGAGTCGGAGAGCTTCATGGAGTCGGAGAGCTTGGGGGAGTCGGAGAGCTTGGGGTAGTCGGAGAGCTTGGGGGAGTAGGAGAGCTTGGGGGAATAGGAGAACTTGGGGGAGTAAGAGAGCTAGGGGGAGTTGGAGAGCTTGTTGGAGCAGGATAGCTTGCGGGAGTAGGAGAGCTTGTGGGTGTAGGAGAGCTTGCGGGAGTAGGAGAGCTTGCGGGAGTAGGAGAGCTTGCCAGATTAGGAGAGCTTGCCGGATTTTGGAGCTTACAGAAAGAGAAGAGCTGACCGGAGTAGGAGCGCTAGAGGGAGTAGGAGAGCTTGGGAGAGTACGAAAGCTTTGGGGAGTAGTAGAAGTTTGGGGGAGTAGGAGAGCTTACCGCAGTAAGAGAGATTACCAGAGAAGGAGAGCTTCCGGGAGTAGAAGAGCTTATCAGAGTAGGAGAGCTTAGAGGAGGAGAAGTACTTACCGGATAAGAGAGCTTGGGGGAGTAGGAGAGCTGGCCGGAGTAGGAGAGGTTACCGGAGTCGGAGAGCTTGGGGGAGTAGGAGAGCTTCCATGAATATGAGAGCTTGGGGAATAGGAGAGCTGGCAGGAGTCGGAGAGTTAACCGTTGTAAAGAGATCTTGAGGGATTGGGAGACATTGGGGGAGTAGGAGAGCTTGGGGAGTTGAAGAGCTTGGGGTAGTAGGAGAGCTTGGGGGAGTAGGAGAGCTTGGGGGAGTAGGAGAGCTTGGGGGAGTAAGAGAGGTTGGGGGAGTAGGAGAGCTTGGGGGATGAGGAGAGCTTGGGGAAGTCGGAGAGCTTGGGGGAGTAGGAGAGATTAGGGTAGTAGGAGAGCTTGGGGAAGTAGGAGAGCTTGGGGGAGTAGGAGAGCGTGGGGGATGAGGAGAGCTTATCGCAGGAGGAGAGCTTGGTGGAGTAGGAGAGCTTAGTGGAGTAGGAGAGCTTGGTGGAGTAGGAAAGCTTGGTGGAGTTGGAGAGCTTGGTGAAGTAGGAGTGCTTGGTGGAGTAGGAGATCTTCCCGGAATAGGACAGCTTGGGGGAGTAGGGTAGGTGCGGGTGTAGGATAGCTTGGGAAATAGGACAGCTTGCGGGAGTAGGAGATCTTGGGCGAGTAGGAGAGCTTGGGCGAGTAGGAAAGCTTGGGGGTGTAAGAGAGCTTGAAGGAATAAGAGAGCTTGGGAGAGTAGGAGAGCTTACCGGAGTATGAGAGGTTGGGGGAGTAGGATAGCTGGGGGGAGTAGGTGAGCTTGAGGGAGTAGGAGAGCTTGGGGGAGTAGGAGAGCTTGGGGGAGTAGGAGAGCTTGGGGGAGTAGGAGAGCTTGGGGGAGTAGGAGAGCTTGGGGGAGGAGGAGAGCTTATCGCAGCAGGAGAGCTTGGGGCAATAGGAAAGCTTCCATAAATATGAGAGCTTGGGGGAGTAGGAGAGCTCGCCGGAGTAGGAGAGTTAACCGGAATAAAGAGAGCTTGAGGGAGTGGGAGAGTTTGGGGGAGTAGGAGAGCTAGGGGAGTAGGAGAGCTTGGGGGAGTAGGAGAGCTTGGGCGAGTAGGAGAGCTTGGGGGATTAGGAGAGCTTGGGGGATGAGGAGAGCTTATCGCAGCAGGAGAGCTTGGTGGAGTAGGAGAGTTTGGTGGATTAGGAGAGCTTGGTGGAGTAGGAGAGCTTGGAGGATTAGGAGTGCTTGGTGGAGTAGGAGATCTTCCCGGAATAGGACAGCTTGGGGGAGTAGGATAGGTGGGGGTGTAGGAGAGCTTGGAGGAGACGGAGAGCTTTCTGGAGTGGGAGAGCTGACCGGAACAGGGGAGCTTACCGGAGTAGGAGAGCATGGGGGAGAAGGAGAGCTAACCAGAGTATGAGAGCTTGGGGGAGTATGAGAGCTTGCGGGAGTAGGATAGCTTGGGGGAGTAGGAGAGGTTACCGGAGTCGGAGAGCTTGAGGCAGTCGGACAGCTTGGGGGAGTAGGAATGCTTTCTGGACTAGGAGTGCTTGGGGGAGTAGGTGTGCTTCCATGAATATGAGAGTTTGTGGGATTCGGAGAGTTTGGGGGAGTCGGAGAGCTTGGGGGAGTCGGAGAGCTTCGTGGAGTCGGAGAGATTGGGGGAGTCGGAGAGCTTGGGGTAGTCGGAGAGCTTGGGGGTGTAGGAGAGCTTGTGTGAGTAGGAGAGCTTGGGGGAGTAGGAGAGCTTGGGGGAGTAGGAGAACTTGGGGGAGTAGATGAGCTTGGGGGTGTTGGAGAGCTTGTGGGAGCAGGGTAGCTTACCGGAGTAGGAGAGCTTGCGGGAAGCAGGAGAGCTTCCATAAATATGAGAGCTTGGGGGAGTAGGAGAGCTCGCCGGAGTCGGAGAGTTAACCGGAGTAAAGAGAGCTTGAGGGAGTGGGAGAGCTTGGGGGAGTAGGAGAGCTTGGGGGTTAGGAGAGCTTGGGGGAGTAGGAGAGCTTACCGGAGTATGAGAGGTTGGGGGAGTAGGATAGCTGGGTGGAGTAGGTGAGCTTGAGGGAGTAGGAGAGCTTGGGGGAGTAGGAGAGCTTGGGGGAGTAGGAGAGCTTGGGGGAGTAGGAGAGCTTGGGGGAGTAGGAGAGCTTGGGGGAGGAGGAGAGCTTATCGCAGCAGGAGAGCTTGGTGGAGTAGGAGAGCTTGGTGGAGTAGGATAGCTTACCGGAGTAGGAGAGCTTGGGGGAGTTGGAGAGCTGGCCGGAGTAGGAGAGCTTACCGGAGTCGGAGAGCTTGGGGCAATAGGAAAGCTTCCATAAATATGAGAGCTTGGGGGAGTAGGAGAGCTCGCCGGAGTAGGAGAGTTAACCAGAATAAAGAGAGCTTGAGGGAGTGGGAGAGTTTAGGGGAGTAGGAGAGCTAGGGGAGTAGGAGAGCTTGGGGGAGTAGGAGAGCTTGGGCGAGTAGGAGAGCTTGGGGGATTAGGAGAGCTTGGGGGATGAGGAGAGATTATCGCAGCAGGAGAGCTTGGTGGAGTAGGAGAGTTTGGTGGATTAGGAGAGCTTGGTGGAGTAGGAGAGCTTGGTGGATTAGGAGTGCTTGGTGGAGTAGGAGATCTTCCCGGAATAGGACAGCTTGGGGGAGTAGGATAGGTGGGGGTGTAGGAGAGCTTGGAGGAGACGGAGAGCTTTCTGGAGTGCGAGAGCTGACCGGAACAGGGGAGCTTACCGGAGTAGGAGAGCATGGGGGAGAAGGAGAGCTAACCAGAGTATGAGAGCTTGGGGGAGTATGAGAGCTTACCGGAGTATGAGAGGTTGGGGGAGTAGGATAGCTGGGGGGAGTAGGTGAGCTTGAGGGAGTAGGAGAGCTTGGGGGAGTAGGAGAGCTTGGGGGAGTAGGAGAGCTTGGGGGAGTAGGAGAGCTTGGGGGAGTAGGAGAGCTTACCGGAGTATGAGAGGTTGGGGGAGTAGGATAGCTGGGGGGAGTAGGTGAGCTTGAGGGAGTAGGAGAGCTTGGGGGAGTAGGAGAGCTTGGGGGAGTAGGAGAGCTTGGGGGAGTAGGAGAGCTTGGGGGAGTAGGAGAGCTTGGGGGAGGAGGAGAGCTTATCGCAGCAGGAGAGCTTGGTGGAGTAGGAGAGCTTGGTGGAGTAGGATAGCTTACCGGAGTAGGAGAGCTTGGGGGAGTTGGAGAGCTGGCCGGAGTAGGAGAGCTTACCGGAGTCGGAGAGCTTGGGGCAATAGGAAAGCTTCCATAAATATGAGAGCTTGGGGGAGTAGGAGAGCTCGCCGGAGTAGGAGAGTTAACCGGAATAAAGAGAGCTTGAGGGAGTGGGAGAGTTTGGGGGAGTAGGAGAGCTAGGGGAGTAGGAGAGCTTGGGGGAGTAGGAGAGCTTGGGCGAGTAGGAGAGCTTGGGGGATTAGGAGAGCTTGGGGGATGAGGAGAGCTTATCGCAGCAGGAGAGCTTGGTGGAGTAGGAGAGTTTGGTGGATTAGGAGAGCTTGGTGGAGTAGGAGAGCTTGGTGGAGTAGGAGATCTTCCCGGAATAGGACAGCTTGGGGGAGTAGGATAGGTGTGGGTGTAGGAGAGCTTGGAGGAGACGGAGAGCTTTCTGGAGTGGGAGAGCTGACCGGAACAGGGGAGCTTACCGGAGTAGGAGAGCATGGGGGAGAAGGAGAGCTAACCAGAGTATGAGAGCTTGGGGGAGTATGAGAGCTTGCGGGAGTAGGATAGCTTGGGGGAGTAGGAGAGCTTACCGGATTCGGAGAGCTTGAGGCAGTCGGACAGCTTGGGGGAGTAGGAATGCTTTCTGGACTAGGAGTGCTTGGGGGAGTAGGTGTGCCTCCATGAATATGAGAGTTCGTGGGAGTCGGAGAGTTTGGGGGAGTCGGAGAGCTTGGGGGAGTCGGAGAGCTTCGTGGAGTCGGAGAGCTTGGGGGAGTCGGAGAGCTTGGGGTAGTCGGAGAGCTTGGGGGTGTAGGAGAGATTGTGTGAGTAGGAGAGCTTGGGGGAGTAGGAGAGCTTGGGGGAGTAGGAGAACTTGGGGGAGTAGAAGAGCTTGGGGGAGTTGGAGAGCTTGTGGGAGCAGGGTAGCTTACCGGAGTAGGAGAGCTTGCGGGAAGCAGGAGAGCTTCCATAAATATGAGAGCTTGGGGGAGTAGGAGAGCTCGCCGGAGTCGGAGAGTTAACCGGAGTAAAGAGAGCTTGAGGGAGTGGGAGAGCTTGGGGGAGTAGGAGAGCTTGGGGGTTAGGAGAGCTTGGGGGAGAAGGAGAGCTTGGGCGAGTAGGAGAGCTTGGGGGAGTAGGTGAGCTTGGGGGAGTCGGAGAGCTTGGGCGAGTAGGAAAGTTTGGGGGAGTAAGAGAGCTTGGTGGAGTAAGAGAGCTTGGGGAGTAAGGGAGCTTGGGGGAGTAAGAGAGCTTGGGGGTGTGGGAGAGCTTGGGGGAGTAGGAGAGCTTGGGGGAGTAGGAGCGCTTGGGGGATTAGGAGAGCTTGGGGGAGTAGGTGAGCTTGGGGGAATAGGAGAGCTTGGGGGAGTAGGAGAGTTTGGAGAGTAGGAGAGTTTGGGGGAGTAGGAGAGCTTGGCGGAGTAGGAGAACTTGGGGCAGTAGGAGAGCTTAGGGGAGTAGGAGAGCTTGGGGGAGTAGGAGAGCTTGGGGGAGTAGGGGAGTTTGGGGGAGTAGGAGACCTTGGGCGAGTAGGAGAGCTTGGGGGAGGAAGAGAGCTTGGGGGAGTAAGAGAGCTTGGGGGAGTAAGAGAGCTTGGGGGTGTAAGAGAGCTTGGGGGAGTAGGAGAACTTGGCAGAGTAGGAGAGCTTGGGGGAGTTAGAGAGCTTGGGGGAGTAAGAGAACTTGGGGAGTAAGAGAGCTTGGGGGAGTAGGAGAGCTTGGGGGAGTAGGAGAGCTTGGGGGAGTAAGAGAGCTTGGGGGAGTAGGAGAGCTTGGGGGAGTAGGAGAGCTTGGGGCAGTAGGAGCGCTTGGGGGAGTAGGAGAGCTTGGGGGAGAAGGAGAGCTTGGGGGAGTAGGAGAACTTGGCAGAGTAGGAGAGCTTGGAGGAGTAAGAGAGCTTGGGGGAGTCAGAGAGCTTGGGGGACTAAGAGAGCTTGGGGAATACGAGAGATTGCGGGAGTAGGAGAGCTTCGGCGAGTAGGGGAGCTTGGGGGAGTAGGAGAACTTGGGGGATTCGGGGAGCTTGGGGGAGTAGGAGAACTTGGCACAGTAGGAGAGCTTGGGGGAGTAAGAGAGCTTGGGGGAGTAAAAGAGCTTGGGGGAGTGAGAGAGCTTGGGGGAGTAAGAGAGCTTGGGGGAGTAAGAGAGCTTGGGGGAGTAAGAGAGCTTGGGGCAGTAGGAGATCTTGGGGGAGTAGGAGACCTTGCGGGAATAGGAGAGCTTGGGCGAGTAGGAGAGCTTGGGGGAGTAAGAGAGCTTGGAGGAGTAAGAGAGCTTGGGGAGTAAGAGAGCTTGGGGGAGTAAGAGAGATTGGGGGAGTGGGAGAGCTTGGGGGAGTAGGAGAGCTTGTGGGAGTAGGAGCGCTTGGGGGAGTAGGAGAGCTTGCGGGATTAGGAGTGCTTGGGGAAGTAGGAGAGCTTGGGGGAGTAGGAGAGCTTGGGAGAGTAGGAGAGCTTGGGGGAGCAGGAGATCTTGGGGGAGTAGGAGATCTTGGGGGATAGGAGAGTTTGGGGGAGTAGGAGAACTTGGGGGAGTAGGAGAGCTTGGGGGAGCAGGAGAGCTTGGGGGAGTAGGAGAGCTTTGCAGAGTAGGAGAGCTTTGGGGAGTAGGGGAGCTTGTGGGAGTAGGAGAGCTTGGGGGAGTAGGAGAGCTTGGGGGATTAGGAGAGCTTGGGGGAGTCAGAGAGCTTGGGGCAGTAGGAGAGCTTTGGGGAGTAGGAGATCTTGGGGGAGTAGGAGAGCTTGGGCGAGTAGGAGAGCTTGGGGGAGTAAGAGAACTTGGTGGAGTAAGAGAGCTTGGGGAGTAAGAGAGCTTGGGGAGTAAGAGAGCTTGGTGGAGTGGGAGAGCTTGGGGGAGTAGGAGAGCTTGGGGGAGTAGGAGCGCTTGGGGGAGTAGGAGAGCTTGGGGGAGAAGGAGAGCTTGGGGGTGTAGGAGAGCTTGGGGGAGTAGGAGAGCTTGGGAGAGTTGGAGAGCTTGGGGGAGTAGGAGATCTTGGGGGAGTAGGAGAGCTTGCGGGAGTCGGAGAGCTTGCTGGATTAGGAGAGCTTGCCATATTTGGAGAGCTTACCGGAGTAGAAGAGCTTACCGGAGTAGGAGAGCTTGAGGGAGTAGGAAAGCTTGGGAGAGTAGGAAAGTTTGGGGGAGTTGATGAAGTTTGGGGAGTAGGGTAGCTTACCGGAGTAAGAGAGCTTACCGCAGTAAGAGAGATTACCAGAGAAGGAGAGCTGACCGAAGTAGAAGAGCTTAACGGAGTAGGAGAGCTTGGGAGAGTAGGAGAGCTTACCGGAGTATGAGAGGTTGGGGGAGTAGGATAGCTGGGGGGAGTAGGTGAGCTTGAGGGAGTAGGAGAGCTTGGGGGAGTAGGAGAGCTTGGGGGAGTAGGAGAGCTTGGGGGAGTAGGAGAGCTTGGGGGAGGAGGAGAGCTTATCGCAGCAGGAGAGCTTGGGGCAATAGGAAAGCTTCCATAAATATGAGAGCTTGGGGGAGTAGGAGAGCTCGCCGGAGTAGGAGAGTTAACCGGATAAAAGAGAGCTTGAGGGAGTGGGAGAGTTTGGGGGAGTAGGAGAGCTAGGGGAGTAGGAGAGCTTGTGGGAGTAGGAGAGCTTGGGCGAGTAGGAGAGCTTGGGGGATTAGGAGAGCTTGGGGGATGAGGAGAGCTTATCGCAGCAGGAGAGCTTGGTGGAGTAGGAGAGTTTGGTGGATTAGGAGAGCTTGGTGGAGTAGGAGAGCTTGGTGGATTAGGAGTGCTTGGTGGAGTAGGAGATCTTCCC
The DNA here is from genome assembly GCF_044704955.1 of Pristiophorus japonicus. Classification (NCBI taxonomy): domain Eukaryota; kingdom Metazoa; phylum Chordata; class Chondrichthyes; family Pristiophoridae; genus Pristiophorus; species Pristiophorus japonicus. The sequence goes on from NW_027253477.1 coordinate 621,690, forward strand.
GGAATAGGACAGCTTGGGGGAGTAGGATAGGTGGGGGTGTAGGAGAGCTTGGAGGAGACGGAGAGCTTTCTGGAGTGGGAGAGCTGACCGGAACAGGGGAGCTTACCGGAGTAGGAGAGCATGGGGTATAGAAGGAGAGCTAACCAGAGTATGAGAGCTTGGGGGAGTATGAGAGCTTGCGGGAGTAGGATAGCTTGGGGGAGTAGGAGAGGTTACCGGAGTCGGAGAGCTTGAGGCAGTCGGACAGCTTGGGGGAGTAGGAATGCTTTCTGGACTAGGAGTGCTTGGGGGAGTAGGTATGCTTCCATGAATATGAGAGTTTGTGGGAGTCGGAGAGTTTGGGGGAGTCGGAGAGCTTGGTCTAGTCGGAGAGCTTCGTGGAGTCGGAGAGCTTGGGGGAGTCGGAGAGCTTGGGGTAGTCGGAGAGCTTGGGGGTGTAGGAGAGCTTGTGTGAGTAGGAGAGCTTGGGGGAGTAGGAGAGCTTGGGGGAGTAGGAGAACTTGGGGGAGTAGAAGAGCTTGGGGGAGTTGGAGAGCTTGTGGGAGCAGGGTAGCTTACCGGAGTAGGAGAGCTTGCGGGAAGCAGGAGAGCTTCCATAAATATGAGAGCTTGGGGGAGAGCTTGGGGGTTAGGAGAGCTTGGGGAGTAGGAGAGCTTGGGCGATTAGGAGAGCTTGGGGGAGTAGGTGAGCTTGGGGGAGTCGGAGAGCTTGCGGGAGTAGGAGAGCTTGGGGGAGTAGGAATGCTTGGGGGAGTAGGAGAGCTTGGGTCATTAGGAGAGCTTAGGGAGTAGGAGATTGGGGGAGTAGGAGAGCTTGGGGGATCAGGAGAGCTTATCGCAGCAGGAGAGCTTGTTGGAGTTGGAGAGCTTGGTGGAGTAGGAGAGCTTGGTGGAGTAGGAGAGCTTGGTGGAGTAGGAGAGCTTGGTGGAGTAGGAGTGCTTGGTGGATTAGGAGATCTTCCCCGAATAGGACAGCTTGGGGCAGTAGGATAGGTGGGGGTGTAGGAGAGCTTGGAGGAGACGGAGAGCTTTCTGGAGTGGGAGAGCTCACCGGAACAGGAGAGCTTACAGAAGTAGGAGAGCATGGGGGAGAAGGAGAGCTAACCGGGGTATGAGAGCTTGGGGAATATATGAGCTTGGGGGAGTAGGATAGCTTGGGGGAGTAGGAGAGGTTACCGGAGTCGGAGAGCTTGAGGCAGTCGGAGAGCTTGGGGGAGTAGGAATGCTTACTGGAGTAGGAGTGCTTGGGAGAGTAGGAGAGCTTCCATGAATATGAGAGCTTGGGGGAGTAGGAGAGTTTGGGGGAGCCGGAGAGCCTGGGGGAGTCGGAGAGCTTCATGGAGTCGGAGAGCTTGGGGGAGTCGGAGAGCTTGGGGTAGTCGGAGAGCTTGGGGGAGTAGGAGAGCTTGGGGGAATAGGAGAACTTGGGGGAGTAGGAGAGCTAGGGGGAGTTGGAGAGCTTGTTGGAGCAGGATAGCTTGCGGGAGTAGGAGAGCTTGCGGGAGTAGGAGAGCTTGCGGGAGTAGGAGAGCTTGCGGGAGTAGGAGAGCTTGCCAGATTAGGAGAGCTTGCCGGATTTTGAGAGCTTACAGAAAGAGAAGAGCTGACCGTTGTAGGATCGCTAGAGGGAGTAGGAGAGCTTGGGAGAGTACGAAAGCTTTGGGGAGTAGTAGAAGTTTGGGGGAGTAGGAGAGCTTACCGCAGTAAGAGAGATTACCAGAGAAGGAGAGCTTCCGGGAGTAGAAGAGCTTATCAGAGTAGGAGAGCTTAGAGGAGGAGAAGTACTTACCGGATAAGAGAGCTTGGGGGAGTAGGAGAGCTCGCCGGAGTAGGAGAGCTGACCGGAGTCGGAGAGCTTGGGGGAGTAGGAGAGCTTCCATGAATATGAGAGCTTGGGGAATAGGAGAGCTGGCAGGAGTCGGAGAGTTAACCGTTGTAAAGAGATCTTGAGGGAGTGGGAGACATTGGGGGAGTAGGAGAGCTTGGGGAGTTGAAGAGCTTGGGGTAGTAGGAGAGCTTGGGGGAGTAGGAGAGCTTGGGGGAGTAGGAGAGCTTGGGGGAGTAGGAGATCTTGGGGGAGTAAGAGAGGTTGGGGGAGTAGGAGAGCTTGGGGGAGTAGGAGAGCTTGGGGAAGTAGGAGAGCTTGGGGGAGTAGGAGAGCTTAGGGTAGTAGGAGAGCTTGGGGAAGTAGGAGAGCTTGGGGGAGTAGGAGAGCTTGGGGGATGAGGAGAGCTTATCGCAGGAGGAGAGCTTGGTGGAGTAGGAGAGCTTAGTGGAGTAGGAGAGCTTGGTGGAGTAGGAAAGCTTGGTGGAGTAGGAGAGCTTGGTGGAGTAGGAGTGCTTGGTGGAGTAGGAGATCTTCCCGGAATAGGACAGCTTGGGGGAGTAGGGTAGGTGCGGGTGTAGGATAGCTTGGGAAGTAGGACAGCTTGCGGGAGTAGGAGATCTTGGGCGAGTAGGAGAGCTTGGGCGAGTAGGAAAGCTTGGGGGAGTAAGAGAGCTTGAAGGAGTAAGAGAGCTTGGGGGAGTAAGAGAGCTTGCGGGTGTAAGAGAGCTTGGGGAGTAGGACAGCTTGGGGGAGTAGGAGATCTTGGGGGAGTAGGAGAGCTTGGGCGAGTAGGAAAGCTTGGGGGAGTAAGAGAGCTTGGTGGAGTAAGAGAGCTTGGGGAGTAAGAGAGCTTGGGGGAGTAGGAGAGCTTGGCGGAGTAGGAGAACGTGGGGCAGTAGGAGAGCTTAGGGGAGTAGGAGAGCTTGGGGGAGTAGGAGAGCTTGGGGGAGTAGGAGAGCTTGGGGGAGTCGGAGAGCTTGGGGGAGTAGGAGAGCTTGGGAGGGTAGGAGAGCTTGGGGGCGTATGAGAGCTTGGGAGCGTATGAGAGCTTGGGGATGTATGAGAGCTTGGGGTGTATGAGAGCTTGGGGAAGTAGGCGAGCTTGGGGGAGTAGGAGAGCTTGGGGGAGTAGGAGAGCTTGTGGGAGTAGGAGAGTTTGGGGGAGTAGGAGAGCTTGTGGGTGTCGCGGAGCTTGGGGGAGCAGGAGAACTTGGCAGAGTAGGAGAGCTTGGGGGAGTAACAGAGCTTGGGGAGTAAGAGAGCTTGGGGGAGCAAGAGAGCTTGAGGGAGTAAGAGAGCTTGGGGGAGTAAGAGAGCTTGCGGGTGAAAGAGAGCTTGGGGAGTAGGAGAGCTTCGGGGAGTAGGGCAGCTTGGGGGAGTAGGAGACCTTGGGCGAGTAGGAGAGCTTGGGGGAGGAAGAGAGCTTGGGGGAGTAAGAGAGCTTGGGGAAGTAAGATAGCTTGGGGGAGTAGGAGAGCTTGGGGGAGTAGGGGAGCTTGGGTGAGTAGGAGAACTTGGGGGATTCGGGGTGCTTGGGGGAGTAGGAGAACTTGGCACAGTAGGAGAGCTTGGGGGAGTAAGAGAGCTTGGGGGAGTAAGAAAGCTTGGGGGAGTAAGAGAGCTTGGGGGAGTGGGAGAGCTTGGGGGAGTAGGAGAGCTTGGGGGAGTAGGAGAGCTTGGGGGAGTAGGAGAGCTTGGGGGAGTTGGAGAGCTTGGGGGAGTAGGAGAGCTTGGGGGAGTAGGAGAGCTTGGGAGAGTAGAAGAGCTTGGGGGAGTAGGAGGGCTTGGGAGAGTAGGAGAGCTTCCATGAATATGAGAGCTTGGGGGAGTAGGAGAGTTTGGGGTGCCGGAGAGCCTGGGGGAGTCGGAGAGCTTCATGGAGTCGGAGAGCTTGGGGGAGTCGGAGAGCTTGGGGTGGTCGGAGAGCTTGGGGGAGTAGGAGAGCTTGGGGGAATAGGAGAACTTGGGGGAGTAGGAGAGCTAGGGGGAGTTGGAGAGCTTGTTGGAGCAGGATAGCTTGCGGGAGTAGGAGAGCTTGCGGGAGTAGGAGAGCTTGCGGGAGTAGGAGAGCTTGCGGGAGTAGGAGAGCTTGCCAGATTAGGAGAGCTTGCCGGATTTTGAGTGCTTACAGAAAGAGAAGAGCTGACCGGAGTAGGAGCGCTAGAGGGAGTAGGAGAGCTTGGGAGAGTACGAAAGCTTTGGGGAGTAGTAGAAGTTTGGGGGAGTAGGAGAGCTTACCGCAGTAATAGAGATTACCAGAGAAGGAGAGCTTCCGGGAGTAGAAGAGCTTATCAGAGTAGGAGAGCTTAGAGGAGGAGAAGTACTTACCGGATAAGAGAGCTTGGGGGAGTAGGAGAGCTCGCCGGAGTAGGAGAGCTTACCGGAGTCGGAGAGCTTGGGGGAGTAGGAGAGCTTCCATGAATATGAGAGCTTGGGGAATAGGAGAGCTGGCAGGAGTCGGAGAGTTAACCGTTGTAAAGAGATCTTGAGGGAGGGGGAGACATTGGGGGAGTAGGAGAGCTTGGGGAGTTGAAGAGCTTGGGGTAGTAGGAGAGCTTGGGGGAGTAGGAGAGCTTGGGGGAGTAGGAGAGCTTGGGGGAGTAGGAGATCTTGGGGGAGTAAGAGAGGTTGGGGGAGTAGGAGTGCTTGGGGGAGTAGGAGAGCTTGGGGAAGTAGGAGAGCTTGGGGGAGTAGGAGAGCTTAGGGTAGTAGGAGAGATTGGGGAAGTAGGAGAGCTTGTGGGAGTAGGAGAGCTTGGGGGATGAGGAGAGCTTATCGCAGGAGGAGAGCTTGGTGGAGTAGGACAGCTTAGTGGAGTAGGAGAGCTTGGTGGAATAGGAAAGCTTGGTGGAGTAGGACAGCTTGGTGGAGTAGGAGTGCTTGGTGGAGTAGGAGATCTTACCGGAATAGGACAGCTTGGGGGAGTAGGGTAGGTGCGGGTGTAGGATAGCTTGGGAAGTAGGACAGCTTCCGGGAGTAGGAAATCTTGGGCGAGTAGGAGAGCTTGGGCGAGTAGGAAAGCTTGGGGGAGTAAGAGAGCTTGAAGGAGTAAGAGAGCTTGGGGGAGTAAGAGAGCTTGCGGGTGTAAGAGAGCTTGGGGAGTCGGACAGCTTGGGGGAGTAGGAGATCTTGGGGGAGTAGGAGAGCTTGGGCGAGTAGGAAAGCTTGGGGGAGTAAGAGAGCTTGGTGGAGTAAGAGAGCTTGGGGAGTAAGAGAGCTTGGGGGAGTAAGAGAGCTTGGGGGAGTGGGAGAGATTGGGGGCGTAGGAGAGCTTGGGGGAGTAGGAGCGCTTGGGGGAGTAGTAGAGCTTGGGGGAGTAGGAGAGCTTGGGGGAATTGGAGAGCTTGGGGGAGTAGTAGAGTTTGGAGAGTAGGAGAGCTGGAAGGAGTAGGAGAGCTTGGCGGAGTAGGAGAACTTGGGGCAGTAGGAGAGCTTAGGGGAGTAGGAGAGCTTGGGGGAGTAGGAGAGCTTGGGGGAGTAGGAGAGCTTGGGGGAGTCGGAGAGCTTGGGGGAGTAGGAGAGCTTGGGAGGGTAGGAGAGCTTGGGGGCGTATGAGAGCTTGGGGGCGTATGAGAGCTTGGGGATGTATGAGAGCTTGGGGTGTATGAGAGCTTGGGGAAGTAGGCGAGCTTGGGGGAGTAGGAGAGCTTGTGGTGTAGGAGAGTTTGTGGGAGTAGGAGAGTTTGGGGGAGTAGGAGAGCTTGGGGGTGTCGCGGAGCTTGGGGGAGTAGGAGAACTTGGCAGAGTAGGAGAGCTTGGGGGAGTAACAGAGCTTGGGGAGTAAGAGAGCTTGGGGGAGCAAGAGAGCTTGAGGGAGTAAGAGAGCTTGGCGGAGTAAGAGAGCTTGCGGGTGAAAGAGAGCTTGGGGAGTAGGAGAGCTTCGGGGAGTAGGGCAGCTTGGGGGAGTAGGAGACCGTGGGCGAGTAGGAGAGCTTGGGGGAGGAAGAGAGCTTGGGGGAGTAAGAGAGCTTGGGTAAGTAAGATAGCTTGGGGGAGTAGGAGAGCTTGGGGGAGTAGGGGAGCTTGGGTGAGTAGGAGAACTTGGGGGATTCGGGGTGCTTGGGGGAGTAGGAGAACTTGGCACAGTAGGAGAGCTTGGGGGAGTAAGAGAGCTTGGGGGAGTAAGAAAGCTTGGGGGAGTAAGAGAGCTTGGGGGAGTGGGAGAGCTTGGGGGAGTAGGAGAGCTTGGGGGAGTAGGAGAGCTTGGGGGAGTAGGAGAGCTTGGGGGAGTTGGAGAGCTTGGGGGAGTAGGAGAGCTTGGGGGAGTAGGAGAGCTTGGGAGAGTAGAAGAGCTTGGGGGAGTAGGAGGGCTTGGGAGAGTAGGAGAGCTTCCATGAATATGAGAGCTTGGGGGAGTAGGAGAGTTTGGGGTGCCGGAGAGCCTGGGGGAGTCGGAGAGCTTCATGGAGTCGGAGAGCTTGGGGGAGTCGGAGAGCTTGGGGTGGTCGGAGTGCTTGGGGGAGTAGGAGAGCTTGGGGGAATAGGAGAACTTGGGGGAGTAGGAGAGCTAGGGGGAGTTGGAGAGCTTGTTGGAGCAGGATAGCTTGCGGGAGTAGGAGAGCTTGCGGGAGTAGGAGAGCTTGCGGGAGTAGGAGAGCTTGCGGGAGTAGGAGAGCTTGCCAGATTAGGAGAGCTTGCCGGATTTTGAGTGCTTACAGAAAGAGAAGAGCTGACCGGAGTAGGAGCGCTAGAGGGAGTAGGAGAGCTTGGGAGAGTACGAAAGCTTTGGGGAGTAGTAGAAGTTTGGGGGAGTAGGAGAGCTTACCGCAGTAATAGAGATTACCAGAGAAGGAGAGCTTCCGGGAGTAGAAGAGCTTATCAGAGTAGGAGAGCTTAGAGGAGGAGAAGTACTTACCGGATAAGAGAGCTTGGGGGAGTAGGAGAGCTCGCCGGAGTAGGAGAGCTTACCGGAGTCGGAGAGCTTGGGGGAGTAGGAGAGCTTCCATGAATATGAGAGCTTGGGGAATAGGAGAGCTGGCAGGAGTCGGAGAGTTAACCGTTGTAAAGAGATCTTGAGGGAGGGGGAGACATTGGGGGAGTAGGAGAGCTTGGGGAGTTGAAGAGCTTGGGGTAGTAGGAGAGCTTGGGGGAGTAGGAGAGCTTGGGGGAGTAGGAGAGCTTGGGGGAGTAGGAGATCTTGGGGGAGTAAGAGAGGTTGGGGGAGTAGGAGTGCTTGGGGGAGTAGGAGAGCTTGGGGAAGTAGGAGAGCTTGGGGGAGTAGGAGAGCTTAGGGTAGTAGGAGAGATTGGGGAAGTAGGAGAGCTTGTGGGAGTAGGAGAGCTTGGGGGATGAGGAGAGCTTATCGCAGGAGGAGAGCTTGGTGGAGTAGGACAGCTTAGTGGAGTAGGAGAGCTTGGTGGAATAGGAAAGCTTGGTGGAGTAGGACAGCTTGGTGGAGTAGGAGTGCTTGGTGGAGTAGGAGATCTTACCGGAATAGGACAGCTTGGGGGAGTAGGGTAGGTGCGGGTGTAGGATAGCTTGGGAAGTAGGACAGCTTCCGGGAGTAGGAGATCTTGGGCGAGTAGGAGAGCTTGGGCGAGTAGGAAAGCTTGGGGGAGTAAGAGAGCTTGAAGGAGTAAGAGAGCTTGGGGGAGTAAGAGAGCTTGCGGGTGTAAGAGAGCTTGGGGAGTAGGACAGGTTGGGGGAGTAGGAGATCTTGGGGGAGTAGGAGAGCTTGGGCGAGTAGGAAAGCTTGGGGGAGTAAGAGAGCTTGGTGGAGTAAGAGAGCTTGGGGAGTAAGAGAGCTTGGGGGAGTAAGAGAGCTTGGGGGAGTGGGAGAGATTGGGGGCGTAGGAGAGCTTGGGGGAGTAGGAGCGCTTGGGGGAGTAGTTGAGCTTGGGGGAGTAGGAGAGCTTGGGGGAATTGGAGAGCTTGGGGGAGTAGTAGAGTTTGGAGAGTAGGAGAGCTGGAAGGAGTAGGAGAGCTTGGCGGAGTAGGAGAACTTGGGGCAGTAGGAGAGCTTAGGGGAGTAGGAGAGCTTGGGGGAGTAGGAGAGCTTGGGGGAGTAGGAGAGCTTGGGGGAGTCGGAGAGCTTGGGGGAGTAGGAGAGCTTGGGAGGGTAGGAGAGCTTGGGGGCGTATGAGAGCTTGGGGGCGTATGAGAGCTTGGGGATGTATGAGAGCTTGGGGTGTATGAGAGCTTGGGGAAGTAGGCGAGCTTGGGGGAGTAGGAGAGCTTGTGGTGTAGGAGAGTTTGTGGGAGTAGGAGAGTTTGGGGGAGTAGGAGAGCTTGGGGGTGTCGCGGAGCTTGGGGGAGTAGGAGAACTTGGCAGAGTAGGAGAGCTTGGGGGAGTAACAGAGCTTGGGGAGTAAGAGAGCTTGGGGGAGCAAGAGAGCTTGAGGGAGTAAGAGAGCTTGGCGGAGTAAGAGAGCTTGCGGGTGAAAGAGAGCTTGGGGAGTAGGAGAGCTTCGGGGAGTAGGGCAGCTTGGGGGAGTAGGAGACCTTGGGCGAGTAGGAGAGCTTGGGGGAGGAAGAGAGCTTGGGGGAGTAAGAGAGCTTGGGTAAGTAAGATAGCTTGGGGGAGTAGGAGAGCTTGGGGGAGTAGGGGAGCTTGGGTGAGTAGGAGAACTTGGGGGATTCGGGGTGCTTGGGGGAGTAGGAGAATTGGCACAGTAGGAGAGCTTGGGGGAGTAAGAGAGCTTGGGGGAGTAAGAAAGCTTGGGGGAGTAAGAGAGCTTGGGGGAGTGGGAGAGCTTGGGGGAGTAGGAGAGCTTGGGGGAGTAGGAGAGCTTGGGGGAGTAGGAGAGCTTGGGGGAGTTGGAGAGCTTGGGGGAGTAGGAGAGCTTGGGGGAGTAGGAGAGCTTGGGAGAGTAGAAGAGCTTGGGGGAGTAGGAGGGCTTGGGAGAGTAGGAGAGCTTTGGGGAGTAGGGGAGCTTGTGGGAGTAGGAGAGCTTGGGGGAGCAGGAGAGCTTGGGGGATTAGGAGAGCTTGGGGGTGTCAGAGAGCTTGGGTCAGTAGGACAGCTTGGGGGAGTAGGAGATCTTGGGGGAGTAGGAGAGCTTGGGCGAGTAGGAAAGTTTGGGGGAGTAAGAGAGCTTGGTGGAGTAAGAGAGCTTGGGGAGTAAGGGAGCTTGGGGGAGTAAGAGAGCTTGGGGGTGTGGGAGAGCTTGGGGGAGTAGGAGAGCTTGGGGGAGTAGGAGCGCTTGGGGGATTAGGAGAGCTTGGGAAGTAGATGAGCTTGGGGGAATAGGAGAGCTTGTGGGAGTAGGAGAGTTTGGAGAGTAGGAGAGTTTGGGGGAGTAGGAGAGCTTGCGGAGTAGGAGAACTTGGGGCAGTAGGAGAGCTTAGGGGAGTAGAAGAGCTTGGGGGAGTAGGAGAGCTTGGGGGAGTAGGGGAGCTTGGGGGAGTAGGAGACCTTGGGCGAGTAGGAGAGCTTGGGGGTGGAAGAGAGCTTGGGGGAGTAAGAGAGCTTGGGGGAGTAAGAGAGCTTGGGGGTGTAAGAGAGCTTGGGGGAGTAGGAGAACTTGGCAGAGTAGGAGAGCTTGGGGGAGTTAGAGAGCTTGGGGGAGTAAGAGAACTTGGGGAGTAAGAGAGCTTGGGGGAGTAGGAGAGCTTGGGGGAGTAGGAGAGCTTGGGGGAGTAAGAAAGCTTGGGGGAGTAGGAGAGCTTGGGGGAGTTGGAGAGCTTGGGGCAGTAGGAGCGCTTGGGGAAGTAGGAGAGCTTGGGGGAGAAGGAGAGCTTGGGGGAGTAGGAGAACTTGGCAGAGTAGGAGAGCTTGGAGGAGTAAGAGAGCTTGGGGGAGTAAGAGAGCTTGGGGGACTATGAGAGCTTGGGGAATACGAGAGATTGGGGGAGTAGGAGAGCTTGGGCAAGTAGGGGAGCTTGGGGGAGTAGGAGAACTTGTGGGATTCGGGGAGCTTGGGGGTGTAGGAGAACTTGGCACAGTAGGAGAGCTTGGGGGAATAAGAGAGCTTGGGGGAGTAAGAGAGCTTGGGGGAGTGAGAGAGCTTAGGGGAGTAAGAGAGCTTGGTGGAGTAAGAGAGCTTGGGGGAGTAAGAGAGCTTGGGGCAGTAGGATATCTTGGGGGATTAGGAGACCTTGCGGGAATAGGAGAGCTTGGGGGAGTAGGATAGCTTGGGGGAGTAACAGAGCTTGGGGAGTAAGAGAGCTTGGGGGAGCAAGAGAGCTTGAGGGAGTAAGAGAGCTTGGGGGAGTAAGAGAGCTTGCGGGTGAAAGAGAGCTTGGGGAGTTGGAGAGCTTCGGGGAGTAGGGAAGCTTGGGGGAGTAGGAGACCTTGGGCGAGTAGGAGAGCTTGAGGGAGGAAGAGAGCTTGGGGGAGTAAGAGAGCTTGGGGAAGTAAGATAGCTTGGGGGAGTAGGAGAGCTTGGGGGAGTAGGGGAGCTTGGGTGAGTAGGAGAACTTGGGGGATTCGGGTTGCTTGGGGGAGTAGGAGAATTGGCACAGTAGGAGAGCTTGGGGGAGTAAGAGAGCTTGGGGGAGTAAGAAAGCTTGGGGGGGTAAGAGAGCTTGGGGGAGTGGGAGAGCTTGGGGGAGTAGCAGAGCTTGGGGGAGTAGGAGAGCTTGGGGGAGTAGGAGAGCTTGGGAGAGTAGAAGAGCTTGGGGGAGTAGGAGGGCTTGGGAGAGTAGGAGAGCTTTGGGGAGTAGGGGAGCTTGTGGGAGTAGGAGAGCTTGGGGGAGCAGGAGAGCTTGGGGGATTAGGAGAGCTTGGGGGTGTCTGAGAGCTTGGGTCAGTAGGACAGCTTGGGGGAGTAGGAGATCTTGGGGGAGTAGGAGAGCTTGGGCGAGTAGGAAAGTTTGGGGGAGTAAGAGAGCTTGGTGGAGTAAGAGAGCTTGGGGAGTAAGGGAGCTTGGGGGAGTAAGAGAGCTTGGGGGTGTGGGAGAGCTTGGGGGAGTAGGAGAGCTTGGGGGAGTAGGAGCGCTTGGGGGATTAGGAGAGCTTGGGGGAGTAGATGAGCTTGGGGGAATAGGAGAGCTTGGGGGAGTAGGAGAGTTTGGAGAGTAGGAGAGTTTGGGGGAGTAGGAGAGCTTGGCGGAGTAGGAGAACTTGGGGCAGTAGGAGAGCTGAGGGGAGTAGGAGAGCTTGGGGGAGTCGGAGAGCTTGGGGGAGTAGGGGAGCTTGGGGGAGTAGGAGACCTTGGGCGAGTAGGAGAGCTTGGGGGAGGAAGAGAGCTTGGGGGAGTAAGAGAGCTTGGGGGAGTAAGAGAGCTTGGGGGTGTAAGAGAGCTTGGGGGACTAAGAGAGCTTGGGGAATACGAGAGATTGGGGGAGTAGGAGAGCTTGGGCGAGTAGGGGAGCTTGGGGGAGTAGGAGAACTTGGGGGATTCGGGGAGCTTGGGGGTGTAGGAGAACTTGGCACAGTAGGAGAGCTTGGGGGAGTAAGAGAGCTTGGGGGAGTAAGAGAGCTTGGGGGAGTAAGAGAGCTTGGGGCAGTAGGAGATCTTGGGGGATTAGGAGACCTTGCGGGAATAGGAGAGCTTGGGCGAGTAGGAGAGCTTGGGGGAGTAAGAGAGCTTGGTGGAGTAAGAGATTTTGGGGAGTAAGAGAGCTTGGGGGAGTAAGAGAGATTGGGGGAGTGGGAGAGCTTGGGGGAGTAGGAGAGCTTGTGGGAGTAGGAGCGCTTGGGGGAGTAGGAGAGCTTGGCGGAGTAGGAGTGCTTGGGGAAGTAGGAGAGCTTGGGGGAGTAGGAGAGCTTGGGAGAGTAGGAGAGCTTGGGGGAGCAGGAGATCTTGGGGGATAGGAGATCTTGGGGGAGTAGGAGAGTTTGGGGGAGTAGGAAAACTTGGGGGAGTAGGAGAGCTTGGGGGAGTAGGAGAGCTTGGGGGAGTAGGAGAGCTTTGGAGAGTAGGAGAGCTTGGTGGAGTAAGAGAGCTTGGGGATTAAGAGAGCTTGGGGAGTAAGAGAGCTTGGTGGAGTGGGAGAGCTTGGGGGAGTAGGAGAGCTTGGGGGAGAAGGAGCGCTTGGGGGAGTAGGAGAGCTTGGGGGAGAAGGAGAGCTTGGGGGTGTAGGAGAGCTTGGGGGAGTAGGAGAGCTTGGGAGAGTTGGAGAGCTTGGGGGAGTAGGAGATCTTGGGGGAGTAGGAAATCTTGGGGGAGTAGGAGAGCTTGGGGGAGTAGGAGAGCTTGGGGGAGTAGGAGAGCTTGGGGGAGTAGGAGAGCTTGGGGGAGTAGGAGAGCTTGGGGGATTAGGAGAGCTTGGGGGAGTACGAGAGCTTGGGGGAGTAGGAGAGCTTGGGAGAGCTTGGGGGAGTAGGAGAGCTAGGGGGATTCGGAGAGCTTGGGAGGGTAGGAGAGCTTGGGAGCGTATGAGAGCTTGGGGGCGTATGAGAGCTTGGGGGAGGAAGAATGCTTGGGGGAGAAAGAGAGCTTGGGAGAGCTTGGGGGAGTAGGAGAGCTAGGGGGAGTCGGAGAGCTTGGGAGGGTAGGAGAGCTTGGGAGCGTATGAGACCTTGGGGGCGTATGAGAGCTTGGGGGAGGAAGAATGCTTGGGGGAGAAAGAGAGCTTGGGGGATTAAGAGAGCTTGGAGGGGTAGGAGAGCTTGAGGGAGTGGGAGAGCTTGGGAGAGTAGGAGAGGTTGGGGAGAAGGAGAACTTCGGGAGAAGGAGAGCAAGGGGGAGAAGGAGAGCAAGGGGGAGAAGGAGAGCTTGGGGGAGAAGGAGAGCTTGGGGAGTAGGAGAGATTGGGGGCGTTAGAGAGCTTGGAGGAGGAGGAGGAGGAGAGCTTACCATAGTAGGAGAGCTTGGGGGAGTAGGGGAGTTTGGGGAAGCAAGAGAGCTTACCGGAGTAGGAAAGATTAGTGGAGTAGTAGAGCTTGGGGGAGTAGGAGAGCTTGGGGGAGTAGGAGAGCTTGGGGGAGTAGGACAGCTTGGGGGAGTAGGAGAGCTTGGGGGAGTAGGAGAGCTTGGGAGAGTAGGAGAGGTTGGGGAGAAGGAGAACTTCGGGAGAAGGAGAGCAAGGGGGAGAAGGAGAGCAAGGGGGAGAAGGAGAGCTTGGGGGAGAAGGAGAGCTTGGGGGAGAAGGAGAGCTTGTGGGAAAAGGAGAGCTTGGGGGAGTAGGATAGCTTGCGGGAGTAGGTGAGCTTCGGGGAATAGGAGAAGTTGGGGGAGTGGGAGAGCTTGTTTGAGTGGGATAGCTAGGGGGAGTAGGAGAGCTTGGGGAGTAGGAGAGCCTGGGGGAGTAGGAGAGCCTGGGGGTGTATGCGAGCCTGGGGGAGTATGAGAGGCTGGAGGAGTATGAGAGGCTGGGGGAGTAGGAAAGGCTGGGGGAGTATGAGAGGCTGTGGGAGTATGAGAGGCTTGGGGAGTATGAGAGCCTGGGGGAGTATGAGAGACTGGGGGAGTATGAGATCCTGGGGGAGTATGAGAGCCTGGGGGAGTATTAGAGCCTGGGGGAGTATCAGAGCCTGGGAGAGTATGAGAGGCTGGGGGAGTATGAGAGGCTGGGGGAGTATGAGAGCCTGGGGGAGAATGAGAGCCTGGGGGAGTATGAGAGCTTGGGGGAGTAGGAGAGCTTGGGGGAGTAGGAGAGCTTGGGGTAGTAGGAGAGCTTGGGGGATTAGGAGACCTTGGGGGAGTAGGAGATCTTGGGGGAGTAGGAGAGCTTGGGGGTTTAGGAGATCTTGGGGAGTAGGAGAGCTTGGGGGAGTAGGAGAGCTTGGGAGAGTAGGAGAGCTCGGCGGAGTAGGAGAACTTGGGGCAGTAGGAGAGCTAAGGGGAGTAGGAGAGCTTGGGGGAGTATGAGAGATTGGGAGGGTAGGAGAGCTTGGGGGAGTCGGAGAGATTGGGGGAGTAGGAGAGCTTGGGAGGGTAGGAGAGCTTGGGGGCGTATGACAGCTTGGGGGCGTATGAGAGCTTGGGGGTGTATGAGAGCTTGGGGAAGTAGGAGAGCTTGGGGAAGTAGAAGAGCTTGGGGGAGTGGGAGAGCTTGGGCGATTAGGAGAGCTTGGGGGAGTAAGAGAGCTTGGGGGAGGAAGAGAGCTTGGGGGATAAAGCGAGCTTGCGGGAGTAAGAGAGTTTGGGAGAGTAGGAGAGCTTTGCGGAGTAGGAGAGTTTGTGGGAGTAGGAGAGCTTGGGGGAGTAAGAGAGCTTGGGGGAGTAGGAGAGCTTGGGGGAGTAGGACAGCTTGGGGGAGTAGGAGAGCTTGGGGGAGTAGGAGAGCTTGGGAGAGTAGGAGAGGTTGCGGAGAAGGAGAACTTCGGGAGAAGGAGAGCAAGGGGGAGAAGGAGAGCAAGGGGGAGAAGGAGAGCTTGGGGGAGAAGGATAGCTTGGGGGAGAAGGAGAGCTTGTGTGAGAAGGAGAGCTTGGGGGAGTATGAGAGCTTTGGGGAGTAGGAGAGCTTGGGGCAGTAGGAGCGCTTGGGGGAGTAGGAGAGCTTGGGGGAGTAAGAGAGCTTCGGGGAGTAAGAGAGCTTGGGGGAGTAGGAGAGCTTGGAGGAATAGAAGAACTTGGGGGAGTGGGAGAGCTTGTTTGAGTAGGATAGCTTGGGGGAGTAGGAGAGCTTGGGGGAGTAGGAGAGCCTGGGGGAGGAGGAGAGCCTGGGGGTGTATGAGATCCTGGGGGAGTATGAGAGGCTGGAGGAGTATGTCAGGCTGGGGGAGTATGAGAGGCTGGGGGAGTATGAGAGGCTGTGGGAGTATGAGAGGCTTGGGGAGTATGAGAGCCTGGGGGAGTATGAGAGACTGGGGGAGTATGAGATCCTGGGGGAGTATGAGAGCCTGGGGGAGTAGGAGAGCTTGGAGGAGTAGGAGAGCTTGGGGGAGTAGGAGAGCTTGTGGGAGTAGGAGAGCTTGAGGGAGTAGGAGAGCTTGGGGGAGTAGGATATCTTGGGGGAGTAGGAGAGCTTGGGGGTTTAGGAGAGCTTGGGGAAGGAGGAGAGCTTGGGGGAGTAGGAGAGCTTGGGAGAGTAGGAGAGCTTGGGAGGGTAGGAGAGCTTGGTGGAGTCGGAGAGATTGGGAGAGTAGGAGAGCTTGGGGTCGTATGAGAGCTTGGGGGCGTATGAGAGCTTGGGGGAGTATGAGAGCTTGGGGATGTAGGAGAGCTTGGGGAAGAAGTAGAGCTTGGGGGAGTGGGAGAGCTTGGGCGAGTAGGAGAGCTTGGGGGAATAAGAGAGCTTGGGGGAGGAAGAGAGCTTGGGGGAGAAAGAGTGCTTGGGGGAGTAAGAGAGCTTGGCGGAGTAGGAGAGCTTCGGGGAGTAGGAGAGCTTGGGGGAGTAGGAGAGCTTGGGGGAGTAGGAGAATTTGTCAGAGTAGGAGAACTTGGAGGAGTAAGAGAGCTTGGGAGAGTAGCAGAGCTTTGGGGAGTAGGAGAGTTTGTGGGAGTAGGAGAGCTTGGGGGAGTAAGAGAGCTTAGGGGAGTAAGAGAGCTTGGGGGAGTAGGAGAGCTTGGGGGAGTAGGAGAGCTTGGGGCAGTAGGAGCGCTTGGGGGAGTAGGAGAGCTTGGGGGAGAAGGAGAGCTTGGGGGAGTAGGAGAACATGGCAGAGTAGGAGAGCTTGGAGGAGTCAGAGAACTTGGGCAAGTAAGAGAGCTTGTGGGAGTAAGAGAGCTTGGGGGAAGACGAGAGCTTGGGGGAGTAGGTGAGCTTGGGGGAGTAGGGGAGCTTGGGGGAGTAGGAGAAATTGGGGGATTAGGGGAGCTTGGGGGAGTAGGAGAACTTGGCACAGTAGGAGAGCTTGGGGGAGTAAGATAGCTTGGGGGAGTAAGAGAGCTTGGGGGAGTTAGAGAGCTTGGGACAGTTGGACATCTTGGGGGAGTTGGAGATCTTGGGGGAGTAAGAGAGCTTGGGCGAGTAGGAGAGCTTGGGGGAGTAAGAGAGCTTGGTGGAGTAAGAGAGCTTTGGAAGTAAGAGAGCTTGGTGGAGTAAGAGAGCATGGGGGAGGGGGAGAGCTTGGGGGAGTAGGAGAGCTTGGGGGAGTAGGAGCGCTTGGGGGAGTAGGAGAGCTTGGGGGAGTAGGAGAGCTTGGGGGAGTAGGAGAGCTTGGGGGAGTAGGAGAGCTTGGGAGAGTAGGAGAGCCTGGGAGAGTAGGAGATGTTGGGGGAGTAGGAGATCTTGGGGGAGTAGGAGAGTTTGGGGGAGTAGGAGAGCTTGGGGGAGTAGAAGAGGTTATGGGAGTAGGAGAGCTTGATGGAGTAGGAGAGCTTGGGAGAGTAGGAGAGCTTTGGGGAGTAGGGAAGCTTGTGGGAGTAGGAGAGCTTGGGGGAGTAGGAGAGCTTGGGGGATTTGGAGAGCTTGGGAGAGTCAGAGAGCTTGGGGCAGTAGGAGAGCTTGATGCGTAAGAGAGCTTGGGGGAGTGGGAGAGCTTGGGGGAGTAGGAGAGCTTGGGGGAGTACGAGCGCTTGGGGGAGTAGGAGAGCTTGGGGGATTAGGAGAGCTTGGGGGAGTAGGAGATCTTGGGGGAGTAGGAGAGCTTGGGTGAGTAGGAGAGCTTGGGGGAGTAGGAGAGCTTGGGGGAATAGGAGAATGTGTCAGAGTAGGAGAGCTTGGGGGAGTAAGAGAGCTTAGGGGAGTAAGAGAGCTTGGGGGAGTAGGAGTGCTTGGGGGAGTAGGAGAGCTTGGGGCAGTAGGAGAGCTTGGGGGAGTAGGAGATCTTCGGGGAGCAGGAGAGTTTGGGGGAGTAGGAGAGCTTGGGGGAGTAGGAAAGCTTGGGGGAGTAGGAGAGCTTGGGAGAGTAGGAGAGCTTTAGGGAGTAGGAGAGCTTGTGGGAGTAGGAGAGCTTGGGGGAGTAGGAGAGCTTGGGGGAGTAGGAGAGATTGGGGGAGTAGGAGAGCTTGGGGGAGTAGGAGAGCTTCGGGGAGTAGGAGAGCTTGGGGTAGTAGGAGATCTTGGGGGAGTAGGAGAGCTTGGGGGAGTAGGAGAGATTGGCGGAGCAGGAGAACTTGGGGAAGTAGGCGACCTTGGGGGAGTAGTCGAGCTTGTGGGAGTGGGAGAGCTTGGGCGAGTAGGAGAGCTTGGGGGAGTAGGAGAGATTGGGGGAGGAAGAAAGCTTGGGGGAGAAAGAGAGCTTGGGGGAGTAAGAGAGCTTGGGGGAGTAGGAGAACTTGGGGGAGTAGGAGAGCTTGGGGGAGTTGGAGAGTTTGGAGGAGTAGGAAAGCTTGGGGGAGTCGCGGAGCTTGGGGGAGTAGGAGAACTTGGCAGAGTAGGAGAGCTTGGGGGAGGAAGAGAGCTTGAAGGAGTAAGAGAGCTTGAGGGAGTAGGAGAGCTTGGCGGCGTATGAGAGCTTGGGTCGTATGAGAGCTTGGGGGAGTGTGAGAGCTTGGGGTGTATGAGAGCTTGGGGAAGTAGGCGAGCTTGGGGGAATAGTAGAGCTTGTGGGAGTGGGAGAGCTTGGGCGAGTAGGAGAGCTTGGGGGAGTAGGAGATCTTGGGGGAGTAGGAGAGCTTGGTGGAGTAGGAGTGCTTGGTGGAGTAGGAGATCTTCCCGGAATAGGACAGCTTGGGGGAGTAGGGTAGGTGCGGGTGTAGGATAGCTTGGGAAGTAGGACAGCTTGCTGGAGTAGGAGATCTTGGGAGAGTAGGAGAGCTTGGGCGAGTAGGAAAGCTTGGGGGAGTAAGAGAGCTTGAAGGAGTAAGAGAGCTTGGGGGAGTAAGAGAGCTTGCGGGTGTAAGAGAGCTTGGGGAGTAGGACAGCTTGGGGGAGTAGGAGATCTTGGGGGAGTAGGAGAGCTTGGGCGAGTAGGAAAGCTTGGGGGAGTAAGAGAGCTTGGTGGAGTAAGAGAGCTTGGGGAGTAAGAGAGCTTGGGGGAGTAAGAGAGCTTGGGGGAGTGGGAGAGATTGGGGGAGTAGGAGAGCTTGGGGGAGTAGGAGCGCTTGGGGGAGTAGTAGAGCTTGGGGGAGTAGGAGAGCTTGGGGGAATTGGAGAGCTTGGGGGAGTAGTAGAGTTTGGAGAGTAGGAGAGCTTGGGGGAGTAGGAGAGCTTGGCGGAGGAGGAGAACTTGGGGCAGTAGGAGAGATTAGGGGAGTAGGAGAGCTTGGGGGAGTAGGAGAGCTTGGGGGAGTAGGAGAGCTTGGGGGAGTCGGAGAGCTTGGGGGAGTAGGAGAGCTTGGGAGGGTAGGAGAGCTTGGGGGCGTATGAGAGCTTGGGGGCGGATGAGAGCTTGGGGATGTATGAGAGCTTGGGGTGTATGAGAGCTTGGGGAAGTAGGCGAGCTTGGGGGAGTAGGAGAGCTTGGGGGAGTAGGAGAGCTTGTGGGAGTAGGAGAGTTTGGGGGAGTAGGAGAGCTTGGGGGTGTCGCGGAGCTTGGGGGAGTATGAGAACTTGGCAGAGTAGGAGAGCTTGGGGGAGTAACAGAGCTTGGGGAGTAAGAGAGCTTGGGGGAGCAAGAGAGCTTGAGGGAGTAAGAGAGCTTGGGGGAGTAAGAGAGCTTGCGGGTGAAAGAGAGCTTGGGGAGTAGGAGAGCTTCGGGGAGTAGGGCAGCTTGGGGGAGTAGGAGACCTTGGGCGAGTAGGAGAGCTTGGGGGAGGAAGAGAGCTTGGGGGAGTAAGAGAGCTTGGGGAAGTAAGAGAGCTTGGGGGAGTGGGAGAGCTTGGGGGAGTAGGAAAGCTTGGGGGAGTAGGAGAGCTTGGGGGAGTAGGAGAGCTTGGGGGAGTTGGAGAGCTTGGGGGAGTAGGAGAGCTTGGGGGAGTAGGAGAGCTTGGGGGAGTAGGAGAGCTTGGGAGAGTAGAAGAGCTTGGGGGAGTAGGAGGGCTTGGGAGTTAGGAGAGCTTTGGGGAGTAGGGGAGCTTGTGGGAATGGGAGAGCTTGGGTGAGTAGGAGAACTTGGGGGATTCGGGGTGCTTTGGGGAGTAGGAGAATTGGCACAGTAGGAGAGCTTGGGGGAGTAAGAGAGCTTGGGGGAGTAAGAAAGCTTGGGGGAGTAAGAGAGCTTGGGGGAGTGGGAGAGCTTGGGGGAGTAGGAGAGCTTGGGGGAGTAGGAGAGCTTGGGGGAGTAGGAGAGCTTGGGGGAGTTGGAGAACTTGGGGGAGTATGAGAACTTGGGGGAGTAGGAGAGCTTGGGAGAGTAGAAGAGCTTGGGGGAGTAGGAGGGCTTGGGAGAGTAGGAGAGCTTTGGGGAGTAGGGGAGCTTGTGGGAGTAGGAGAGCTTGGGGGAGCAGGAGAGCTTGGGGGATTAGGAGAGCTTGGGGGTGTCAGAGAGCTTGGGTCAGTAGGACAGCTTGGGGGAGTAGGAGATCTTGGGGGAGTAGGAGAGCATGGGCGAGTAGGAAAGTTTGGGGGAGTAAGAGAGCTTGGTGGAGTAAGAGAGCTTGGGGAGTAAGGGAGCTTGGGGGAGTAAGAGAGCTTGGGGATGTGGGAGAGCTTGGGGGAGTGGGAGAGCTTGGGGGAGTAGGAGAGCTTGTGGGAGTAGGAGCGCTTGGGGGAGTAGGAGAGCTTGGCGGAGTAGGAGTGCTTGGGGAAGTAGGAGAGCTTGGGGGAGTAGGAGCGCTTGGGGGATTAGGAGAGCTTGGGGGAGTAGATGAGCTTGGGGGAATAGGAGAGCTTGGGGGAGTAGGAGAGTTTTGAGAGTAGGAGAGTTTGGGGGAGTAGGAGAGCTTGGCGGAGTAGGAGAACTTGGGGCAGTAGGAGAGCTTAGGGGAGTAGGAGAGCTTGGGGGAGTAGGAGAGCTTGGGGGAGTAGGGGAGCTTGGGGGAGTAGGAGACCTTGGGCGAGTAGGAGAGCTTGGGGGAGGAAGAGAGCTTGGGGGAGTAAGAGAGCTTGGGGGAGTAAGAGAGCTTGGGGGTGTAAGAGAGCTTGGGGGAGTAGGAGAACTTGGCAGAGTAGGAAAGCTTGGGGGAGTTAGAGAGCTTGGGGGAGTAAGAGAACTTGGGGAGTAAGAGAGCTTGGGGGAGTAGGAGAGCTTGGAGGAGTAGGAGAGCTTGGGGGAGTAAGAAAGCTTCGGGGAGTAGGAGAGCTTGGGGGAGTAGGAGAGCTTGGGGCAGTAGGAGCGCTTGGGGAAGTAGGAAAGCTTGGGGTGAAGGAGAGCTTGGGGGAGTAGGAGAACTTGGCAGAGTAGGAGAGCTTGGAGGAGTAAGAGAGCTTGGGGGAGTAAGAGAGCTTGGGGGACTAAGAGAGCTCTGGGAATACGAGAGATTGGGGGAGTAGGAGATCGTGGGCGAGTAGGGGAACTTGGGGGAGTAGGAGAACTTGGGGGATTCGGGGAGCTTGGGGGTGTAGGAGAACTTGGCACAGTAGGAGAGCTTGGGGGAGTAAGAGAGCTTGGGGGAGTAAGAGAGCTTGGGGGAGTGAGAGAGCTTGGGGGAGTAAGAGAGCTTGGGGGAGTAAGAGAGCTTGGGGGAGTAAGAGAGCTTGGGGCAGTAGGAGATCTTGGGGGATTAGGAGACCTTGCGGGAATAGGAGAGCTTGGGCGAGTAGGAGAGCTTGGGGTGTAAGAGAGCTTGGTGGAGTAAGAGAGCTTGGGGAGTAAGAGAGCTTGGGGGAGTAAGAGAGATTGGGGGAGTGGGAGAGCTTGGGGGAGTAGGAGAGCCTGTGGGAGTAGGAGCGCTTGGGGGAGTAGGAGAGCTTGGCGGATTAGGAGTGCTTGGGGAAGTAGGAGAGCTTGGGGGAGTAGGAGAGCTAGGGAGAGTAGGAGAGCTTGGGGGAGCAGGAGATCTTGGGGGATAGGAGATCTTGGGGGAGTAGTAGAGTTTGGGGGAGTATGAAAACTTGGGGGAGTAGGAGAGCTTGGGGGAGTAGGAGAGCTTGGGGGAGTAGTAGAGCTTTGGAGAGTAGGAGAGCTTTGGGGAGTAGGGGAGCTTGTGGGAGTAGGAGAGCTTGGGGGAGCAGGAGAGCTTGGGGGAGTAGGAGAGCTTGGGGGTGTCGCGGAGCTTGGGGGAGTATGAGAACTTGGCAGAGTAGGAGAGCTTGGGGGAGTAACAGAGCTTGGGGAGTAAGAGAGCTTGGGGGAGCAAGAGAGCTTGAGGGAGTAAGAGAGCTTGGGGGAGTAAGAGAGCTTGCGGGTGAAAGAGAGCTTGGGGAGTAGGAGAGCTTCGGGGAGTAGGGCAGCTTGGGGGAGTAGGAGACCTTGGGCGAGTAGGAGAGCTTGGGGGAGGAAGAGAGCTTGGGGGAGTAAGAGAGCTTGGGGAAGTAAGAGAGCTTGGGGGAGTGGGAGAGCTTGGGGGAGTAGGAAAGCTTGGGGGAGTAGGAGAGCTTGGGGGAGTAGGAGAGCTTGGGGGAGTTGGAGAGCTTGGGGGAGTAGGAGAGCTTGGGGGAGTAGGAGAGCTTGGGGGAGTAGGAGAGCTTGGGAGAGTAGAAGAGCTTGGGGGAGTAGGAGGGCTTGGGAGTTAGGAGAGCTTTGGGGAGTAGGGGAGCTTGTGGGAATGGGAGAGCTTGGGTGAGTAGGAGAACTTGGGGGATTCGGGGTGCTTTGGGGAGTAGGAGAATTGGCACAGTAGGAGAGCTTGGGGGAGTAAGAGAGCTTGGGGGAGTAAGAAAGCTTGGGGGAGTAAGAGAGCTTGGGGGAGTGGGAGAGCTTGGGGGAGTAGGAGAGCTTGGGGGAGTAGGAGAGCTTGGGGGAGTAGGAGAGCTTGGGGGAGTTGGAGAACTTGGGGGAGTATGAGAACTTGGGGGAGTAGGAGAGCTTGGGAGAGTAGAAGAGCTTGGGGGAGTAGGAGGGCTTGGGAGAGTAGGAGAGCTTTGGGGAGTAGGGGAGCTTGTGGGAGTAGGAGAGCTTGGGGGAGCAGGAGAGCTTGGGGGATTAGGAGAGCTTGGGGGTGTCAGAGAGCTTGGGTCAGTAGGACAGCTTGGGGGAGTAGGAGATCTTGGGGGAGTAGGAGAGCATGGGCGAGTAGGAAAGTTTGGGGGAGTAAGAGAGCTTGGTGGAGTAAGAGAGCTTGGGGAGTAAGGGAGCTTGGGGGAGTAAGAGAGCTTGGGGATGTGGGAGAGCTTGGGGGAGTGGGAGAGCTTGGGGGAGTAGGAGAGCTTGTGGGAGTAGGAGCGCTTGGGGGAGTAGGAGAGCTTGGCGGAGTAGGAGTGCTTGGGGAAGTAGGAGAGCTTGGGGGAGTAGGAGCGCTTGGGGGATTAGGAGAGCTTGGGGGAGTAGATGAGCTTGGGGGAATAGGAGAGCTTGGGGGAGTAGGAGAGTTTTGAGAGTAGGAGAGTTTGGGGGAGTAGGAGAGCTTGGCGGAGTAGGAGAACTTGGGGCAGTAGGAGAGCTTAGGGGAGTAGGAGAGCTTGGGGGAGTAGGAGAGCTTGGGGGAGTAGGGGAGCTTGGGGGAGTAGGAGACCTTGGGCGAGTAGGAGAGCTTGGGGGAGGAAGAGAGCTTGGGGGAGTAAGAGAGCTTGGGGGAGTAAGAGAGCTTGGGGGTGTAAGAGAGCTTGGGGGAGTAGGAGAACTTGGCAGAGTAGGAAAGCTTGGGGGAGTTAGAGAGCTTGGGGGAGTAAGAGAACTTGGGGAGTAAGAGAGCTTGGGGGAGTAGGAGAGCTTGGAGGAGTAGGAGAGCTTGGGGGAGTAAGAAAGCTTCGGGGAGTAGGAGAGCTTGGGGGAGTAGGAGAGCTTGGGGCAGTAGGAGCGCTTGGGGAAGTAGGAAAGCTTGGGGTGAAGGAGAGCTTGGGGGAGTAGGAGAACTTGGCAGAGTAGGAGAGCTTGGAGGAGTAAGAGAGCTTGGGGGAGTAAGAGAGCTTGGGGGACTAAGAGAGCTCTGGGAATACGAGAGATTGGGGGAGTAGGAGATCGTGGGCGAGTAGGGGAACTTGGGGGAGTAGGAGAACTTGGGGGATTCGGGGAGCTTGGGGGTGTAGGAGAACTTGGCACAGTAGGAGAGCTTGGGGGAGTAAGAGAGCTTGGGGGAGTAAGAGAGCTTGGGGGAGTGAGAGAGCTTGGGGGAGTAAGAGAGCTTGGGGGAGTAAGAGAGCTTGGGGGAGTAAGAGAGCTTGGGGCAGTAGGAGATCTTGGGGGATTAGGAGACCTTGCGGGAATAGGAGAGCTTGGGCGAGTAGGAGAGCTTGGGGTGTAAGAGAGCTTGGTGGAGTAAGAGAGCTTGGGGAGTAAGAGAGCTTGGGGGAGTAAGAGAGATTGGGGGAGTGGGAGAGCTTGGGGGAGTAGGAGAGCCTGTGGGAGTAGGAGCGCTTGGGGGAGTAGGAGAGCTTGGCGGATTAGGAGTGCTTGGGGAAGTAGGAGAGCTTGGGGGAGTAGGAGAGCTAGGGAGAGTAGGAGAGCTTGGGGGAGCAGGAGATCTTGGGGGATAGGAGATCTTGGGGGAGTAGTAGAGTTTGGGGGAGTATGAAAACTTGGGGGAGTAGGAGAGCTTGGGGGAGTAGGAGAGCTTGGGGGAGTAGTAGAGCTTTGGAGAGTAGGAGAGCTTTGGGGAGTAGGGGAGCTTGTGGGAGTAGGAGAGCTTGGGGGAGCAGGAGAGCTTGGGGGATTAGGAGAGCTTGGGGGAGTCAGAGAGCTTGGGGCAGTAGGAGAGCTTTGGGGAGTAGGAGATCTTGGGGGAGTAGGAGAGCTTGGGGGGGTAAGAGAACTTGGTGGAGTAAGAGAGCTTGGGGATTAAGAGAGCTTGGGGAGTAAGAGAGCTTGGTGGAGTGGGAGAGCTTGGGGGAGTAGGAGAGCTTGGGGGAGTAGGAGCGCTGGGGGGAGTAGGAGAGCTTGGGGGAGAAGGAGAGCTTGGGGGTGTAGGAGAGCTTGGGGGAGTAGGAGAGCTTGGGAGAGTTGGAGAGCTTGGGGGAGTAGGAGATCTTGGGGGAGTAGGAAATCTTGGGGGAGTAGGAGAGTTTGGGGGAGTAGGAGAGCTTGGGGAGTAGGAGAGCTTGGGGGAGTAAGAGAGCTTGGGGGAGTAGGAGAGCTTGGGCGAGTAGGAGAGCGTTGGGGAGTAGGAGAGCTTGTGGGAGTAAGAGAGCTTGGGGGAGTAGGAGAGCTTGGGGTGTAGGAGAGCTTGGGAGAGCTTGGGGGAGTAGGAGAGCTAGGGGGAGTCGGAGAGCTTGGGAGGGTAGGAGAGCTTGGGAGCGTATGAGAGCTTGGGGGCGTATGAGAGCTTGGGGGAGGAAGAATGCTTGGGGGAGAAAGAGAGCTTGGGGGATTAAGAGAGCTTGGAGGGGTAGGAGAGCTTGAGGGAGTGGGAGAGCTTGGGGGAGTAGGAGAGATTGGGGAGTAGGAGAACTTGGGGGAGTCGCGGAGCTTGGGGGAGTAGGAGAACTTGGCAGAGTAGGAGAGCTTGGGGGAGTAAGAGAGCTTGGGGAAATAAGAGAGCTTAGTGGAGAAAGAGTGCTTGGGGGAGTAAGATAGCTTGGGGGAGTAAGAGAGCTTGGGGAAATAAGAGAGCTTAGTGGAGAAAGAGTGCTTGGGAGAGTAAGATAGCTTGGGGGAGTAAGAGAGCTTGGGGGAGTAGGAGAGCTTGGGGGAGTAGGAGAGCTTGGGGGAGTAGGAGTTCTTTGGGGAGTAGGAGAACTTGGGCGAGGAGGAGAGCTTGGGGGAGTAAGAGAGCTTAGGGGAGTAAGAGAGTTTGGGGGAGCAGTAGAACTTGGTGGAGTAGGAGAGCTTGGGGCAGTAGTAGCGCTTGGGGAAGTAGGAGAGCTTGGGGGAGAAGGAGAGCTTGGGGGAGTAGGAGAACTTGGCAGAGTAGGAGAGCGTGGAGGAGTAAGAGAGCTTGGGGGTGTAAGAGAGCTTGGGTGAGTAAGAGAGCTTAGGGGAATACGAGAGCTTGGGGGAGTAGGAGAGCTTGGGGGAGTAGGGGAGCTTGGGGGAGTAAGAGCGCTTGGGGGAGTAAGAGAGCTTGGGGTAGTAAGAGAGCTTGGGGGAGTAAGAGAGCTTGGGGAAATAAGAGAGCTTAGTGGAGAAAGAGTGCTTGGGGGAGTAAGATAGCTTGGGGGAGTAAGAGAGCTTGGGGGAGTAAGAGAGATTGGGGGAGTAAGAGAGCTTGGGGGTGTAAGAGAGCTTGGGGGAATAGGAGAGCTTGGGGGAGTAGGAGAGCTTGGGGGAGTAGGAGTTCTTTGGGGTGTAGGAGAACTTGGGCGAGGAGGAGAGCTTGGGGGAGTAAGAGAGCTTAGGGGAGTAAGAGAGTTTGGGGGAGCAGTAGAACTTGGTGGAGTTGGAGAGCTTGGGGCAGTAGTAGCGCTTGGGGGAGTAGGAGAGCTTGGGGGAGTAGGAGAGCTTGGGGGAGTAGGAGAACTTGGCAGAGTAGGAGAGCGTGGAGGAGTAAGAGAGCTTGGGGGTGTAAGAGAGCTTGGGTGAGTAAGAGAGCTTAGGGGAATACGAGAGCTTGGGGGAGTAGGAGAGCTTGGTGGAGTAGGGGAGCTTGGGGGAGTAGGAGAAATTGGGGTATTCGGGGAGCTTGGGGGAGTAGGAGAATTGGCAAAGTAGGAGAGCTTGGGGGAGTAAGAGCGCTTGGGGGAGTAAGAGAGCTTGGGGGAGTAAGAGAGCTTGGGGGAGTTAGAGAGCTTAGGGGAGTAGGAGAGCATCCTGGAATTGGATAGGTGGGGGAGTAGGAGAGCTTGGAGGAGTAGGAGAGCTTGGGGGAGAAGGGGAGCATGGGGGAGTAGGAGAGCTTGCGGGAGTAGGAGAGCTTGTGGAGTAGGAGAGATTGGGGGCGTTAGAGAGCTTGGAGGAGGAGGAGGAGGAGAGCTTACCATAGTAGGACAGCTTGGGGGAGTAGGGGAGCTTGGGGAAGCAGGAGAGCTTACCGGAGTAGGAAAGATTAGTGGAGTAGTAGAGCTTGGGGGAGTAGGAGAGCTTGGGGGAGTAGGAGAGCTTGGGGGAGTAGGACAGCTTGGGGGAGTAGGAGAGCTTGGGAGAGTAGGAGAGGTTGGGGAGAAGGAGAACTTCGGGAGAAGGAGAGCAAGGGGGAGAAGGAGAGCAAGGGGGAGAAGGAGAGCTTGGGGGAGAAGGAGAGCTTGGGGGAGAAGGAGAGCTTGTGGGAAAAGGAGAGCTTGGGGGAGTAGGAGAGCTTGCGGGAGTAGGTGAGCTTCGGGGAATAGGAGAAGTTGGGGGAGTGGGAGAGCTTGTTTGAGTGGGATAGCTAGGGGGAGTAGGAGAGCTTGGGGAGTAGGAGAGCCTGGGGGAGTAGGAGAGCCTGGGGGTGTATGCGAGCCTGGGGGAGTATGAGAGGCTGGAGGAGTATGAGAGGCTGGGGGAGTATGAAAGGCTGGTGGAGTATGAGAGGCTGTGGGAGTATGAGAGGCTTGGGGAGTATGAGAGCCTGGGGGAGTATGAGAGACTGGGGGAGTATGAGATCCTGGGGGAGTATGAGAGCCTGGGGGAGTATCAGAGCCTGGGGGAGTATCAGAGCCTGGGAGAGTATGAGAGGCTGGGGGAGAATGAGAGGCTCGGGGAGTATGAGAGCCTGGGGGAGAATGAGAGCCTGGGGGAGTATGAGAGCTTGGGGGAGTAGGAGAGCTTGGGGGAGTAGGAGAGCTTGGGGTAGTAGGAGAGCTTGGGGGATTAGGAGACCTTGGGGGAGTAGGAGATCTTGGGGGAGTAGGAGAGCTTGGGGGTTTAGGAGAGCTTGGGGAGTAGGAGAGCTTGGGGGAGTAGGAGAGCTTGGGAGAGTAGGAGAGCTTGGCGGAGTAGGAGAACTTGGGGCAGTAGGAGAGCTAAGGGGAGTAGGAGAGCTTGGGGGAGTAGGAGAGATTGGGAGGGTAGGAGAGCTTGGGGGAGTCGGAGAGATTGGGGTAGTAGGAGAGCTTGGGAGGGTAGGAGAGCTTGGGGGCGTATGACAGCTTGGGGGCGTATGAGAGCTTGGGGGTGTATGAGAGCTTGGGGAAGTAGGAGAGCTTGGGGAAGTAGTAGAGCTTGGGGGAGTGGGAGAGCTTGGGCGAGTAGGAGAGCTTTGCGGAGTAGGAGAGTTTGTGGGCGTAGGAGAGCTTGGGGGAGTAAGAGAGCTTGGGGGAGTAGGAGAGCTTGGGGGAGAAGGACAGCTTGGGGGAGTAGGAGAGATTGGGGGTGTAGGAGAGCTTGGGAGAGTAGGAGAGGTTGCGGAGAAGGAGAACTTCGGGAGAAGGAGAGCAAGGGGGAGAAGGAGAGCAAGGGGGAGAAGGAGAGCTTGGGGGAGAAGGATAGCTTGGGGGAGAAGGAGAGCTTGTGGGAGAAGGAGAGCTTGGGGGAGTATGAGAGCTTTGGGGAGTAGGAGAGCTTGGGGCAGTAGGAGCGCTTGGGGGAGTAGGAGAGCTTGGGGGAGTAAGAGAGCTTCGGGGAGTAAGAGAGCTTGGGGGAGTAGGAGAGCTTGGAGGAATAGGAGAACTTGGGGGAGTGGGAGAGCTTGTTTGAGTAGGATAGCTTGGGGGAGTAGGAGAGCTTGGGGGAGTAGGAGAGCCTGGGGGAGTAGGAGAGCCTGGGGGTGTATGAGATCCTGGGGGAGTATGAGTGGCTGGAGGAGTATGTCAGGCTGGGGGAGTATGAGAGGCTGGGGGAGTATGAGAGGCTGTGGGAGTATGAGAGGCTTGGGGAGTATGAGAGCCTGGGGGAGTATGAGAGACTGGGGGAGTATGAGATCCTGGGGGAGTATGAGCGCCTGGGGGAGTATCTGAGCCTGGGGGAGTATGAGAGCCTGGGAGAGTATGAGAGGCTGGGGGAGTATGAGAGGCTGGGGGAGTATGAGAGCCTGGGGGAGAATGAGAGCCTGGGGGAGTAGGAGAGCTTGGAGGAGTAGGAGAGCTTGGGGGAGTAGGAGAGCTTGTGGGAGTAGGAGAGCTTGGGGGAGTAGGAGAGCTTGGGGGAGTAGGATATCTTGGGGGAGTAGGAAAGCTTGGGGGTTTAGGAGAGCTTGGGGAAGGAGGAGAGCTTGGGGGAGTAGGAGAGCTTGGGAGAGTAGGAGAGCTTGGGAGGGTAGGAGAGCTTGGTGGAGTCGGAGAGATTGGGAGAGTAGGAGAGCTTGGGGTCGTATGAGAGCTTGGGGGCGTATGAGAGCTTGGGGGAGTATGAGAGCTTGGGGATGTAGGAGAGCTTGGGGAAGAACTAGAGCTTGGGGGAGTGGGAGAGCTTGGGCGAGTAGGAGAGCTTGGGGGAGTAAGAGAGCTTGGGGGAGGAAGAGAGCTTGGGGGAGAAAGAGTGCTTGGGGGAGTAAGAGAGCTTGGCGGAGTAGGAGAGCTTCGGGGAGTAGGAGAGCTTGGGGGAGCAGGAGAGCTTGGGGGAGTAGGAGAATTTGTCAGAGTAGGAGAACTTGGAGGAGTAAGGGAGCTTGGGAGAGTAGGAGAGCTTTGGGGAGTAGGAGAGTTTGTGGGAGTAGGAGAGCTTGGGGGAGTAAGAGAGCTTAGGGGAGTAAGAGAGCTTGGGGGAGTAGGAGAGCTTGGGGGAGTAGGAGAGGTTGGGGCAGTAGGAGCGCTTGGGGGAGTAGGAGAGCTTGGGGGAGAAGGAGAGCTTGGGGGAGTAGGAGAACATGGCAGAGTAGGAGAGCTTGGAGGAGTCAGAGAACTTGGGCAAGTAAGAGAGCTTGGGGGAGTAAGAGAGCTTGGGGGAATACGAGAGCTTGGGGGAGTAGGTGAGCTTGGGGGAGTAGGGGAGCTTGGGGGAGTAGGAGAAATTGGGGGATTAGGGGAGCTTGGGGGAGTAGGAGAACTTGGCACAGTAGGAGAGCTTGGGGGAGTAAGAGAGCTTGGGGGAGTAAGAGAGCTTGGGGGAGTTAGAGAGCTTGGGACAGTTGGACATCTTGGGGGAGTAGGAGATCTTGGGGGAGTAAGAGAGCTTGGGCGAGTAGGAGAGCTTGGGGGAGTAAGAGAGCTTGGTGGAGTAAGAGAGCTTTGGAAGTAAGAGAGCTTGGTGGAGTAAGAGAGCATGGGGGAGGGGGAGAGCTTGGGGGAGTAGGAGAGCTTGGAGGAGTAGGAGCGCTTGGGGGAGTAGGAGAGCTTGGGGGAGTAGGAGAGCTTGGGGGAGTAGGAGAGCTTGGGGGAGTAGGAGAGCTTGGGAGAGTAGGAGAGCCTGGGAGAGTAGGAGATGTTGGGGGAGTAGGAGATCTTGGTGGAGTAGGAGAGTTTGGGGGAGTAGGAGAGCTTGGGGGAGTAGAAGAGGTTATGGGAGTAGGAGAGCTTGATGGAGTAGGAGAGCTTGGGAGAGTAGGAGAGCTTTACGGAGTAGGAGAGCTTGTGGGAGTAGGAGAGCTTGGGGGAGTAGGAGAGCTTGGGGGAGTAGGAGAGATTGGGGGAGTAGGAGAGCTTGGGGGAGTAGGAGAGCTTCGGGGAGTAGGAGAGCTTGGGGTAGCAGGAGATCTTGGGGGAGTAGGAGAGCTTGGGGGAGTAGGAGAGATTGGCGGAGCAGGAGAACTTGGGGAAGTAGGCGAGCTTGGGGGAGTAGTCGAGCTTGTGGGAGTGAGAGAGCTTGGGCGAGTAGGAGAGCTTGGGGGAGTAAGGGAACATGGGGGAGGAAGAAAGCTTGGGGGAGAAAGAGAGCTTGGGGGAGTAAGAGAGCTAGGGGAGTAGGAGAACTTGGGGGAGTAGGAGAGCTTGGGGGAGTTGGAGAGTTTGGAGGAGTAGGAAAGCTTGGGGGAGTCGCGGAGCTTGGGGGAGTAGGAGAACTTGGCAGAGTAGGAGAGCTTGGGGGAGGAAGAGAGCTTAGGGAGTAAGAGAGCTTGGGGGAGTAAGAGAGCTTGAAGGAGTAAGAGAGCTTGAGGGAGTAGGAGAGCTTGGCGGCGTATGAGAGCTTGGGTCGTATGAGAGCTTGGGGGAGTTTGAGAGCTTGGGGTGTATGAGAGCTTGGGGAAG
This sequence comes from Pristiophorus japonicus, assembly GCF_044704955.1. Taxonomy (NCBI): domain Eukaryota; kingdom Metazoa; phylum Chordata; class Chondrichthyes; family Pristiophoridae; genus Pristiophorus; species Pristiophorus japonicus. The sequence goes on from NW_027253477.1 coordinate 651,064, forward strand.
TAGGCGAGCTTGGGGGAGTAGTAGAGCTTGTGGGAGTGGGAGAGCTTGGGCGAGTATGAGAGCTTGGGGGAGTAAGAGAGCTTGGGGGAGGAAGAAAGCGTGGGGGAGTAGGAGAGCTTGGGGGAGTAGGAGAGCTTGGGGGAGGAGGAGAGCTTGGGAGATTAGGAGAGCTTGGGGGAGTAGGAGATCTTGGGGGAGTAGGAGAGCTTGGTGGAGTAGGAGTGCTTGGTGGAGTAGGAGATCTTCCCGGAATAGGACAGCTTGGGGGAGTAGGGTAGGTGCGGGTGTAGGATAGCTTGGGAAGTAGGACAGCTTGCGGGAGTAGGAGATCTTGGGAGAGTAGGAGAGCTTGGGCGAGTAGGAAAGCTTGGGGGAGTAAGAGAGCTTGAAGGAGTAAGAGAGCTTGGGGGAGTAAGAGAGCTTGGGGGAGTAGGAGATCTTGGGGGAGTAGGAGAGCTTGGGCGAGTAGGAAAGCTTGGGGGAGTAAGAGAGCTTGGTGGAGTAAGAGAGCTTGGGGAGTAAGAGAGCTTGGGGGAGTAAGAGAGCTTGGGGGATTGGGAGAGATTGGGGGAGTAGGAGAGCTTGGGGGAGTAGGAGCGCTTGGGGGAGTAGTAGAGCTTGGGGGAGTAGGAGAGCTTGGGGGAATTGGAGAGCTTGGGGGAGTAGTAGAGTTTGGAGAGTAGGAGAGCTTGGGGGAGTAGGAGAGCTTGGCGGAGGAGGAGAACTTGGGGCAGTAGGAGAGCTTAGGGGAGTAGGAGAGCTTGGGGGAGTAGGAGAGCTTGGGGGAGTAGGAGAGCTTGGGGGAGTCGGAGAGCTTGGGGGAGTAGGAGAGCTTGGGAGGGTAGGAGAGCTTGGGGGCGTATGAGAGCTTGGGGGCGGATGAGTGCTTGGGGATGTATGAGAGCTTGGGGTGTATGAGAGCTTGGGGAAGTAGGCGAGCTTGGGGGAGTAGGAGAGCTTGGGGGAGTAGGAGAGCTTGTGGGAGTAGGAGAGTTTGGGGGAGTAGGAGAGCTTGGGGGTGTCGCGGAGCTTGGGGGAGTAGGAGAACTTGGCAGAGTAGGAGAGCTTGGGGGAGTAACAGAGCTTGGGGAGTAAGAGAGCTTGGGGGAGCAAGAGAGCTTGAGGGAGTAAGAGAGCTTGGGGGAGTAAGAGAGCTTGCGGGTGAAAGAGAGCTTGGGGAGTAGGAGAGCTTCGGGGAGTAGGGCAGCTTGGGGGAGTAGGAGACCTTGGGCGAGTAGGAGAGCTTGGGGGAGGAAGAGAGCTTGGGGGAGTAAGAGAGCTTGGGTAAGTAAGATAGCTTGGGGGAGTAGGAGAGCTTGGGGGAGTAGGGGAGCTTGGGTGAGTAGGAGAACTTGGGGGATTCGGGGTGCTTGGGGGAGTAGGAGAATTGGCACAGTAGGAGAGCTTGGGGGAGTAAGAGAGCTTGGGGGAGTAAGAAAGCTTGTGGGAGTAAGAGAGCTTGGGGGAGTGGGAGAGCTTGGGGGAGTAGGAGAGCTTGGGGGAGTAGGAGAGCTTGGGGGAGTAGGAGAGCTTGGGGGAGTTGGAGAGCTTGCGGGAGTAGGAGAGCTTGGGGGAGTAGGAGAGCTTGGGAGAGTAGAAGAGCTTGGGGGAGTAGGAGGGCTTGGGAGAGTAGGAGAGCTTTGGGGAGTAGGGGAGCTTGTGGGAGTAGGAGAGCTTGGGGGAGCAGGAGAGCTTGGGGGATTAGGAGAGCTTGGGGGTGTCAGAGAGCTTGGGTCAGTAGGACAGCTTGGGGGAGTAGGAGATCTTGGGGGAGTAGGAGAGCTTGGGCGAGTAGGAAAGTTTGGGGGAGTAAGAGAGCTTGGTGGAGTAAGAGAGCTTGGGGAGTAAGGGAGATTGGGGGAGTAAGAGAGCTTGGGGGTGTGGGAGAGCTTGGGGGAGTGGGAGAGCTTGTGGGAGTAGGAGCGCTTGGGGGAGTAGGAGAGCTTTGCGGAGTAGGAGTGCTTGGGGAAGTAGGAGAGCTTGGGGGAGTAGGAGCGCTTGGGGGATTAGGAGAGCTTGGGGAGTAGATGAGCTTGGGGGAATAGGAGAGCTTGGGGGAGTAGGAGAGTTTTGAGAGTAGGAGAGTTTGGGGGAGTAGGAGAGCTTGGCGGAGTAGGAGAACTTGGGGCAGTAGGAGAGCTTAGGGGATTAGGAGAGCTTGGGGGAGTAGGAGAGCTTGGGGGAGTAGGGGAGCTTGGGGGAGTAGGAGACCTTGGGCGAGCAGTAGAGCTTGGGGGAGGAAGAGAGCTTGGGGGAGTAAGAGAGCTTGGGGGAGTAAGCGAGCTTGGGGGTGTAAGAGAGCTTGGGGGAGTAGGAGAACTTGGCAGAGTAGGAGAGCTTGGGGGAGTTAGAGAGCTTGGGGGGGTAAGAGAATTGGGGAGTAAGAGAGCTTGGGGGAGTAGGAGAGCTTGGGGGAGTAGGAGAGCTTGGGGGAGTAAGAAAGCTTGGGGGAGTAGGAGAGCTTGGGGGAGTAGGAGAGCTTGGGGCAGTAGGAGCGCTTGGGGAAGTAGGAAAGCTTGGGGGAGAAGGAGAGCTTGGGGGAGTAGGAGAACTTGGCAGAGTAGGAGAGCTTGGAGGAGTAAGAGAGCTTGGGGGAGTAAGAGAGCTTGGGGGACTAAGAGAGCTTGGGGAATACGAGAGATTGGGGGAGTAAGAGAGCTTGGGGGAGTAAGAGAGCTTGGGGCAGTAGGAGATCTTGGGGGATTAGGAGACCTTGCGGGAATAGGAGAGCTTGGGCGAGTAGGGGAACTTGGGGGAGTAGGAGAACTTGGGGGATTCGTGGAGCTTGGGGGTGTAGGAGAACTTGGCACAGTAGGAGAGCATGGGGGAGTAAGAGAGCTTGGGGGAGTAAGAGAGCTTGGGGGAGTGAGAGAGCTTGGGGGAGTAAGAGAGCTTGGGGGAGTAAGAGAGCTTGGGGGAGTAAGAGAGCTTGGGGCAGTAGGAGATCTTGGGGGATTAGGAGACCTTGCGGGAATAGGAGAGCTTGGGCGAGTAGGAGAGCTTGGGGGAGGAAGAGAGCTTGGTGGAGTAAGAGAGCTTGGGGAGTAAGAGAGCTTGGGGGAGTAAGAGAGATTGGGGGAGTGGGAGAGCTTGGGGGAGTAGGAGAGCTTGTGGGAGTAGGAGCGCTTGGGGGAGTAGGAGAGCTTGGCGGAGTAGGAGTGCTTGGGGAAGTAGGAGAGCTTGGGGGAGTAGGAGAGCTAGGGAGAGTAGGAGAGCTTGGGGGAGCAGGAGATCTTGGGGGATAGGAGATCTTGGGGGAGTAGGACAGTTTGGGGGAGTAGGAAAACTTGGGGGAGTAGGAGAGCTTGGGGGAGTAGGAGAGCTTGGGGGAGTAGGAGAGCTTTGGAGAGTAGGAGAGCTTTGGGGAGCAGGGGAGCTTGTGGGAGTAGGAGAGCTTGGGGGAGTAAGAGAGCTTGGGGGATTAGGAGAGCTTGGGGGAGTCAGAGAGCTTGGGGCAGTAGGAGAGCTTTGGGGAGTAGGAGATCTTGGGGGAGTAGGAGAGCTTGGGGGGGTAAGAGAACTTGGTGGAGTAAGAGAGCTTGGGGATTAAGAGAGCTTGGGGAGTAAGAGAGCTTGGTGGAGTGGGAGAGCTTGGGGGAGTAGGAGAGCTTGGGGGAGTAGGAGCGCTTGGGGGAGTAGGAGAGCTTGGGGGAGAAGGAGAGCTTGGGGGTGTAGGAGAGCTTGGGGGAGTAGGAGAGCTTGGGAGAGTTGGAGAGCTTGGGGGAGTAGGAGATCTTGGGGGAGTAGGAAATCTTGGGGGAGTAGGAGAGTTTGGGGGAGTAGGAGAGCTTGGGGAGTAGGAGGGCTTGGGGGAGTAAGAGAGCTTGGGGGAGTAGGAGAGCTTGGGCGAGTAGGAGAGCGTTGGGGAGTAGGAGAGCTTGTGGGAGTAAGAGAGCTTGGGGGAGTAGGAGAGCTTGGGGGAGTAGGAGAGCTTGGGGGAGTAGGAGAGCTTGGGGGAGTAGGAGAGCTTGGGGGAGTAGGAGAGCTTGGGGGATTAGGAGAGCTTGGGGGAGTAGGAGAGCTTGGGGGAGTAGGAGAGCTTGGGAGAGCTTGGGGGAGTAGGAGAGCTAGGGGGAGTCGGAGAGCTTGGGAGGATAGGAGAGCTTGGGAGCGTATGAGAGCTTGGGGGCGTATGAGAGCTTGGGGGAGGAAGAATGCTTGAGGGAGAAAGAGAGCTTGAGGGATTAAGAGAGCTTGGAGGAGTAGGAGAGCTTGAGGGAGTGGGAGAGCTTGGGGGAGTAGGAGAGATTGGGGAGTAGGAGAACTTGGGGGAGTCGCGGAGCTTGGGGGAGTAGGAGAACTTGGCAGAGTAGGAGAGCTTGGGGGAGTAAGAGAGCTTGGGGAAATAAGAGAGCTTAGTGGAGAAAGAGTGCTTGGGGGAGTAAGATAGCTTGGGGGAGTAAGAGAGCTTGGGGAAATAAGAGAGCTTAGTGGAGAAAGAGTGCTTGGGAGAGTAAGATAGCTTGGGGGAGTAAGAGAGCTTGGGGGAGTAGGAGAGCTTGGGGGAGTAGGAGAGCTTGGGGGAGTAGGAGTTCTTTGGGGAGTAGGAGAACTTGGGCGAGGAGGAGAGCTTGGGGGAGTAAGAGAGCTTAGGGGAGTAAGAGAGTTTGGGGGAGCAGTAGAACTTGGTGGAGTAGGAGAGCTTGGGGCAGTAGTAGCGCTTGGGGAAGTAGGAGAGCTTGGGGGAGAAGGAGAGCTTGGGGGAGTAGGAGAACTTGGCAGAGTAGGAGAGCGTGGAGGAGTAAGAGAGCTTGGGGGTGTAAGAGAGCTTGGGTGAGTAAGAGAGCTTAGGGGAATACGAGAGCTTGGGGGAGTAGGAGAGCTTGGGGGAGTAGGGGAGCTTGGGGGAGTAAGAGCGCTTGGGGGAGTAAGAGAGCTTGGGGTAGTAAGAGAGCTTGGGGGAGTAAGAGAGCTTGGGGAAATAAGAGAGCTTAGTGGAGAAAGAGTGCTTGGGGGAGTAAGATAGCTTGGGGGAGTAAGAGAGCTTGGGGGAGTAAGAGAGATTGGGGGAGTAAGAGAGCTTGGGGGTGTAAGAGAGCTTGGGGGAATAGGAGAGCTTGGGGGAGTAGGAGAGCTTGGGGGAGTAGGAGTTCTTTGGGGTGTAGGAGAACTTGGGCGAGGAGGAGAGCTTGGGGGAGTAAGAGAGCTTAGGGGAGTAAGAGAGTTTGGGGGAGCAGTAGAACTTGGTGGAGTTGGAGAGCTTGGGGCAGTAGTAGCGCTTGGGGGAGTAGGAGAGCTTGGGGGAGTAGGAGAGCTTGGGGGAGTAGGAGAACTTGGCAGAGTAGGAGAGCGTGGAGGAGTAAGAGAGCTTGGGGGTGTAAGAGAGCTTGGGTGAGTAAGAGAGCTTAGGGGAATACGAGAGCTTGGGGGAGTAGGAGAGCTTGGTGGAGTAGGGGAGCTTGGGGGAGTAGGAGAAATTGGGGTATTCGGGGAGCTTGGGGGAGTAGGAGAATTGGCAAAGTAGGAGAGCTTGGGGGAGTAAGAGCGCTTGGGGGAGTAAGAGAGCTTGGGGGAGTAAGAGAGCTTGGGGGAGTTAGAGAGCTTAGGGGAGTAGGAGAGCATCCTGGAATTGGATAGGTGGGGGAGTAGGAGAGCTTGGAGGAGTAGGAGAGCTTGGGGGAGAAGGGGAGCATGGGGGAGTAGGAGAGCTTGCGGGAGTAGGAGAGCTTGTGGAGTAGGAGAGATTGGGGGCGTTAGAGAGCTTGGAGGAGGAGGAGGAGGAGAGCTTACCATAGTAGGACAGCTTGGGGGAGTAGGGGAGCTTGGGGAAGCAGGAGAGCTTACCGGAGTAGGAAAGATTAGTGGAGTAGTAGAGCTTGGGGGAGTAGGAGAGCTTGGGGGAGTAGGAGAGCTTGGGGGAGTAGGACAGCTTGGGGGAGTAGGAGAGCTTGGGAGAGTAGGAGAGGTTGGGGAGAAGGAGAACTTCGGGAGAAGGAGAGCAAGGGGGAGAAGGAGAGCAAGGGGGAGAAGGAGAGCTTGGGGGAGAAGGAGAGCTTGGGGGAGAAGGAGAGCTTGTGGGAAAAGGAGAGCTTGGGGGAGTAGGAGAGCTTGCGGGAGTAGGTGAGCTTCGGGGAATAGGAGAAGTTGGGGGAGTGGGAGAGCTTGTTTGAGTGGGATAGCTAGGGGGAGTAGGAGAGCTTGGGGAGTAGGAGAGCCTGGGGGAGTAGGAGAGCCTGGGGGTGTATGCGAGCCTGGGGGAGTATGAGAGGCTGGAGGAGTATGAGAGGCTGGGGGAGTATGAAAGGCTGGTGGAGTATGAGAGGCTGTGGGAGTATGAGAGGCTTGGGGAGTATGAGAGCCTGGGGGAGTATGAGAGACTGGGGGAGTATGAGATCCTGGGGGAGTATGAGAGCCTGGGGGAGTATCAGAGCCTGGGGGAGTATCAGAGCCTGGGAGAGTATGAGAGGCTGGGGGAGAATGAGAGGCTCGGGGAGTATGAGAGCCTGGGGGAGAATGAGAGCCTGGGGGAGTATGAGAGCTTGGGGGAGTAGGAGAGCTTGGGGGAGTAGGAGAGCTTGGGGTAGTAGGAGAGCTTGGGGGATTAGGAGACCTTGGGGGAGTAGGAGATCTTGGGGGAGTAGGAGAGCTTGGGGGTTTAGGAGAGCTTGGGGAGTAGGAGAGCTTGGGGGAGTAGGAGAGCTTGGGAGAGTAGGAGAGCTTGGCGGAGTAGGAGAACTTGGGGCAGTAGGAGAGCTAAGGGGAGTAGGAGAGCTTGGGGGAGTAGGAGAGATTGGGAGGGTAGGAGAGCTTGGGGGAGTCGGAGAGATTGGGGTAGTAGGAGAGCTTGGGAGGGTAGGAGAGCTTGGGGGCGTATGACAGCTTGGGGGCGTATGAGAGCTTGGGGGTGTATGAGAGCTTGGGGAAGTAGGAGAGCTTGGGGAAGTAGTAGAGCTTGGGGGAGTGGGAGAGCTTGGGCGAGTAGGAGAGCTTTGCGGAGTAGGAGAGTTTGTGGGCGTAGGAGAGCTTGGGGGAGTAAGAGAGCTTGGGGGAGTAGGAGAGCTTGGGGGAGAAGGACAGCTTGGGGGAGTAGGAGAGATTGGGGGTGTAGGAGAGCTTGGGAGAGTAGGAGAGGTTGCGGAGAAGGAGAACTTCGGGAGAAGGAGAGCAAGGGGGAGAAGGAGAGCAAGGGGGAGAAGGAGAGCTTGGGGGAGAAGGATAGCTTGGGGGAGAAGGAGAGCTTGTGGGAGAAGGAGAGCTTGGGGGAGTATGAGAGCTTTGGGGAGTAGGAGAGCTTGGGGCAGTAGGAGCGCTTGGGGGAGTAGGAGAGCTTGGGGGAGTAAGAGAGCTTCGGGGAGTAAGAGAGCTTGGGGGAGTAGGAGAGCTTGGAGGAATAGGAGAACTTGGGGGAGTGGGAGAGCTTGTTTGAGTAGGATAGCTTGGGGGAGTAGGAGAGCTTGGGGGAGTAGGAGAGCCTGGGGGAGTAGGAGAGCCTGGGGGTGTATGAGATCCTGGGGGAGTATGAGTGGCTGGAGGAGTATGTCAGGCTGGGGGAGTATGAGAGGCTGGGGGAGTATGAGAGGCTGTGGGAGTATGAGAGGCTTGGGGAGTATGAGAGCCTGGGGGAGTATGAGAGACTGGGGGAGTATGAGATCCTGGGGGAGTATGAGCGCCTGGGGGAGTATCTGAGCCTGGGGGAGTATGAGAGCCTGGGAGAGTATGAGAGGCTGGGGGAGTATGAGAGGCTGGGGGAGTATGAGAGCCTGGGGGAGAATGAGAGCCTGGGGGAGTAGGAGAGCTTGGAGGAGTAGGAGAGCTTGGGGGAGTAGGAGAGCTTGTGGGAGTAGGAGAGCTTGGGGGAGTAGGAGAGCTTGGGGGAGTAGGATATCTTGGGGGAGTAGGAAAGCTTGGGGGTTTAGGAGAGCTTGGGGAAGGAGGAGAGCTTGGGGGAGTAGGAGAGCTTGGGAGAGTAGGAGAGCTTGGGAGGGTAGGAGAGCTTGGTGGAGTCGGAGAGATTGGGAGAGTAGGAGAGCTTGGGGTCGTATGAGAGCTTGGGGGCGTATGAGAGCTTGGGGGAGTATGAGAGCTTGGGGATGTAGGAGAGCTTGGGGAAGAACTAGAGCTTGGGGGAGTGGGAGAGCTTGGGCGAGTAGGAGAGCTTGGGGGAGTAAGAGAGCTTGGGGGAGGAAGAGAGCTTGGGGGAGAAAGAGTGCTTGGGGGAGTAAGAGAGCTTGGCGGAGTAGGAGAGCTTCGGGGAGTAGGAGAGCTTGGGGGAGCAGGAGAGCTTGGGGGAGTAGGAGAATTTGTCAGAGTAGGAGAACTTGGAGGAGTAAGGGAGCTTGGGAGAGTAGGAGAGCTTTGGGGAGTAGGAGAGTTTGTGGGAGTAGGAGAGCTTGGGGGAGTAAGAGAGCTTAGGGGAGTAAGAGAGCTTGGGGGAGTAGGAGAGCTTGGGGGAGTAGGAGAGGTTGGGGCAGTAGGAGCGCTTGGGGGAGTAGGAGAGCTTGGGGGAGAAGGAGAGCTTGGGGGAGTAGGAGAACATGGCAGAGTAGGAGAGCTTGGAGGAGTCAGAGAACTTGGGCAAGTAAGAGAGCTTGGGGGAGTAAGAGAGCTTGGGGGAATACGAGAGCTTGGGGGAGTAGGTGAGCTTGGGGGAGTAGGGGAGCTTGGGGGAGTAGGAGAAATTGGGGGATTAGGGGAGCTTGGGGGAGTAGGAGAACTTGGCACAGTAGGAGAGCTTGGGGGAGTAAGAGAGCTTGGGGGAGTAAGAGAGCTTGGGGGAGTTAGAGAGCTTGGGACAGTTGGACATCTTGGGGGAGTAGGAGATCTTGGGGGAGTAAGAGAGCTTGGGCGAGTAGGAGAGCTTGGGGGAGTAAGAGAGCTTGGTGGAGTAAGAGAGCTTTGGAAGTAAGAGAGCTTGGTGGAGTAAGAGAGCATGGGGGAGGGGGAGAGCTTGGGGGAGTAGGAGAGCTTGGAGGAGTAGGAGCGCTTGGGGGAGTAGGAGAGCTTGGGGGAGTAGGAGAGCTTGGGGGAGTAGGAGAGCTTGGGGGAGTAGGAGAGCTTGGGAGAGTAGGAGAGCCTGGGAGAGTAGGAGATGTTGGGGGAGTAGGAGATCTTGGTGGAGTAGGAGAGTTTGGGGGAGTAGGAGAGCTTGGGGGAGTAGAAGAGGTTATGGGAGTAGGAGAGCTTGATGGAGTAGGAGAGCTTGGGAGAGTAGGAGAGCTTTACGGAGTAGGAGAGCTTGTGGGAGTAGGAGAGCTTGGGGGAGTAGGAGAGCTTGGGGGAGTAGGAGAGATTGGGGGAGTAGGAGAGCTTGGGGGAGTAGGAGAGCTTCGGGGAGTAGGAGAGCTTGGGGTAGCAGGAGATCTTGGGGGAGTAGGAGAGCTTGGGGGAGTAGGAGAGATTGGCGGAGCAGGAGAACTTGGGGAAGTAGGCGAGCTTGGGGGAGTAGTCGAGCTTGTGGGAGTGAGAGAGCTTGGGCGAGTAGGAGAGCTTGGGGGAGTAAGGGAACATGGGGGAGGAAGAAAGCTTGGGGGAGAAAGAGAGCTTGGGGGAGTAAGAGAGCTAGGGGAGTAGGAGAACTTGGGGGAGTAGGAGAGCTTGGGGGAGTTGGAGAGTTTGGAGGAGTAGGAAAGCTTGGGGGAGTCGCGGAGCTTGGGGGAGTAGGAGAACTTGGCAGAGTAGGAGAGCTTGGGGGAGGAAGAGAGCTTAGGGAGTAAGAGAGCTTGGGGGAGTAAGAGAGCTTGAAGGAGTAAGAGAGCTTGAGGGAGTAGGAGAGCTTGGCGGCGTATGAGAGCTTGGGTCGTATGAGAGCTTGGGGGAGTTTGAGAGCTTGGGGTGTATGAGAGCTTGGGGAAGTAGGCGAGCTTGGGGGAGTAGTAGAGCTTGTGGGAGTGGGAGAGCTTGGGCGAGTATGAGAGCTTGGGGGAGTAAGAGAGCTTGGGGGAGGAAGAAAGCGTGGGGGAGTAGGAGAGCTTGGGGGAGTAGGAGAGCTTGGGGGAGGAGGAGAGCTTGGGAGATTAGGAGAGCTTGGGGGAGTAGGAGATCTTGGGGGAGTAGGAGAGCTTGGTGGAGTAGGAGTGCTTGGTGGAGTAGGAGATCTTCCCGGAATAGGACAGCTTGGGGGAGTAGGGTAGGTGCGGGTGTAGGATAGCTTGGGAAGTAGGACAGCTTGCGGGAGTAGGAGATCTTGGGAGAGTAGGAGAGCTTGGGCGAGTAGGAAAGCTTGGGGGAGTAAGAGAGCTTGAAGGAGTAAGAGAGCTTGGGGGAGTAAGAGAGCTTGGGGGAGTAGGAGATCTTGGGGGAGTAGGAGAGCTTGGGCGAGTAGGAAAGCTTGGGGGAGTAAGAGAGCTTGGTGGAGTAAGAGAGCTTGGGGAGTAAGAGAGCTTGGGGGAGTAAGAGAGCTTGGGGGATTGGGAGAGATTGGGGGAGTAGGAGAGCTTGGGGGAGTAGGAGCGCTTGGGGGAGTAGTAGAGCTTGGGGGAGTAGGAGAGCTTGGGGGAATTGGAGAGCTTGGGGGAGTAGTAGAGTTTGGAGAGTAGGAGAGCTTGGGGGAGTAGGAGAGCTTGGCGGAGGAGGAGAACTTGGGGCAGTAGGAGAGCTTAGGGGAGTAGGAGAGCTTGGGGGAGTAGGAGAGCTTGGGGGAGTAGGAGAGCTTGGGGGAGTCGGAGAGCTTGGGGGAGTAGGAGAGCTTGGGAGGGTAGGAGAGCTTGGGGGCGTATGAGAGCTTGGGGGCGGATGAGTGCTTGGGGATGTATGAGAGCTTGGGGTGTATGAGAGCTTGGGGAAGTAGGCGAGCTTGGGGGAGTAGGAGAGCTTGGGGGAGTAGGAGAGCTTGTGGGAGTAGGAGAGTTTGGGGGAGTAGGAGAGCTTGGGGGTGTCGCGGAGCTTGGGGGAGTAGGAGAACTTGGCAGAGTAGGAGAGCTTGGGGGAGTAACAGAGCTTGGGGAGTAAGAGAGCTTGGGGGAGCAAGAGAGCTTGAGGGAGTAAGAGAGCTTGGGGGAGTAAGAGAGCTTGCGGGTGAAAGAGAGCTTGGGGAGTAGGAGAGCTTCGGGGAGTAGGGCAGCTTGGGGGAGTAGGAGACCTTGGGCGAGTAGGAGAGCTTGGGGGAGGAAGAGAGCTTGGGGGAGTAAGAGAGCTTGGGTAAGTAAGATAGCTTGGGGGAGTAGGAGAGCTTGGGGGAGTAGGGGAGCTTGGGTGAGTAGGAGAACTTGGGGGATTCGGGGTGCTTGGGGGAGTAGGAGAATTGGCACAGTAGGAGAGCTTGGGGGAGTAAGAGAGCTTGGGGGAGTAAGAAAGCTTGTGGGAGTAAGAGAGCTTGGGGGAGTGGGAGAGCTTGGGGGAGTAGGAGAGCTTGGGGGAGTAGGAGAGCTTGGGGGAGTAGGAGAGCTTGGGGGAGTTGGAGAGCTTGCGGGAGTAGGAGAGCTTGGGGGAGTAGGAGAGCTTGGGAGAGTAGAAGAGCTTGGGGGAGTAGGAGGGCTTGGGAGAGTAGGAGAGCTTTGGGGAGTAGGGGAGCTTGTGGGAGTAGGAGAGCTTGGGGGAGCAGGAGAGCTTGGGGGATTAGGAGAGCTTGGGGGTGTCAGAGAGCTTGGGTCAGTAGGACAGCTTGGGGGAGTAGGAGATCTTGGGGGAGTAGGAGAGCTTGGGCGAGTAGGAAAGTTTGGGGGAGTAAGAGAGCTTGGTGGAGTAAGAGAGCTTGGGGAGTAAGGGAGATTGGGGGAGTAAGAGAGCTTGGGGGTGTGGGAGAGCTTGGGGGAGTGGGAGAGCTTGTGGGAGTAGGAGCGCTTGGGGGAGTAGGAGAGCTTTGCGGAGTAGGAGTGCTTGGGGAAGTAGGAGAGCTTGGGGGAGTAGGAGCGCTTGGGGGATTAGGAGAGCTTGGGGAGTAGATGAGCTTGGGGGAATAGGAGAGCTTGGGGGAGTAGGAGAGTTTTGAGAGTAGGAGAGTTTGGGGGAGTAGGAGAGCTTGGCGGAGTAGGAGAACTTGGGGCAGTAGGAGAGCTTAGGGGATTAGGAGAGCTTGGGGGAGTAGGAGAGCTTGGGGGAGTAGGGGAGCTTGGGGGAGTAGGAGACCTTGGGCGAGCAGTAGAGCTTGGGGGAGGAAGAGAGCTTGGGGGAGTAAGAGAGCTTGGGGGAGTAAGCGAGCTTGGGGGTGTAAGAGAGCTTGGGGGAGTAGGAGAACTTGGCAGAGTAGGAGAGCTTGGGGGAGTTAGAGAGCTTGGGGGGGTAAGAGAATTGGGGAGTAAGAGAGCTTGGGGGAGTAGGAGAGCTTGGGGGAGTAGGAGAGCTTGGGGGAGTAAGAAAGCTTGGGGGAGTAGGAGAGCTTGGGGGAGTAGGAGAGCTTGGGGCAGTAGGAGCGCTTGGGGAAGTAGGAAAGCTTGGGGGAGAAGGAGAGCTTGGGGGAGTAGGAGAACTTGGCAGAGTAGGAGAGCTTGGAGGAGTAAGAGAGCTTGGGGGAGTAAGAGAGCTTGGGGGACTAAGAGAGCTTGGGGAATACGAGAGATTGGGGGAGTAAGAGAGCTTGGGGGAGTAAGAGAGCTTGGGGCAGTAGGAGATCTTGGGGGATTAGGAGACCTTGCGGGAATAGGAGAGCTTGGGCGAGTAGGGGAACTTGGGGGAGTAGGAGAACTTGGGGGATTCGTGGAGCTTGGGGGTGTAGGAGAACTTGGCACAGTAGGAGAGCATGGGGGAGTAAGAGAGCTTGGGGGAGTAAGAGAGCTTGGGGGAGTGAGAGAGCTTGGGGGAGTAAGAGAGCTTGGGGGAGTAAGAGAGCTTGGGGGAGTAAGAGAGCTTGGGGCAGTAGGAGATCTTGGGGGATTAGGAGACCTTGCGGGAATAGGAGAGCTTGGGCGAGTAGGAGAGCTTGGGGGAGGAAGAGAGCTTGGTGGAGTAAGAGAGCTTGGGGAGTAAGAGAGCTTGGGGGAGTAAGAGAGATTGGGGGAGTGGGAGAGCTTGGGGGAGTAGGAGAGCTTGTGGGAGTAGGAGCGCTTGGGGGAGTAGGAGAGCTTGGCGGAGTAGGAGTGCTTGGGGAAGTAGGAGAGCTTGGGGGAGTAGGAGAGCTAGGGAGAGTAGGAGAGCTTGGGGGAGCAGGAGATCTTGGGGGATAGGAGATCTTGGGGGAGTAGGACAGTTTGGGGGAGTAGGAAAACTTGGGGGAGTAGGAGAGCTTGGGGGAGTAGGAGAGCTTGGGGGAGTAGGAGAGCTTTGGAGAGTAGGAGAGCTTTGGGGAGCAGGGGAGCTTGTGGGAGTAGGAGAGCTTGGGGGAGTAAGAGAGCTTGGGGGATTAGGAGAGCTTGGGGGAGTCAGAGAGCTTGGGGCAGTAGGAGAGCTTTGGGGAGTAGGAGATCTTGGGGGAGTAGGAGAGCTTGGGGGGGTAAGAGAACTTGGTGGAGTAAGAGAGCTTGGGGATTAAGAGAGCTTGGGGAGTAAGAGAGCTTGGTGGAGTGGGAGAGCTTGGGGGAGTAGGAGAGCTTGGGGGAGTAGGAGCGCTTGGGGGAGTAGGAGAGCTTGGGGGAGAAGGAGAGCTTGGGGGTGTAGGAGAGCTTGGGGGAGTAGGAGAGCTTGGGAGAGTTGGAGAGCTTGGGGGAGTAGGAGATCTTGGGGGAGTAGGAAATCTTGGGGGAGTAGGAGAGTTTGGGGGAGTAGGAGAGCTTGGGGAGTAGGAGGGCTTGGGGGAGTAAGAGAGCTTGGGGGAGTAGGAGAGCTTGGGCGAGTAGGAGAGCGTTGGGGAGTAGGAGAGCTTGTGGGAGTAAGAGAGCTTGGGGGAGTAGGAGAGCTTGGGGGAGTAGGAGAGCTTGGGGGAGTAGGAGAGCTTGGGGGAGTAGGAGAGCTTGGGGGAGTAGGAGAGCTTGGGGGATTAGGAGAGCTTGGGGGAGTAGGAGAGCTTGGGGGAGTAGGAGAGCTTGGGAGAGCTTGGGGGAGTAGGAGAGCTAGGGGGAGTCGGAGAGCTTGGGAGGATAGGAGAGCTTGGGAGCGTATGAGAGCTTGGGGGCGTATGAGAGCTTGGGGGAGGAAGAATGCTTGAGGGAGAAAGAGAGCTTGAGGGATTAAGAGAGCTTGGAGGAGTAGGAGAGCTTGAGGGAGTGGGAGAGCTTGGGGGAGTAGGAGAGATTGGGGAGTAGGAGAACTTGGGGGAGTCGCGGAGCTTGGGGGAGTAGGAGAACTTGGCAGAGTAGGAGAGCTTGGGGGAGTAAGAGAGCTTGGGGAAATAAGAGAGCTTAGTGGAGAAAGAGTGCTTGGGGGAGTAAGATAGCTTGGGGGAGTAAGAGAGCTTGGGGAAATAAGAGAGCTTAGTGGAGAAAGAGTGCTTGGGGGAGTAAGATAGCTTGGGGGAGTAAGAGAGCTTGGGGGAGTAAGAGAGATTGGGGGAGTAAGAGAGCTTGGGGGTGTAAGAGAGCTTGGGGGAGTAGGAGAGCTTGGGGGAGTAGGAGAGCTTGGGGGAGTAGGAGTTCTTTGGGGAGTAGGAGAACTTGGGCGAGGAGGAGAGCTTGGGGGAGTAAGAGAGCTTAGGGGAGTAAGATAGTTTGGGGGAGCAGTAGAACTTGGTGGAGTAGGAGAGCTTGGGGCAGTAGTAGCGCTTGGGGGAGTAGGAGAGCTTGGGGGAGAAGGAGAGCTTGGGGGAGTAGGAGAACTTGGCAGAGTAGGAGAGCGTGGAGGAGTAAGAGAGCTTGGGGGTGTAAGAGAGCTTGGGTGAGTAAGAGAGCTTAGGGGAATACGAGAGCTTGGGGGAGTAGGAGAGCTTGGGGGAGTAGGGGAGCTTGGGGGAGTAGGAGAAATTGGGGTATTCGGGGAGCTTGGGGGAGTAGGAGAATTGGCAAAGTAGGAGAGCTTGGGGGAGTAAGAGCGCTTGGGGGAGTAAGAGAGCTTGGGGGAGTAAGAGAGCTTGGGGGAGTAAGAGAGCTTGGGGAAATAAGAGAGCTTAGTGTAGAAAGAGTGCTTGGGGGAGTAAGATAGCTTGGGGGAGTAAGAGAGCTTGGGGGAGTAAGAGAGATTGGGGGAGTAAGAGAGCTTGGGGGTGTAAGAGAGCTTGGGGGAGTAGGAGAGCTTGGGGGAGTAGGAGAGCTTGGGGGAGTAGGAGTTCTTTGGGGAGTAGGAGAACTTGGGCGAGGAGGAGAGCTTGGGGGAGTAAGAGAGCTTAGGGGAGTAAGAGAGTTTGGGGGAGCAGTAGAACTTGGTGGAGTAGGAGAGCTTGGGGCAGTAGTAGCGCTTGGGGGAGTAGGAGAGCTTGGGGGAGAAGGAGAGCTTTGGGGGAGTAGGAGAACTTGGCAGAGTAGGAGAGCGTGGAGGATACGAGAGCTTGGGGGTGTAAGAGAGCTTGGGTGAGTAAGAGAGCTTAGGGGAATACGAGAGCTTGGGGGAGTAGGAGGGCTTGGGGGAGTAGGGGAGCTTGGGGGAGTAGGAGAAATTGGGGTATTCGGGGAGCTTGGGGGAGTAGGAGAATTGGCAAAGTAGGAGAGCTTGGGGGAGTAAGAGCGCTTGGGGGAGTAAGAGAGCTTGGGGGAGTAAGAGAGCTTGGGGGAGTTAGAGAGCTTAGGGGAGTAGGAGAGCATCCTGGAATAGGATAGGTGGGGGAGTAGGAGAGCTTGGAGGAGTAGGAGAGCTTGGGGGAGAAGGGGAGCATGGGGGAGTAGGAGAGCTTGCGGGAGTAGGAGAGCTTGGGGAGTAGGAGAGATTGGGGGCGTTAGAGAGCTTGGAGGAGGAGGAGGAGGAGAGCTTACCATAGTAGGACAGCTTGGGGGAGTAGGGGAGCTTGGGGAAGCAGGAGAGCTTACCGGAGTAGGAAAGATTAATGGAGTAGTAGAGCTTGGGGGAGTAGGAGAGCTTGGGGGAGTAGGAGAGCTTGGGGGAGTAGGACAGCTTGGGGGAGTAGGAGAGCTTGGGAGAGTAGGAGAGGTTGGGGAGAAGGAGAACTTCGGGAGAAGGAGAGCAAGGGGGAGAAGGAGAGCAAGGGGGAGAAGGAGAGCTTGGGGGAGAAGGAGAGCTTGGGGGAGAAGGAGAGCTTGTGGGAAAAGGAGAGCTTGGGGGAGTAGGAGAGCTTGCGGGAGAAGGTGAGCTTCGGGGAATAGGAGAAGTTGGGGGAGTGGGAGAGCTTGTTTGAGTGGGATAGCTAGGGGGAGTAGGAGAGCTTGGGGAGTAGGAGAGCCTGGGGGAGTAGGAGATCCTGGGGGTGTATGCGAGCCTGGGGGAGTATGAGAGGCTGGAGGAGTATGAGAGGCTGGGGGAGTATGAAAGGCTGGGGGAGTATGAGAGGCTGTGGGAGTATGAGAGGCTTGGGGAGTATGAGAGCCTGGGGGAGTATGAAAGACTGGGGGAGTATGAGATCCTGGGGGAGTATGAGAGCCTGGGGGAGTATCAGAGCCTGGGGGAGTATCAGAGCCTGGGAGAGTATGAGAGGCTGGGGGAGTATGAGAGGCTGGGGGAGTATGAGAGCCTGGGGGAGAATGAGAGCCTGGGGGAGTATGAGAGCTTGGGGGAGTAGGAGAGCTTGGGGGAGTAGGAGAGCTTGGGGTAGTAGGAGAGCTTGGGGGATTAGGAGACCTTGGGGGAGTAGGAGATCTTGGGGGAGTAGGAGAGCTTGGGGGTTTAGGAGAGCTTGGCGGAGTAGGAGAGCTTGGGGGAGTAGGAGAGCTTGGGATAGTAGGAGAGCTTGGCGGAGTAGGAGAACTTGGGGCAGTAGGAGAGCTAAGGGGAGTAGGAGAGCTTGGGGGAGTAGGAGAGATTGGGAGGGTAGGAGAGCTTGGGGGAGTCGGAGAGATTGGGGGAGTAGGAGAGCTTGGGAGGGTAGGAGAGCTTGGGGGCGTATGACAGCTTGGGGGCGTATGAGAGCTTGCGGGTGTATGAAAGCTTGGGGAAGTAGGAGAGCTTGGGGAAGTAGTAGAGCTTGGGGGAGTGGGAGAGCTTGGGCGAGTAGGAGAGCTTTGCGGAGTAGGAGAGTTTGTGGGCGTAGGAGAGCTTGGGGGAGTAAGAGAGCTTGGGGGAGTAGGAGAGCTTGGGGGAGTAGGACAGCTTGGGGGAGTAGGAGAGATTGGGGGAGTAGGAGAGCTTGGGAGAGTAGGAGAGGTTGCGGAGAAGGAGAACTTCGGGAGATGGAGAGCAAGGGGGAGAAGGAGAGCAAGGGGGAGAAGGAGAGCTTGGGGGAGAAGGATAGCTTGGGGGAGAAGGAGAGCTTGTGGGAGAAGGAGAGCTTGGGGGAGTATGAGAGCTTTGGGGAGTAGGAGAGCTTGGGGCAGTAGGAGCGCTTGGGGGAGTAGGAGAGCTTGGGGGAGTAAGAGAGCTTCGGGGAGTAAGAGAGCTTGGGGGAGTAGGAGAGCTTGGAGGAATAGGAGAACTTGGGGGAGTGGGAGAGCTTGTTTGAGTAGGATAGCTTGGGGGAGTAGGAGAGCTTGGGGGAGTAGGAGAGCCTGGGGGAGTAGGAGAGCCTGGGGGTGTATGAGATCCTGGGGGAGTATGAGAGGCTGGAGGAGTATGTCAGGCTGGGGGAGTATGAGAGGCTGGGGGAGTATGAGAGGCTGTGGGAGTATGAGAGGCTGGGGGAGTATGAGAGCCTGGGGAGTATGAGAGACTGGGGGAGTATGAGATCCTGGGGGAGTATGAGCGCCTGGGGGAGTATCTGAGCCTGGGGGAGTATGAGAGCCTGGGAGAGTATGAGAGGCTGGGGGAGTATGAGAGGCTGGGGGAGTATGAGAGCCAGGGGGAGAATGAGAGCCTGGGGGAGTAGGAGAGCTTGGAGGAGTAGGAGAGCTTGGGGGAGTAGGAGAGCTTGTGGGAGTAGGAGAGCTTGGGGGAGTAGGAGAGCTTGGGGGAGTAGGATATCTTGGAGGAGTAGGAGAGCTTGAGGGTTTAGGAGAGCTTGGGGAAGGAGGAGAGCTTGGGGGAGTAGGAGAGCTTGGGAGAGTAGGAGAGCTTGGGAGGGTAGGAGAGCTTGGTGGAGTCGGAGAGATTGGGAGAGTAGGAGAGCTTGGGGGCGTATGAGAGCTTGGGGGCGTATGAGAGCTTGGGGGAGTATGAGAGCTTGGGGATGTAGGAGAGCTTGGGGAAGAGGTAGAGCTTGGGGGAGTGGGAGAGCTTGGGCGAGTAGGAGAGCTTGGGGGAGTAAGAGAGCTTGGGGGAGGAAGAGAGCTTGGGGGAGAAAGAGTGCTTGGGGGAGTAAGAGAGCTTGGCGGAGTAGGAGAGCTTCGGGGAGTAGGAGAGCTTGGGGGAGTAGGAGAGCTTGGGGGAGTAGGAGAATTTGTCAGAGTAGGAGAACTTGGAGGAGTAAGAGAGCTTGGGAGAGTAGGAGAGCTTTGGGGAGTAGGAGAGTTTGTGGGAGTAGGAGAGCTTGGGGGAGTAAGAGAGCTTAGGGGAGTAAGAGAGCTTGGGGGAGTAGGAGAGCTTGGGGGAGTAGGAGAGCTTGGGGCAGTAGGAGCGCTTGGGGGAGTAGGAGATCTTGGGGGAGAAGGAGAGCTTGGGGGAGTAGGAGAACATGGCAGAGTAGGAGAGCTTGGAGGAGTCAGAGAACTTGGGCAAGTAAGAGAGCTTGGGGGAGTAAGAGAGCTTGGGGGAATACGAGAGCTTGGGGGAGTAGGTGAGCTTGGGGGAGTAGGGGAGCTTGGGGGAGTAGGAGAAATTGGGGGATTAGGGGAGCTTGGGGGAGTAGGAGAACTTGGCACAGTAGGAGAGCTTGGGGGAGTAAGAGAGCTTGGGGGAGTAAGAGAGCTTGGGGGAGTTAGACAGCTTGGGGCAGTTGGACATCTTGGGGGAGTAGGAGATCTTGGGGGAGTAAGAGAATTTGGGCGAGTAGGAGAGCTTGGGGGAGTAAAAGAGCTTGGTGGAGTAAGAGAGCTTTGGAAGTAAGAGAGCTTGGTGGAGTAAGAGAGTATGGGGGAGGGGGAGAGCTTGGGGGAGTAGGAGAGCTTGGGGGAGTAGGAGCGCTTGGGGGAGTAGGAGAGCTTGGGGGAGTAGGAGAGCTTGGGGGAGTAGGAGAGCTTGGGGGAGTAGGAGAGCTTGGGAGAGTAGGAGAGCCTGGGAGAGTAGGAGATGTTGGGGGAGTAGGAGATCTTGGGGGAGTAGGAGAGTTTGGGGGAGTAGGAGAGCTTGGGGGAGTAGAAGAGGTTATGGGAGTAGGAGAGCTTGATGGAGTGGGAGAGCTTGGGAGAGTAGGAGAGCTTTGGGGAGTAGGGAAGCTTGTGGGAGTAGGAGAGCTTGGGGGAGTAGGAGAGCTTGGGGGATTAGGAGAGCTTGGGGGAGTCAGAGAGCTTGGTGCAGTAGGAGAACCCTGGGGAGTATGAGATCTTGGGGTAGTAGGAGAGCTTGGGCGAGTAGGAGAGCTTGGCGGAGTAAGAGAGCTTGGTGGAGTAAGAGAGCTTGGGGAGTAAGAGAGCTTGATGCGTAAGAGATCTTGGGGGAGTGGGAGAGCTTGGGGGAGTAGGAGAGCTTGGGGGAGTACGAGCGCTTGGGGGAGTAGGAGAGCTTGGGGGATTAGGAGAGCTTGGGGGAGTAGGAGATCTTGGGGGAGTAGGAGAGCTTGGGTGAGTAGGAGAGCTTGAGGGTGTAGGAGAGTTTGGGGGAGTAGGAGAGCTTGGGGGAGTAGGAGAGCTTGGGGGAGTAGGAGAGCTTGGGAGAGTAGGAGAGCTTGGCGGAGTAGGAGAACTTGGGGCAGTAGTAGAGCTAAAGGGAGTAAGAGAGCTTTGGGGAGTAGGACAGCTTGGGAGTGAAGGAGAGCTTGGGGGAGTCGGAGAGATTGGGAGAGTAGAAGAGCTTGGAGGCGTATGAGAGCTTGGGGGCGTATGAGAGCTTGGGGGAGTATTAGAGCTTGGGGAAGTAGGAGAGCTTGGGGAAGTAGTAGAGCTTGGGGGAGTGGGAGAGCTTGGGCGAGTAGGAGAGCTTGGGGGAGTAAGAGAGCTTGCGGGAGGAAGAGAGCTTGGGGGAGAAAGAGTGCTTGGGGGAGTAAGAGAGCTTGGCGGAGTAGGAGAGCTTGGGGGAGTAGGAGAGCATGGGAGAGTAGGAGAGCTTGGGGGAGTAGGAGAATTTGTCAGAGTAGGAGAACTTGGAGTAGTAAGAGAGCTTTGGGGAGTAGGAGATCTTCGGGGAGCAGGAGAGTTTGGGGGAGTAGGAGAGCTTGGGGGAGTAGGAGAGCTTGGGGGAGTAGGAAAGCTTGGGGGAGTAGGAGAGCTTGGGAAAGTAGGAGAGCTTTAGGGAGTAGGAGAGCTTGTGGGAGTAGGAGAGCTTGGGGGAGTAGGAGAGCTTGGGGGAGTAGGAGAGATTGGGGGAGTAGGAGAGCTTGGGGGAGTAGGAGAGCTTCGGGGAGTAGGAGAGCTTGGGGTAGTAGGAGATCTTGGGGGAGTAGGAGAGCTTGGGGGAGTAGGAGAGATTGGCGGAGCAGGAGAACTTGGGGAAGTAAGCGAGCTTGGGGGAGTAGTCGAGCTTGTGGGAGTGGGAGAGCTTGGGCGAGTAGGAGAGCTTGGGGGAGTAAGGGAACATGGGGGAGGAAGAAAGCTTGGGGGAGAAAGAGAGCTTGGGGGAGTAAGAGAGCTTGGGGGAGTAGGAGAACTTGGGGGAGCAGGAGAGCTTGGGGGAGTTGGAGAGTTTGGGGGAGTAGGAAAGCTTGGGGGAGTCGCGGAGCTTGGGGGAGTAGGAGAACTTGGCAGAGTAGGAGAGCTTGGGGGAGGAAGAGAGCTTAGGGAGTAAGAGAGCTTGGGGGAGTAAGAGAGCTTGAAGGAGTAAGAGAGCTTGAGGGAGTAGGAGAGCTTGGCGGCGTATGAGAGCTTGGGTCGTATGAGAGCTTGGGGGAGTGTGAGAGCTTGGGGTGTATGAGAGCTTGGGGAAGTAGGCGAGCTTGGGGGAGTAGTAGAGCTTGTGGGAGTGGGAGAGCTTGGGCGAGTAGGAGAGCTTGGGGGAGTAAGAGAGCTTGGGGGAGGAAGAAAGCGTGGGGGAGTAGGAGAGCTTGGGGGAGTAGGAGAGCTTGGGGGAGTAGGAGAGCTTGGGAGATTAGGAGAGCTTGGAGGAGTAGGAGATCTTGGGGGAGTAGGAGAGTTTGGGGGAGTAGGAGAGCTTGGGGGAGTAGGAGAGCTTGGGGGAGTAGGAGAATTTGTCAGAGTAGGAGAACTTGGAGGAGTAAGAGAGCTTTGGGGAGTAGGAGAGTTTGTGGGAGTAGGAGAGATTGGGAGGGTAGGCGAGCTTGGGGGAGTCGGAGAGATTGGGGGAGTAGGAGAGCTTGGGAGGGTAGGAGAGCTAGGGGGCGTATGACAGCTTGGGGGCGTATGAGAGCTTGGGGGTGTATGAGAGCTTGGGGAAGTAGGAGAGCTTGGGGAAGTAGTAGAGCTTGGGGGAGTGGGAGAGCTTGGGCGAGTAGGAGAGCTTGGGGGAGTAAGAGAGCTTGGGGGAGGAAGAGAGCTTGGGGGAGAAAGAGAGCTTGCGGGAGTAAGAGAGTTTGGGAGAGTAGGAGAGTTTTGCGGAGTAGGAGAGTTTGTGGGAGTAGGAGAGCTTGGGGGAGTAAGAGAGCTTGGGGGAGTAGGGGAGCTTGGGGGAGTAGGACAGCTTGGAGAAGTAGGAGAGCTTGGGGGAGTAGGAGAGCTTGGGAGAGTAGGAGAGGTTGCGGAGAAGGAGAACTTCGGGAGAAGGAGAGCAAGGGGGAGAAGGAGAGCAAGGGGGAGAAGGAGAGCTTGGGGGAGAAGGATAGCTTGGGGGAGAAGGAGAGCTTGTGGGAGAACGAGAGCTTGGGGGAGTAGGAGAGCTTTGGGGAGTAGGAGAGCTTGGGGGAATAGGAGAACTTGGGGGAGTGGGAGAGCTTGTTTGAGTAGGATAGATTGGGGGAGGAGGAGAGCTTGGGGGAGTATGAGAGGCTGGAGGAGTATGAGAGGCTGGGGAGTATGAGAGGCTGGGGGAGTATGAGAGGCTGAGGGAGTATGAGAGGCTTGGGGAGTATGAGAGCCTGGGGGAATATGAGAGCTTGGGGGAGTAGGAGAGCTTGGGGGAGTAGGAGAGCTTGGGGGAGTAGCAGAGCTTGGGGGAGTATGAGAGCTTGGGGGTTTAGGAGAGCTTGGGGGAGTAGGAGAGATTGGGAGGGTAGGAGAGCTTGGGGGAGTCGGAGAGATTGGGGGAGTAGGAGAGCTTGGGAGGGTAGGAGAGCTTGGGGGCGTATGACAGCTTGGGGGCGTATGAGAGCTTGGGGGTGTATGAGAGCTTGGGGAAGTAGGAGAGCTTGGGGAAGTAGTAGAGCTTGGGGGAGTGGGAGAGCTTGGGCGAGTAGGAGAGCTTTGCGGAGTAGGAGAGTTTGTGGGCGTAGGAGAGCTTGGGGGAGTAAGAGAGCTTGGGGGAGTAGGAGAGCTTGGGGGAGTAGGACAGCTTGGGGGAGTAGGAGAGATTGGGGGAGTAGGAGAGCTTGGGAGAGTAGGAGAGGTTGCGGAGAAGGAGAACTTCGGGAGATGGAGAGCAAGGGGGCGAAGGAGAGCAAGGGGGAGAAGGAGAGCTTGGGGGAGAAGGATAGCTTGGGGGAGAAGGAGAGCTTGTGGGAGAAGGAGAGCTTGGGGGAGTATGAGAGCTTTGGGGAGTAGGAAAGCTTGGGGCAGTAGGAGCGCTTGGGGGAGTAGGAGAGCTTGGGGGAGTAAGAGAGCTTCGGGGAGTAAGAGAGCTTGGGGGAGTAGGAGAGCTTGGAGGAATAGGAGAACTTGGGGGAGTGGGAGAGCTTGTTTGAGTAGGATAGCTTGGGGGAGTAGGAGAGCTTGGGGGGGTAGGAGAGCCTGGGGGAGTAGGAGAGCCTGGGGGTGTATGAGATCCTGGGGGAGTATGAGAGGCTGGAGGAGTATGTCAGGCTGGGGGAGTATGAGAGGCTGGGGGAGTATGAGAGGCTGTGGGAGTATGAGAGGCTGGGGGAGTATGAGAGCCTGGGGGAGTATGAGAGACTGGGGGAGTATGAGATCCTGGGGGAGTATGAGCGCCTGGGGGAGTATCTGAGCCTGGGGGAGTATGAGAGCCTGGGAGAGTATGAGAGGCTGGGGGAGTATGAGAGGCTGGGGGAGTATGAGAGCCTGGGGGAGAATGAGAGCCTGGGGGAGTAGGAGAGCTTGGAGGAGTAGGAGAGCTTGGGGGAGTAGGAGAGCTTGTGGGAGTAGGAGAGCTTGGGGGAGTAGGAGAGCTTGGGGGAGTAGGATATCTTGGGGGAGTAGGAGAGCTTGGGGGTTTAGGAGAGCTTGGGGAAGGAGGAGAGCTTGGGGGAATAGGAGAGCTTGGGAGAGTAGGAGAGCTTGGGAGGGTAGGAGAGCTTGGTGGAGTCGGAGAGATTGGGAGAGTAGGAGAGCTTGGGGGCGTATGAGAGCTTGGGGGCGTATGAGAGCTTGGGGGAGTATGAGAGCTTGGGGATGTAGGAGAGCTTGGGGAAGAAGTAGAGCTTGGGGGAGTGGGAGAGCTTGGGCGAGTTGGAGAGCTTGGGGGAGTAAGAGAGCTTGGGGGAGGAAGAGAGCTTGGGGGAGAAAGAGTGCTTGGGGGAGTAAGAGAGCTTGGCGGAGTAGGAGAGCTTCGGGGAGTAGGAGAGCTTGGGGGAGTAGGAGAGCTTGGGGGAGTAGGAGAATTTGTCAGAGTAGAGAACTTGGAGGAGTAAGAGAGCTTGGGAGAGTAGGAGAGCTTTGGGGAGTAGGAGAGTTTGTGGGAGTAGGAGAGCTTGGGGGAGTAAGAGAGCTTAGGGGAGTAAGAGAGCTTGGGGGAGTAGGAGAGCTTGGGGGAGTAGGAGAGCTTGGGGCAGTAGGAGCGCTTGGGGGAGTACGAGAGCTTGGGGGAGAAGGAGAGCTTGGGGGAGTAGGAGAACATGGCAGAGTAGGAGAGCTTGGAGGAGTCAGAGAACTTGGGCAAGTAAGAGAGCTTGGGGGAGTAAGAGAGCTTGGGGGAATACGAGAGCTTGGGGGAGTAGGTGAGCTTGGGGGAGTAGGGGAGCTTGGGGGAGTAGGAGAAATTGGGGGATTAGGGGAGCTTGGGGGAGTAGGAGAAATTGGCACAGTAGGAGAGCTTGGGGGAGTAAGAGAGCTTGGGGGAGTAAGAGAGCTTGGGGGAGTTAGAGAGCTTGGGGCAGTTGGACATCTTGGGGGAGTAGGAGATCTTGGGGGAGTAAGAGAATTTGGGCGAGTAGGAGAGGTTGGGGGAGTAAGAGAGCTTGGTGGAGTAAGAGAGCTTTGGAAGTAAGAGAGCTTGGTGGAGTAAGAGAGCATGGGGGAGGGGGAGAGCTTGGGGGAGTAGGAGAGCTTGGGGGAGTAGGAGCGCTTGGGGGAGTAGGAGAGCTTGGGGGAGTAGGAGAGCTTGGGGGAGTAGGAGAGCTTGGGGGGAGTAGGAGAGCTTGGGAGAGTAGGAGAGCCTGGGAGAGTAGGAGATGTTGGGGGAGTAGGAGATCTTGGGGGAGTAGGAGAGTTTGGGGGAGTAGGAGAACTTGGGGGAGTAGAAGAGGTTATGGGAGTAGGAGAGCTTGATGGAGTAGGAGAGCTTGGGAGAGTAGGAGAGCTTTGGGGAGTAGGGAAGCTTGTGGGAGTAGGAGAGCTTGGGGGAGTAGGATAGCTTGGGGGATTAGGAGAGCTTGGGGGAGTCAGAGAGCTTGGGGCAGTAGGAGAACCCTGGGGAGTAGGAGATCTTGGGGTAGTAGGAGAGCTTGGGCGAGTAGGAGAGCTTGGGGGAGTAAGAGAGCTTGGTGGAGTAAGAGAGCTTGGGGAGTAAGAGAGCTTGATGCGTAAGAGATCTTGGGGGAGTGGGAGAGCTTGGGGGAGTAGGAGAGCTTGGGGGAGTACGAGCGCTTGGGGGAGTAGGAGAGCTTGGGGGATTAGGAGAGCTTGGGGGAGTAGGAGATCTTGGGGGAGTAGGAGAGCTTGGGTGAGTAGGAGAGCTTGAGGGAGTAGGAGAGTTTGGGGGAGTAGGAGAGCTTGGGGGAGTAGGAGAGCTTGGGGGAGTAGGAGAGCTTGGGAGAGTAGGAGAGCTTGGCGGAGTAGGAGAACTTGGGGCAGTAGTAGAGCTAAAGGGAGTAAGAGAGCTTTGGGGAGTAGGACAGCTTGGGAGTGAAGGAGAGCTTGGGGGAGTCGGAGAGATTGGGAGAGTAGAAGAGCTTGGGGGCGTATGAGAGCTTGGGGGCGTATGAGAGCTTGGGGGAGTATTAGAGCTTGGGGAAGTAGGAGAGCTTGGGGAAGTAGTAGAGCTTGGGGGAGTGGGAGAGCTTGGGCGAGTAGGAGAGCTTGGGGGAGTAAGAGAGCTTGCGGGAGGAAGAGAGCTTGGGGGAGAAAGAGTGCTTGGGGGAGTAAGAGAGCTTGGCGGAGTAGGAGAGCTTGGGGGAGTAGGAGAGCATGGGGGAGTAGGAGAGCTTGGGGGAGTAGGAGAATTTGTCAGAGTAGGAGAACTTGGAGGAGTAAGAGAGCTTTGGGGAGTAGGAGAGTTTGTGGGAGTAGGAGAGCTTGGGGGAGTAAGAGAGCTTAGGGGAGTAAGAGAGCTTGGGGGAGTAGGAGAGCTTGGGGGAGTAGGAGAGCTTGGGGCAGTAGGAGAGCTTGGGGGAGTAGGAGATCTTGGTGGAGCAGGAGAGTTTGGGGGAGTAGGAGAGATTGGGGGAGTAGGAGAGCTTGGGGTAGTAGGAAAGCTTGGGGGAGTAGGAGAGCTTGGGAGAGTAGGAGAGCTTTAGGGAGTAGGAGAGCTTGTGGGAGTAGGAGAGCTTGGGGGAGTAGGAGAGCTTGGGGGAATAGGAGAGATTGGAGGAGTAGGAGAGCTTGGGGGAGTAGGAGAGCTTCGGGGAGTAGGAGAGCTTGGGATAGTAGGAGATCTTGGGGGAGTAGGAGAGCTTGGGGGAGTAGGAGAGATTGGCGGAGCAGGAGAACTTGGGGAAGTAAGCGAGCTTGGGGGAGTAGTCGAGCTTGTGGGAGTGGGAGAGCTTGGGCGAGTAGGAGAGCTTGGGGGAGTAAGGGAACATGGGGGAGGAAGAAAGCTTGGGGGAGAAAGAGAGCTTGGGGGAGTAAGAGAGCTTGGGGGAGTAGGAGAACTTGGGGGTGTAGGAGAGCTTGGGGGAGTTGGAGAGTTTGGGGGAGTAGGAAAGCTTGGGGGAGTCGCGGAGCTTGGGGGAGTAGGAGAACTTGGCAGAGTAGGAGAGCTTGGGGAAGGAAGAGAGCTTAGGGAGTAAGAGAGCTTGGGGGAGTAAGAGAGCTTGAAGGAGTAAGAGAGCTTGAGGGAGTAGGAGAGCTTGGCGGCGTATGAGAGCTTGGGTCGTATGAGAGCTTGGGGGAGTGTGAGAGCTTGGGGTGTATGAGAGCTTGGGGAAGTAGGCGAGCTTGGGGGAGTAGTAGAGCTTGTGGGAGTGGGAGAGCTTGGGCGAGTAGGAGAGCTTGGGGGAGTAAGAGAGCTTGGGGGAGGAAGAAAGCGTGGGGGAGTAGGAGAGCTTGGGGGAGTAGGAGAGCTTGGGGGAGTCGGAGAGCTTGGGAGATTAGGAGAGCTTGGAGGAGTAGGAGATCTTGGGGGAGTAGGAGAGTTTGGGGGAGTAGGAGAGCTTGGGGGAGTAGGAGAGCTTGGGGGAGTAGGAGAATTTGTCAGAGTAGGAGAACTTGGAGGAGTAAGAGAGCTTTGGGGAGTAGGAGAGTTTGTGGGAGTAGGAGAGATTGGGAGGGTAGGCGAGCTTGGGGGAGTCGGAGAGATTGGGGGAGTAGGAGAGCTTGGGAGGGTAGGAGAGCTAGGGGGCGTATGACAGCTTGGGGGCGTATGACAGCTTGGGGGTGTATGAGAGCTTGGGGAAGTAGGAGAGCTTGGGGAAGTAGTAGAGCTTGGGGGAGTGGGAGAGCTTGGGCGAGTAGGAGAGCTTGGGGGAGTAAGAGAGCTTGGGGGAGGAAGAGAGCTTGGGGGAGAAAGAGAGCTTGCGGGAGTAAGAGAGTTTGGGAGAGTAGGAGAGCTTTGCGGAGTAGGAGAGTTTGTGGGAGTAGGAGAGCTTGGGGGAGTAAGAGAGCTTGGGGGAGTAGGGGAGCTTGGGGGAGTAGGACAGCTTGGGGAAGTAGGAGAGCTTGGGGGAGTAGGAGAGCTTGGGAGAGTAGGAGAGGTTGCGGAGAAGGAGAACTTCGGGAGAAGGAGAGCAAGGGGGAGAAGGAGAGCAAGGGGGAGAAGGAGAGCTTGGGGGAGAAGGATAGCTTGGGGGAGAAGGAGAGCTTGTGGGAGAAGGAGAGCTTTGGGGAGTAGGAGAGCTTTGGGGAGTAGGAGAGCTTGGGGGAATAGGAGAACTTGGGGGAGTGGGAGAGCTTGTTTGAGTAGGATAGATTGGGGGAGGAGGAGAGCTTGGGGGAGTATGAGAGGCTGGAGGAGTATGAGAGGCTGGGGGAGTATGAGAGGCTGGGGGAGTATGAGAGGCTGAGGGAGTATGAGAGGCTTGGGGAGTATGAGAGCCTGGGGGAATATGAGAGACTGGGGGAGTATGAGAGGCTGGGGGAGTATGAGAGGCTGGGGGAGTATGAGAGCCTGGGGGAGTATGAGAGCTTGGGGGAGTAGGAGAGCTTGGGGGAGTAGGAGAGCTTGGGGGAGTAGCAGAGCTTGGGGGAGTAGGAGATCTTGGGGGAGTATGAGAGCTTGGGGGTTTAGGAGAGCTTGGGGGAGTAGGAGATCTTGGGGGAGTATGAGAGCTTAGGGGTTTAGGAGAGCTTGGGGGAGTAGCAGAGCTTGGGGGAGTAGGAGAGCTTGATAGAGTAGGAGAGCTTGGCAGAGGAGGAGAACTTGGGGCAGTCGGAGAGCTAAGGGGAGTAGGAGAGCTTGGGGGAGTAGGAGAGCTTGGGAGGGTAGGGGAGCTTGGTGGAGTCGAAGAGATTGGGGGAGTAGGAGAGCTTGGGAGGGTAGGAGAGCTTGGGGGCGTATGAGAGCTTGGGGTCGTATGAGAGCTTGGGGGAGTATGAGAGCTTGGGAAGTAGGAGAGCTTGGGGAAGTAGTAGAGCTTGGGGGAGTGGGAGAGCTTGGGCGAGTAGGAGAGCTTGGAGGAGTAAGAGAGCTTGGGGGAGGAAGAGAGCTTGGGGGAGAAAGAGAGCTTGGCGGAGTAATAGAGCTTGGGGGAGTAGGAGAGCTTGGGGGAGTAGGAGCGCTTGGGGGAGTAGGATAGCTTGGGGGAGTAAGAGAGCTTCGGGGAGTAAAAGAGCTTGGGGGAGTCGGAGAGCTTGGGGGAATAGGAGAACTTGGGGGAGTGGGAGAGCGTGTCTGAGTAGGATAGCTTGGGGGAGTAGGAGAGCTTGGGGGAGTAGGAGAGTCTGGGGGAGTAGGAGAGCCTGGGGGTGTATGAGATTTCGGGGGAGTATGAGAGGCTGGAGGAGTATGTCAGGCTGGGGGAGTATGAGAGGCTGGGGGAGTATGAGAGGCTTGGGGAGTATGAGAGCCTGGGGGAGTATGAGAGACTGGGGGAGTATGAGATCCTGGGGGAGTATGAGCGCCGAGTGAGTATCAGAGCCTGGGGGAGTATGAGAGCCTGGGAGAGTATGAGAGGCTGGGGGAGTATGGGAGGCTGGGGGATTATGAGAGCCTGGGGGAGAATGAGAGCCTGGGGGTGTAGGAGAGCTTGGGGGAGTAGGAGAGCTTGGGGGAGTAAGAGAATTTGGGCGAGTAGGAGAGCTTGGGGGAGTAAAAGAGCTTGGTGGAGTAAGAGAGCTTTGGAAGTAAGAGAGCTTGGTGGAGTAAGAGAGTATGGGGGAGGGGGAGAGCTTGGGGGAGTAGGAGAGCTTGGGGGAGTAGGAGCGCTTGGGGGAGTAGGAGAGCTTGGGGGAGTAGGAGAGCTTGGGGGAGTAGGAGAGCTTGGGGGAGTAGGAGAGCTTGGGAGAGTAGGAGAGCCTGGGAGAGTAGGAGATGTTGGGGGAGTAGGAGATCTTGGGGGAGTAGGAGAGTTTGGGGGAGTAGGAGAGCTTGGGGGAGTAGAAGAGGTTATGGGAGTAGGAGAGCTTGATGGAGTGGGAGAGCTTGGGAGAGTAGGAGAGCTTTGGGGAGTAGGGAAGCTTGTGGGAGTAGGAGAGCTTGGGGGAGTAGGAGAGCTTGGGGGATTAGGAGAGCTTGGGGGAGTCAGAGAGCTTGGTGCAGTAGGAGAACCCTGGGGAGTATGAGATCTTGGGGTAGTAGGAGAGCTTGGGCGAGTAGGAGAGCTTGGCGGAGTAAGAGAGCTTGGTGGAGTAAGAGAGCTTGGGGAGTAAGAGAGCTTGATGCGTAAGAGATCTTGGGGGAGTGGGAGAGCTTGGGGGAGTAGGAGAGCTTGGGGGAGTACGAGCGCTTGGGGGAGTAGGAGAGCTTGGGGGATTAGGAGAGCTTGGGGGAGTAGGAGATCTTGGGGGAGTAGGAGAGCTTGGGTGAGTAGGAGAGCTTGAGGGTGTAGGAGAGTTTGGGGGAGTAGGAGAGCTTGGGGGAGTAGGAGAGCTTGGGGGAGTAGGAGAGCTTGGGAGAGTAGGAGAGCTTGGCGGAGTAGGAGAACTTGGGGCAGTAGTAGAGCTAAAGGGAGTAAGAGAGCTTTGGGGAGTAGGACAGCTTGGGAGTGAAGGAGAGCTTGGGGGAGTCGGAGAGATTGGGAGAGTAGAAGAGCTTGGAGGCGTATGAGAGCTTGGGGGCGTATGAGAGCTTGGGGGAGTATTAGAGCTTGGGGAAGTAGGAGAGCTTGGGGAAGTAGTAGAGCTTGGGGGAGTGGGAGAGCTTGGGCGAGTAGGAGAGCTTGGGGGAGTAAGAGAGCTTGCGGGAGGAAGAGAGCTTGGGGGAGAAAGAGTGCTTGGGGGAGTAAGAGAGCTTGGCGGAGTAGGAGAGCTTGGGGGAGTAGGAGAGCATGGGAGAGTAGGAGAGCTTGGGGGAGTAGGAGAATTTGTCAGAGTAGGAGAACTTGGAGTAGTAAGAGAGCTTTGGGGAGTAGGAGATCTTCGGGGAGCAGGAGAGTTTGGGGGAGTAGGAGAGCTTGGGGGAGTAGGAGAGCTTGGGGGAGTAGGAGAGCTTGGGAGATTAGGAGAGCTTGGAGGAGTAGGAGATCTTGGGGGAGTAGGAGAGTTTGGGGGAGTAGGAGAGCTTGGGGGAGTAGGAGAGCTTGGGGGAGTAGGAGAATTTGTCAGAGTAGGAGAACTTGGAGGAGTAAGAGAGCTTTGGGGAGTAGGAGAGTTTGTGGGAGTAGGAGAGATTGGGAGGGTAGGCGAGCTTGGGGGAGTCGGAGAGATTGGGGGAGTAGGAGAGCTTGGGAGGGTAGGAGAGCTAGGGGGCGTATGACAGCTTGGGGGCGTATGAGAGCTTGGGGGTGTATGAGAGCTTGGGGAAGTAGGAGAGCTTGGGGAAGTAGTAGAGCTTGGGGGAGTGGGAGAGCTTGGGCGAGTAGGAGAGCTTGGGGGAGTAAGAGAGCTTGGGGGAGGAAGAGAGCTTGGGGGAGAAAGAGAGCTTGCGGGAGTAAGAGAGTTTGGGAGAGTAGGAGAGTTTTGCGGAGTAGGAGAGTTTGTGGGAGTAGGAGAGCTTGGGGGAGTAAGAGAGCTTGGGGGAGTAGGGGAGCTTGGGGGAGTAGGACAGCTTGGAGAAGTAGGAGAGCTTGGGGGAGTAGGAGAGCTTGGGAGAGTAGGAGAGGTTGCGGAGAAGGAGAACTTCGGGAGAAGGAGAGCAAGGGGGAGAAGGAGAGCAAGGGGGAGAAGGAGAGCTTGGGGGAGAAGGATAGCTTGGGGGAGAAGGAGAGCTTGTGGGAGAACGAGAGCTTGGGGGAGTAGGAGAGCTTTGGGGAGTAGGAGAGCTTGGGGGAATAGGAGAACTTGGGGGAGTGGGAGAGCTTGTTTGAGTAGGATAGATTGGGGGAGGAGGAGAGCTTGGGGGAGTATGAGAGGCTGGAGGAGTATGAGAGGCTGGGGAGTATGAGAGGCTGGGGGAGTATGAGAGGCTGAGGGAGTATGAGAGGCTTGGGGAGTATGAGAGCCTGGGGGAATATGAGAGCTTGGGGGAGTAGGAGAGCTTGGGGGAGTAGGAGAGCTTGGGGGAGTAGCAGAGCTTGGGGGAGTATGAGAGCTTGGGGGTTTAGGAGAGCTTGGGGGAGTAGGAGAGATTGGGAGGGTAGGAGAGCTTGGGGGAGTCGGAGAGATTGGGGGAGTAGGAGAGCTTGGGAGGGTAGGAGAGCTTGGGGGCGTATGACAGCTTGGGGGCGTATGAGAGCTTGGGGGTGTATGAGAGCTTGGGGAAGTAGGAGAGCTTGGGGAAGTAGTAGAGCTTGGGGGAGTGGGAGAGCTTGGGCGAGTAGGAGAGCTTTGCGGAGTAGGAGAGTTTGTGGGCGTAGGAGAGCTTGGGGGAGTAAGAGAGCTTGGGGGAGTAGGAGAGCTTGGGGGAGTAGGACAGCTTGGGGGAGTAGGAGAGATTGGGGGAGTAGGAGAGCTTGGGAGAGTAGGAGAGGTTGCGGAGAAGGAGAACTTCGGGAGATGGAGAGCAAGGGGGCGAAGGAGAGCAAGGGGGAGAAGGAGAGCTTGGGGGAGAAGGATAGCTTGGGGGAGAAGGAGAGCTTGTGGGAGAAGGAGAGCTTGGGGGAGTATGAGAGCTTTGGGGAGTAGGAAAGCTTGGGGCAGTAGGAGCGCTTGGGGGAGTAGGAGAGCTTGGGGGAGTAAGAGAGCTTCGGGGAGTAAGAGAGCTTGGGGGAGTAGGAGAGCTTGGAGGAATAGGAGAACTTGGGGGAGTGGGAGAGCTTGTTTGAGTAGGATAGCTTGGGGGAGTAGGAGAGCTTGGGGGGGTAGGAGAGCCTGGGGGAGTAGGAGAGCCTGGGGGTGTATGAGATCCTGGGGGAGTATGAGAGGCTGGAGGAGTATGTCAGGCTGGGGGAGTATGAGAGGCTGGGGGAGTATGAGAGGCTGTGGGAGTATGAGAGGCTGGGGGAGTATGAGAGCCTGGGGGAGTATGAGAGACTGGGGGAGTATGAGATCCTGGGGGAGTATGAGCGCCTGGGGGAGTATCTGAGCCTGGGGGAGTATGAGAGCCTGGGAGAGTATGAGAGGCTGGGGGAGTATGAGAGGCTGGGGGAGTATGAGAGCCTGGGGGAGAATGAGAGCCTGGGGGAGTAGGAGAGCTTGGAGGAGTAGGAGAGCTTGGGGGAGTAGGAGAGCTTGTGGGAGTAGGAGAGCTTGGGGGAGTAGGAGAGCTTGGGGGAGTAGGATATCTTGGGGGAGTAGGAGAGCTTGGGGGTTTAGGAGAGCTTGGGGAAGGAGGA
The DNA here is from genome assembly GCF_044704955.1 of Pristiophorus japonicus. Classification (NCBI taxonomy): domain Eukaryota; kingdom Metazoa; phylum Chordata; class Chondrichthyes; family Pristiophoridae; genus Pristiophorus; species Pristiophorus japonicus. The sequence continues at coordinate 683,120 of NW_027253477.1, forward strand.
GAGCTTGGGGGAATAGGAGAGCTTGGGAGAGTAGGAGAGCTTGGGAGGGTAGGAGAGCTTGGTGGAGTCGGAGAGATTGGGAGAGTAGGAGAGCTTGGGGGCGTATGAGAGCTTGGGGGCGTATGAGAGCTTGGGGGAGTATGAGAGCTTGGGGATGTAGGAGAGCTTGGGGAAGAAGTAGAGCTTGGGGGAGTGGGAGAGCTTGGGCGAGTTGGAGAGCTTGGGGGAGTAAGAGAGCTTGGGGGAGGAAGAGAGCTTGGGGGAGAAAGAGTGCTTGGGGGAGTAAGAGAGCTTGGCGGAGTAGGAGAGCTTCGGGGAGTAGGAGAGCTTGGGGGAGTAGGAGAGCTTGGGGGAGTAGGAGAATTTGTCAGAGTAGAGAACTTGGAGGAGTAAGAGAGCTTGGGAGAGTAGGAGAGCTTTGGGGAGTAGGAGAGTTTGTGGGAGTAGGAGAGCTTGGGGGAGTAAGAGAGCTTAGGGGAGTAAGAGAGCTTGGGGGAGTAGGAGAGCTTGGGGGAGTAGGAGAGCTTGGGGCAGTAGGAGCGCTTGGGGGAGTACGAGAGCTTGGGGGAGAAGGAGAGCTTGGGGGAGTAGGAGAACATGGCAGAGTAGGAGAGCTTGGAGGAGTCAGAGAACTTGGGCAAGTAAGAGAGCTTGGGGGAGTAAGAGAGCTTGGGGGAATACGAGAGCTTGGGGGAGTAGGTGAGCTTGGGGGAGTAGGGGAGCTTGGGGGAGTAGGAGAAATTGGGGGATTAGGGGAGCTTGGGGGAGTAGGAGAAATTGGCACAGTAGGAGAGCTTGGGGGAGTAAGAGAGCTTGGGGGAGTAAGAGAGCTTGGGGGAGTTAGAGAGCTTGGGGCAGTTGGACATCTTGGGGGAGTAGGAGATCTTGGGGGAGTAAGAGAATTTGGGCGAGTAGGAGAGGTTGGGGGAGTAAGAGAGCTTGGTGGAGTAAGAGAGCTTTGGAAGTAAGAGAGCTTGGTGGAGTAAGAGAGCATGGGGGAGGGGGAGAGCTTGGGGGAGTAGGAGAGCTTGGGGGAGTAGGAGCGCTTGGGGGAGTAGGAGAGCTTGGGGGAGTAGGAGAGCTTGGGGAGTAGGAGAGCTTGGGGGAGTAGGAGAGCTTGGGAGAGTAGGAGAGCCTGGGAGAGTAGGAGATGTTGGGGGAGTAGGAGATCTTGGGGGAGTAGGAGAGTTTGGGGGAGTAGGAGAACTTGGGGGAGTAGAAGAGGTTATGGGAGTAGGAGAGCTTGATGGAGTAGGAGAGCTTGGGAGAGTAGGAGAGCTTTGGGGAGTAGGGAAGCTTGTGGGAGTAGGAGAGCTTGGGGGAGTAGGATAGCTTGGGGGATTAGGAGAGCTTGGGGGAGTCAGAGAGCTTGGGGCAGTAGGAGAACCCCTGGGGAGTAGGAGATCTTGGGGTAGTAGGAGCGCTTGGGCGAGTAGGAGAGCTTGGGGGAGAAGAGAGCTTGGTGGAGTAAGAGAGCTTGGGGAGTAAGAGAGCTTGATGCGTAAGAGATCTTGGGGGAGTGGGAGAGCTTGGGGGAGTAGGAGAGCTTGGGGGAGTACGAGCGCTTGGGGGAGTAGGAGAGCTTGGGGGATTAGGAGAGCTTGGGGGAGTAGGAGATCTTGGGGGAGTAGGAGAGCTTGGGTGAGTAGGAGAGCTTGAGGGAGTAGGAGAGTTTGGGGGAGTAGGAGAGCTTGGGGGAGTAGGAGAGCTTGGGGGAGTAGGAGAGCTTGGGAGAGTAGGAGAGCTTGGCGGAGTAGGAGAACTTGGGGCAGTAGTAGAGCTAAAGGGAGTAAGAGAGCTTTGGGGAGTAGGACAGCTTGGGAGTGAAGGAGAGCTTGGGGGAGTCGGAGAGATTGGGAGAGTAGAAGAGCTTGGGGGCGTATGAGAGCTTGGGGGCGTATGAGAGCTTGGGGGAGTATTAGAGCTTGGGGAAGTAGGAGAGCTTGGGGAAGTAGTAGAGCTTGGGGGAGTGGGAGAGCTTGGGCGAGTAGGAGAGCTTGGGGGAGTAAGAGAGCTTGCGGGAGGAAGAGAGCTTGGGGGAGAAAGAGTGCTTGGGGGAGTAAGAGAGCTTGGCGGAGTAGGAGAGCTTGGGGGAGTAGGAGAGCATGGGGGAGTAGGAGAGCTTGGGGGAGTAGGAGAATTTGTCAGAGTAGGAGAACTTGGAGGAGTAAGAGAGCTTTGGGGAGTAGGAGAGTTTGTGGGAGTAGGAGAGCTTGGGGGAGTAAGAGAGCTTAGGGGAGTAAGAGAGCTTGGGGGAGTAGGAGAGCTTGGGGGAGTAGGAGAGCTTGGGGCAGTAGGAGAGCTTGGGGGAGTAGGAGATCTTGGTGGAGCAGGAGAGTTTGGGGGAGTAGGAGAGATTGGGGGAGTAGGAGAGCTTGGGGTAGTAGGAAAGCTTGGGGGAGTAGGAGAGCTTGGGAGAGTAGGAGAGCTTTAGGGAGTAGGAGAGCTTGTGGGAGTAGGAGAGCTTGGGGGAGTAGGAGAGCTTGGGGGAATAGGAGAGATTGGAGGAGTAGGAGAGCTTGGGGGAGTAGGAGAGCTTCGGGGAGTAGGAGAGCTTGGGATAGTAGGAGATCTTGGGGGAGTAGGAGAGCTTGGGGGAGTAGGAGAGATTGGCGGAGCAGGAGAACTTGGGGAAGTAAGCGAGCTTGGGGGAGTAGTCGAGCTTGTGGGAGTGGGAGAGCTTGGGCGAGTAGGAGAGCTTGGGGGAGTAAGGGAACATGGGGGAGGAAGAAAGCTTGGGGGAGAAAGAGAGCTTGGGGGAGTAAGAGAGCTTGGGGGAGTAGGAGAACTTGGGGGTGTAGGAGAGCTTGGGGGAGTTGGAGAGTTTGGGGGAGTAGGAAAGCTTGGGGGAGTCGCGGAGCTTGGGGGAGTAGGAGAACTTGGCAGAGTAGGAGAGCTTGGGGAAGGAAGAGAGCTTAGGGAGTAAGAGAGCTTGGGGGAGTAAGAGAGCTTGAAGGAGTAAGAGAGCTTGAGGGAGTAGGAGAGCTTGGCGGCGTATGAGAGCTTGGGTCGTATGAGAGCTTGGGGGAGTGTGAGAGCTTGGGGTGTATGAGAGCTTGGGGAAGTAGGCGAGCTTGGGGGAGTAGTAGAGCTTGTGGGAGTGGGAGAGCTTGGGCGAGTAGGAGAGCTTGGGGGAGTAAGAGAGCTTGGGGGAGGAAGAAAGCGTGGGGGAGTAGGAGAGCTTGGGGGAGTAGGAGAGCTTGGGGGAGTCGGAGAGCTTGGGAGATTAGGAGAGCTTGGAGGAGTAGGAGATCTTGGGGGAGTAGGAGAGTTTGGGGGAGTAGGAGAGCTTGGGGGAGTAGGAGAGCTTGGGGGAGTAGGAGAATTTGTCAGAGTAGGAGAACTTGGAGGAGTAAGAGAGCTTTGGGGAGTAGGAGAGTTTGTGGGAGTAGGAGAGATTGGGAGGGTAGGCGAGCTTGGGGGAGTCGGAGAGATTGGGGGAGTAGGAGAGCTTGGGAGGGTAGGAGAGCTAGGGGGCGTATGACAGCTTGGGGGCGTATGACAGCTTGGGGGTGTATGAGAGCTTGGGGAAGTAGGAGAGCTTGGGGAAGTAGTAGAGCTTGGGGGAGTGGGAGAGCTTGGGCGAGTAGGAGAGCTTGGGGGAGTAAGAGAGCTTGGGGGAGGAAGAGAGCTTGGGGGAGAAAGAGAGCTTGCGGGAGTAAGAGAGTTTGGGAGAGTAGGAGAGCTTTGCGGAGTAGGAGAGTTTGTGGGAGTAGGAGAGCTTGGGGGAGTAAGAGAGCTTGGGGGAGTAGGGGAGCTTGGGGGAGTAGGACAGCTTGGGGAAGTAGGAGAGCTTGGGGGAGTAGGAGAGCTTGGGAGAGTAGGAGAGGTTGCGGAGAAGGAGAACTTCGGGAGAAGGAGAGCAAGGGGGAGAAGGAGAGCAAGGGGGAGAAGGAGAGCTTGGGGGAGAAGGATAGCTTGGGGGAGAAGGAGAGCTTGTGGGAGAAGGAGAGCTTGGGGGAGTAGGAGAGCTTTGGGGAGTAGGAGAGCTTGGGGGAATAGGAGAACTTGGGGGAGTGGGAGAGCTTGTTTGAGTAGGATAGATTGGGGGAGGAGGAGAGCTTGGGGGAGTATGAGAGGCTGGAGGAGTATGAGAGGCTGGGGGAGTATGAGAGGCTGGGGGAGTATGAGAGGCTGAGGGAGTATGAGAGGCTTGGGGAGTATGAGAGCCTGGGGGAATATGAGAGACTGGGGGAGTATGAGAGGCTGGGGGAGTATGAGAGGCTGGGGGAGTATGAGAGCCTGGGGGAGTATGAGAGCTTGGGGGAGTAGGAGAGCTTGGGGGAGTAGGAGAGCTTGGGGGAGTAGCAGAGCTTGGGGGAGTAGGAGATCTTGGGGGAGTATGAGAGCTTGGGGGTTTAGGAGAGCTTGGGGGAGTAGGAGATCTTGGGGGAGTATGAGAGCTTAGGGGTTTAGGAGAGCTTGGGGGAGTAGCAGAGCTTGGGGGAGTAGGAGAGCTTGATAGAGTAGGAGAGCTTGGCAGAGGAGGAGAACTTGGGGCAGTCGGAGAGCTAAGGGGAGTAGGAGAGCTTGGGGGAGTAGGAGAGCTTGGGAGGGTAGGGGAGCTTGGTGGAGTCGAAGAGATTGGGGGAGTAGGAGAGCTTGGGAGGGTAGGAGAGCTTGGGGGCGTATGAGAGCTTGGGGTCGTATGAGAGCTTGGGGGAGTATGAGAGCTTGGGAAGTAGGAGAGCTTGGGGAAGTAGTAGAGCTTGGGGGAGTGGGAGAGCTTGGGCGAGTAGGAGAGCTTGGAGGAGTAAGAGAGCTTGGGGGAGGAAGAGAGCTTGGGGGAGAAAGAGAGCTTGGCGGAGTAATAGAGCTTGGGGGAGTAGGAGAGCTTGGGGGAGTAGGAGCGCTTGGGGGAGTAGGATAGCTTGGGGGAGTAAGAGAGCTTCGGGGAGTAAAAGAGCTTGGGGGAGTCGGAGAGCTTGGGGGAATAGGAGAACTTGGGGGAGTGGGAGAGCGTGTCTGAGTAGGATAGCTTGGGGGAGTAGGAGAGCTTGGGGGAGTAGGAGAGTCTGGGGGAGTAGGAGAGCCTGGGGGTGTATGAGATTTCGGGGGAGTATGAGAGGCTGGAGGAGTATGTCAGGCTGGGGGAGTATGAGAGGCTGGGGGAGTATGAGAGGCTTGGGGAGTATGAGAGCCTGGGGGAGTATGAGAGACTGGGGGAGTATGAGATCCTGGGGGAGTATGAGCGCCGAGTGAGTATCAGAGCCTGGGGGAGTATGAGAGCCTGGGAGAGTATGAGAGGCTGGGGGAGTATGGGAGGCTGGGGGATTATGAGAGCCTGGGGGAGAATGAGAGCCTGGGGGTGTAGGAGAGCTTGGGGGAGTAGGAGAGCTTGGGGGAGTAGGAGAGCTTGTGGGAGTAGGAGAGCTTGGGGGAGTAGGAGAGCTTGGGGGAGTAGGATATCTTGGGGGAGTAGGAGAGCTTGGGTGTTTAGGAGAGCTTGGGGAAGGAGGAGAACTTGGGGGAGTAGGAGAGCTTGGGAGAGTAGGAGAGCTTGGGAGGGTAGGAGAGCTTGGTGGAGTCGGAGAGATTGGGAGAGTAGGAGAGCTTGGGGGCGTATGAGAGCTTGGGAGAGTAGGAGAGCCTGGGAGAGTAGGAGATGTTGGGGGAGTAGGAGATCTTGGGGGAGTAGGAGAGTTTGGGGGAGTAGGAGAGCTTGGGGGAGTAGAAGAGGTTATGGGAGTAGGAGAGCTTGATGGAGTGGGAGAGCTTGGGAGAGTAGGAGAGCTTTGGGGAGTAGGGAAGCTTGTGGGAGTAGGAGAGCTTGGGGGAGTAGGAG